>NC_089509.1:103194910-103819910 GCF_036850995.1 Saccopteryx leptura | reverse complement strand
CACTATTGCAAATTCAGTTCAACCCCAGCACTGACATACCAGTGTGCTAGAAAACCATGGGGACTCCTGTAAAACCAGTCAGGGTCACCTGACTGCTACAAGTCTAGGGAAATCAGAGTGGGGGACCACTAAGTTCCAAGTTTCCCTTGAAACAATCTATTAATCCCTAAGAAGGTCCTCCCTAGTCCTAATCCACTGAGGGTATCAGGGTTCTGCAAGTGACTTTTTTTTCCCCTTTTTTTTGTATTTTTCTGAAGCTGGAAACGGGGAGGCAGTCAGACAGACTCCTGCATGCGCCTGACCAGGATCCACCCGGCATGCCCACCAGGGGGTGATGCTCTGCCCATCTGGGGCATCGCTCCGTTGCAACCAGAGCCATTCTAGCGCCTGAGGCAGAGACCATAGAGCCATTCTCAGTGCCCGGGCCAACTTTGCTCCAATGGAGCCTTGGCTGTGGGAGAGGAAGAGAGAGACAGAGAAGAAGGAGAGGGGGAGGGGTGGAGAAGCAGATGGGCGCTTCTCCTGTGTGCCCTGGCCGGGAATTGAACCCGGGACTCCTGCATTGCAGGGCAACGCTCTACCACTAAGCCAACCGGCCAGGGCCTGCAAGTGACTTTTAAAGCAAGACAGTTATAAGGGGCAAGGGCAGGTGGGACTGGGCCGCTAAGGGAGGGAGAATCCCTCTGCTCCTTGGTGAGCTGTGGTCAGAGCAGCAGACAAGAGTCTAAGTTCCAGGTAGACCCCGAATCTGCATATGACCCAACCACAGAGTGCCTGTGCTGAGGTGAGGCTGATTCAGAGTGACAGGCAGCAGTGCAATGTTCCGAGTTGAGGGATTATTCTCCCCTGACCAGAGGAACTTTGTGCCCAGAGCTATCGGCCCTCACAGCTGAGGAGCACTAAAGGGAGCCGGAGTGGGGAGCAGGTCAGCCTGGGCAGCTGTAGAGGAGGGCAGGGGACAGCACAGTGACGTGGTCAGACTGACACCCTTGAAGTCCCCAGAAAGCCTGTTCTCCCTGTATTTCTAGCAGAGGTGTCTGTTAATATTATTATGTATTATCATTAAAAGTAGCTACCATAGGCCTGACCGGACAGTGGTGCAGTGGATAGAGTGTTGGACTGGGATGCGGAAGACCCAGGTTCGAGACCCCGAGGTCGCCAGCTTGAGCGCAGGCTCATCTGGTTTGAGCACAAGCTCACCAGCTTGGACCCAAGGTCGCTGGCTCGAGCAAGGGGTTATTCGGTTGGCTGAAGGCCCACGGTCAAGGCACATAGAGAAAGCAATCAATGAACAACTAAGGTGTCGCAACAAAAAACTGATGATTGATGCTTCTCATTTCTCTCCATTCCTGTCTGTCTGTCCCTATCTATCCCTCTCTCTGACTCTCAATCTGTCTCTGTAAAGAAAAAAAAAAAAGTAACTACCATTTATTCAGCACCTACTGTGTCCCAGACCTTGCACTTAGTTGTTCTTTTTTTTTTTAATTTTTTTTATTTATTCCTTTATAGAGGGAAGAGAATGAGAGAGAGAGAGAGAGAGAGAGAGAGAGAGAAAGGGGGGAGGAACAGGAAGCATCAACTCCCATATGTGCCTTGACCAGGCAAGCCCAGGGTTTTGAACCAGCGACCTCAGCGTTCCAGGTCGATGCTTTATCCACTGCACCACCACAGGTCAGGCCACTTAGTTGTTCTTTACATGGATTATCTCATGTAATCATGGTATGAACCCTAAGAAGAAGGTGACTGTTACTATCATCCCCACTTTACAGGTAGAAAACCAATGCTCAAAGAGGTTAAATCAGTTGTTCCAGGTGCATAGTTTGGGCCCAGAGCTTGTAAGGGACAAGGCGAGCCCAGGGCTACCCACACCCTCCTCAGTTCTTTGCCTTCAGCCCTGCTTCCTCTCTTTCGCTCTCTTCCCTCTCTGTCCTGGGCACGTGGGGAGAAAAGGAAGAGAGAGAGGCCTACAGGTGTGTGTTCCGGTTCTCTTCCCCTCTGTTGGTGCCCCGGCCCTCATCCCCATTTCTCGTTACAGGAAGGTGAACAAGTGCTACCGGGGGCGCTCCTGCCCCATCATTGTGCACTGCAGGTGCGTGGAGGCTGGCGGGGGCGGGGCTGGGGATGGACAGGGACAGGGTGGGACATCCCAGGCCAGAGGGCCCTGAGGTGGGGCATTCTTGAGATTTGCCCCTCTAGTCCTACACCCTGTGCTCATCTACCATGAGTGCTGCTTGCCTGTCCCCTGAGGCCAGCTAGCAATCAACAGTCCCTGGGCCACATTCAACATGCCATGTTTTGTTTTTTATTAATGGCCCATGAGCTAAGCATGATGTTCACATTTTTTAATGGTCGAAGGGGAAGGAAGGAAGAATGCGCAACAGAGACTACATGCTCACAAAGTTGGAAATAGTTACCAGCTGGCCGTGTACACAAAAACTTTGTTGAACCAAAACCTGGCCAGAGGCTGGAAACCCATTCGCATTCCCTCCTGCTGCCTCCCCACCCCCAGCCCCTCCCCAGAGCTGAGCCAGGGCTCTCCTTGCTTGTTGACCCGCTGCCCAAGTGACACCCCGCAGGTCATAGGCTCCCAGTCTAAGGCTTGATTCCCAGGGCCCAGGTGCTATAACTGTCCCCTCATCCTTAGCTCACTGACACCCTCTCTGAGCTGGCCCTAGTGGCTCCACTCGCGTCCTCCCCACCCAAGTCTTCACCTCCTCCACCCCTCTCCCTTTTCCACTGGCTCCCGAGCTGAGCTGAGCCTGTTGCCATCCCCTGTTTCAGCGATGGCGCAGGGCGGACTGGCACCTACATCCTCGTCGACATGGTACTGAACCGCATGGCCAAAGGTGAGGACCTTCCCCACAGTGCCTGCAGCTCAGCCCAGCCCCTGGCCTCCCGCCCCAGGACACCCCAGGCCTTCTGGGTCCTGTCCTCCTCCGGGCACCCTCTGAGTGGCCCCCTGTTTCCCCCCCCCCCCCACTGCCCCCAGGAGTGAAAGAGATCGACATCGCAGCCACCCTGGAGCATGTCCGTGACCAACGACCCGGCCTTGTCCGCTCTAAGGTGACTGTTCCTCCCTACCCCAACCCTGACTGTCACCCTTCCCCAGGGAAACCAGCAACAGCTTGCCTTGCCTGCCTGCCTCCCCCCACCTGTCTCTGTACCTCCCCAGGAGAACCCCTGCTCCCCTTCCTAAAGCCCCCCCCCCAACACACACACTGAGGCTGGGCAGAGACCAGGCCTTCCCATGACGCTCCTCCACCTGCCCTTCCCAGGACCAGTTCGAGTTTGCCCTGACAGCTGTGGCCGAAGAGGTGAATGCCATCCTCAAGGCCTTGCCCCAGTGAGCCCCCGGGGCCCCACGGGCAGCCAGGCTCTGTCCCTTTGCCTGTGTGAGCCTCTCTCTGTGTACCCACTCCTCGCTCCCCAACCCGCACCCCAGCCCCTCCTGAACACAGCCCCTCCAACAGGAGTGTGGAAGGAAGGTGGGCAGAGTGGGCGGGGCAGGCCGGCCCGGCCTCCACCGTGCGGAGCCCAGGGCGCCCTGGGGGAGCTGGCAGCCGGGCAGGAGGGGAGCCATGGGCAGGCCTTGCGCCTAGAGCCTTCTCGTGCCTGATTGTCCTGGCCCCCAGCCCATGCTCCTAACATGTTCGTGGGGACACCCCACCCCCACCCTTCAGTGTGGACAGACAGGGTGGAGGGGCCACCGCACCCCGCTCCCCTGCGCTCCCAGCCCCCGCTGCCCACTGTCCCGGCTCCCTGGCCCCGCTCCGGCCCCTGCCGTCCTAACCTCTCGCTCTGGCCCCTGCCGTCCTAACCTCTCGCAGAGCTCCTCTCCCCAGCCCCTGCCGTCGCGCCACCTGCTACTCCGCTCTCTCCCTCTGGCACAAGAGAACATTTCTAGAAAACTCTACTTTTGTATCAGTGTGAATAAAGTTAGTGTGTTGTGTGTGCAGCCGCATCCTGGACGCCCACGCGCTTCCGCCCGCTCAGCCGTAGGACGGCAGAGCTCCGTCTGGAGCCGGGTCTGCCGTCTGGAGCCGGGTCTGCCGGGCTCCCGGGGCGGGCGCTGGCTCTCCAGGATGGGAATGGGAGCTAGCAAGGAGATGGCCCTGTCTCCCTGCTGTTTCCTGAGTGTCGGCCCTCTCCTAGGCGCCTGCATCCATTCACTGGTTGAATCTTCATTACAACACTGCCACTTCTTAGCCCTATTTTACACGTGAAGAGACTGGCACAGAATTTGCTGAGGTAGCATGACTTGTAAGAGGTAGAGTTAGGATTTTTTTTTTTTGTTTTGTATTTTTTCTTCTGTAGTGAGAAGCAGGGGGAGGCAGAGAGACAGACTCCTGCATGCCCCTGATGGGGGATCCACCCAGCGTGCCCACCAGGGGGTGATACTCTGCCCATCTGGGGTGTTGCTCTGCTGCAATTGGAGCCATTCTAGCGCCTGAGGTGGAGACTACGGAGCCATCCTCAGCGCCCAGGCCAACTTTGCTCCAATGGAGCCTTGGCTGCAGGAAGGGAAGAGAGAGATAGAAAGGAGAGGGGAAAGGGTGGAGAAGCAGATGGGTGCTTCTCCCGTGTGCCCTGGCTGGGAATCGAACCCAGGACTTCTACACACCAGGCCGATGCTCTACTGCTGAGCCAACCAGCCAGGGCCTAGAGTTAGTATTTGAACCCAGGCACACTGAACCTCTTTACTTGCCTCTCCACTCGGTTCTCCGGTAGCTGCTTCGTGCCCTTGGGCCTCAGGAATAATGTACGTTGTGCAGACTGAGGTTAAGACTAAACAAACTGCCCGCCACAGCTTAAGCAAAATTAGCTCAGCTTGGATAGATGAAACCTGTGAGATGTCACAACAGACATTCACCTGGTGGCAAGGGGCACCTTCTTGTCATCCCCTTGCTCCCAGATCTGTCCATCCTCTATGGCCCCAGAGGAACCCTCACTTGTGTGGCATGAGGAGTCCTTGGACAAAGGTGGTGGACATAGAAACGAGACATAATGAGCCTTGGGCCTGGAGCTACTTGGTAGTTAAGGCTGCTTAGCCTTGCCCAGTGCCCTGCCACAGCAAAGAGGGCACTTGCCTTCTGCCCCAGGCAGGGAGTGAAGAGACCAGCGAAGGGACCAGCGAAGAGACTGGTGGCCTCCTGCATCTCACTGGGGTTGTCGAGATGCATATATAAGTCCAGTATGTTGGACCTCTCAAGGCTAGAAGTGCACAAAACAGCCAGTTTACAAACTTCCAGCAGATGTTCTCTATTTCTCAAGACAGAAGTTTGAAGTTCTTCTTTCAGGGCCGGCTTCTTCCTTGCTCTGAGAAAAATACACTATTGGCCCATTGGCTACCCAAGATACAGTGAAACATTTATCCTGGGATGGGAGAGAGATTTGGTGGGGAGCCACACTGCCCTGGTGGGCAGGGGAGTTACTTGTTCCGCGGCTGGAGGGGCATCTTGACAGGTATCTAGGGGACAGGAGAGACACCTGGCTTTCTCCTGCCGGGGTCCTGTTGAGGCAGGGGCCTGGGCCCTGAGTGGGGCGCAGACTTGTGCCACTCCATTTGGGGGATGCAGGCCTCCTCAACTCGCCACTGGCTCTGGGCTAAGGAAACTTGCGAAGGGGCTCAGTCTACAGACATTTTTACAGGTTTTCACCATGTGTTCCTTGCTTTTTACTGTCTCCATACTTCAGTCTGATCCTAACTGCTGTGGAGTACTGGGTGGTGGGTCCCTGCGTAAGGGGAGCACAGATGCCCGGGAAAGCCGTTCATGGGGTCCCGGGGGGTGAGGGCAGGAATGCGAGCATTTCTCGGGGTTCCACAACATACCTGTGGCGGCAGCCTTATCAGAGAGGGGACATCGCCGTCAGCTAAGAAGGCTTGCAACCTCTAGATCAGGGGTCCCCAAAATTTTTACACAGGGGGCCAGTTCACTGTCCCTCAGGCCATTGGAGGGCCGGACTATAAAAAAACTATGAACAAATCCCTATGCACACTGCACATATCTTATTTTAAAGTAAAAAAACAAAATGGGAACAAATACAATATTTAAAATAAAGAACAAGTAAATTTAAATCAACAAACTGACCAGTATTTCAATGGGAACTATGGGCCTGCTTTTGGCTAATGAGATGGTCAATGTCCAGTTCCATATTTGTCACTGCTAGCCATAACAAGTGATATAATGTGCTTCCGGAGCCGTGATGCGTGTGTCCTTCGTCACTGGAAGTAGTACTGTACGTGAGTGATGCCGCCACATACAGTGCTCCTCTCACTGACCAATGAAAGAGGTGCCCCTTCCGGAAGTGCGGCAGGGGCCGTATGCGGCCCGCGGGGCCGTAGTTTGGGGATCCCTGCTCTAGATATCTTGGCAATAAGGGAAAGTGGGTCACACACTGGTCCTGTATGTCCCCAAGGTCCCCCGGAAAAGGAAGCACACAGGAACAGCATACCACCAAGCTCTCGAAACTCCGTTTTATTGACTTCCAGTGTTTCCCTCGGGGCTGAGCTCAGCCCAGCTGGCTTTGATAGGTCTTTGAGACACAGTGTCACAGGGCCTGGCAACACCCTGGCTCTCCCACTCCCCTCCCCGGCCACTGGGCGCCCCAGGCAGAGAGGAGGAGAGGCAGGCAGCTCAGCTGTGGTGTCGGAGAAAGAATGGGCAGCAGAGACCATAGAAGCCACACAAGCAGCAACATGCCTGGGGTACCCACTGCATACCCCTCTCTCTCTCTCTCTCCCTCTCTCTCTCTCTCTCTCTCACACACACACACACACACACAGACACACACACCCCAGAGGGCCCTTCACTTCAAGCTCTCTGCCGGTCCACACCCAGCAGCTTTAATGATCCTGCCCCAGCTTGTTCCTCAGATCTCAGTACTGCCCGTAGGACAAGAGCCTCTCCCAGATGCCACAGGGCTTTGCGTTAGATTTGTACTCTAACCTCAGTGCTAGCAAGAGGTGTCAGGGGAATAAAACTTCGGGCCATTACCCCTTCATCCACATTCTCACCACCCCTGCCAGTGACAAATCAAATAATAAAATGTCCACATCTCACAAGTGACAGGCTGACCTGGGCAGGAACTACATGTACCAAGATGCACAGCTCCATAACCACACACCACTTGACCCAAGCATGATCTATCAGAAATGAGGCAGGGTGTGTTGCATTCTGGGGCTAGGAGTTCCCAAGAGACAGCACCAAACACCCAGTGAAGAGTTTATAGGCTAAGACTACCGATGCTTCCCACCTGGCCCCCACCCACCAGCCAGGCCCAGCTCTATGCTCAGCACAGGTGAGGGAGAGGAGTGGAGGCTCCCCTCCCCGGGCACAGGGGAGGGCGCTGTCCTGTCGGAACTGTGCATCGACTGTGGATCCCGGACATCCAGCTCAGAATACATCTGGGGAGAGAGCGGGGATGGGTGACAGGAGAGACGGTCAGCAGCAAGCCGTGGAGGATGGTGCCGCTCAACATGCAGACCTGGGCTAGCCCTGTGGCCTCTCCCTGAGCCCTGATGCATGGTGAAGTGGGACGGGGCACAGTCCCCTGCTAGGCCTCCCTCCTGGGGCACCCTGGCCCTATCCCACCTCTCCAGGGTTAGCCGGCCTCACCTCTGCCTAGTCCCGAGGCCTGGGGCAGGCTGAGGCAGCAAGAGGGAGGAGGAGTGGGCTCCGGTTCCGAATCTGGATGGCCGAGAGGCTCCCGCCCCACCCAGCTAGCCTCCCTGGAAGACCTGATGGCCCTACATGCCACAGCATCTTCCTCGCCACACTGAGGCCTTCTCGGGGAAGGAAGGAGGGAGTCCTAGCCAGACGGCAGTGAAAGCAAGCGATGCGGCCCACGGGGAATTGCAGAGAGGAGAGTGTGAGGAAGAAGCGGCACCAGAAGGGAAGCAACGGAGACAGTCAGAGCTCAACACTGCACAGAAACCAGTGGGGAAGTGTCCGCGGCTGGACAAGGAGAGCCGACTTGGGCTCAGAGGACCCCAGGCCAAGTCCTCCTTCCTTGATAGAATCAGCAAGAAGACCTGGGCACAAAAGGCCTGCCCCAAACCACTAACGCCCCCTAGAAACCCCCCATCATGTATAAGAAGTGCACCTGGGCTCTCCAGGCCCTCTCACAGCCCTGAGGTCCCCACCCTGGGCTGTACCAGGGACCTATCAGCTCAGCAGAGCAAAGCCCAAGTCCACACTGGAGGCAGGGGACCTGGAGGGACACTTGCAGGGGAGCACGGAGCTGGAGGGGCCACACCCCCCTCTGTTCTGACAGCAGGACCCCAGGGCGCCCAGAATGGGGGGTGGGTGGAGCCTGGCGATCAGAGGATGAGGCACCGAGAGGCCTTCTCCTCCGGGGGTGGGCTGGACTTGGCCGCATCGCCCCTGGTACTGTCACGAGTCCCCCCCATGCTGGGATCTTGGTTCTGGGCCTTGTGCTGCCCCCGCCGTCTTCGCTGCGCCTCCCGCCCACCTGCCGGTTTCTTCCCAGCTGCCTCCATCTCCGAGAGGCTGTAGGCCATGGCGAGCTGCAGGTCCTCGTCGTCCTCAGAGAGGTCGCTGTCGGATGGACGTGAGGCGGGGGTCTGCCGCACCTGCGGGCCCCCTGGTCTGGAGGTGACAGACTGCTGCTGCTCTCGACGGCTCAGCTCCAGGCCCAGGGCCAGGTCGTCTGGGATACCTACAGGAGTCACGCCCACCATGAGAAGCTCTGGCCCAGGCCAGGGGAATCCCCATGCAGCAACCATGCTGACCACTCCAGCGCCTCTTTCCGAACTGGCATTCGTGCATTTTAACACCTCGTGTTGTGGTTACCAGCGTGGGCAGGTATTTAGCTCCAGCAGCCTCTGAACTCTCTCCTTGGGCAAATTATTCAACCTCCCCGAGCCTCCCTATGCTCATCTATAAAATGGGAATGATGAGAATGTCTACACTGTCAAATTGTTCCAATGATTATATAAGACAGCATAGTGCTCCCAGGGTGGGCAGGCACGAACAGGAGGCCAAGGTGACCGCCCTGTCCAGTGAGGTGTTGTAGCAAGAGTCCAGCTCCAGGAACCCTGTATCCTGAGTTGCATGGCTGGATTTCCCCCTTACTAAGTAGGACAGAACCTGGGACCTGGGGGTACTTAGAATTACGGCCATTTAACTGTGCCAAGGCACAGCCTTCTCAAGTGAAAACTAGGGCAAACAACTGGCCTGCTTTCCCCCGGCTGTTTGAGGAATACAGGGGACGTGGTATGTGCGAGTGCTTTAAACACAGTCGGGTTCTGCAAGCGCACCCCACTAATGATGACGGTGATCAGCGGCCCTCTGAGACTTGTCAGTTCACTGTCCTGGCCCGCTTCCCTGTGATCACCATTTCCAGAGATCTTGCCAGTCCGGCCTGTGGTTGCCACTCCCTCCCTACCCCAGGGGAGTTCAGACGGGAGCAGTCTGGGAGGGGGCACTGGGACCTGGGCTGGGGCCTGGGGCTGGGGCTTCCTGCCAGGGACTGAGTGGCCGGGCCGCTCCTCACCATTGATCGTGACGGACTTCAGCTGCCCGTCCTCCTCCACTTCCACCCGTTCCTGCCCGTTCTCCATGATTCTGTGGGACACAGCACAGGTCATTCAGCGGGCAGGCCTGAGTCCCGCAGGCGCTCGTCCAGGTTCTGGGACGCTATAGTGAACAGGACGGGCTGGGCCCTGCCCTCAAGGGCCTCGCCTTCTAATTGTGTGTAGCTCCCTGTCCACCCGGTGTGGTCCCAGAGGGAGCCCTCACCTGCGTGTTGTGATGCGGCGTCCTTGGACAAAGGTGGTGGATGTAGAAACAGAGCGAAAAGCACCAGCCCCAGGACTGAAGGAGAAAGATGAGGAGGAGAAATCTGGCATTGGGACAGAGGAGAGGTTGTTAGCTAAGGGGACGAGGGAACGCGGCAGGCAGCAGTCACAATAAGCCAGGAACCTCTGTGGGCTCTCCCCACAGGAAGGGCTCCAGGTGCACCAGAGAGAAAAGCTACGAGCTGAGGCAAGGGATCACAGCACTCAGAGAATCCGAAAGTGGGAAGGGACAGCACTTACCAGAGTGCCCAGGAAAAGAGGATGAGAAGGTGAAGAAGGGGCCCGAGTGTCGGGAACCCCGGTTCTGAAGCTCTGAGAAGGGGCCCAAGTCATCTGCAACAAGTAAGCAGATTAACAATCATCAGGTGAAGAGATTGCCTCCAAAAAATGTGTAACTTCTGCTCTTATGTCTATAAACATAAGCTACTGGGAAACTGGGTACATTTCTGATTTTTTTCTTTTTTGTTTAGATTTATTTACAAATTAAATTCCTTTTTAACATTGTATATGAAAAAGTTCACTAGTAAATTCCATCCACAATAAAGAATAAAGGGAACCCTGGTCAAGTAGCTGAGTTGGTTAGAGTGTCATCCTATGTACCAAGGTTGTGGATTCGATCCCTGGTCAGACCACACACAAGAATCAACCAATGAATTCACAAAGAAGTGAAATAACAAATTGATGCTTCTCTTTCTCTCCCTCTCTCTCCCTTCCTCTTTCTCTAAAATCAATCAGTAATTTTTTTAAAAAAGGATGGAAGGAAAAGGGGGAAGGGAAAGAGGGAGGGAGGACAGCCAGCTCCTTTGATACAAGATTAGTATGGTGTGATGTCAGGCAAACATGGCTCTGAGTCCCATTCTGCCATCTGCTCTGTGTCTCCAAGTGAATTCTTTGAATGTCCCTCAGTTTTGTCATCTGCAAATGGGAATAAAATTATCTCCCTCACAGGGTTTATATTAATCATTCCAAAAACCAGTATCTTGTTGTTAATAATGGCATCATTACTGTCATACGAGGCTTTGAGGCTTGCTTTCATGGCTGTCACTGTGGAGGCCTAACAATGTGTTATTGTTATCATTTAATAAGACAAGTCTCTGACGTGTCATACAGGGTCATGTGAATTCAGGCCTGTGTAAGGTTCTGTCCCTGTCCTCATTGGACCTACTCCCACAAAATCTTCAGTCTGTGGAATTCTGCTTTCCTCTCAGCCTCCCCCTTAAGGACCTCCCAGCTGATGGAGGGCGGGACGTCAGGCTAGTTAGAGGCCTCCTGAGTCCACTCACCAAAGAGCTCTGCAAAAGGGTCCCCACTCCCGAAGAACTCCCGGAAGACCTCCTCCGGGCTGCGGAAGGTGAAGGTGAAGCCAGGCCCACCAGTGCCAGCTTCTGGCCGCGTTGGGCCCGTTCCTGGATGAGAGGCAGGATGAAGAGGAGGCTCAGGGAATACATCTTGCCCGAGCCAGGGGACCCCACCTCAGGCATGGCCAGGAGCCCCAATAGCACCCATCGCAAGAATCTGCCTGCCCCCTCTCCTCCCGGACCCACTTCCCTCCCTGGGCCCCACTGCTCCACCTACCTGCTCCAGTCAGCCCTTCCCGGCCATAGCGGTCATAGACCTCTCGCTTATGCTCTGGAAGGAGAGACCAGATCATTTCTCCCTCCCCCTGGGACGACGGCCTCCCCCTTCTGGGTTAAAACCCTCAGAGGACTGCCCAGAGACTGACACTTGGGGGCAGCAGGGTGCACAGGGAACAGGGGCAATGGCTCAGCCCTTCACACAGTGGCTCCTCTCATCTGTACAACAGAACATGGTAACAGCACCTACCTCCTAGGCTCGTCGCAGGATTAAATTAGATAATCCATGTAAAGGGCTCAGCACAGTGCCTGATACATAGTAAGTGTTCCATAAATGTTAGCTAATTATTACTGTGGTATTGATCAGGGTTTAGTCTAAATGTCACTTTCTCAGAGAGCCCTCCTGAGACCACTGCCACAAAAATCGCTGCCTGTTACTGCCTGTCACATCCCCCTGCTGCTTTCTGTTAGAATGCTTTTGTCTATTTATTTATTTGGTTAATGTCAATCGTCCCTGAGTGGAATGTGATAAACCTATCAGGATGAGGACTGTGCCTGCTTGTCCTCCATTGTTCCTCTATATCCAAAAAGGGCCCACCACCATAAGCATTCGATGAATAGTTTTTTGAATGAATGAAAATGTCAGTTGTGTAACCTTGATCATTACTTCACCTCTCTGAGCCTCAGTTTCCTTGCCACTAAAATGGGGGTGATAAAGCCTGTGCTGCAGGATGGCTGTGAGCATTCAGGGTGATTACACCCACCAACGCCTGGCACAGAGGAGGCTCCACACGCCTTGGCGACTTGCTTTGTCAGGACCCTTGCTGCAACTACCTGATCCTGGGGAGCAGACAGTGAGCCTGGGAAACTAGGGGAAGAATGAAAAGGTGCTTTGCACATGGTCGGAAGGAAAAAAGGAAAGAAGTCCCGGAGTCCGTGTGGGAGGGGGGCACTGAAATGCCAGCTTGGGAAAGCCATGGCTCTGGGAAGGAATGCAGTGGGCAGTGGAGTGAGGGTGATGGGCGCTGCCCTGCCGTGCCCTGCCCTGCCCCTGGCCTTACTGTCCGACAGCACTTCGTATGCCTCGGCCACCTCCTTGAACTTCCTCTCAGCAAATTCTTTATTATCCGGGTTCTTGTCTGGGTGCCACTGCAGAGCCTTCCGCCGATACCTGTAGGAAGTGGGTTCAGAGGGGAGGGTCAACGGACACATGCAGGCACTTTCTATTTTCCCATTAGCCAACCAATGTCCTTTCACCACTCAGCCTGGTCCACTCCAGCCGGTGGGCTGCCGCTGCCGAGGTGACAGTGCTATCTCCCCTCTGTAGTCAGCGCTAGGAATATCGTACAGATTATAATGTGAGAGTTGGAAGGCCCCGGCCCTAACTCCTCCCGGGAGCTCAGTGGGGCTGCGGCTGCAAAGCGCGGGGTAGAGGGCATGCAGGGTAGAGGGGCAAAGGTCCCTCCTGATAAAACTGCCTGGGCATCTTTGCTCTGCACCTTGAGAAAGCCCTCTTCTAGGGGTCCGGAGAGGAGAAGGAAGGAGAAGAGAGGGTTTACTAAAGAAGAACCCACAATGCAGATCCCAGCAGAACTTCACAGACATGGACTTTCTCCTACTCATCCAACGGTTTCCTTGCTCCCCACAGGTGTCAAGGGCCTGGTTCCCTGGGCTCTGCCGCTGAAGGGCCCTGTGGTGCTGGTGGTGGGGGCTGGGGGTTTGAGAGGCTGTGCGGTAGGCAGCGGAGGCACTTACGCCTTCTTGATATCATCAGCGGACGCACTCCGCGGTACGTCTAGAATCTCGTAGTAGGATGCCATGGCAACTCGTCAGCTGGCAGGCGGGCCTCCGTGGGGCTGCAGGAGAGAAGGACGAGTCGGGCAGGAAGACCCAAGGGCGCCTCCTTCGGGCTAGAGCCCCCCCGGCTGGCAGGAGGCGCTCCCATGGGGAAGCGGAGCCCACCGGACTCGACTTGCGGAGGATGACTAGGCTCGCTGGGCCAGCCTTATCGGCCCTCGCAGGCCGGTGCCCCTGCCTATCTCGGTCCCCAGTCCCGGCAGCGCTATCGCAGCCCCCCCACCTCCGCAGCCCGGCCCAGGGCCCCCAGCCTGATGGCGCATCCGGACCGCACCTCCTCCGCCCGGAGTCCTGGGGCTCCCGCGGCTCCCCGCCCCTGCACCCCGCCGGGAATCGTCTGGCACCGCTGCCCAGCTCGCGGCTGCTGCGTAGGACGCGCCCGGCCCAGCTGTGCGCGCAGCAGGCGTCAGCTGCACAGAAACTACTAGAGACTCCGAGGAGGCAGGCTTGGCCTGTCACCCGGGGAGGGGGCGGGGGCGGAGCAGGGGGTGGGGGGAGTGCTGCTGCAGGGACTGCCGGGACATGGGGGCGGAGCCGGCTATTTTGGGCCTGCACCAGAACGACGTCATCTCCAGCTGGGGACCTGGAAGACAGCGGCCAGCTCCATCCAGGCATGACGCACTTGCCAACCAACAAGCCACCTGGCCCCTGGTCCCTCTGGAGCTTTTCTATAAACAGGCAGGATGATCGATAGCTCCTCATCCCGGAGGAAGTCACCACCTTAAGGACTCCCAGACTCTCCTTTGGGCCTAAATCCTCTCCCTTCTAAAGATTCCAGCTCTAGTCCCAGGTCCTCAAAAGAGGCCGCACCGATTTACCTGAGTAGGTCAGACCTGCCTCTCAGCATTTTGTGGCATCGTTCATCACACTTGTTAGAGTTATAAATTAGCATTTCTTGTTTATTTGATTGACATTCACTTTTCCTACTAAAATGTAAACAAATGGCTGAGAGTGTTCTCTTTTTTCCACTAGAGTATTAGGGTAGTGGTGGGGTTAAAAATAACCAATTTGATGATTAAATAATGCACAGGTGCAGACCTCTTTTGACAGTTGTTTTTTTTGTTTGTTTGTTTTTTTACAGAGAGAGAGAGAGAGAGAGAGACAGGGACAGACAGACAGGAACGGAGAGATGAGAAGCATCAATCATTAGTTTTTCGTTGTGCATTGCGACACCTTAGTTGTTCATTGATTGCTTTTTCATATGTGCCTTGACCGTGGGCCTTCAGCAGACCGAGTAACCCCTTGCTTGAGCCAGCGACCTTAGGTCCAAGCTGGTGAGGTTTTGCTCAAACCAGATGAGCCTGCGCTCAAGCTGGCGACCTCAGGGTCTCGAACCCGGGTCCTCGGCAGCCCAGTCCGATGCTCTATCCACTGCACCACCGCCTGGTCAGGCTCTTTTGACAGTTTTTGGAAAAGTGGGGTAAAAGAGTAAAAGAAAAAAAAAGGAAAAGAAATTACCTGGTTTTAAGGTTTTTCTTCCCAAAGTGATCCTGAGTAGACTTCTACCTCAAAATGATTTCTGGGTTTAGGCAGGCCTCATGGGAGATTTAGAGAACTTTCCAGAATTGATTCCTGCTTGATATCTGTCCAGGCCAATCTACCAAGCATTAACTGAACATCTTCTACATAGCAGATGTTGCAGGGATATAAAAAGAAGAATGTGGCCCAATCTTTGCCTTCCCAGAGCTCCAACTTGGTAAGATACCAGCTCGTTAATATAACCCACTGGGAAACCCCAAAATTTTGGAAATATACAGACCCGGGTTTGCAACCTGGCACTGGTGTGACTTGGGGAAACCTCTGAGGACTTTCCTCCCTAAATACAGGTAATAGCTAGGGCTGTTTGAAAGTCAGATGAGGTGCGTTACATAGTAGGTATTGTGACAGATCTTCTCTGGCACCATTAATGGCCCAAGCAGTAATGGTTATGTGAGTCCAGAAGAGTGTTTTAGGCTGGGTGACCCAGAAATGCTTCACCATAGAGAAGGACTTGAGCCAGATATGAGAAAAAAGAGTGGGGTCTTCTGTCCAGCTGTCCTGACTGCCCACAGTCTGAGCCCCCTGCCTACATTTGGGGAATTCCCATTGCGTAAGGCTTGTTGGCAGGCAGGCCGGTCACCACCTGCCACAAAGCCCGGACACTTTCTATCTAGACTTCTCGGCTCCAAGGGTGCAGGCAAAAGACATAGCTCTGCCAGTGGGAAGCTCCCACTGGGACACTGAATGTGGATCAAGTCACAGAGAAGCTGGGGCAGTTGAGAATTTATTTCTGCAGTTTTGGTGGCAGCGAAGCCGGCAGCGGCCTCTAGTGTCTGGAGGAGAAAATGTCAGCCTCAGTGCGTGGGTCGAAGAGGCCTCACTGCCATGGGTAGAAGGGACAGGGGTGTTTTAGGCAGGCTGTCCTGTGCCCTGACCTTGACAATAGTGCTAGCTGCCCAGGTTCCCTTGGTGCCTACCTGTTTGTAGAGGCTTGTTTGGTGGCCCTCATATTGATTCTGTGTGTACTACCCAACATCTCTCCAAGTCTCTATGTGTGTATGTATCTTTTTTTAACTTGTCAGTTAGTTTCTGCTGTTTACAACAAGAGTCCTGCCTGACCAGGCGGTGGCGCAGTGGATGGAGCGTCGGTGTGGGATGCGGAGGACCCAGGTTCGAGACCCGAGGTCACCAGCTTGAGCACAGGCTCATCTGGTTTGACCAAAGCTCACCAGCTTTGACCCAAGGTCGCTGGCTTGAGCAAGGGTTTACTCGGTCTGCTGAAGGCCCACGGTCAAGGCACATATGAGAAAGCAATCAATGAACAACTAAGGTGTCGCAATACAAAACTGATGATTAATGCTTCTCACCTCTCCTTTCCTGTCTGTCTATCCCTCTCTCTGACTCACTCTCCCTGTCTCTGTAAAAAAATAACTAAATAAATAAATAAAAGAAAAGAAAAAAAAACAAGAGTCCTGACTGATCTGGTATAAAAGGAAGGAATAGGTTAGGTTAGACCACTCTAAAATCTTCCAAATCTCTCTTTTTACTTCTCTTATCTCCACAGACATTTGTCTAGTACCTACCATGTATGCTATTATATTAAGAATAGGAATACAAAGAGGTTTAAGTTTCCGTCTTGTACTCAAGAAGATGAAACCCTAGTTGGGACATAGACAAATGAAAGCTGAGGGAGATTACCTAAAACACATCCAGCAAGTGGGGTTAATTTCCTTTGTTCAAAAAAATTCCAACAAATTAATAAGAAAAGACAAACTGCCATCCTTAAAATGGGCAAAGGACACAGACAGAACAGTTCACAGAAGAACAAGTACTGACTTTTAAACAGTTGGAAAGATACTTGATCTCATTCATAACAAGAGAATTATAAAGGAAAGCTGTGGAAAAATAATGTTTCACGTATCAGATGATTGACCAAGATCAAGAAGTATAATATATTGAACGGGCAGGGCTGTAGGCACAGGCATTCTCAGACACTGGTAGAGGGAGGGGAATTTGGTATAACTTCTAAAGAGAGTAATGTGGGGTATATCAAAATTCAAAGTGCATAGCCTTTGACCAGCAATTGCAATTCTAATAACTGATGGTTGTACATACGTGCAAAGAAGTCTGCACAAGGGTTACAGCAAAGAATGGGAAATGACCTAAATACCCATTAATAGACACTGGTTAAATAAGTGATGGAATGGAATGGAATACTGTGCAATACCAATTTTGCCAGCAGAAAAAAAACATGGTATATTTACATGTTCTGCTATAGATCATTTTCTAGATTTATTATGCAGTAAAAAAACAGGTATGGAACAAAGTGTTTCTATATGTGTGTACACACAGTAGAATATGCATAGGGGCTGAGAAACTCTAGAGGGGGCAGAGCTCCCAGGGCTGGATGGGTTCTAGGTGACCATGACCTAAGCTGGAAGGAATGGCAACATTGAGACAAGCAGGGGGCGGGCCGCATTCCGGAAGGAGGGAATGGTGAGAACGCCACTTTGGAGGCAGGCATGTTCCGGACACATCAGAGGTGAGAGAATAAGGGCTTTGGAGGGATACGAGGCTGGGACTCGGTCTCTTGTGCTTGCCTGCAGAAGATAATTGTAACCTGGCTTTACAAGCGTCAGGGATGAAAGCATTTCCCTGCATTGAGGGACTCCCCAGGAGCCAGGCTGGGTGGCACTGCCAGCTGCCCCATGCAGGTCAGAGTTGCCACCTCCCCACACCCACACCCAGGCCAACCTAGGTCTGCTGGTGCCAGCAGAGCTTTTAGCTGCGAGGCCTTTTGGGATCTGAGAGGAAACGGGATGACAGCTGCCCGGTGTGAGTTGGCTGGCACAGTGGATGGGAAGGGAGCCTGACCACCTCTCTGGATGCCCAGCCATCTTGGCAAGTGAACACGCACCTCCATCTTGGCCCTCCCTGCTGGACTCTCCCTGCTGGCCCTCACCTCACCTCCTATGAGATGTTGGGGGTTAAGGAAAGGGCTTTTCGGAGGCCAATGACAGCCCCAAAACATGGCCCCAAAGATGTCTCTGCCCTTGTTCAGCCCAGAAACTGGGTCCCTACACCCTCCCCAACACATGTCCTGTCCTCAGTGACTGGACAGGACAGTGTAAAGGGGAGTGTCACCGCCTCCCTGCCTTTGAGGCGCCTGAGTCACTGTCTGGGAATTAGGGACCTGGCAGGCCCCGAAGAGGAGGTGTGGAGGGGTGCCTGGGACTGCTGTGGGCAGGAGGGGAGGGCATCTGAAGAAGGGGAAAGCAGCAGCGTACGCTTTGGCTCAGCTGACCTGGGTTTGAATCCTTACTCCTCCCTTTACTAGCCAAGTAACCTCAGGCAAGTCATGTAACTTCTCTGAGTCTCAGTCTCCACATCCATAAAATAGGCATTCATTTAACAAGTCTATTCAACAAGTATTGAGTATCTCATATAGGTTGGGTGACATTCTGGTACTGAGAGTAGGACAAGCCTTGTTCATATGAAGCTTCCAATCCAGTGGGTATAACTGTACTTATCTCAGTATTAAACAAGTAGGGCATACTACATAGTAGATGCTCAATAAGTGACAGTGATTTCTTGGGGTTTGAAGGGATACGCCCAGGACCCCTTTTCCCTTCCCAAGTTTAAAACCAGTTGAGAGAAAGACATGAGTCTAATAGAAATTTGAAAGTCAGTCCTTTTAGTGGAAAAATAAATAGATTTGAGGATATAGCTAAGCTATTCAGCCAGAATGGGCTTCTAAATATTCTTTCTGAATTAAGTTACCCACCCACCCCCACCAGCACCGTACACACATATACACACAACTGCAGGCCTCTCTCTTCCCAAGACAGAGCTTACCCTGTGACCTTCAATCCCCCAACTGGAGTTGAGAATATTGGCTCCCTCTGGACAAATGATTACGAACTAGAAGGAGGAAATTATTATGCTGGGCGTGCCCAGTTCCTTTTATAAACTCCCCCACCACCCTGTTGCTTCCACTCCATCCTCCATTAACTACAAAGTAATTATTGGGACAAGAGTGGCAGGGACAGGCAATGGGTTCCGGGGAGAGGGCTGAAGTCACTCCATTTCCAGTGCTAGACCTAGATGCGGGCATGTATTTTATTTGCCTGTTTTCTCTGAGACCTATTCCCCATCTTCCCTGCCCTGCTCTCCATCTTACAGGCTGTGCTCTCTTTTCCTACTACCCTTTGCCAACTAGCTTCTGTCTAGGTTCAACCAATGGGAGTCACGTGGAGGGTGGGAGGAAGGGAGAAGCCAGGGTATTTCTCTCCCTTTCTCTAAATCAGGGGGCACCTCAGACAGTGGTTGTGTATCCTCCATAGCTCTGAGTTTTGCCAAAGGTGCTTCCCAACTTGTTCCCCCCTGCTCACTCTAGATAGTTCTGCTGTGGCTTCAACTCCCTGCTGGTGTCCCAGCTCCATGACTCTGGCATCACCATCTCATTCCTTTGCCTCCAGCCCAAGGAGTGATAGCAGCTCCCTGGTGTTGCTCACTTTAGGGTTGGCTTCCCAGAGCCCAATCCTGGGAAAGGGAGACTGTAGGAAGGATAGAGTGGAGGGCAACAGCATTGGGCATTGAATCTCTCTGGAGGGGTGGGGGTAGGAATTGCCCATATTTCAGTACCTCCAATGGTTAAACCAACCCTCCTGCCCAGCTGGGGCTACAGAAAGTCCATATGCTAAGATTTTATGGGCAGCCACCTGGTTGGAAGTGAGGGCTTGAAGCTGTACTTGCATAACATGTAGCATTTGAAGAAAGGGTCAATGGTTTCCATCAAAAAGTGGGAGTGTTGATGGAGCTTACCGGAAGGTAAGCCCAGCCTTTCCCCAGCCACTCTCCCAATGTCGCTGCCACTGTGCCCCTGTTCTGCCTTAATGCCAACTTCTGGTCTCGCTAAACCCGAACAACCTACCTGAAGAAGATAAAATTCCAATCGATAGGGTGAACACCAGCTATCTCAGACTATTCAGAGGCACCCTCCTGGCCTTACCAGGCTCTGGTTGCAGTCTGGTCTTGGAATAACTTCACACACGTTAAATTGAAAGCACCTTACCTCTTGTCCCAGGGTTTCTCCGCTGACCCTGCAGCCCGAGGGTATGCAACCCGGAAGTGCAGAGGAGTTCATGCTCAATGAGCCAAAGGCTTAACCAATGGCAGAATGGAGGCAGTGTGTAAATTCCCTACCCTCACCGCTTCTCCTACACCCTCGCCCAAGGAATGGCTCTGAGATGCCGTTAATTCAGCTGCATCTACTCTAGGATAAATTCTCCCCTTTTCCCTGCTCTAGTCCCTTTTGCCCCCATTCTACTTCTTGAAAGTGCACCCTTTAATGAAATCTGAAATCAGATCTGCTTTCTGGAGAGCCCAAGCTTATCTCTTATCTTCCTATCTCTCATTAAGGAGAAGCCTCCCTCACCCCATGGTTATTCCCAAAAGAAAAAGACATTTGTGAGCCAATAAGATCACAGCACTTTATTTAGGACAGAGCCAGAGGATTTCCCTAGTATTCGTCTCCCTCCTCTTCTTCCTCCTCCCCCTCTACACTGTCCATGCCCACCTCCTCGTAATCCTTCTCCAGGGCAGCCATATCCTCCCGGGCCTCGGAGAACTCGCCCTCCTCCATGCCCTCACCCACATACCAGTGCACAAACGCCCTCTTGGCATACATCAGGTCGAACTTGTGGTCCAGACGGGCCCAGGCCTCGGCGATGGCGGTCGTGTTGCTCAGCATGCACACGGCACGCTGCACCTTGGCCAGGTCGCCTCCGGGCACCACGGTGGGTGGCTGGTAGTTGATGCCAACCTTGAAGCCCGTGGGGCACCAGTCCACGAATTGAATACTGCGCTTGGTCTTGATGGCAGCGATGGCGGCGTTGACATCCTTGGGCACCACGTCTCCACGGTACAGCAGGCAGCAGGCCATGTACTTGCCATGACGAGGATCACACTTCACCATCTGGTTGGCAGGCTCGAAGCAGGCGTTGGTGATCTCTGCCACCGACAGCTGCTCGTGGTATGCCTTCTCTGCAGAGATGACTGGCGCATAGGTGGCCAGGGGGAAGTGGATACGTGGGTAGGGCACCAGGTTGGTCTGGAACTCGGTCAGGTCCACGTTGAGGGCCCCGTCAAAGCGCAGGGAAGCTGTGATGGAGGAGACGATCTGGCCGATGAGGCGGTTAAGGTTGGTGTAGGTGGGGCGCTCGATGTCCAGGTTGCGGCGGCAGATGTCATAGATGGCTTCGTTGTCCACCATGAAGGCACAGTCTGAGTGCTCCAGGGTGGTGTGGGTGGTCAGGATGGAGTTGTAGGGCTCCACCACAGCTGTGGACACCTGGGGGGCTGGGTAGATGGAGAACTCCAGCTTGGATTTCTTGCCATAGTCAACAGAGAGCCTCTCCATCAGGAGTGAGGTGAAGCCGGAGCCGGTGCCCCCACCAAAGCTGTGGAAGATGAGGAACCCTTGGAGTCCTGTGCACTGGTCAGCCTAGAAAGTGAAGGTGAAGAGAAATGTGGGGCGTAAAGCCAGCTGACAAACAGGAAAGAACCAGCTTGTGCTGTTGCAAATTCCCTCGAAGTGTCATTAAATCCTTAGAAGACTTTTCCAAGAGAACAAGACCTATCTGCCTAAGGTCAGCCCACTCTCTTCCCCTTATCCCTCTTCCTCTCTAAGACCCACTAAGGTCTCTAACAGACAGCTCTCTTGAATCTTGTAACAGTCATTTTTGTCATTATAATTTGCCAACTCTGTCTCCCTGATTTAATCTCAGATGTTTCTGGAGAGCTTCTCTACTGAGATCAATAATCCAGGAACTCTGTCCCCACCCTTGGAGGAGGGCAAAGTTGATCATAGAGCATTGGGCTGGCATTATTTGGATCCTGTTTCTCACGGGGCCTTCAGCCCACACTGCTACAATACAAGGTAATATTCTGGCAGTGCTATGGACCTTCATCACTGGGCTAGGCAGCCCATGGACAGGCTAGCCCTGGTGACCACACCGCCCAGCATTGGGCCCATTGCTACAGAAGATGATGAAGACCCCCAGATCCAGACTGCAGCCTTACTCTATCTCCCCTGATCAGAGTGTAGGGCCCTGATTCTGCATGTTTAACACTTTTCCAGGAGGCTCTACCAAGACTTGAAGCTGCCCTTCCCCTATCTGGTGTCCAGACCACAACAGGGACTTCCAGCCTTCAGCTCTTCTCTCACCAGCTTCCGAATCCGGTCCAGCACCAGGTCTATGAGCTCCTTTCCAATGGTGTAGTGGCCTCGGGCGTAATTATTGGCAGCATCTTCCTTGCCAGTGATGAGCTGCTCTGGATGGAAAAGTTGACGGTACGTGCCCGTCCGAACTTCGTCTGCAATGAACAGAGTTTTAGGCCCTGCCCTTATTGTAGCCTGGCTCTCAGAGGCACAGGGCACCCTGTAGAAGTGAGGTCTCTGGGCCCCAAGCCCTACCCTGGAGGAGCCCCATCCAGGCTGCTGAATTAAAGTCAGTTGTCCTTGACTTTAAGTGTTCAGCAATGGAAAGAAAAGGGATACGGGGTGACATTGAGACTCTGGGGCTGAGTGACAGTGGTTCTGCAGATCTGGAGTCCTAATTGGCTGCAGCAACTGGGAACCGCAAATTGCAGTGCTCTCCAGTTACAGAGAGGGACTTGCCCTGGAACCTAGGACAAGGCCGTGGCAGAGATGGACCATCACTCACCGATCACCGTGGGCTCCAGATCCACAAACACCGCCCTGGGCACGTGTTTTCCAGCCCCGGTTTCACTAAAGAACGTATTGAAGGAGTCGTCCCCTCCCCCGATGGTCTTGTCACTGGGCATCTGCCCATCTGGTTGGATCCCATGTTCCAAGCAGTAGAGCTCCCAGCAGGCATTGCCAATCTGCACACCGGCCTGCCCCACGTGGACTGAGATGCACTCACGCTGAGCAGACAAAGGGCAGAAAACATTCTGAGCAGAGACAAGTATATCATGCCTGGACACAATTCCTGCCTTCCTTCCTTGAGTGGGTCTCTGGCTGAAGGCCAAGGCTCCTGGACTCTGCTCTCCTTGTCCCACCTCCTGTGGCTAAGCATTTACTGGTGACACTGAGGACCAATAGGCTGGGCCTGTTCTTCTGGGGGGGTTCTGGGGCTGGAGCCAAAACCCTTAGGGGGAGCAGATGTGCGCAGTTCTCGCTCAGTGGCTAAGCATCTTGAGGAATGTCGAGGGGATCAAATGAGTCTGGCAGAGTACAAAAGTCAACTCACTCGTGTTCAGAGAGAAATTAGGGGCCACAGATGAGGGAAGCAAGATCTGAATGAAGTTTCAGGGGTCAAAGATAAGGAAGGGGTTTATAAAAGCAGAGAGCACTCTGGATTCATGTTACAGCTGGAAATGGCAGCGAGGAAGGGAAAAGGGGGACTGTTATGGGTGTGCAGGTGCTGCTCCTTCCTCTCTTGGGCGTGCCTGGTTCTGGAGTGGGCTGGGACTGGGAAGAAAGGTCTTCCCCACGTGAGCCAAGGCTGGTGGTCAAAGAACTCTTGGCCCCTGAAGCAGGGCGGGGATAAGCCTGTTGGTCTAGGAAACGAGAAAGAAAGGTCAGTTTCCTCATAAGAATCAGGAGGGCTTGACCTTTTGCTTCTTCAAAGATGTGTTGAGCCTCTGCTATGTGGCGAACACTGTGCTGGCGCTGGGGATACAAAACACCTAACACTCAGTCCCTGCCCTCGAGGAGCTCACTGTGTAGGGAAAGGGGAATGTCGTGTGTTAACAGATGTGTGACAGTGTGGTAAGTGGGATACCAGAGGACGTCTCCCAGAGTACTTCTATGCTTGAGAAGTAATCACCACAGACCTTAAAAATACAATGAGCACATTCATCAGATTTCCCCAAACTTTAAGACTGAACAATGTGGAGGATGTGGAGAAATGTGAACTCTTACACTGCTGGTAGAAGCTTAAAGTGATGTATCTCAAATTAAAAATAATCATATAATGTGATACCATTTATATAAATATTTAACTTGTAAAATGATACTATGCATCATTTACAGATAAATTTAAATGTTTAATACATAGTCTTATAATGTGTATATATTCACATTATATATTGCAAAAATAAAGCAAGGGAAAATATTAACACCAAATTGGAATAATGGTTCTTTCTGGTAGAGGTGAATGCAATTGGGAAAAGATTTTATTTCTTAAAGTGGATAGTGGGTGTTATATTATTCTTTATACCTTTTTGTATGTCTAAAATAGTCCATATGGTTTTTTGTTTGTTTTTTATTATGTGAGAGGTGGGGAGTTAGAGAGACAGAAGTCCTGCATGCGCCCTGACCTGAATCCACCTGGCAAGCCCACTAGGGGGCATACTCTGCTCTCTGGGGCCACTGCTCTGTTGCTTGGCAACTGAGCCATTTTTAGTGTTTAAGGGGAGGCCACGAAGCCATCCTCAGCGCCCAGGGCTAACTCGCTCGAACCTTTTGAGCCATGACAATGGGAGGGGAAGAAAGAGAGAGAGGGGAGAGAAAGAGAGAGAGAGAGAGAGAAGGGGGAGGGGTGGAGAAGCAGACGATCACTTCTCCTGTGTGCCCTGACTAGGAACAAACCCAGGACTTCCACAGGCTGGGCTGATGCTCTACTGCTGAGCCAACAGGCCAGGGCATAAGTTTTTAATGAGGATGCTTTCTCTGTAAATTTAACATGACATTGATCTTTTTTACACTGCTCACAAAAATTAGGGGATATTTTATCACTTCATACTCATTTTGAAATATGGGCCTTGGCTTATGATTTTTTAGATGACGGGGATTAATCCATAAGTCATTTGTATCTCAGACCCATTACTCCTCTACTTGTCTGAACAAGAGTCTTAACCTCTCTGTCAACATCCTTCCTTATGGCATGGGGGCAATAATAAGAACCCCTTCCTAAAAGTTTTCTGAGGATTAAATGAAAGAATGCATGCATGTTGCCTGGCGCGTTTCATGACACTTGTTGCACCATATGTTGGGTTTCCTTACCAACTCCCCCTCCCCCAATCACGGTGTCATAGTCAGAGAAGTTAATGAATTAGTCTGGGAGGGATTTAAGGACACAAAAAGTTCAGAAATTCCCAGGTCCTGGAGAGAGAGCTGACTCAGCTTCTCAGCCCACCAGTCACCCGGCGAGGCTGAGGCCAGTGCTGCACCTCCAAGCCTGGCCAGGCTCTGTTTCCAAAGCCAGACAGTGTCCCGGCCCCCACAGCTACTGGCTCACTCAAGATGTTTCTGACTTCTCAGGTATGCCTGGGGTGCTGGAATCGATGCCCCTCATGGTGGGGCAGCAGGTTTGATGCAAAGAAAGCCCCTGGAGTCACACAGACTTGGCCTCAAACCTCCATTTTTCTATGACCTCACACAGATTAATTTCATTTTAGCTGCCCTAGCTTCTTTTTCTTGACTGTAAAAAAAAAAAAAAAAGGCATAATCTCGTGCCTGGACCCAGCAGGCTTTGTGATTGTGTTGATTAGTTCTCATGTATTAAGCATTAATTAGGTTCCAGGCACTATGCTAAGTGCTTCACACACATTATCTCATTCGATCTTCACAACAACCCCCTTGGGTAGGTACTTTTATTAACCTATTTTACAGATGAGGAAATTGAATCTCAGGGCGGTTAAACAGCTACCTCAAGGTCATGAGCGAAACGAAGAATATTCAAAGCAGGGACAGCCTGGTTCCAAACACGCTCTTAGCTGCTCTTCTATCCTGCCTAGTGGGGAGACGGTTAAAGATATCAAGTGATCCCATGCCCAGCCAACTTTCGAGAACTAGGAGCACCCGCCCTCTCCCGCCTCCTCCTTCCCTCTCTCCTTCCACTGATATGTAAGTGCAGTTGGGCAGGGCTATGAGAATGTATCCCTGCAGCTGGGAGGCGGGACCTCAGTGACTGCCGTGGGCGCAGGGTTTGCAGGGGGGTAGTGCCTACATGTTGTGCTGTGCTGTAATCCTGTTTATCCTCCACTCCCTACCCCTAAATTCAGAGCCCTTAAGCAGCCCTGCTTCTGAACCCAGACCCAGACCCACATCCTGGCTACCAAGACCCTGTTCTTCTTCGATCCTGTACATGCCCAGGATGTTTGAGAAGGGGCATACTCACATTTGGAAGTCTCTTCCCCCTTCCCCACCCCACCTGTGCACACACTGTAGCCCCATGAGTGCCTAGACCCCCAAAGTTCCTTCACACCAACCACCTGGGCCCACTTGCATGCTCAGCTCCCCACCTCTGCTCACCATGCTGCTTGGTTGGGGGCTGGCTGGGGTTGTCTCTCCGCTGCTAGATGAAAAGTAGAAACAGGTCTGTGGGAGACCTACAGCCTCTGATCTCCTTATACTCTCTGGTCTGCTCTCAGGGTGAGAATGTTGTTAGAAACATCCCCAGGAGGGCAGGCCTGTTGACTTGGTTACCAGGCAGTAGGCAAGTCCTGGGACTGGGCCCAAATAGGGGAGCGAAGTGGAGTGTGGGTGGGGCTATGAAGAATCTGCGGTGAAATAAGGAGTCCTGGGGCAAGAGATCAACCTCGGGCCTTCTGGGTAGAAACTCAGACTATCATAGGACATAGGGAACTAGAGCTCCATTTTAGCCCCATCACTATAGTATTTAACTGCTTTCGCCTCAGTTTTCTCATCTGTAGAATGGGGAGAGGTGGTATTGTGAGGATTAAACAACATGCACTTTCTTGGATGCTTTGTCCAGAATTGCTGCTGTTGTCCATGGGGAAAGCAAGCTGATGAGCAGGACTCAGGGCTATTTGTCAGTGTCTCCCCCTATTTCAGTGCAAGTTGTTGCTGGTCCAGCCTGGCCTGATTTCTCCGCAAAAGGACTTGCCTTTTGCCCTTAGGCAAAATTATGAAATAAGAATGTTGATCTCTCACATTTGTTTTCTATGTTGTAGTTCTTGAAGTGTCGTCACTCCTTATCTCCTTTGAGTCCCTCAACAACTTTGTGAGATAAGCAAGGCGGGGCCTCCATTCCCATGATGAAGGAAATTGAAACCTATTATGTCTTGCCCAAGGTTACATGGGGGTTAATTAATGGTAGAATTAAAAGTCATCCGGGACTCAAGCTCAGTGCTTCTCCCTTTTCCATATGGCAGAGTTGTCACTGTCCCTCGTGCCCATCCTGTGTCTTTATTATTCTCATATTAAATTGCGTGGTCAGTGGTGACTGCCCTCTTGCACACCCCTCGACTGTCCGGCCTCCCTCTAGCTTCAGTGGCCCTGCTTGACTAAACCACAACTCTAGTTAATTCCACTTCTTCACCAACCCTGTGCCTGTACTGACCCATCAAAACAGTGGAAAAACCCAGGCCCAAGCTGACTTCAAACTCGTGACCTCAAATGGACCCGAATGCTTCCTGGAAACTACGTTACATCTCTTCTGTCACTTTTCCAAACAGTGACAATAACCCGGAATAGGAATCCAAACTTAGCAAATAATAGAATTTCATCTAGCAACCCTATCCTGGAAGTAGTTGCTATAGAGAAATTTCAGTCACTGTGGCTAATGGTTAATGGTGGGGGCTACTTTGAGGTAGGGGCCTTTTCAGAGCCCTTCTCATTGTAGTATACTAAGAAGTGGCCCAGAATATCAAGATGGTTAACTCTGGTTTTGGTTGTAGACTGAAGTCTTCTCTCTCCCACCTGGAACTAAGAGGCCAGGATCCCCAGAGAGAAGACACAGCCAACCAGCATGTCAAAGGTAAGGAAGCCCAGGCTTCTAGGGGGTTGGTCCATGAGGCCATAGACCTCAGGAATGATCATCCTGAGGAATTATTATCCAGATGTCAGAATTTGTGGCCTAAAGGGCCCACGGTGTGCACAGCTGTCTTGTTTAGCACTTCAACTTCTCCCAACTTGGCTCACAGTCAATAGATATATCACCAACTCTGGAAAAAATTATCCTAAAGGCCAGGGGGGTCCTTATGTAAAACAGAATAGAGTTTTAAAGCATGTTAATGTATCTAGGTTATAAAATAAGAGGCAGTCAATACTCTTTAATTCCTTCAACAAAAATATTTATTTTTGCTATGTGCCAAGCACTGTTTTAGCTGTCAGGGACACAGTGGTGGACTAAGAGAATCTGTGCTCCGAAGGAGCTGACATTTTCATGGGGAGACACATAGCAAATGAAGAAGACAATTTCGGAGAGCAATAGCACATGGAGAAAACAGACCAGGATAAAGGCACAGAAAGGGATCGGAGGTGGGGGCTACTACCGAGGGAGGGAGCAGCTCTCTAAGAAGGCATCTGAATGGAGACCACGTGACAGAGTCAACCATGGTAGGATCTAGATAAGAGTGCTCCAGGCAGAGAAAATGAGTGCCAAGGTTCACAGGTAGGAGCAAACTCCATGTGCTCAATGAAACCGAGTGAGGAAAGGAGAGAGCTACATACCGTGAGATCACAGAAGTAGAGGGGACTTGGAATGAGAATAGCTTTTGTTACGAGAGTGTGATGGGAGGGTTTAAGCAAGCACTAGCACCTTCTTTGAGTACAGAGAGATTATTACAGCTGCTATGTGGCAACTGCATTATAGGAGTTCAAGAATAGAAGCAGAAAACTGGTTAGGAGGCTACTGTAGGCATCCAGAAATAAGGAGGTGGGTGCTTAGACTAGAGTTGGGGACGGTGGGAAGTAGCTGAATTCAAGGTAATGGGAATGCTAAAGTGTGCGGCAGGCCTACCTAGCAGCCTTACCTGCACCCTGCCTCCACTTCTTCAGGGTCCTGACTTGGTTTCATTACTCACCCTTCCACTTGCTCAAGGAAGATGGCGTTTCCCCAAACCTAAGGGTGAGTTTAGAGCAGTTTAACCATTCATGGTAATTCTATTCATCTCTCCAGCGACTTGTTTAGGCATGGCGCTAGTGAGATATAAGGGGAAGTCTGCAAGTCTCCAAGGGTGCTTGAGGAAAGGTTTTCTCTCTGATAAAAAGAGATGTGGGAGGAAACCCCCTTTCCTGCCTTAGGACAGTGCCAAATGAAGACATGACAGTTGGAGCTGCTGCAGACATCTTGTGATCATGGGGGAAGATGTCACCAGCTCGTTGAGGATGCCTGAGCAGAAAGCTGGAAACACCAGAGGTATTGGTGTCATCACTGAATCAACCCTGAACAGCCTTCCACTCATATTTCTTGTGGGATAATAAATATCCTCATTGTTTAAGCTGCCATTAGTTAGGCTTTCCATTATTTGCAGCCAAAAAAAATATTTGTTTTAACTAATAAAAGAGGAGAAGGAGAGAGGGAAAGAGAGGAATGCAGGATGGTCCTAGGTTTTTAACTTAAGCATGTGAGTGGAAAGTGATATTATTCACTCTCATGGGCTTCCTTGGGCAGAAACACTGCGGGAAATGTTGCTTCATATTCATTCTGGAGGAAGAACATGCTTTGTGAGCCCTTATGAGAAGGAGAGGGCATGGATTCCTCCTGACTCCCCTTGTGCCTTTTCCCTTTGGGATCCAGCTGTGTATCCTTCCTACATTGTTGTAATAAACCTTAGTCGTTAGAACAATTAGTCCCTTGAGTCCTCCCAGCTAGTCTCCTGACATGAGGGTGGTTTTGGAGATACCCCAGCTCAAAAACAATTCCTGATTTTTTTATATATTCTAAATGTTACAGGGGTTAAGACTGTGAGGGCCAAACAAAACATTTCTGAGAGAGACTTTGGCCCCCAGGCTGCTGATTTGTAACTTCTGGCTTCTTAGACTTCTACTCTAATTTTAGTCCCATCACGGAAGTGAAACAATTCCCCCCGAGACATACTCAACAAATGCCTACCGCATGCTAGGAACTAGGGACACGAAGATGAATAAAACAGTCCTTACCTCCAACAGGTTTGCTATGTGGTAAGATGGAAATGTACACAAATAAATGCAGCATTGTGCACTACACACACTAAAATTAATGAAGAAAATGCTCTAAAAATCAAGATAGTTGAAAGAAAAAAAAAACAAGATAGTTGCTTACAGTGCTTTGCTATATCTGTACACATTCCTAAATTCATCTGGTCTTCACAATCTGAAGTTATCCCAGTTTTACAAATGAAAAACCTGAACTTATGATTCAAAGAGGTTTAGGGTTTTGCCTAAGCTAAAAGCTCTCTCAACAGTCATTTTGCTAGGGCAGGGGCACACAGGGAGAAGAGAGAGCCAGGGAGGGTCTGCAAGAGGCCCTGCGTTCTGTAATCATCAGAGTTTCTTGCTCTGTAGAAGACCATGACCCCGTTTCCCAAAGCAGCCTCACTGCATGGCCTTGTCAGTTTTCTTTTTGATGAATGAGTCTTGTTCTTCCAAGCAGATGGCAAGTCCACTGGGAAGAGAAACCTTGTCATGTTTCACTGTATTCCTTTCCATGCCTTGCCTAAGTAAGGTGTGGATGAGCTATTTGGTCGATAGAAAGTTGCCATGCTAGTTATTTTACCCTGCTATGTTGTGCTGTCAGACAGCCTGGCCCTAGGAAACAATATGGTAGGAGAGGCAGGTGAATCCTTTCCAAGTGACTAGCCGGGAGACAGGTTTCTTGAGGGTGTGCCAATGGGCACATGGGGCACTTCCTGAGAATTTCCCCAGTGAAAGGAGACGGTTAGAAAGTGTACAGCACGTGCGGGAAAACAGAAGTAAATTGAAAAGCCCATTCTTGCAAGAAACGGGAATGAAACATAAAAAGAAGGAATAGCTTCTGCTGAGGCCTCCACCTGAGTGCTGAGGTGTTAATATGCAGGTCGTAGAATCATGCCCATGGCTGAGGGACAGAGGAGGATGTGAAAGTCACAATCGGCCACGATATCAGAATCTTCATTTTCTTTTTTCCTCTTCAGCGTCAACAAATATCTTGATACCTCTCAACAATGCTTTCAGGGCAGAATCGTCTCCTTTCCACCGATGAAGAAGCCAAGGATTCAGTGAGGTTAAGTCACCTGCCCAAGGTCACATAGGGCAGTCAGGATGCGAATCCAGGTCCTAAGGACTTTCAGTCCAGCGCTCCCGCTGTTCTGGCAGCAGGAAAGCCGGCAGGTGGTGGTGGCAAGGGCTCGCTAATAGTGACGGCGCTGAAGACTTGGCCACTATTGGGCGGGTAGCGGCCGAGCCGCGGCAGATTCTTCAAGTCTGCCCTCGCAGACAGGCTGCGGGGCTCAGCTCGACGGGGCAGCCCATGGGCTCGGCACCCTGGGGCTCAGGCTGTGCAGCTCGCGGTCCTCGGTCGCCCACAGGCGTTGGCGAAGGCCAGCCGTCCCGGCCGGGCACCAGCAGGCGGCGTGCAGCCGCCAGGGGTTCCTCGAGGACGGGCTGGAGCCAGAGAGTGGGTTGGAGACTCCAGGGAGGCGGGGCGAGGAGGGCAAGGGCGAAGGCCTGCTGCAGTCACCGCGGAAAAACAACCTCTAAGACCCCAGCCTAAGGCAGAACACCTGAGCGACCGGCGTCCGCTTGACGCAGGTGCCGGCGAGGCGCGTCCTGGCACCGCGCCTTGCGTACGTGCAGTGAAGCTCGAGAGCCCGGAGTGTGCGCTCAAAACCTGGAGCAAGGGGTTAAAGCCCAGGTTGCTACTCTTCACGCACGTCGGACAGGTGAGGAACCCGGCCGCCCCGCGGGGGCGGGGAGGAGGGGCCCGCCCTGGCCCCGCCCCTCGGGCCCGCCTGCCCCTCGGGGCGTGGCCTCCGGGCCGCTCGGCGTCTAGTGGGCGACCGGGCGCGCCGCCCCGCCCCCGCCTATAAGAGCGGTGCGGCACTGCAGCTAGCGCACTTCTCACTGAGACCCGTCGCCTGGACTCTGCGTGAGACCCACCGCCCTGCTAGCCATGGTGAGTGCGGCCCCGCCGGGGTCTTGCCGGCCCCTTACTTACCGCTCTCCTTCAGGGGCGCTTCTTCCCGAGCTGTTACAGGCCCTGCCCCTGACGTTCCGGGTCCCGAGGAGGCGCGCGGGTGTTGGCATTGCCCCCACCCCCTCCCTGCCCTGCTGACTTGGGCCGAGCCGTGCTGCCCGCTTTTGAAGGCTAGAGGAAGGGCAGGGCGGAGTGGGATTACTCCCCAGCAGAGAGGAGCCCTCCGGGGAATCCCCTCGTGCTCTGCCAAGCATTTGTGCCCTAATCCTCCTGTGGGGAGTCACGCGGTCCCGCGCCCAGGTCCCGCGGGTGAGGGAGACCCGCTTGGCTGCCCTCCGCTGCTGGCCTCCTCTCACCCAGTCCCTGGAACCAACCGCACACGTGCTTGGCGCAAGGAGATGGCAGGGGTCAGGTTACTTGGTCCGGCATCCCCCTTTCCTCCGACTGAGTGTGCATCCCTCCCACCCTCAGCCTCCCCCCACCGTGACTCAGCACCCCGCTTCTGAGCCAGCAGTGGGGTTCGGTCTCGTGCGGGTGGTCGGCCCCTCTCCAGCCTGAGCCCGGCTGCGCGGACGGGCAGAGACAGCTGTCGCCGAGCGGGAGCGCGGGCCCAGGCCAGGTTGGGGGGAGGGAAAAGAGGTGTATGTAGGGGGATGGTATTTATAGCCCAGGAACCGAGGCCGAAATCCAATCCTCGCGTTCCGTTGGGATGTAATTGAAAAGAATCTAGAAAGGGGGCGAATACAGGGCCGAGGTGCAGGATGGCGCTCGTCCTGCTCGGGGCAAGGCGGGTTACCTCTGGGGCCTCACCGCAGGTTCCTCTTCCTTTTCTGAGTATTTGGAAGCCATCACCCCGCCATTTCGGTGTTGGGCAGGGAAGCTGCGCGGCCCCGCTCCGCACCGCTTTGGCACTTCAGGGGTTACTTTCGGACTGGCATGGACTAGCCTAGGGCAGCGACAGCCCCAGTGCTCACAACCCTTATTTCCCGCACCTGCACACTGCGCTCACCAGCATTATCGCTATTTTCCTGAGGGCTGTCGCCTTGGATGAAGGCGGTAGACACCCGGGGGGGGGGGGCAAGGAGCCAGATGGGATTGATCCCCAGAGCCAGATGGGATTTAAAGGTGGGGGAGAGGACATCCTGATGGCATTTGGTCAGTTAATGCCAGACTGGAAGGCTGAGATACCTCTGCAGCCCATAGGAAAGAAAGAGGGGGAGGGATATAGGAAATTTTAGTTGTTTGTCCTCAAAGCAAACAGGTAATCATGTGGGGTCCTCTAGCTATAAACTCATAGGTCTGGAAAACCTGTCTTTTCTCAGGCTCTAGAGAAGCTGGTTTTGTGGGAGTAGGAATCGGGAACAGCTGAAAAGCCGCTTGTCCTTGTCTCACTTTCTGCAGTGTCTTATATGCACTTGCCCTCCCCATCCTCCCTGAGTATCCTGTGAAGGTGGCAGGGTCATGTGGCGCCACAGCTCTTACTTGACAAGGTCCCCATGGAGAGACAGGCTAAGGGCCTGCCCTGCCCCACTGGTGCCTCCAGTTGGGGAGCCTGGGCAGGCTGCCAGCCTTTTCTGACCTCTGTCCAGCCCCAAGCCTCCACGTTTGTCAAATGGTCATCCTAACTGATGGGTGATAGGGTGGGAGAGGTTTATGAGTGAGGACTTATGGATGTGCGGCTTATGCTGTGTCCCCTCTCTTTACCCCTCAGCGTGAATGCATCTCAGTCCATGTGGGGCAGGCAGGTGTCCAGATGGGCAATGCCTGCTGGGAGCTCTACTGTCTGGAACATGGGATTCAGCCTGATGGGCAGATGCCCAGTGACAAGACCATTGGTGGAGGAGACGACTCCTTCACCACCTTCTTCTGTGAAACCGGTGCTGGAAAGCACGTGCCCCGGGCAGTTTTTGTGGACTTGGAGCCCACTGTAATTGGTGAGAGGAAGAAGAGGGTGAAATTAAGGGGACTGGAATGTGATTCTAAGCTTCCTTCTGGAGATGGGGTATCTAGACCTGGTTTTCCTGGCCCTGAAAACTCCTTGCCCAGTTTGAATTGAAAGAAGGCAATCTAATCGTAGGAGGGCCTGGACAGCAGGTCTGGGTTTTTCTCACACATTGGTATCTAAAACTGGCAGAAGGATGTGCTCTTCCACATATCTGACTGCAGCTACCACACTGAGGAGGGCGGTCCTTCTGAGCACAGCCTTGTGGTTTGGGCCCTGACAATGTGGTTTATGCTTTTGCAGATGAGATCCGAAATGGCCCATACCGGCAGCTCTTCCACCCAGAGCAGCTCATCACTGGGAAAGAGGATGCCGCAAACAACTATGCCCGTGGTCACTATACCATTGGCAAGGAGATCATTGACCCAGTACTGGACCGGATCCGTAAGCTGGTGAGTCTGGCAGGGAAGGGAAGAGAAGGAGCTTTTAAGATGATGCTAATGGTCAGGAACATTTATTTCCCAGGTCTTTTCAGGAAGCCATCTCTAATCGTACATGTTCCAGAGATGCTGCTACTCCAGAACCCAGAGTACTCATTCACCTTTGCCCTGGCTCCTGAGATGTTGAGGCATTTGTGGAGCCAGACAATAGAGTTCCTCAGGCCCCACCCACCTACACTGCTCTTTCTCTTTCTTGCCTTTCAGTCTGACCAGTGCACAGGCCTCCAGGGCTTCCTGGTCTTCCACAGCTTTGGCGGGGGCACCGGCTCCGGCTTCACCTCGCTCCTGATGGAGAGGCTCTCTGTTGACTATGGCAAGAAATCCAAGCTGGAGTTCTCCATCTACCCAGCCCCCCAGGTGTCCACAGCTGTGGTGGAGCCCTACAACTCCATCCTGACCACCCACACCACCCTGGAGCACTCAGACTGTGCCTTCATGGTGGACAACGAAGCCATCTATGACATCTGCCGTCGCAACCTGGACATCGAGCGCCCCACCTACACCAACCTTAATCGCCTCATCAGCCAGATCGTCTCCTCCATCACAGCTTCCCTGCGCTTTGATGGGGCCCTCAACGTGGACCTGACCGAGTTCCAGACCAACCTGGTGCCCTACCCACGTATCCACTTCCCCCTGGCCACCTATGCGCCAGTCATCTCTGCAGAGAAGGCATACCACGAGCAGCTGTCAGTGGCAGAGATCACCAACGCCTGCTTCGAGCCTGCCAACCAGATGGTGAAGTGTGATCCTCGTCATGGCAAGTACATGGCCTGCTGCCTGCTGTACCGTGGAGACGTGGTGCCCAAGGATGTCAACGCCGCCATCGCTGCCATCAAGACCAAGCGCAGTATTCAATTCGTGGACTGGTGCCCCACAGGCTTCAAGGTTGGCATCAACTATCAGCCACCCACCGTGGTGCCCGGAGGTGACCTGGCCAAGGTGCAGCGTGCCGTGTGCATGCTGAGCAACACGACCGCCATCGCCGAGGCCTGGGCCCGTCTGGACCACAAGTTCGACCTGATGTATGCCAAGAGGGCATTTGTGCACTGGTATGTGGGTGAGGGCATGGAGGAGGGTGAGTTCTCCGAGGCCCGGGAGGATATGGCTGCCCTGGAGAAGGATTACGAGGAAGTGGGCATTGATTCCTATGAGGATGAGGATGAAGGAGAAGAATAGACCAGCTGCCTGGAGCCCACTATGTTTATTGCAAAATCCTTTCGAAATAAACAGTCTCCTTGCACGGTTTCTTGTTCCCTCTGTGAGTACTTGAGCTTCTGCTGCCTTCCTCTTTGTGTTGCTGCTATTGCTATTATTGCTGCTGCTGCCGCCGCTGCCCTCAGTTTGCTGCTCATGACCCTTTTCCTTCCATGGCTGAAGTTGGGAGCTGCCAAGGAGCCCTTGCCAGGCCCAGGAAACAAGACCCAGAGACCTTGATGTAAGATCCTCCAGGGCACCCAGGATAGCGAGGAAATGAGGACTGAATCCTTGACCTGTCTGTCCAGCCACAAGATATTGAAGGATATGAGTTTCTACTTCCTTTCCTCCTACTAAGACAAGTAGGAATTTAAGCCCAGCAGTTTCTGTAATTGAGTTAGACTAGCACCCTATTCTTGCTGCTGCTCTGCATTCGCCGGCTCTGGAAGCAAGGCTTGGCCCAGGTGCCTCTGTTATGAGGGATTGGGAATGGGCTGAGCTGGCCCAGAGTTCTTTGGCATGGAGCCTAGTCATAAGCTTGGGGGATGGGAGGGAACAGGGCCATCTCCTAGAGTTGTTTATGTCACTGCACCTCCCAGCAGCTTTGCATAGCTGTCTTGCTGTCTGTGCTGGGGCCTAAGGCCGTGCCATTAAAAGTCAGGTCGTTTCCCTGGTTTGTGCTTTCTTTCTGGCCTCAGCCTCTGTGCTAGCTGGTGGGGACCTCTTGCCAGGGCCCTGGGGAAATTTTCAACTTTGCTAATAGGCACCGCAGGACCCACACTGACCTCAGCATGTAGAGGTGGGAAGGGTTGGGGGAAAGAAGCTTCAATCTCAGGAGCAGGAGATGCCAACCCTACCCTTGCCTCCCCTCCCTGTGATTCAGGGACGCTGTGCCCTTCCCTGGGGAACAGGTTTCAAGCCCAGTGAAGAGGCAGGGCCCCTGTTTACTCAGCAGGGTAGGCAGGAAGTGGAGGCTGGATACTGCCACACCACACTGGCTCCAGTAATCATTAACCATGTGTGAGCTAAAACCATCTGGGACAGACTGGAGGCCAAAATGGCTGCCACCTCCACGCTTTGCCCCCAGGCTGAGGTTGGGAGACCTGTTACGTAGCTGTCCCAAAACTTCCTCAGGTGCCTCCACCCAGAAGCCCTTCCCGGCAAACCGGCTGGGCTGCTCTGACTGAGCTACCCACCCCTGGGAATGAAGGAGAGAATGGGCTGACTGTGCCTTTAAGGGACCCTGGTCCCAGTTCTTGGCATTGAAGCAGCTGTTCTTGGCATAACGGCTTTAAGTTTTTAACTAAGACAAGTTAGAAGAACGGCCCATTGCCAACCAGCCAGATTTAAGGTAAGGATACTGCTTCCTCGCGTGGAATGATGAAGTCATGCCATCCTGATCCTAGACCAGTCCCTCTTCTTTCCAGGCTGTTGCCTAGAAATGGCAGCTGGCCTTTGGGCCCCTCGCATCTCTTCTCTCACTCCAGGAACAGAGAGACTAAGATTCACACCAAACGGCTTCCAATTTATTCTATTTATACATTCTCCTGCTCCAAGATTTGGAGCCAGATCATGATGTAAGCTCAGCAGTCCTGTGCAGAGCCTTTACCAAATTTTATCAGTTTCCCTTTCCCCTCCCCCCCTCCCCTCACACACCCCAACTCAGACTCCCTGTCCATTTGTTCTGAGGTAAGAGAACAGCAGAAACAGAGGACTGGTTTCAGTCTCCCCACCCCCTTGCCCTCAGTTATAGGAGAACAGGTCTGCATAGAAAGGATGGAGACTCCAGTGAGGAACGGGGGCCTCTTTCCAAGGCACAGGGGCCACCTCTACATGGCCACTGGTTGGTTCAGATTTGGGTAGCGTGCTGGCCCGGAGCTGGGGGTTGCAGTGCCTCCAGCTGACTGAGGAGGAGAGGAATGTGAGGGCGTTGCTGGGGGTCCACAGTCATCATTGAGGCCAGCAGCTGCCGCAGTGCTGAAGAATGCCTGTGTGGGGAGGGGGGCAGGGTGGCTGAGGGGCACCCATCCGCCACACCAAGACTCCACCTCCAACAACGTTAAGGAGAGTCTGAAGTGCTTGGTGCCCTTCTATTGCTCACCTGGGGCTTTGTGGGATGCTGAGCTGGTTCTGCACAGCCAGGGCCACACTATCACCCTTCTGAAACACCATGTCGTAAGGACCTTCCCCAAACATCATAGCATACAGCACACAGCCTAGGGACTGAGCATAACTTGATTATTCCATGGGAGGGGACAAATGGAGGTGATAACTTTCAATACTGTAGTGAGAGGAGACTGCATAAGCTAAAAGGACTATGCTGACTTCAACCACATACCACCAGGGCCCAGAGAAACTGCCAGTTAGCTGGATGCCTCTGCCCCCCTTGCTTAGCCATTGTTTTCAGCCCTGACACTTAGTTGTACCAACCCTGTTCAAAGGGAAGGGTTATACCACTTCCTGAGCTATTGAGTACAGTGTCAGCAACAGTTCCCAGGAAGGAAGTTGAGGGTGATGGGGACATACATGGTTGCTGGGGTGCCATGCACTGGAACCAAAGACCTGCTCCTCTACTCCACAGCAGGGACAGAGCAGCACTCCTCCCCACCCAGAGTCCCACCCACAAGCTCCTCACCCAGACATCAGTCCGCTCATCGATGACACAGTGGCTCTGCACGGAGAAGAGCTCTGGGGCCCGGTAGGAAATGGTGCACCGCTGGGCTGCCCAGTCCTGGAACAGTGGCCACAGAGCTCAGAATGAGGCACAGGTTATGGTCATGTGACCAAACTGTGGCATGCACCAGCAAGGGTCAGGGGTGGGGAAGAGGCGGGCAAAGGAAACTGGAGACTCCTACCTGCAGGGCCAGGGCCTGGCGGGAGCCCTCCACATGGATGCATGCTTGATTCATGGAACCCAGATCCATCAAAACTGGCTGCCCCTCATCTCCAAGCAAGATATTGGTGGGCTTCAGGTCCCTGTTGGGAAGTGGAAATGACCCATGAGCATCCCTGGACAGAGAATCACAGGGGGAAAAAGAATCAGATGTGCTGTTCCTTGGGAGGAGAGGTGAGACCTCTCATTTCTTTTGGTGGGGCTCTTCCTTTCTGTGCCAGAAAGTCACAGGGCCCTCCTACTGACCTGTGGGCATAACCCTGGGCATGAATGGCCTCCAGGCCTCTGCAGATACCCAGCAGCAGCTGAAGGATCTCATCTTCAGTCAAGAAGTTGCCTTTGTCTTTCAGCTTTTCAATCTCACTCCACAGTGTACCTCTCTGCAACACAAGTATCCCCAGTTGTTTTTTGAGCCTCTGCTCCCTAATCCTAACTCCTTCCTTATGTCAAAAGCCTATCACCCTTTTCACCACACACACTACACTCCACAGTCCCATTTGGATTCCTCTAAACTCCAAATCTGAAGTGGTCAAATCCAGGACATAGCCTTTGCTTCCCAACATACTTGACTGTTCACACAGCCCTTGGTTGGTGGCTCTGTTGCAACCCCTCCACAGCCAGGAGACTTTCTGACCTTGAAGAAGGGTAGCAGCAGCCAGGCCTCATGTTTAGTGCCCCGCTCCCTCAGACAATAAGCCACGAGGTGAAGGATGTTGGGGTGATGGAAGAGGCGATGCATGTCTGCTTCTCGTTGGGCCTCCTCCCAGTCCTGCTGCTCGTGACACAGGATTCGCTTCAGGGCGTAGAAGTGTCCATCATGTAACCCCTCCACTAGGTCCACATAGCTGAACCCACTGTGGGCCAAAGGGGTCAGTGAAGGACCATGGTCATCTCCCACATTTCTTGGACCCAGAGGAATTCCCTGGGGAGAACAGGGGGTTATCTTTCCTATTTGCTAGAAACCCTCCCAAGATGTGGCTCTAAGAGAAGTCTGAAGATCATTATACTTTGAACTCAAGAGGTGGGGCATAGCAATTTTTGAAGTCCTGTGGTCATAACCCAGTGCTCTGCAAATGAGAGATGCTCAATAAACATTAAGAATAGTCAACATTTATTAAGCACTGTGAATCAGGCACAGGTGACACATTTTATATGCATTATCTCATTTAATCCTCACAGCTCCATCAGCGATGCAGAATAGTAATTATCTCCATTAAGCAGATGAAGAAACCATGGTTTATCAAGGTCACACAAGGTGGATTAGGAAACTGGCTCGGGAATCTACTCTTTCTTGACTATCATGTCACTAGCTCTGTCAGGTGACTTCAACGATAGGTTATAGAATAAATACCTTTGTGAGCCCCTATCATGTGCAGACTGCTGTCTTTCGATCACCATAACCCTGGGGACTAATGATTTCCAAACTCACCCCTCCCCCAGTTTCTGGATGAAGAGGTAGCGCTTATTGTCAATGATGACAGTGCCCGGAGAGCAGATACACAGCGCGTGGCCCATAATGTCTCACTCATCCTCCTCAAGGATGGTCTGAGGCTGCCAGAGGGTTCGTCCAGGTTGAGTGGGCTCTTCTACGCGATGCGCTGGGGCCCCAGAGGATCATGCTGGAAGGAAAAGAACGGTAGGATCGTGGGTCGGGCACAGTCCAGATGATCCCTGAAGTACTACTGTGGACAGCGCAGGCCCGGTTTCGGAATCTAGAGGAAACGGGACCTGGCGATACCATCTCCAAGAAGGCTGGGATCAGGTGCCTTAAAGCCTCAGACTACGCAGCGATTACCAGACCGCTTCTTCCACCACCAGCCCACGTTCGGGCGGCCCCTGCTCCCATGCCCGTCAGGACGCAAAGGCAGGGCGTAGGGTAGCTGACGGAGAATGCCCATCCCTTGCAGAACCCACCCCCCGGCCTCAGCGCGTAGACCCGGGCTAAGTCAGCCCAGCTTCCCCACTGACCTGGCTCGGGCAGGAGGGACGCGCAGCGACCGGAAGTAGTAGTTGCGTCATCATTCCGCGCCGGCGTAACGGCCCGCGGTATCCTAGCAACCTCCTGGCATCCGGATGATGTGGGGGCGCGGAGCTGACCAGCAGTGGGCGGGCGAGATCTGCGGGAGGACGGGTCCCAGGACCCGGGTGAGGGTTAGATACCTGGCCTTCATTCAGTAGGGGTCAGACGCAAGCACTTACGCCAAGGGGGAGCAAAGCCGGGCTCGCCTTGAGGCCCCAGGACCTCCATTTCCCAATGCGGGAGGTAGGAGGCCTCATACCTCTGGCGCGCTGGGTGACCGACTACAGTCCATCCTGGGGGTGGATGGGAGGATGCAGGGAGGGGTCGGTGCTGGCGACCTGGACTCCAGGAGCTCTGATCACTACAACCCTGGGGACTCTGGCCTATATCCCACTACTCTAGTTGCACTGGTTAAGAGCTCAGGCTAAGGTCTAAATGTGTCGTAATAATAGTCTTCTAGCTGTATGACCTCGGACAAATTATTTAACCTCACTTTCTCTATCTACAGAATAGCTATACTAATATCTAAGGTTAAGTGCATGAACCATGAGGCCAAACTGCCTAGTTCAGATCCCAACTCCACTAAACTAGTTGTGTAACTTTGCACAAGCTACTTAATATTTGTCACTCAATTTCCTCGTCTGTAAAATGCAAATGATAATTATCTTCCCCATGGAGTTGTTTGAAGATTAAATTATATGGAGGTGCCTAGCACAATATCTGATGCATAGCTCTCAGTAAATGTCAAACAGAAGTAATACTATTATCATTTTTATTACCCTACTCCTCACATCCCAGGCTTGGGACTGTGAAGGCAAGAGTAATGGAAATTCACAAATTCCCAAGCCTTGGCACCAAGCAGTTGTCCTTGACATCTCTTGGGGTAAATTGACAGGAAGGGGTAAATTGGAAGGGGCACACATCCAAAGCAGATGGATGTCCTGGATGGTGTCTTTTGCTGAAATAGGGCTCTTCAGGAAAAATATCTCTTTTGTAACCCACCTCCCCCCTTACATATCACTGGGGAAGATTTACCTACAGTTTCCCTTGTTTCTGAACCTGTTTTAGCCCCCACCCCACCCCACCTTAGGACATTCATCCAGATTTAACCTGCTATGTGTAGGTCCTGTGTTAGAAGCTGAGGATTCAAGATGGACAAGGCACTCCCAATTCTTAGGGAACTTAGTATGGATGGTAGAGCACTGCTTCTCAATTTTGAATGTGCTGACGATCACCTGGGAATCTTGTTAAAATACAAATTCTGATTGTATAAGCCTGAGGTAGGACCTCAGACTCTGCCTTAATAACGAGCTCTCCGGTGACGCTGATAAAGCTGGTTCAAGACGCAAAGGATTTTGTAAACTAGTAGAATAGCGGAAGACAAAGTCCGGGCTAATTGCCTGGCAACTTGAGGTGGTCTCCGCCCCTCCTTGCTCACGGAGGTTCCCTCCCAGGAATCTGCCACGTGACAGTTGGACCGCCGTCTAAGCGCCATGGCTCCCAAGAAGCCGCTCTGTCTTCCCTCCCTGCTGCTGCTGCTGCTGCTGCTGCTGCTGCTGCTGATGCCGCCGCCGCCGTCCCAGGTAAGAAAAGAGGATTGAACTAGCCTGTGGTGAGGCCGGATCAGGTCTGGCGTAGGAGAGAAAGTGAAAATGAAACACTGGGCAGAGCTATTTCCATCTCTTCTGCTCTTGGCAGATGCTGACACTCCCCCCCGCCCCTCCTCCAGGCCTCTGCTGAGTGCTAAGCACGGTCTCTCCCTTTGCAGGCAGACGCTCGGTCATTCGTGGTGGATCGGGATAATGACAGATTCCTCTTGGACGGGACGCCATTCCGCTATGTGTCTGGCAGCCTGCACTACTTTCGGGTACCTCGGGTGCTTTGGGCAGACCGGCTTTTCAAGATGCATATGAGTGGCCTCAACACCATACAGTTGTAAGAAGGGCTCAAGAGAGCCACAGAGGAGTGGGATTTACTCTTCTTACTACCACCTTAAAATGGGGGTGGGGATAGGAAGACTGGCTGGGTATGAAGAGGGGTTAGAGAGAGCTTCAAGGGCTTCCAGGCCAAGGGTGGGAAACCCATGGGGCAGGCCCTCCTTCCAGCAGCTTCCTGGAGATTCCCTGTAAGGCCAGGAGCTCTTATGCCTCCCAGGCATCTCTGCATGCCCGCCTTGGGCCCTGTTAACCTCTTCCTTTCTCAGTTATGTGCCCTGGAACTACCATGAGCCAGAGCCTGGGGTGTATAACTTTAATGGCAGCCGGGATCTCATTGCATTTCTGAATGAGACAACTTTAGCGAACCTGTTGGTTATACTGAGACCAGGACCTTACATCTGTGCGGAGTGGGATATGGTGAGTTAGCTGGAGAAGGGACAGAACAAAGCCACCCGTGTGGGGTTCCTAGGCTACTCCCTTCTACCCATTCACTGGGGCCACTTCTAGCACTATATTTAACTTCTTAGACAACAGAACTACATGCTTCTTTGTTGTCTTTATGTTTATCTCAGGGGGGTCTCCCAGCCTGGTTGCTTCGTAAACCTAATATTCAACTGAGAACCTCAGATCCAGGTGAGTTGAGACAGAAGATTTAACAAAGAAAAAAGTGAACAGCGGTTACAAAATGGGTCATTTGGGTGCCCAAAGCTGAAGAGATCATCCCCAAATTGGAGTTCATTCATTCACATATATATTGAGTGCTTCCTTCATGCCCAGCAGGATGCTAGAAGCCAAGGAACCTGACAGACCCAGTCCCTGTGCAATGGATCTTATAATGTAGTGAAAGAAACAGATTTTTGAAGAAACCAAAAACCTGTAATATTATTGAAAGTTTGGCCTGACCTGTGGTGGCGCAGTGGATAAAGTGTCGACCTGGAAATGCTGAGGTCGCCGATTCGAAACCCTGGGCTTGCCTGGTCAAGGCACATATGGGAATTGATGCTTCCAGCTCCTCCCCACCTTCTTTCTCTCTCTCTCTCTCTCTCTCTCTCTCTCTCCCTTTCTCTCTCTCCTCTCTAAAATGAAAAAAAAAAAAAAAAAAAAAGACTGTAGAAAGTTGTAGAAAGTTGTAAAAATGCCACACAAGAAAATAGACAGGGGCCCTGGCCGGTTGGCTCAGCAGTAGAGCGTTGGCCTGGCGTGCAGGAGTCCCGGGTTCGATTCCCGGCCAGGGCACACAAGAGAGGCGCCCATTTGCTTCTCCACCCCTCCCCCTCTCCTTCCTCTCTGTCTCTCTCTTCCCCTCCCGCAGCGAGGCTCCATTGGAGCAAAGATGGCCCGGGCGCTGGGGATGGCTCTGTGGCCTCTGCCTCAGGCGCTAGAATGGCTCTGGACCCAACAGAACGACACCCCAGAGGGGCAGAACATCGCCCCCTGGTGGGCATGCCGGGTCGATCCCGGTAGGGCGCATGCGGGAGTCTGTCTGACCGCCTCCCCGTTTCCAGCTTCGGAAAAATGAAAAAAATTAAAAATAAATAAAATATTAAAAAAAAAAAAGAAAATAGACAGGGAGTTGAGATAGTAGACAATAGAGGAGGCCTCTTTTAGGTAGGGAGGTCAGGAAAGGCTTTTCTGAAAAGGTGACATTCATTTTACTCTAAGGAAGGAAAAGTTCTGGTTATATGAAGAGTGAAGTGAGAACGACCAGGTAGAGGGGACAGTATATTCTAAGGCGCAGAGATGGGGAAGAACATGGCATAGTTGAGGCCAGCATGGCTGGACCATAGTGGGTAAGGGGGAGAGTGGTATGATGTGAAATTAGAGATACGTAGGGACTACTGATGCAGGACCTTGTAAGAGGTTTGTACTTTATTCTTAGCACGGTAAAGAGTCACTGAGAGTTTAACCAGAGATGTGACACGATCGGATTTGTTTTCAGATTACTTTAGCGTGCAGGTGGAGAATGGATTGAGGAGAGTAAGGGTGATGGTGGAGAAATCAATTGGGAGACTAAGCCTGTAGTTAAGGAGATGATGGTTCCTGGACAAAGGTGATGGTGGTAGAAATGGAAAGAAGAGAGCAGAATTGAGGTCCAGGTTGGAGATAAAGTCACCAGCTAAATGCTTGAATGTTTTAGGGCTCAGTCCTTGGATGTTTCTCTTCTTTATCTGTAATATGTTCAAGCCCTGGATCATCTCATCCATTTGCATGGCTTTAAATTCCCTCTAATAGCCTGACCTGTGGTGGCGCAGTGGATAAAGCATCGAACTGGAACACTGAGGTTGCTGGTTCGAAACCCTGGGCTTGCCTGGTCAAGGCACATATGGGAGTTGATGCTTCCTGCTCCTCCCTTTCTCTCTCTCGCTCTCTTTCTCTCTAAAATGAATAAATAAATAAATAAATAAATAAATAAATAAATTCCCTCTAATAATGACTCTGAAATATGTCATCTCCAGGACCTTCCTTTGGTTGATAGACTTTGCTGGAAAGGACAGGGGTGGGCAGTGTGAGGAGGGTCGGGAAAGAGGAGTGAAGCTTCCGGCCAGTCAGAATGGTGGTGCCGTTTACTGACAGGAGAAGACACAGAGGACGAGGAATGGCAAGGGAACAATTTTTTGGGAGAAAATAGTTCAATTTTTTTTTAAGTATTTTATTTATTTATTTATTTATTTTATTTTTACAGGGACAGAGAGAGAGTCAGATAGAGGGATAGATAGGGACAGGAACGGAGAGAGATGAGAAGCATCAATCATCAGTTTTTTGTTGCGACACCGTAGTTGTTCATTGATTGCTTTCTCATATGTGCCCTGACCATGGGCCTTCAGCACACTGAGTAACCCCCGCTCGAGCCAGTGACCTTGGGTCCATGCTAGTGAGCTTTTTTGCTCAAGCCAGATGAGCCCATGCTCAAACTGGCTATCCTGGGGTCTCGAACCTGGGTCCTTCCACATCCCAGTCCGACGCTCTATCCACTGCGCCACCGCCTGGTCAGGCAAAATAGTTCAATTTTTATCACTTCATACTCAAGTGAGGATATTAAGCAATAGGATGTGTGAGTGTAGAGCTTAGGGGGAGGTCTGAGTTAAAGATATAAATTTGGGAATCAATCTAAAGATGCTACTTAAATTCATGGGTACTGAGACATCACCTAGGAAAAGAGTGTAGAGAAAAAACAGAAGAGAACTCAAGATTAAGCTCTGAGATGCCCAATATTACAAGGAGTTTGGGCTTCATTTCAGGTGCAAATAGAGCCCTGGCCGGTTGGGTCAGTGGTAGAGCGTTGGCCTGGTGTGCAGGAGTCCCGGGTTCAATTCCCGGCCAGGGCACACAGGAGAAGCACCCATCTGCTTCTCCACCCCTTCCCCTCTCCTTCCTCTCTGTCTCTCTCTTCCCCTCCCACAGCCGAGGCTCCATTGGAGCAAAGTTGGCCCGGGCACTGAGGATGTCTCTTGCCTCTGCCTCAGGCGCTAGAATGGCTCTGGTTGCAACAGAGTGACGCCCCAGATGGGCAGAGCATCGCCCCCTGGTGGATGTGCCAGGTGGATCCTGGTCAGGCGCATGCGGGAGTCTGTCTGACTGCCTCCCGGTTTCCAACTTCAGAAAATACAAACAAACAAAAAATAGAAATCATTAGAATAAGGAAGTAATTTTATCTGATTTATAACTTTTAAAAAGATCACTCTGGTAAATGCTTCTATCTGCTAAGGACCGTCCCGGTGCTGTTCCACTTGTTAGGGTACTGGGGAGCCCCTGTGGAATTTATCAAACTCAGCTGACTATGAATACGTTTAAAATGATGAAGTATTGGTGGCCCACCAACATGCAATCTCCGTTTTTCTCGAAGAAAACCGTGACCTCTTTATTGTTAACACTGTGGTGATTTCTCAGGCCTCACCCTCCATGACCAGCACCATTCAGCACAGTTGATTACTCTCCCTTAAAATATAGGTTTTTCTTGGCTTCCATGATACCACACTTACCTGATATTTGCCCCTCCTCCCACAGTCTGTCTCACCACCCCTCAGTCTCTTACGAGTTCTCCATTTCCCTGTCTGCTAGATGCTTGAATGTTTCAGGGCTCAGTCCTTGGATGTTTCTCTTTTTTATCTATAATATGTTCAAGCCCTGGATCATCTCATCCATTTGCATGGCTTTAAATTCCGTCTAATAATTAATGACTCTGAAATATGTTATCTCCAGGACTTTCCTTTAGCCTCCAAATACATATACTCAACTGCTGACTTGTCTTCTGCATTGAGAAATCTAAGTCTTAATGATACAACTAAGCTCTTGCTATTGCCTCCCAAACCAGTTATTCCTACAGTCTCCCCATCTCAGTTAATGGCAACTCTATTTTCCAACTGGTCAGACTAAACCCTATGGCATAATTCTTCATGCCTGTCTTTCTCTCACACCCCACATTCAATCCATCAGACAATTCTGTCCTTTACTCTCAAAATACATTGAATTCAACTACTTTTCGTCACCTCCATAGCCACCACCCCGGTTGAAACCATCTCTCTCAGCTGGATTGTTTTAATACCTTCCTAACCGGTTTCCCTTCAGTGCCCTTTCCCATGTAGTCTGTTCTCAATAACAACAGTCAGTATGATCCTGTTAAAATATGTTTAAGTACAGTGTGTCCGTAAAGTCATGGTGCACTTTTGACCGGTCACAGGAAAGCAACAAAAGACGATAGAAATGTGAAATCTGCACCAAATAAAAGGAAAACTCTCCCAGTTTCATACCTATTCAGTGCAGTTCGATGTGGGCTCACGCACGGATTTTTTAGGGCTCCTTAGGTAGCTATCCTGTGTAGCCTCTACAGACTCGTCACTGACTGATGGCCTACCAGAACGGAGTTTCTCCACCAAACTGCCGGTTTCCTTCAACTGCTGGTTTCCTTCAACTGCTTACCCCACCGAGTAATGTTATTCCTATGTGGTGGCGCTTCGTTATAAAGAAAGAAATGTTATGAAAGTAGTCCTGAAAGGCCAATGAACACCAGCCCTGAGACCCAGACAGTGGAGGAAACATCTCCTGATACAATCTGTGAGATGATCACAGATGTCATTCCGGAGGTTGAATCTCCTTCTCAAATGGATGTTGACTTGGTGAGTGGGTCTCCTGTGACACTCTCACCCCAGCCTCGATGTGTGAGGTCTGGTTGAGAGAACCCTCCTGTTGCCAGTAAGGATTGGGACAGTGAGTACTGCAGCAGTGAGTGTGTGGTTAAGCACTGCCAGGATGTCCTCTTGGCCTGGTTAGCCTCTAGAAATGCAAACACAGTGGTGTTTGTAAAATAGTCCTTCCTGTTCTCCAAGCCAGTGAAGATTTATCTGCCAGGAACATGTCCAAGACCCTGCTTTTAAAACTCAAGCTGGGCTTCTGGTAGTGCCTGATCTCAACCCACGAGTCCTTCCTGCTTCTCCACTTTTTCAGCAAGGGGCCAGCCAGGCTATGGAGCAGGGCCACTGAGTTTTCTGTAACCTGGAATTGCTTTTTACTTTCAGGTATAAGCCAGAGATGCCAGCTATAATAGCAGAAGAAAGGGTGAAGAGAATATGGACAAGCAGAACATGGGGGTGGTGAGGGGGAGGGTTATTTGAGGAAACTTGTTGGTATAATTGTCATAGGACTTGACTAAAAGATTATTAAAATTATGAAGTACACATAAAAAAAAATGTTATAAACACGCCGATATTCACGTTGCACTTTGGTCACGGATTCGAATTTAGCGAGCCATAGAACACACTGAACTTTCCTCTGTACCGTCCACATCTCGACTGGCATGGCTGTGGGCTGCTCCGCTGTATACACGGTGTTATGTCATCATCTGCACATGCGCACATGCTGCCACATCATCCTACAGAAACTGGGAGGGTTTTCCTTTTATTTGGTGCAGATTTCACATTTCTATTGTCTTGTTACTTTCCTGTGACCTGTCAAAAGTGCACCATGACTTTACGGACACACTGTATGTATCAGATCAAGTCATTTCTCTGCTTAAACCTCTCCAACATGTTCTCATCCCATTTGGAATATGAACCATAGATTCCTTAAAATGGTCTACTAGTTCCTCCCTAATTGGCTCAGTCACCTCCCTGACATCTACTCTTTTCATTGTTCACATGGCCCCATTGCTGTTTTCTTCAGAGCTACCAGGCCTTCTTGCACAATCACCTTTAGAGTGAGGCCTTTCCTGGGCCACCTTCTAATATGTAAACTCCTGCACACCACCATTTTATATCTCCCTTCTCTGCTTTATTTTTTCTCCTTGGCCTTAATTCGCTATATATTTTACTTATTTATTATCTGCTTCCCTCACTGGAAAGGAAACTCCACAAGGCAGAGTTTTGTCTTTTTTGTTCTGTTCTGTATCCATAACATCTAGAACAGTGCTTGGTGCTTAGTCACCACCCATAAATATTTATTGAGTGAGATTTAATGGATGCTTGGATTAAAGAAAGCAATAAAACCTAGACTTCCTTCATACAGAACACAAACTATAAAGGAATTAAATCTTTTGAGAATATAAAAATAGCCTGACCAGGCGGTGGCACAGTGAATAGAGCATCGGCCTGGGATGCTGAGGGCCCAGCTTCAAGACCCCGAGGTTGCCAGCTTAAGCATTGGGTCATCATCCGGCTTGAGCGCAGGCTCACCACCTTGAGTGTGGGATCATAGACATGACCCTGTGGTCACTGACTTGAACAAGCAGTCGCTGGCTTGGCTGGAGCACCCGCCCCCCCAAGGCCCATATGAGAAAGCAATCAGTGAACAACTAAGGTGCTGCAACGAATAATTGATGCTTCTCATCTCCCTTCCTGTCAGTCTCTTTTGCTAAAAAAAAAAAAAAATTCTAAAAATGTAAAAATATCTTCTAATATTTCTTTCATCATATCCACCTTTGCTATCTGCTAGGCATTGTCCTCAGTGATAGGGACCAAACAAAGAACCTGACAAAATTTCTTCCTGTTCACTAGTGGGGGAAACCAACAGGTAACATTTACAGAAATAAATGCTGAATCGTAATTGGTTACGTGCTTAAAAGAGAAGTACAAGGTGACATGAAAGTGTATAATGAGGATCTACCCTAATCCGGGATATCAAAGGCTTTCTTGAGGATGTGAAATATAAGTTAAGACCTGAAGACTGAGTTGTAGTTGGATAGGTAAAGGAGGGTGGGGAGAAAGTATCAGGCAAAGGTAATAACATGCATGAAGACCATGGGGATGAATCAACAAAAATCCTAAGTGGAAGTTGAGAATGTAAGGCATGATACCTAATAGAATGATCTTTCAATTGATGACTTAAATGATCTGGACTGTCAGTAACATCAAGGTGCAGGCCAGACGTTCTGCATTTCTGTGAATTCCCATGCTACTTCATAGCAATCTCCAGCATACGTTGATTACAGAGTAATAGTTTTATGAGATATGTTTAACATTTTTCTTCCATTGGAAAGCTATATTTACAAGAAACATGCTTTATGGTTTCCTGTGCTCCCATTTCATTGCCATGCAAATACACAGGCGCTCAGGGTTGAGAGCTCCTCATCATAAGAGTCAGTGCGTCCCCCATTTAGTTGTGGACAGGTGGAGTGTAAACCGCGGCCCAGAGTTCCGGCAGCATTGCAGTTGTAGCATCGGTGCTGGGGGTGGGAACTGTGGAGGTGGTGGTGTCCTAATGAGCAGAGCACTGCTCCTTCCTTTAGACTTCCTTGCTGCAGTGGACTCCTGGTTCAAGGTCTTGCTGCCCAAGATATATCCATGGCTCTACCACAATGGGGGCAACATCATTAGCATTCAGGTACCGCGGAGAGTTGCCTGGGCAGTGGGAAGGAGACGCCAGGGGTCATTAACCTTCTCCACCTCATAGCTGAACTCCATTCTCCCTTTCTTCTGCAGGTGGAGAATGAATATGGTAGCTACAAGGCCTGCGACATCAAATACATGAGGCACCTGGCTGGGCTCTTCCGTGCAATCCTAGGGGAGAAGATCTTGCTCTTTACCACAGACGGGCCTGAAGGACTCCACTGTGGCTCCCTCGAGGGACTCTATACCACTGTAGATTTTGGCCCAGGTCGCCTGAGCAAGGGTTAGGAGTGGAGTCTGGGGAAGGGGCCCCTCTTCTGTGATGTTTATCTTTCGCCTGTACCTCCTTTCCGCAGCTGACAACATGACCAAAATCTTTGCTCTGCAAAGGCTTTATGAACCCCACGGGCCATTGGTGAGAAGCCAGAGAGGCGGCAGTCAAGGCAAGAGTCAGGGTTGGGGGTGGGTTAAGCTTGGTGCCTATCTTGCTCTCGGTTCCTTTCGCTTCACACTAGGTGAACTCTGAGTACTACACCGGCTGGCTGGATTACTGGGGCCGGAACCACTCCACACGGGCCGTTACTGCTGTAACCAAAGGGCTAGAGAACATGCTGAAGTTGGGAGCCAGTGTGAACATGTAACCGGAGACACTGGGGTCAATCTGACTCTGTAACTGGGTGTTGGGGATGAATTACGAACTCATGGGTTAGCTTGTGCCATTCCTGCCACCTTCCCCCACTTTAGGTACATGTTTCACGGAGGTACCAACTTTGGATACTGGAATGGTGAGTCCAGATGGTCTCTGGGGCGGAAGCAGGGAGGGAGCAAGGAATTTGAATCTGAGGGCTGGGTAGATTGGGCAGTCTAGAGAAGCTGGATATGGCCACCACTGCGCCCTCTGATGGCAGAATCGTCTGCATGTGCCTAGATATAGTGAATTAATTAACTTGGTTCAATCCCAGGTGCTGATGAAAAGGGACGCTTCCTTCCAATTACTACCAGCTATGACTATGATGCACCAATATCTGAAGCAGGGGATGTCACACCTAAGCTTTTTGCTGTTCGAAATGTCATCAGCCAGGTGCCCTACCACTTCATTAAGTGCCAAAGGTTTTTATTAATTGGGGGGGGGAGTACCTAAATTGTTTGTAAAGGGTCCCCAGAAATCACTGGCGGTTGTCTGGGCCACAGAGCCCTGTAAGCATTCCATAGAAGCATTTCTCAATTGCCCAAATGGGACTACCTGGGGAGATAAGTACAAGTAGGTGCAAAATTACAGGATCTTCGTGACCCCTGAAGCCCTTCCCTGGGCCCCCGTTTAAGAACCCTGTGCTAGGGTCTTGGAATAGGGGCTGTATGGTTTTTCTGTGGCTCCTGAGAGAATCTGGGCTCAGTTCCAGGAAATTCCCTTGGGACCTTTACCTCCCCCCAGCCCTAAGATGATGCTAGGACCTTTGACCCTGCACCTGGTAAGTCCTCCCGATCTCTTCTGATTCTACCCTATTATCCTCTAAATAACCCTCTTCTGTTCTGCCTTCTATTCTGCAAATTCCCTTTTATTCTGATACTGCCCCTTTGTGCTAAGGATGGAGATTTGCTGGATTTCCTGCACTTCCTGTGCCCCGGAGGGCCCATTCATTCAAACTTGCCCTTGACTTTTGAGGCGGTCAAGCAGGTAAGGCATAATCCCACATCCGGTGGGTAAGACAACCTTCCTCAACAGCTATGCCAAACGCTCCCCCAAAGCTCTGTATCTGCCCCACAGTATCATTTTTTATTTGTTTATCTTGAGTACTTATTCTTCCACACCCAGGACCATGGCTTTATGTTGTACAGGACCTATCTAACCCACACTGTTTTTGAGCCAACACAATTCTGGGTGCCAAACAACGGAGCCCATGACCGTGCCTACGTGATGGTGGACGGGGTACGAACCTAATTGTAGGCTACTTTGTGAGCTCCACTTTCCTTTCCTCCCGAGCACCGGTTAGCCTTAAATTCCCCCATCTACCTCTCCCTCTGCCTGCCCACATTTGTAGGGAGTCCCGGGATAAGCTGGGATGAGAAAGTTTGACTAAGGGTAAGACACGGGAATGGATGGGTAACTGACCAATAGGCTATAATCTCTTTCACCTCCAAATAAGTGTCCCAATGTGGTTTCCTGGTTTGGCCAGGAACTAGATGCCGAGCCCTCCCCTCATAGATCCTCTTACCCACAGGTATTTCATGGTGTTTTGGAACGAAACATGAGACACAAACTATTTTTGACGGGGGAGGTGGGGGCCAAACTGGATGTCTTGCTGGAGAACATGGGGAGGCTCAGTTTCGGGTCTAACCACAGTGACTTCAAGGTGAGCTAGCTCTGCCCGTCCCCTCACCCCCCTACCCTCAGTGACCAAACTCCCCTGGAAAGACAGCGGCCTGATGGACAAGAACCAAGAATCATGTCCTTAGCAAAGTGGTGGCTTGTGAGGATCTGGGCATGGCGACTACTTGCATCTCAGGGCTTGATGAGGGACAGTTTCGCCGTAGAGGTTATTGAATGGGGAATTTTCATTTGCCTTCTTCACAGGGCCTATTAGAGCCACCACTTCTGGGGCAAACAGTCCTTACCCAGTGGCTGATGTTCCCTCTGCAAGTTGATAAGCTTGTCAAGAGGTGGTTGCCCCACCAATTGCTGAAAAGATCACATTCTCAAACTCCCTCTGGCCCCACCTTCTACTCCACAACGTTTGCGATTTTAGACTCAGTTGGAGACACATTTCTTTTTCTACCTGGATGGACCAAGGTATTGCTGATGGTGGTGGTCAGGGTGGGGTGATAAGGCAGGAGTATCATGGAAGGGGGAGCAGAAATTAGTCCTCTGTTTAAAAGCCCAAAAGGGGATGATTCTACCCACTTGAGAACTGACCATTTATTTTTCTCTCCTCCCTCCACCACAGGGCCAAGTCTGGATCAACGGGTTTAACTTGGGCCGGTACTGGACAAAGAGGGGGCCACAACAGACCCTCTTCGTGCCAAGACCTCTGCTGTTTCCTAAGGGAGCTCTCAACAAAATCACATTGCTAGAGCTAGAAAATGTGCCTCCCCAACCCCAAATCCAATTTCTGGAGAGCCCTATCCTTAATAGCACCTTGCATAAGACATCCATCTATTCCCTCTCAGCTGATATACAGAGTGCCTCAGAATCAATGGAGTTAAGTGGGCACTGAAAGACAGGTCACTGCTGGACCTGGGACATGGAGTGGGCAGGATGCCTAGGGGCTGGCCATGGTGACCGCAGAGAACCAAAGGCTGCAAGAACTGTGCAAGTGCAGTTTCCTTGACCTGTTTTATTGTGATTAAAGTTCCAGGGATAGAACCAGCTCAGTACGCCTCTATGGCCATCTTTGTCCTGTTCCTGAGTGTCGCTCACCCCAATTGTCCAAATGCTCTGGTTTCTCGGGGGAGAAGGAACCCCGGACCAGTGTGAACGCGCCCTCTCAGGGCCCAGGTTAGCCCCGGGGGGAGCTGTGAGCGCTCAGGAAGAGGGCTTCCCAGCCCGACGGCGGTGATCCTGGAGGCAGCGCGTGGAGCAGAAAGAGCAGTCAAGGTAATGAAAAGGAATGAGGCCTTGGAGGGAAGTCCCACAGCTCCAGCAGCGTCTGAGCAGAGGAAGAAAAATGGGTGGACAGGTACCCCAGAAACGTTTCAATCTAAGTTCTCCTTACCCCTCCTGCCATTTCTGTTCTTATTCCAAAGGTTCAAAGAACCCTCAGATCCCTCCACAGCCTTCCTGGAAGGCACTCACCCTGCCTGCCCAAACATGACGGTCTAGCCGTCAGGCCTGCCCCTCCACCTACCCAGCACTGACGACCGCGGAGTCGGGGATCTGAGGGGCAGGGGCTCCCAGCTGGGCAGCCAGGCGGCGCTCTGCAGCCAGAGCTCTCTGAAGGGAAGGAAGGCTGTGTTAAGGACAAGGCTCCAGTGGGGCACAGGGTACCCGAAGTGACAGCTGCACACTGGGAAGGGACTTGAGCTCTGAGGGTCTTGCGGTGCGAAAGCCTGCAGCCTCACCTTCTCTCTGTCGCTGAGAGCAGCAAATCGCTGCTGCTCTTCCTGCTCCCGCTTCTCCTGCTCCCGCTGCCTCCGCTGCTGCTCCTCCCGGTGTCGCCGAGCTGCCTTCTGCTCCCTTTTCCGCAGAGCCTGCCGTGCCTCCATTTCTGGTGTCAGTGGCCCCGGCACCTGGAGGATTTCCGGGAAGGTATGAGGTAAGACTGATATGAACTATCCTTGGTAAAACTAAGAAAGGAGGAAAGGTCAAGCCAGGCTCCCTGAGGCCTTCCCACTCTGCTGCTGCCTCCTTCCCCAGCTGACCTGAGCCTTGCTGTAATCGTAAGCATCGGGATGCTTCTCCATGAACCTTCGGAACTCATTACGTGTTGATCTGTCAGCTGCGACCATATATGGTGGCCGGGTCTGGGAGTCCCTAGGTGTGAAAACTCCAAAGTGGGTTCAGCTTGCCCCGTGCATTTCCTAACGTCATCTAACCAGACCGAGGGGGAGCACTGTCACATAGCCAATGCCAAAGTTAGCCTCCAGATCATCCTCTCCATACCGTAAAAGGGGTGGCATGGGGACCCTTACTTACTGGATGGTGGGGTCAGCACCCGCCTCCAGCAGCAGACGGACCACCGAGCCTCTCCCAGCGGCAGCCGCTGCATGCAGGAGGGTGAAGCCACTGGAGCCCAAGGGGGCACTGAGCAGAGCCAGAGCTTCAGGTTCTCTGGGGCTGGCAGCTAGCTTGATTTTCAGCATCCCGACATCTCCAGCTCGACACGCAGCGAGAAGCACGTCCCACAGCTCCGACTGTCCAGGTTCCTTCGCTTCGCCCAGGGAAGGCTCCAGAGGGGCTGACTGGGCAAGGGCCTCGTCTTCCTGAGGTTGCTGGGGAAGAGCCATATGCGCCCCAGCCTCCAGGTCTTTCTTCTCCCTCTTATTCCTTTTTCTCCTCCTCCGCCTGGGCAAGACCTCAAACTCACGAAGATCCAGGGTTCCCACTGTCGACTCGACTAGCTCCAACTCTACCTGGAAGTCATCCTCTCCCTCTGACCCTGAACCTAGGGGAAAACTTGACATGTTAGATCTGTCTAAAGAATAAACAGAGGGTGGAAGGATGTGAGCTGCCCCAGATGCATAAGAATGTACATGAAGAAATAATCCAGTTCATCTTGAAATAAAATTATTTGTATTGTCACCCAAGATAAAGTAGCACATCAGGAGCTGAATCCATTAGTATCGCACACAGAACTGAGGCTCTCAGCCCAGCCAAGGACAGGCCCAGAGGAGCTGGCCGGAACACAAGGCCCCAGACTCCCATGAACAGTCTTAGCATGGTGCACACAGAGAAATGCAAGGAGCAGACAGCTATGCAGGCCAAGAGTCTGCAGTCAGGGAAGCAGTCCTTAGGATCCTATAACAGAGTTGCCGCTGAGATTCATGCAAACCATATTAAGCATCTTACTTCACACTAAGACTGAGTACTTTTTATGAGTACTGGGGATACATCAATGAACAAAAGTAACAGTTTTAGTAAAGTCACTAAATATGTCTCAGTAACTACTACCATATATCCCCTGTTATAAACAGACCTGTGTGTATGTTATATAAGGGCTCATCTATAAATAGAAAAGTGAGAATAGGGAATTTTCTCTGTATTTCCAGAAGAAACCCACACAGAGATTTAACCAATGACAGATGGTGCTCAAACCCTGTTTGGAAGAGTCCTCATTCTGCCCTAGTGCCTCATTTTCATCACTGGGGACCTTTCTTTCTTCCTCGATAGCCTTCTTCCTCTCTCTCACTGTCTTCCACTGTGTCAGGGGTGAGTCCAACTTGACTGTCTTCCGGGGGTCTTCTCCTGCATAAAACAAGATGTTGCTCAAGTTTAGCTCAGAAGCCAAGCCAGGTTTTTCTCAATGAAGACGTGACTGGGCTGTCAGTTCAAGAACTAGAAAACCACCTAGATGCATAAACGAGAACCTGAGATTTGGGTTAAAAGGTACAAGAAGGCCTCAGGAGTCAGGATCAGGGTCAAAGGCTCACCATGGACATGCAGCGTGGTCAGCTTATGCAGGACACGCTGTAGCTCTTTGAAGGTAGGTCTGCGGGTAGCAAGAGGGATATTCCAAAGTCGGGGATCCCCTCGTTGCAGGGGTGCCCCCTGGCCTCCAAAGAACAAGGACCGGCCAGAGCGAGGGGCGTGCAGCAGTATCGTCCCTGTTTCCGCCAGCGCCTTGGCCCAGCCTGGCCCTGCCAGCAGGTCCCGAACATCCTAGAGAAGAGAGCAACTCAGCCCTGTGTATCTTCACTTGTTATTTTTAAATTCCAACCAGAAGATGGCCCCATGTGAAAGACAAATTTAAAAAGAGGGAGGAAGAAGGTGAGGACTAAAATTCCTGGGGATCCCTCTTGTTCTACCTTTGTCTACCCAGAAATAATGAAGACCGGAAGATAAAGGAGTCAACCTCTTTACGGTAACATTGAATGAGTTGAGGGGGAAATGTGCTCTAGTGGACCACCAGACCTGAGGTGCCTAACTTACCTTATATAGTGTGGCTTCATTGTAGCGCCTCAGATGGGCTCCAGCAGAGCGCGAGGCTCCGCCCCGAGCATCACGAAGTCCCTGGGCTGTGCCGTGCTTGGCCCGTACTGTGTAGCGGTGAAAGGTTTTGTGTGTCACCACTTCTCTTCTATAGACAACACAGACTCAGTACCAGAAACCTGGTACACCCAGTTGAACAGGATCCATTCCATCCTTAACCCCACACAGCACCCTCTCACCCTTGGAAAATGGCACCAGCAAAGTGCCCAGCTGCAGCCATGAGTACCACGCAGTGTCTAGGACCTCTAGTCTGCAGGTTCTGTAGCAGCAGTTCTGGCTCTTCTGGGGGCGCCTGGATGACAGAGGAGCAGCACAACATGTGTTATATTCACTGAGAGTAAGAAAGCAACTGCCAGTGCTAACTACTTCACATGCATTATCTCATTTATAAACCACCCGAGGCTTGTCTCCACTTTACAAATAAGGAAATGTGAGGCTTGCAGAGATAGTCAAGATCAAGTGGTAGAACCATAATCCAAACCAAGACTGGTCTTTCCAAATTTAATTCCATTACACTTGACCCTTCCAAAGTTCAGGCCAGGTCCACCCCCACACCCAACAGAAAGAGAGTAAGTGAGAAATGGACTGGGCTAAGGGAATATCTAGGCTGAATGTATCAATACAAAAGGTCGGAGTTCACCATACAACCTGTGCCGTCACTTGCCTGGCGAGGGCCCAGGACACAGCGATAGGCATAAAGAAATTGGCCCTGGGCATTCTGGAAAAGAACTCGATGGGAGTGGGAGCCTCGGGATCGGTTAGATTTCTCAAACTCAGCCCTCTCCTCATCCAGTATCTGCAAGTCGTCCTCACTGGCCGAGTCTGAGTCTTCTGATCCTGAGATGCTGGAAAGATCTCCTGAAACATGAGAGACTCAGGTTTGTTGACTCATCTCTGAACTTCCTCAAGATCCTAAATGAGGGCCTTCCTCCACCCCGATGTCCTGCTCCCAGAAAGGTCTCCCATCAGTTATCACCTGTGGAGCTCCGCTTTTCAAAGTCCAGGGCAGACAGGAGAGGCTTGTCCTTGAGACGTTGCTTTATGTTAAACCGATGCCAGTCAAGCTTATAGTGTTCCCTCTGGTAGGAATCAATAAGGGAAGCAGAATGTGGAAATAGGCACCAGCCTGGCCTTTTATGGTACCCAAGACCAGTCATAGAGCTCCAGGAAGTATGACCAGGTAACACCAACGGCCATACTCAAAATGTGGGCCTTTATTAATTAAACACAAGTCAAATGTCTACGTCTCTTCACCCACCATTCTACGTTTGCTTCACCGTTTAGTGCTGCACCTGGTCTTTTACCTGTTCCTGGTGGTTCTGGAAGGTCTGGTCACAAGTTGAACAAAATAACTTCTCTGAAATATCCAGAGGACCGTGGAGTGGTTTTCTTTCTGGGCTTGCTCTCTTCTCTGAACCTAAATAAGGGAGAGAAATAAGAAGTATTAAAGGAGCACAAATCCATAGAATCTGGAATTACACTCAGTGTCTGATATATAAAGCAGAGAAGGATACAAAGGAAAGAGATGGCATGTCCTTGCCTGCAAGGAATTTACAGTCGAGTAATCATGAGATAAATGGCACAGTAATCACTTAATACAATAAATATGCTTCTAAAAAGATATGTGTAAAATGACTAAGTCAAATATCTTTAACCAAAGGGATTTAAAATAATCTTGCAGAAAACATATTTTGGCAAGGTTAAAATTATTTTTAACTGTGTAAAAAACACTTCCCAAATGCCAATTTCTTTTTTTTCCCAGAGAAGAGAGGGATAGACAGGACAGACAGACAGGAACAGAGAGATGAGAAGCATCAATCATTAGTTTTTCATTGCACATTGGGACACCTTAGTTGTTCATTCATTGCTCTCTCATATGTGCCTTTGACCGCGGGCCTTCAGCAGACCGAGTAACTCCTTGCTCGAGCCAGTGACCTTGGGTCCAAGCTGGTGAGCTTTTGCTCAAACCAGATGAGCCCACGCTCAAGCTGGTGACCTCGGGATCTCGAACCTGGGTCCTCAGCATCCCAGTCCGATGATCTATCCACTGCGCCACCGCCTGGTCTGGCCCAAATGCCAATTTTTTAGCTTACATTTCCCATTACAGTGTGCAGTTTGTTTTAAAACAGGTTCAAGAAAAACACTGCCAGAGACAAACTGAAGTTGTACAAAACCAAACAATATATTGTTTTGTATTCAGCATGAGGGAAAGGTTTGATTGTAATCCAGTTAAATTCAAACTACATCTAGGAATTTTGAAGTGTTTTTACAGGCAATGGTGTTAATGAGATGAGACATGAGCAAAGGCAAGAGATTTGTTTGGAGATGATTCAAGGGCCTGTGCTAGAAACAGCTTAGAGCAGTGGTTCTCAAAGTGTACACCCTATAAGATTTCCAGGTGCGCCCTATGGTATTCCAGAGAAATATGTGCCTATTGGGGCATAACTCAAAAATGTAACATAAAAATGTTTTTTAATGTCAGAATAAATTTAATTTTGCCCTATTTATTTCATTTAATTACCATAAAAGCACGCTTGGCCTTTATATTTTTTTCTTTAATATTTGACTTAATTATTATAACATTTCTTAGAAATTTTTATATAGTGCGCCTACAATTATTCGTAGGATTTTAAATGCGCCCCAACTTCAAAAAGTTTGAGAACCACTGGCTTAGAGATTGAATAAATTTAAGATAAATTTTATCTCGTCGAAAGAGATGTCAATAACAGCTCATACGCTGGTCAATACCAATTAAGAATGTGTTCTCTGCACAAGCAGTAAACTGCAAAGAGCCCAGTCATGCTCCTCATGGGTCCACCTCAACTCTTCCCTGATACCTGGACTGGAAATCCGCAGAGCTGGGGCCGGAGTCTCCCCGGGAAGATGTCTCACCAGGCTCAGGCCCCGAAGTACCGGAGCATCCACGCTGAGATCAAACAGGGAGACCGACGTAGGAGCCTGGGCTGCAGCTGGAGCCGGCGACATGGCTGAGCAGAAAAAAGGGGGGAAAATAGAGCTCCCCGAAAGCGAGATCCGACTGCCGCGCCTCCTGCCTGCTTGTCTTGGTCTCCACCGCGCCGCAAGGCACCTCGGCTCTCACCCAGGTACCAGGAGTCAGCTTTGAGGTCAATACGTGATTGCAGCCCGCTCTCTCAAACCTCCGGTATCTGACCACACAAGAGTGAAATGGGGGAGCATCCAGGTTTCAAATCGAGTCCAACAGAGTTAAAATCACTGAGGTTCCCTATCGACCGCTTTTCGTTACCCGTGCGATGAGCTCCAGCAATGACTTCACCGCGTGAACTCCTCCCAGCTCTCTAAGCTGAACCACAGCTCCCCAGCAGCTGAGCGGAACATACATCCACAATTCCAAGCCCGGATTTCTGCAACACCACAGCAATCTTCTCACTACGGAGCAGCGAAGAGGACAAACAGCAGCGACCACACCTGAGCCCCGCCCCATGTAGAGCGTCCTATTGGTCTTCTGACTGCTCAAGACCGGCTTCGAGCCATTAGTCCCGCCCCCGAAGCCAAGAATTGGCCGTCGTTTCTCCACCCCCCAAGTTCATTGGCCAGGATGGCTGAGTGTGACAGTGAGTGGCAGACACCGGGCCTAGCGCTCAGGGTCGGGCTGAGCCCAACGGAGCTGTCGGTGTGCCTGGAGCCACCCGGGTCACGGTTCCTGAGGTGAAACGCGAGCTTGGTTACTGGTATCTCAGGACCCGGGCCGGACCAGGCCAGAAGTGCCCGCAGAGACCTAAGCGAGCTCACGGCGGGTAACGGGGGAAGGGGCGCCACGGGCGGGGTGGAGGCGCGCAGCCGGAATGTTTTGATAGCGGGGGCGCGCGGGCGGGGGCGCGCGCGGGCTACGAGACCGCGCGCAAGGTTGTCCGCTGTGGGGAGCCGAACCCTTGGCCTGGGGACCGACAGCCCTGGGGCAAGCTGGGCTGGGTCATGCCTGCTGGGTGTAGCGAGGCAACCCAGCCCATCTCGGGTATCGGCTGTCGGACTGGCTCCTTCCTCCCAACATCCACAGGAACCCTTGAGCCCAGGCCTGGCTGGCTGGGGTTCCATGGTCCCGGGGTCCACATTGCTCCGGGAAGTGGCGAGTTCCCTGAGGGTTGGTCTACTCCTTTGGACCCAGGGTTCTCACTAACGTAGGGAACCCCAGCGAGGCCAGGCTGGGCCGTGCTCCAGGGCCCCAGGGTCTCCACTGACTGGGTGAGTGCCACCCAGACCATGCCTGGCCCCACAGACCTACGGAACACAGTTCCCCTAGGATCTGGGTCCACGCTGACCCACTCGGGACTTCCCAACCAGGAGCTCTGCCAGCCTGCCCGTCTTTCAGTGCTAGGGAAGCAGACGAAGGGGTTGACCAGAAAGGCCCTCTTCAGAAAAGACTCCTTGGGTTCTGGGCAGTGCGGACCCTGGTGGCCTAATTTCTGAGGTTGAGCTGCAGCAATGGAGAAACGGTCCAGAGGGGTCTCCCGACCTCAGATCTGTACTGACTCAGTCTTTGCAGCTTCAACAAGTCACTTCTTTTTTTCCTTTTTTCCTTTTTTTAACAAGTCACTTCTTGAATTGAGTGTGTGGCCTGTACAGTACTACCAGAGGAAACGCCCATTACCCTAGGCTGGAAGGGTACCTCCCTGTCTCATGCTTGGCCTCCTTAGTGTGGGGTGGGTGGGAACCTGGGAAGGTCGGTTTTACTCTCCTCACTCCCCACTCTCTGGGCCTGACACCTCCTCCAGCAGCTACCGGGCCAAGGCATCAAGGGCTGGCGTGGAGCAGACACTGACTGTCCATGGAGCTGGTAAGGCCATGTGCTTATTTCGAACCTTTGTTTACAAAGTGCTTCCAAACTGCTAGTGCCCAGAAGGGCAGGAAGAGCGCTCCTTCTCTCCACTAACAAAAGCTAAAACAGCTCCCCCAAAGGGACAGACACTCAGTAAAGGCTCTGGGGACTGACCCTATTGGTCAGTTAAGGTCTCCCAGCCCCGAGCTTGCTGCTCTCCTTTCATTGCTGTTTCTCCTCTTTTGAGCCAAGAAGACTGGGTAGTGGAGACTGGGAGTAGAGACTCCTGGTCTAGTAGGTAGGACAGTAGACAGGCAGCACCCGGGGCTGACCCTGGGTCTCTTCTTCCTCATTACTGGCAGGTGGACAAGGCGGACAGGGGGCGGCGGTGATGGCGCAGTTTGACACTGAATACCAGCGCCTAGAGGCCTCCTACAGCGATTCACCCCCAGGAGAGGAGGACCTGTTGGTGCACGTCCCTGAGGGGAGCAAGTGTGAGTTTCTTGCTGGCCATGACAGCCATTGCTGGGGCACAGGGGAGAGGTGGTGGAGGAGCACTGTGGGAGCAAGGGGCTTCCATTCCTTTCAGGCTCTGACATCTCTGCTCTATGCCCACAGCACCTTGGCATCACATCGAAAACCTCGACCTCTTCTTCTCTCGAATATCCTTTGTGTCTCTGTGTTGGAGCTATGGGAACTTTAGCCCCTCTCCAAGCTAGGCACCTGATGGGAAGTTGGGGTGGGTTTGACTACCATCCCTGAAAGGGGATGTAACTCTTGAGGCTGAAAGAGGGTGGGGAATAATGATCATTGTAAATAACGATACCCCACATTTACCAAGAGCTATGTGCTTTTCACTTTGTGGTGTTAATTTATAAGGAAGCTCTGTAAGGGTGATCCTCCTTTATGATGGGATTCTAATAACCTTATAGTTATTATCCTTTGATTCATTCTGTGTCAGCTCTGTTTTAAATACTTTATGTGCATTATCTTAGACCTAATAATCCTATGAGACAATTGCTATTATTCCCAATATACCACTGCAGAAAAAAGCTTAAGAGGTTAAGTACTTGGCCAAAATCACATAACTAGAAAGTCATAGGCCCTGGTTGTTGGCTCAGTGGATAGAGTGTCGGCCCAGCGTATGTACGTCCTGGGTTCAAGACCCAGTCAGGGCACACAGGAGAAGCGACCTTCTGCTTCTCCCCCCCTTTCCCTCCCTCTTCCCCTCCTGCAGCCAGTGGCTCAATTGGTTTGAGTGTGGCCCCTGACCTTGAGGCACATCAGCCTCAGGCGTTAAAAGTAGCTTAGTACTCAAGCATCAAGCATCGCCCTAATGGGATTACTGGGTGGATCCCAAATGGGGCAGATGCGGGAGTCTGACTCACTTTCTCCCCCTCTCACTTAAAAAGAAAAAAAAAAGAGAGAAAGTTATAGAACCAGGACTTAAGCTCAGGTATGTGACACCAAAGTCTATACTCTTAATTGTTGTCTTTACCAACCACTTTTTCTTAAGAATTACACGTTTATAATCTGCACCAGAAAAATGGCTTCACGTGTATGCTCATCGGGGAGATCTTTGAGCTCATGTAAGTATAAAAAGGGATGGATGATTTGCTGTAGTAATACAGCTCAGTCTTTCCTTGAGCTCACCCCCGACCCTACCTGCCAATGCCTCTCAGTCCTAGGCTCAACATTCTGCAAACCTTTGTATTTCAGGGACTGGGTATGGAACCAAAATTTACAGGCTTCACCTTTTTTTATTTCCCATGTAAGGAAAGCTTTCTAAATTCTCTCTCTTCCATGAAGAGAGCTCAGATTTGGTCATTTCATCAGCGCTCCAGTGGAATGGGCGTGGTTCAGTCAGAGATGCCAGCCACTTGAGAAAAGAGTCTCTGTTCTGTTCTTGGTTGCACCTTAGGCCTGCGCTTGGGCAGAGAGCCTTCTAAGAGGAAGGAGCCATATGGCCTTGCCAAAGAGGAAGAGGTTGGGAAACTCTCTCTCAGTAAGAAAAGAGTTCAAATCCCTGAATGGCTGCTTAACTGCCATCTTAAAAGGAAATCAGGCTCCATGAATCAGAGACAACAATCATAAGACTTTCGAAAGTGTCCAGTAAGCAGTGGCAGAGATTACTGTGAGGAAGGAAAGCAGACTGATTCTGTAGGGCCTCAGGCTAAGAGCAAAAAAGTAGGAGCTGGTTTGCGGGGCTGGGCAGTAGAGAGAGCCCACTGGGAGCTCTCCACCCTCCATTTCTCAGAGGCTGCTCCCTACTCTTGTTCTGCTGCTTCCAGATTCCTCTGCTGCTTATGTTAATTCACTGGTACCTCTCTGACTCTTGGGCTGCGCCCCCTCTTCCCGACTTCCCAGGCAGTTCCTCTTTGTGGTTGCCTTCACCACCTTTCTGGTCAGCTGTGTGGACTATGACATCCTGTTTGCCAACAAGATGGTGAACCACAGTCTTCACCCTACTGAGCCTGTCAAGGTCACTCTGCCAGATGCCTTTCTGCCTGCCCAAGTCTGTAGTGCCAGGTAAGGGCTGCAGGTCAGGGGGCATCACAGTCTGTAGTTCTGCTAGGAGGTGGGGAATGGAGTGTAATATGAGGCAGTGACAAATTCCCTAGAACCTGGACTCAGGCTCAGCCTCACTGAAACCTCCAGGAGAGTAGCATGTCTGCCAAGACTCTTGAAAGAGCACCCCTCCTCCCTTTCCTTCCCCACCAGGATTCAGGAAAACGGCTCCCTCATCACCATCCTGGTCATCGCCGCTGTCTTCTGGGTTCACCGGCTTATCAAGTTCATCTATAACATCTGCTGCTACTGGGAGATCCACTCCTTCTACCTGCATGCTCTGCGCATCCCCATGGTGAGACTAAGGAGTGGGCAGCTAGCACCACAGCCCAAGACGTCCTCTGCAGATGGGATGGGTGGGGTGTATTCCTGGGCACGAGGCACTCTGAGCTTCCCATGGCAGGTCAGGGAGCATCTGCTTAAGGGCTCCACTCAGCTAAGCACAGGACCCCTGAGCCTCATAGCTAATGCAGGGCAAGGGGTCAAGGCAGCTACCCAATGTGCCATAGCTTGTCTCTTCCCCACCCTGCAGTCTGCCCTTCCCTACTGCACGTGGCAGGAAGTGCAGGCCCGGATCGTGCAGACCCAGAAGGAGCACCAGATCTGCATCCACAAGCGTGAGCTGACGGAGCTGGACATCTACCACCGCATCCTCCGTTTCCAGAACTACATGGTGGCGCTGGTTAACAAGTCCCTCCTGCCCCTGCGCTTCCGCCTGCCTGGCCTTGGGGAGGTTGTCTTCTTTACTCGTGGCCTCAAGTACAACTTTGAGCTGATCCTCTTCTGGGGACCTGGCTCTCTGTTTCTCAATGAGTGGAGCCTCAAGGCCGAGTACAAGCGTGGAGGGCAACGGCTTGAGCTGGCCCAGCGCCTCAGCAACCGTATCCTGTGGATTGGCATCGCCAACTTCCTGCTGTGCCCCCTCATCCTCATCTGGCAGATCCTCTACGCTTTCTTCAGCTACGCTGAGGTGCTGAAGCGGGAGCCGGGGGCCCTGGGAGCACGCTGCTGGTCGCTCTATGGCCGCTGCTACCTCCGCCACTTCAACGAGCTGGAGCACGAGCTGCAGTCCCGCCTGAGCCGGGGCTACAAGCCCGCCTCCAAGTACATGAATTGCTTCTTGTCACCTCTGCTGACACTGCTGGCTAAGAATGGCGCCTTCTTTGCTGGCTCCATCCTGGCTGTGCTTATCGCCCTCACCATCTACGACGAAGATGTGTTAGCTGTGGAACATGTCCTCACCACGGTCACCCTCCTGGGGGTCACTGTGACCGTGTGCAGGTGGGTAGGGCAGCAGGTGGGAACAAGCCAACCAGCATTCCCTGGCCAGGCTGACCTCTCACCATAACCCTGATCCCATAGGTCCTTTATCCCGGATCAGCACCTGGTGTTCTGCCCTGAGCAGCTGCTCCGCGTGATCCTCGCTCACATTCACTACATGCCTGACCACTGGCAGGGTAATGCCCACCGCTCGCAGACCCGGGACGAGTTTGCCCAGCTCTTCCAGTACAAGGCAGTGAGTGGAGTTGGAGTTAGGGCCTGCTAGAAACTGGCTGATAGATCGGTGGTGAGGGCTGGGATCCCTCCTGCTTTTGTGACTTTGGTCCCCTCCCTTTTAGGTGTTCATCTTGGAAGAGCTACTGAGCCCCATTGTCACACCCCTCATCCTCATCTTCTGCCTGCGTCCCCGGGCCCTGGAGATTATAGACTTTTTCCGTAATTTCACCGTGGAGGTTGTTGGTGTCGGAGACACCTGCTCCTTCGCCCAAATGGACGTTCGCCAGCACGGGCATCCCCAGGTACTGGAAGAGGAGAGGGGCAGGCGGCCAGAGGCAGTGCTGGCAAACTGCAGAAAGGCGCCCCTTCTGAGCCAACACATCCCACAAAGGCAACCCTGTGCCAGGGCACACGCTGCTTGATAAACAGGAGCCTGGGCTGGATTTTAGCCCTAAATTTGCACCCTTGGCCAAGAAGCTTCCTTGGGAAAGCACAGCCAAACAATTAGCCCCACACGTGGCCACTCCTGCAGGCACCCGGGTCCCTGGGCAAGAGAACAGCAGTCAGTTGCGGTCATTGCGGTCTCTGTCCTCCAGGGCAAAGCCTTCCCCCGAGCAGGGAAGGCACAGAAAGGGTTGCTGTGAGAGACCTGTCCTGCTCACTGTGGCCTCCCTTGTGCAGTGGCTCTCTGCCGGTCAGACCGAGGCTTCGGTGTACCAGCAAGCTGAAGATGGGAAGACAGAGTTGTCGCTCATGCACTTTGCCATCACCAACCCTGGCTGGCAGCCACCGCGTGAGAGCACGGCCTTCCTGGGTTTCCTCAAGGAGCAGGTCCAGCGGGATGGAGCGGCTGCTGGCCTTGCCCAAGGGGGTCTACTCCCTGAAAACGCCCTCTTCACGTCCATCCAGTCCTTACAGTCCGAGTCGGAGGTGCGTCCCTGGGGTCCGGGAGGGGGTGGGGAGAGGGGACTCCGGGAGCTGGAGATGATGTGGAAGGGCCTATCCTGTAGTTTTCCTTCTGTTTGTTCAGTCTGTGCCATTGGGTCCTGACATGCAGAATACTGGGGGCCCCTGGGGCCTCCCTCTTGCCCTGAGAATTCTGCTCACCCCTTTCTTTCGTAGCCACTGAGCCTTATTGCGAATGTGGTAGCTGGCCCGTCCTGTCGGGGCCCCTCACTGCCCAGAGACCTGCAGGGTTCCAGGCACAGGGCTGAAGTCGCCTCTGCCCTGCGCTCCTTCTCCCCTCTACAGCCTGGTCAGGCTCCCACAGGCCGGGCTCCCAGTACCATGACAGGCTCTGGGTGAGTAGCAGTGGGCCGAGATGGGAGGGCGTGGCAGCAGCACCTAACGACTTGTGTGGGTCTCAGAAATGTTGACAATGCTGTCTGCCTCTGCTGGGAGGTATAGGGTGGATGCCAGGACAGCCAGCTCCGGGAGCAGCGTGTGGGAAGGACAGCTGCAGAGCCTGGTGCTGTCGGAGTATGCATCCACTGAGATGAGCCTGCATGCCCTCTATATGCACCAGGTGAGTGGACAGCAAGGGGCAGGGCCATAGAACAAAGATGGCAGTTGAAAAATAGAACCCTTTACTCTCTACAGTCTTAGATGTGGAGAAGCAAGACATAGTTTCAAATCCATGCTCTGCCATTTACCTGGTCTGCAATCTCCATTCGAACACATACCCTCGTACTATCTGTCAGCCAAACTTCTTCTCATCTAGGGCCTTTATACACCTTGATTTCCCCTGCCAAGAATCCCCTTCCCTGAGATATGCGTATGGCTCCCTCCTCCTTATTTAGGTCCTTGCTCCTACCTTTTCTATAGACTGTCACTGGCCACCCTGAGTAAAAGCTTCTCTTGCCCAACTTTCTGAATCACCCTGCTTTATTTTTCTCCATAGCATTTAGTGCCATCTGATAATTGTATTTTTTCCTTATTTATCTGTTTATTGTCTGTCCTCTCCCCACATCCTTCCAGAGTAGATAAGCCCCACCAGGGCTGGGATTTTTGTCTGTTTTTCATTGCTATATCCCTAGCACCTAAAAGAGTACCTGGCACTTAAATCTGCAGTTTGTTTTTTTTCTTCTTTAATTTTTCCATTGATTTGAGAGAGAGAGGGAGGGAAAGGGGAGAGAGAGAAGCATCAACTTTTTGTTCCACTTAGTTGTGTACTCACTGGTTGCTTCTCATATGTGCCCTGACTGGAGAGTGAGCCCACAACCTTGCTGCCCTGGGACAACGCTCTCTCCACTGAGCCAACCAGCCAGGGCTGCAGTTAGTTCTTGAATCAAATGACTAGGTACACTGAATACTATTATAACCCATGCACAGGCTCATTCCAGAAGTGAGAGTCTCAGAATTTAACCTGTAAACCATCATATGAATGTTAGACACTACTACCACAGTGTGTACTCTGGGTCAGTGATTCTAGGTGACGTGGTATAAATGGGAACTGGCTGATAGCATGGTGGGGAGCACATGTCCTTCTGTTCCCAACTAATGAGTCTCCCACTTCTCAGCTCCACAAGCAGCAGGCCCAGGCCGAACCTGAGCGGCATGTGTGGCACCGCCGGGAGAGTGACGAGAGTGGGGAGAGTGCCCCTGAAGAGGGGGCAGAGGGCGCCCGAGCCCCCCAACCTATCCCCCGCTCTGCCAGCTATCCCTGTGCTGCACCCCGTCCTGGAGCACCCGAGACCACTGCCCTGCAGGGGGGCTTCCAGAGGCGCTATGGGGGCATCACAGGTATCCAGTGGGCATACAGGAGGACACAGCCTCCAGGAAAGGGTGGTTCTCTTGGGGCCTTGCAGAGAAGGAAGAGGTCAGAGGAACCAGGCCAAGGAGAAGAATCTGTCCGTGCCCCCACCCAGTGCAGTCCCGGAGCCCTGCTCATTCCTGTTTGTATTTGTGCTAAGAGTGTGTTTACTTGTGTCTCTAGACCCTGGCACAGTGCCCCGGGCTCCCTCTCACTTCTCTCGGCTGCCCCTTGGAGGGTGGGCTGAAGATGGACAGTCAGCATCAAGGCACCCAGAGCCCGTTCCCGAGGAGGGCTCGGAGGATGAGCTTCCCCCTCAGGTGCACAAGGTAAAGGCTTCAGGACCTGGTAACAGCTGCCAGGAGGGGTAACTTCCAGGCTGAGGCCAGAGCTTTTCATGGGGAGGAAGGTGTGTCTCTGAAGCAGACATACTGCACCCTCCCCTCCAAAATACACTTCCCCTTCTCCCCTCATCTCTGAATCCAGGGTTTGACTTTTCCTTCGCTTACCTCTCAAAGGATCAAGCTTTCCTTTCCCCTTATCTCCAGGCTTCTGTAGAGTAAGCAGATAGCTGAAGACTGTCTCTACTAAGGACCCTTTTCTCTCCACAGGTATAGAGAAGACTGAGCAGGGTCCCTATGCCCCAGGATGGAGGCCTCTGTTGTCCTGCCATCCCATCCGCCTGTCATGGAGGGCTTCTCTGAGTGTTGCCTGGCTCCACGTGTGTGGTGTTTGTGTGTCCGTGCCTGGCCGAGGGAGGTGCCAATACTGGGCTTGCCACAGCCCTAGGAGAGAAATTGGGGGCCCAGGAACCAGGGCACACAGGACTGTAGCCTCATTCCCAGGAAACCCCTTGGCTCAGAGTGTGGTGCTAGAAACTGGTCCCCAGCCCAGCCCCAGTACTGCCACCTTTGCACCCACCCATACAGTCTCCAGAGGACTGCCCACCACAGAAGCTGCCAACCAGGGAGAACCTGTGCCAACTGTGGAGTGGGGAGCTTGGGTCTGGACCCTTAACCTTTGCGGCGCCCTCTCCCTGCCCTGAACAGATGAGCAGCTCAGGCTGTGGCCCTTACCTCACCCCCAGTTCTCTCCCAGTGCTGCAGCCTGCTCACCCCTCTCCTTCCTGCACATCACTGGCATGTGTGCTGCTTGCTCTGTTCTGTTCGCGTGCTCCCCTTCTGTTCAGCTTTTGATTTGCATTAGCGTAGAGGCCCTGACTCCCAGCTCCTCTCACGCTCTTTTGACACTAAGGAAAGTTTCTCAATTGCAGGAGCAGGATGGAAATTTTTTGTGCCCTGTCCAATTTTTCAGAGGGGCCCCTAGGAGATTGAGGTCTTCCTGGCCCCCATTACTGCTTAGTATCCTTCTCCCTCTCCCCCACCAACTGCACAAGGGACAGGGTTGGAGTATGCCCTGGTCTGTCTACCTCCCAGCAAGAGAGCTCTAGCCTGCCTCCTGCTGTCCCGTAAAGGGGTATATAAAGGGGCGACAGGATGGCTCCGCCCTAGGCTTTGCGCTGCCGCATTGCATGCTGGGACCCAGCCCTTACCCCCACCCCACCCCTCAGCTCTGGTCCACTGCGGGTGAATGGTGAATTGCGCTGCCTGAACTCACAGCGGAACACGGTGGGGACTGTGTACAGCTTGATAACCCTTAATAAAGAAGGGACTTTGACCAGGTCGTGGCGTTGTTTCGCGCTTCTCGGGTTCCGGGAACACGCGGAGTAGGGTGCGTGTTATTCTTCCAGGTGGCTGGGGACTGGGACGGGCCCTGTAGGAAAATGGGCTTGTGCGGTGAAGCAATCACACCGAGCTACCTGGCTTAGCGGAAGGGCCGTTTCCGTCCATCATTCCGTGGAGGTCAAGGTCTCCAGCTAGGCTGGAGGTCAGATTTCCCGCTCTGAGCACGTGACCAAGCTGACAGCGCCAGTCTATTTTGCCTTGCCCGCGTGCACCACTTATCCCCGCCCCTTCTGTAACATTTGGCCAATAGGGACCCTGGATAGGGATTAGGGGTGGTTACAATGGGCGGGTCTGCTGCGAACCAGTGGCTTGAGTTAAACACTGAACATTTTTGTGGGCCGGGACTTAGCCGGAGGGTCCCGGTCAGCGAAAGAGGGGCGGTCGGGAGGAGACGGCGTACGTGCCCTGCGTGAGTGCGTGGCGGTGGCGCGTGCGCGAAGCGAGTGGGCGGTGTGGCTGGGTCCACGTGCGTCTCTGACAGCGACCCCCACGGCTCCATGACCCGAGACTCTCCGGCATCAGTGCCCCTTCCCGAGCTGCAGGTCCCGTTCTCCGGTACCGCAGTCCCTGCAGACTCGGTCTGCGGCCACGCACTGCTATGGTGACTGTGGGCAACTACTGCGAGGCCGAAGGGCCCGCGGGTCCAGCCTGGGCGAAGGGTGGCCTGAGTCCTTGCTTCTTCTTCACGCTCGTGCCCTCGATGCTGATGTCCCTGGGGGCTCTGGCCTTGGTGCTGGCCATTCCTCGTAAGCGTCGGGAGCGGCCAGGTATCGCCGACGCGCTGTCTTGGGGGGCCGGCCGTCGTGTCGCTCCCTACATGCTGCAGCTGCTTCTGGCCACACTACAGGTGGCATTGCCCCTAGCCGGCCTGGCTGGTCGAGTGGGCACTGCCCATGGGGCCCCGCTACCAGGTTACCTACTACTGGCTTCCGTACTGGGGACTCTGGCCAGCGCCTGTGGCTTGGGACTGCTCATCGTGGAAAGGAGCCAGGCACGGCAGAAGCTAGCAATGGGCGTCTGGATCAAATTCAGTCACAGCCCGGGTCTCCTGATCTTCTGGACTGTGGCGTTTGCAGCTGAAAACTTGGCCCTCGTATCTTGGAACAGCCCACAATGGTGGTGGGCAAGGGCGGACTTGGGCCAGCAGGTGAGGGACTTAATTGGGAGAGGGGTCGCATGGGTGGGAGGAGCTGGGAAGAAAGATGTCAGGTTCTGTTTTACTGGCTTCACGCTTTGGGGCGACTCTTAAGAAAGGGAAGAAGGGAGGGGCTGGTTCTGGCTGGGAGCTGATAGCCAGCTGGTGGGGCGTGTCTGTGCTGAGTCATTGTGGGGTTTTTTGTTGGTTTTTTTTTTTATTTTTTTTCAGCCCATTAGATGCTGGGACACTGAGGAGGACCTGGGTGTGTACCCTACACCAGTCCCCAGCCCTGTTAATAACAATGGGATTTGGCCCTGTTTGATACTCTCCCCACATGTGTTCATTCCAGGTTCAGTTTAGCCTCTGGGTGCTCCGGTATGTGGTCTCTGGAGGACTTTTTGCCCTGGGACTCTGGGCCCCTGGACTTCGTCCCCAGTCCTACGCCTTTCGGGTCAATGAAGAGGATCAAGATGTAGAGAGGAGTCAGGTACACCTCAGTTTCTGAACCTTAGGGTCTGTCTTAATTTCATTTCTTGTCATCATTTTTCCCCACTATAATAAACTATTTTCCAAATCTTAGATTGTACCCTGTTAGCTTTTATGACCCCATCAGGGATTACTTGTGTGACTAAAATGCCTGAGAGCAAGAGCAGTAATCCCCTACATTTTCCCTAGAAGATTCTGGACAGTGCACTTCTCTTTGGTTTCTGAGCTTCCCTCTCCCATGTGTTTCACCATCCTAGATTCAGTCAACAGAGGGGCCACCACGGTCTACCTGGAGAGACCTGGGCAGGAAGCTCCGCCTACTGAGTGGCTACCTGTGGCCTCAGGGGAGTCCAGCTTTGCAGCTTGTTGTGCTCATCTGCCTGGGGCTCGTAGGGTTGGACAGGGGACTGAACGTGTTGGTCCCCATCTTCTATAGGGACATAGGTGAGGGGGAGGCGTGCCAGCTCAGTACTGTGATCCTTCATTGGCCTGGTGGGTGGGTGGGGGGCCTAGCCTGGAGCAGTGTGACAGAGTTGGGAGCTGGGTGGTCAGAAAGAAGCTATGGCTGTTGCCTGGGCCAGTCTCTGCTGACCAGAGCAACCTCTCCTAACGAGTGGTCTCCGACTCATTTTCTCCATAGTGAACTTGCTGACTGAGAAGGCTCCCTGGCACTCCCTGGCCTGGACTGTTACCATCTATGTCTTCCTCAAGTTCCTCCAGGGGGGTGGCACTGGCAGTACAGGTATGAGGGACTCTCACCCTGGTTGGTACTGGCCCCTCTTCCTGATAGTCCCCTCCCACAAGCATTCCTCCCCTGGGCCCTTTGGTGCCCTCTGACTTTTCACATCTGGGCGCTGGGCTGATGTCATTTGGCCCCTCAGCCTTACTGAAGCCTCCCCTGCCACCCCCCCCCCCCCAGGCTTCGTGAGCAACCTTCGCACGTTCCTGTGGATCAAGGTGCAGCAGTTCACATCACGGCAGGTGGAGCTGCGCCTCTTCTGTCACCTGCATGAGCTGTCACTGCGCTGGCACCTGGGGCGCCGCACAGGCGAGGTGCTGCGGATCGTGGACCGGGGCACATCCAGTGTCACTGGGCTGCTCAGGTGCCAAACCCATGGGAAAGGAATGTGGGAGGGTGGGGATGGAAGAGTGGGATGGAGGGGCTGTGAGAGCAGCCCCAGCTTGAGGAGCTGCCTCTCTGCCTTCGTTTCCTAGTAAGATTAATGAACATGTGCTCTCATAACAACGTCAAGTAGATTGAGAGCAAATCTCTTGAATTCCACTCACTTCTCCAGAAGTTCCCACCTCGTTTAGTATGTTGAGTTCTGCATTTTTTATGATACTCTGCATTTTTACGTCTATAAGTGCAGACTCCCAAAACTAAAGTGGTATTGTGCCAGTTCTTCCTAAAATAAGTGTTATAATATGGGCCTCATTCTTAGAGTTCCTTTATTAACGAAACGTTATGGAGATGTAGTCTCCGCTGAGCGTGAGGGTCTGCCTTCATCATTATGATCGGCCCAGAGCATTCTGTAGTTCCGGCATGCTGGGTTCCACATAGCCATCCACCTCTTGAGGGGTGTTTAGCTTGATTCTAGCCTGTTGCTGTTGAAAACAAAACACTAGACTGAAACTCCTAGAGGTGGAGGTGCTGGATCCAAGCCCCTAAACTGTCTTTGTCGCTTGACTTCCCCTCCCAGCTACCTGGTATTCAACATTCTGCCCACGCTGGCTGACATCATCATTGGTATCATCTACTTCAGCATGTTCTTCAATGCCTGGTTTGGCCTCATTGTGTTCCTGTGCATGAGTCTTTACCTCAGTGAGTGCTGCTTGGTGAAACCAGCCCCCTGAACTCACCAGGGACTGCCCTGCGCTTGAGCCCTGACCCCACTTGGGTGACCCGGTATGGAAGGCTATAGATTAGTGGACTTGAAGAGTCTCCTGCTGCTCCCCAACATGGTGTGTGTGTGTGTATGTTCCTCTGCCAAGGGAACCTTAGCTCAACCTGGGTGGGGAACCAGGGCATGCTGGTCACATTAAGTGGCCATTGTAGATGCAGGTCAAAGAGCAACCTCACTACGTAACAGATGCAGCTTGGCCTTGATTTGTTCATCAAACGCATGTTTACACGTGAGGCTCTGTACAGGCTGCTAAGGTTATCTTGGACACACTGCCTTCCCCCAGGGAGCGTAGGGTGTCCTCTCTTCAGACTCCCGGTCCCTGAACTGTAGCGTAGGGTTAGTGTGAGTAGGCAGCAGACGTACACATGTGGTCTCTGCTGTTGGGAATGACAGCTTGATGTTTTCTTCTTTCCCCTCCTCCTTCCACTCTTCAGCCTTGACCATTGTGGTCACTGAGTGGAGAACAAAGTTTCGACGTGCTATGAACACCCAGGAGAATGCTACCCGGGCACGAGCTGTGGACTCTTTGCTGAACTTTGAGACGGTAACGGAGGCCTCAGTGGCAGTGGTGTGAGGTACAGGAAGGTGGAATGTACCTGGGACCGCTGGGGCTGCCAGGGCGCTGGGGGGAGCAAGGTGTGCTGTTTAAAGTTAGGAAGGCGGGATCGGAGGTCTGGAGCAATGACCCAGGTGCTGAACGCTGCCGCCATGTCAAACAACGGTGCTCTGAACTCATCAGGTGAAGTACTACAATGCAGAGGGTTATGAAGTGGACCGCTATCGAGAGGCCATCATCAAATACCAGGTGAGGACGCCAGTTTGCGGACTCCCGAGAGCAGTGGCCTGGCCTTGTGGAACTGCTAGGGCTGGGGAGTAAACTTTGGGCTGTAACTTTGAAGGTGCCTGGGTCCAGGTTCGGATCTGGTGATGGTGAGAGCATATGTGACATTCTTCTCTCCTGTATTACGTCCACAGAGTTTGGAGTGGAAGTCAAGTGCTTCACTGGTCTTACTAAATCAGACTCAGAACCTGGTGATTGGAATCGGGCTCCTTGCTGGCTCACTGCTCTGCGCATACTTTGTCAGCGAACAGAAGCTACAGGTGAGGGAACTGTGCCAGCGACAGGGCAGAGGGGCCTCTCTCTGGGCCACAGGGCTCCTGAGTGGGAAATGGAGATATGACAGGAAGTGGGCAGGGTGACAACCCAAAGGCATCTTGTGACTTGGTCCTCTACCCTGGATCTCCACAGGTTGGGGACTTCGTGCTCTTTGGCACTTACATCATTCAGCTATATATGCCTCTCAACTGGTTTGGCACCTACTACAGGTAACCTGATCCCTGGCCCTCACCTGTCCAGGTGCATTGTTATTTCTCCAGCTCTTCAGAGGAGCTCCAACCACTGCTCTTCTTGCAGGATGATCCAGACCAACTTCATCGACATGGAGAACATGTTTGACCTGTTGAAGGAGGAGACAGAAGTGAGTAAAGAGAGAGGAGTGGGGTTTTTGGGGAGTGGGAGCCTGCATGGTGTTTCTTGTGTTTGGAGACTACCAGGCTCCTGTAACAGCGCCACACGTTGGTGGCACTCTCCCAGGTGAAGGACCTTCCTGGAGCAGGGCCCCTTCGCTTTCAGAGAGGCCTGATAGAGTTCGAGAATGTGCACTTCAGCTACACCAGTGGGTGAGCCCCTCCCCGTTTGCCGTCTTATGGCCCTCTTTTCCTCTGTCCACTTCACACTGCATTCCTGCCCTTCATTCCTGCTTCTCAGTCACCCCAGCTTCTTGGAAAGAGAGCCCAAGCAAGGGAAGATCAGGGCATAATAGTGGCTCTGGTGACAGAAGGGGGCGCTTGGGAGTGCAGGCCTGCTGATATGCCCCTTCTTCCTTGCAGGCGGGAGACCCTGCAGGATGTGTCCTTCACTGTGATGCCTGGACAGACCCTGGCCCTGGTATGAGGAGACCCAGCCACTTGGCCCAGCCTCCTCGATGTTCCCTATTGCAGTGTTCATAGTGGCTTGTGACTCAGGCTGGGAGTCAGAGAGCCCTGTCACGAGAGGTCACAGTAGTGAATGTGGAAGCGTTCGTTGGTGGTCTCTTGCACCACCTTGAAAAAGCCTTGAAAACCGTTGGGCCTAGAATGGTTTCCTTCTTTCCGACAGGTGGGCCCATCTGGAGCAGGGAAGAGCACGGTTTTGCGTCTGCTCTTTCGCTTCTATGACATCAGCTCTGGCTGCATCCGAATAGATAATCAGGACATTTCACAGGTGAGGTGGTTGGGGAGAAAACTGTCATTTAGGGTCCTGTGTGTAAAAGAATAAGTACTGAGCATCCAGGGAGAGAAGGAGATGTCACCTTGGCAAAAAGCTGGGGCAAACCTCAGCCTTTCTAGCACCATCTGACCTACAGAAGCGAAAGAGTCACAAGAATGGTTTGTATGGTGCTATTCAGGGTACAAAGATCTGCAGCAGTCTAGGGAAGCAGGAGAGAATGAACTTTCTCTTTGTTGATGGGGAAACCGAGGTTGAGTGATTTGCCCACCCAGCTCGGATTTGGGGTGGTAGCAGCAGGAGTTGCACCCAGGGCCTTGCGGGCCCTGTGCTTTCCACCAGTCCATCCTACCTCCCAGGCCTGGGTGGATCTCACAGGCCAGGGCGATATGGTCTCTTGGCCCCAGGTGACACAGGTCTCTCTCCGGTCTCAAATTGGAGTCGTGCCCCAGGACACCGTCCTCTTTAATGACACCATTGCCAACAATATTCGCTACGGCCGCATCACAGCTGGGAACGACGAGGTGCAGGCTGCTGCCAAGGCTGCAGGCATCCACGATGCCATTATGGCTTTCCCCGAAGGTTAGCCGTTGCTCCCTCTGAACTGTCCCGCCCCTTCCTTGCCTCATCTGGCCACAGAAGCCAAGTGTATCATGTGTGACTTGAGCGAGGTGGGCAATACCCACAGGGTACGAGACGCAGGTGGGCGAGCGGGGCCTGAAGCTGAGCGGCGGGGAGAAGCAGCGCGTGGCCATCGCCCGCACCATCCTCAAGGCCCCCAACATCATTCTGCTGGACGAGGTGAGGGCCCTGAGCAGCCTTCGCCCCTTCCTCCCGACCCGCCTGTGCCTGCGCCATTCCTGCTGGGCACTGTTTCTCATCCGGGAGAGAGATCACAAATCCATGTTTTACAAAACACCTTACAGCTCGCAACACAAACAAGGTTCTTGTTGATTGCCAAGGCCCCAGCAAGCAGCTTGCGTCCTCCTTCCACTGGGGATTTGGGTGGCAGGGGAAGTTTTACCCAGACCCTCTCTGTAGGCAACATCAGCGCTGGATACATCTAACGAGAGGGCCATCCAGGCCTCCCTGGCCAAAGTCTGCGCCAACCGCACCACCATCGTAGTGGCACACAGGTACAGGACTGGGCAGCGGGCAGCAGGGCCCGCTTTTGATACTGTGCTGGGTAACTGGTCTCTAAATTCTCAGGCTCTCAACTGTGGTCAATGCTGACCAGATCCTCGTCATCAAGGATGGCTGCATTATAGAGAGAGGACGGTAAGAGGCACAGCAGGGTGAACAGGGCTGGGCCTCTGGGTTGTGGGCCCTGGATTCAATTGTGAAGTCCAAGGGAGGAGTTTCTGGAGGAGCCGTCTCTCGCCAGACCCGTCATCACTGAGGGCTGGTGGTGAAGACTCCTGTGGCAAAATTGATAGTTGGGACTTACATTTTCCTCTTTGCCCCAGGCACGAGGCTCTATTGTCCCGAGGTGGTGTGTATGCTGATATGTGGCAGCTGCAGCGGGGACAGGATGAAGTCCCCGAAGATACCAAATCCCAGTCTGAGGCATAGTGACCAAAGCTATGGCCACTTCCTTCCCAAAGAGTAACTCAGAGGGGAGTAAGATGTATCCTTCTTCCCTGGCATATTTCATCCTGGTCTTGGGGTGTGGTGCTAGCTATAGGGAGGGAGAGGAACCTTTCAGTGAAGCACGTTTTGGGGAAATAAAAGTGTGAACTGTGCTGGGATTACTGACTTCATGGTGTGGCATATTGCAGTGGGCCTGTTCCCTCAGGTCAGGTGAGCATTGTTGGCAGGACTGTCCCGTCCTGGTTTTGGTTGGAAAAGAGAAACACACCACTTGGATGTCTTATTAACTACCAGTATCCTTTAATCCCAGGCCCCTCCCTGCCTTGCCACGTGGGGCAGCCCCAGTGTAAAGGGGATGACATGATGCAGGGGGTTGAATGGGGCCTGGTCAGCATCCCCCAAGGGCCCAACCAGGGAACAGTTCATAGCTGTCCTCTCCCATGCAGCTGGAGAGGCCAGCAGGGACTTCTGTGGCCTTAGGTCCACAAGCTGTTTCTCTTGATGCTCCCTGGAAACAGCCTCTGTGTCACTTCTTGTCTTCACTCCAGGCTGCTCCGGGCCTCCTCTCCCTGTGAACCCTAGAGGTGTGAGGGCCACAGTTCTCAGCTGAGCCTCCTACCCAAGCCCAAGGCCCTAGCACACGCTGCAGTTGGACGGCTTCAAGCTGCGGCTTTGGGCCTGGAGCAAGGAAAGGGGAAGGATGGGAAGACAGAGTATGATGTCAAGGAAATGAGGGGACAATCCTCACTTCCAAGCTCAGCATGGAGTATTACTGAAAACAAAAGGATAGCCACCACTCCAAAACTTTCAACCACTTGGAAGAACCCGCTCCTCAAACTCCTTACCCCCTCCCAGTGCAGAATCCCATTTCGACCCCATACGCATACCTGCTGCCGGTGGTACTCAGCCTCACTGGCTGACAGTGCTTGTGCTAAAGCTAAGTCTTCTTCCTCCTGAGAACTGGGAGAGAGGGACAGCTTAAGTTGGATGACAATATTTAAAATGTAAATAAGCATCTGATCTGTTAGACATTTCTGTGCTGAGCACTTTTGTGTATTACTTCAATCTCTGTACAATCCTACAAGGTAGGTATTAGTATGTTCCCATTTTATAGAGGAAATTAAGACCCTAGTGGGTTAAAGAATTTGCCAAAGGTCATATAGTTGTTAAGCTTAATTTGGGGCCCAAGTTCCTAACTTATCTTGCAATGGGTTGCCCAGAGACCTCGCCCACATCCCACCATCTATCACCAGAGAGTGGGTACCTTGGGGCTTGGGGTTTGGTCTCTGCCAGGGACAATTCCAGGGCTCGCTGCAGAGCCTCATCCTCGCTCTGCAAAAGGAGAAACAAGACCAGTTGCCTTGGATTTTACTGTGTTGGGTTTGCTTTTGTCCCCCCAACCTCTGCCCAACTCACCAAGCCATTCTGTAAAGCAATCACTGGAGGGGCAGTCCATGGTGGAGACTGGGCTGTGGCTCTAAGGCAGACATTCAAGAGGCGGAGGTCAGAGATGTGAAGGGAAGAAAAGGAGAGAAGAAATGGGCAGGCCTACCTGCTGGGAGAGGTAGATGAAGGCAAGGTCCGACTTGGGCTGGGGACAGTGCTTGTAGAAGAAACCAGACCTTGTGCTCTGGAGATGGCAGCAAGTCTGTAGGGAAGAGACACTCTTGGCATATCTTCAAGAGCAGTCAACTTGCATGCTCTCCCCAGGCCTTATCCAAAAGTCAGGAGGAGACTTCCCCCAAACAGTATGGAAAAATGAGCACTTGAATAGGAAACTAAGACTCCTCTAGTCAAAGGAGCCAAGATTCAAGCTTCCCAGCTTTGAGTGATAAAGGCTAAGTCAGTTCAGAAGGATGGGATGGTCCCCAAGGCAAGAAGACTCAGATGCAATTACCCTGCCCGGCTGGTTGGGTGCCCCTCCCCAGAGCAATCATGGTCCAGTGGGTGACGATGCTTGATGCAGAAATTCTGGCCACAGCGTTCACAGGTCAGTTTCATCATTTCCCGCTGCCGGCAGCCAGAGCGTTCACACTTATTGGTGAAGATCTGAGGTAGAGTAGGAAACTTTGTCTCTGCTGGGATGCTGACTCCCTTTTCCAACCCAGTCAACAGAGAGCTGTTCAGGTTTCCAGGTATCCGTGGGCCCAGCTGGGTCATGGCCAACCCCTCCAACACTTACCTTACGTTTTTGCTGTGCTGGATCCGAGCGACAGTCTCGGTCAATGTGCTCCCCCACAGCGCGGTCAGGGGGCTCCCCTCTAGCCACAGGCACAGGCACATTACAGAGTGGGCATACAGGTACTTGGATATCCTGTAGTTAAGGAACAGGGCTTAGTCTGTGACCCACTCCCACTTCCACCAAATCTCTGATCCTGAAAAAACCTCAGAAAGACATTAAAGGAGAGGAAACAGGAGGCAGAGGGGTTGCGGAGATTCTGCATGCATCGTTCACCCACCCCCTATTACCCTCAAACAGCCCCCTCACCTTTTGGTAAGCAGATCCACAGTGATGCTGAACATAGGCCACATGGTCTGCGCAGAATATGCCGGAGCAGGCGTCGCACTTAAGCGGCAGAAAATCTACAGGGAGTATGTCAGATTGCAGGTCCAGTGGCACCTTGACATCGTTCTGGGTCAGTCAAGCCTTCCACTAACTTGTTTGCAACAAACCGCCCCGGCCCTAGTCCACTACCCTTAGCCACGCCCTCTTTGACACCGCCCCAACTCCGAACCCCGCCCCTCCGGTATTTCCAGCGGGAGCCCACCCTTCGCCCCCCTTTCAGCTCCAAGCCCCTCTCCACTCGGCCCCACCCCCTCGCGCTCCACCCCTCACCCAAACGCTGACAGCTGGGCTCGGAGCAGTGAGCCCCGAGGTCTGGAAACTCCATCGCCGGGCCGGGCGGGGCCTGCTGGGAGAAGAAACGACGCTAAATATCTCTAGGGCTCCCGCTCCGGGTCTGGACCGCGACCCCGCACTCTGGGGGGCTCCCTGCCCTCCCCCTTCCTCTCCCCCGCCTAGCCTGAGTTACCCCAGGCTCTGCGCCTCCGGGTCGGAGGCCCCCACTCCGCCCCCAGCGCGCACAGACGCTCTGACGTCATCGCGCAGGGCGGGCACGTCTCGCACTGCCGCAGGGCGGCTGGAGGAGCGTCCCTAGCGCCGCCAGGGGCGCAGGGCGGCTGGGGGGCCGTCCCTAGCGCCGCCAGGGGCGCAGGGCGGCTGGGGGGCCGTCCCTAGCGCCGCCAGGGGCGCAGGGCGGCTGGAGGAGCGTCCCTAGCGCCGCCAGGGGCGCAGGGCGGCTGGGGGGCCGTCCCTAGCGCCGCCAGGGGCGCAGGGCGGCTGGAGGAGCGTCCCTAGCGCCGCCAGGGGCGCAGGGCGGCTGGGGGACCGTCCCTAGCACCGCCAGGCAGCGAATGGGGTAGGTTCTGCGCGTGGCTTCCTCCACCCGGGGCGAAAGGGCCTGAGAAGGCGAGGACGGGGATATGTTGCGGAAAGAGGTCTGGGGTGGTTTGACGTCTTCCACAAGTCAGTTCTTCGCCAGCTTCTCACTCTGCACCTAGCCTTTTCGTTCAATGTCACAGTTGTGCTTCCTCTCCGCGAGCTGACTACTCCCACATTTCTCTGAAGTACAGATTTCTCTCCAGAACTGCAGATCCTTCCTCTAGGTTTATTTAGCTTGACACCATTTCTGTAGGAGTTCCCGGACTAAGCTAGGCACACCGGCTATATGATCTTCCTGGTCCAATTCTAGCACCCATATCATCTTTTTTTTTTTTTTTTTTTTTTTTTATAAGAAAGATGTTTTTTTTAATTTTTTTTAATTCATTTTAGAGAGGAGAGAGAAGGGAGAGAGAGAGACAGAGAGGGAGAGAGAGGAGAGAGAGACAGAGAGAGAAGGTGGAGAGGAGCTGGAAGCATCAACTCCCATATGTGCCTTGACCAGGCAAGCCCAGGGTTTTGAACCGGCGACCTCAGCATTTCCAGGTCAACGCTTTATCCACTGCGCCACCACAGGTCAGGCCATATCATCTTATTATAATCAGCTGTTCACACACACAAATACACTGGGAAGTCAGGAACCATAGCTACCTGGTCCTGTGTCAGGTCTCCAGCACCCAGTGCAGTGCCTGTAACTGTGTGGCTTCAGTGTAAATGCGAATTACCTACAGAGTTGGTTTTAAATGCAGACTTTTGGGTCCTGGAACTTCTGATTCAGTAGAGAGCACGCAAGAGAATCCTGACAGATTATCCATGTACTACATTTTGAAAAACATGGGCATTGAATCTTCTGAGTGCTCATCAAATATTTCTGGAATGCTTCAAGCATGAGAGTCACCCGACTAATGTCCTACTTTTCCTCTGGGAGACCCAGGTTGAGACCTCTCAGCTTCAGGACATTTTGCTTCTTATATGCCTCTCTGGTCTCTTGTGCCTGGCGAGCTGAGCAGCGTCCTCCCAAATGGGATAACCCAGGACACAATTGGAAATGAGGAGACACTCTCCTCATTTTGTCCCCTCTCCGTGTAATGCTGGTGGCTGAAGCCAGGCAGGTTCACACTGGATTCGGGCAGACCACAAAAGAACTGTGGAGTTGAAAGGCATTGGGCCATTCCCATTTATTGGCGTCTTGCAGAGGCCGGCAAGCAAACAGGCAGGGGGGAAACTGCTTCTCACCACAGAAGGCCAGTAATCAGGAAAACCGTCCCTTGAGGGGGTGGGCAAGCAATCAGGAACACCCACCGTGGGAAAATACCCCTAGCCTTAAATAGGCTAAACACACGTGGCTTTCTACCACATGCTCACACACTAACGGAAAAATAGTGAGCAAGCCTAACCACAGCTGTTTTTCCTACACTCCCCTTCCAACTTTTGGCTGTTTCCCTATGTGTCTGCTTCTTTCAGCCTCACAGCTCTAAGGGCAGCAGATATTAAAACCATTTTTCTTGCCTGACCAGGCAGTGGCTCAGTGAATAGAGCGTTGATTTTGGATGCTGAGAACCCAGGTTAAAAAACCCGAGGTTGTCAGCTTGAATGTGAGCTCACCAGCTTGAACACGAGATTATAGACATGACCCCATGGTTGCTGGCTTGAGCCCAAAGGTTGCTGACTTGAAACCCAAGGTCGCTCTCTTCCCCTCCCGCAGCCGAGGCTCCATTGGAGCAAAGATGGCCCCGGGCACTGGGGATGGCTCTGTGGCCTCTGCCTCAGGCGCTAGGGTGGCTCTGGTCCCGACAGAGCGACGCCCCGGATGGGCGGAGCATCGCCCCCTGGTGGGCATGCCGGGTGGATCCCGGTCGGGCGCATGCAGGAGTCTGTCTGACTGCCTCCCCTTTTCCAGCTTCGGAAAAATGAAAAATGAAAAAAAAAAAAAAATGAAACCCAAGGTCGCTGGTTTGAACAAGGGGTCACTGGGTCAGCTGGAGCTCCCAGTGAAGGCACATATGAGAAAACAATCAATGAACAACTAACGTGCCACAACTATCTATGAGTTGATGCTTCTCATCTCTCCCTTCCTGTCTGTCTGTCCCTCCTGTTCCTTTCTTTCTCTTGCTAAATAATAATAATAATACTTTTTTTGGTTCCTTAAACAGAAGGCCTGATCTCAGCTCTGACTGTTCCCTATTACCTTGACTTGAATCACCTGCCAAGCCCTGACCTGTGGCCTTATGGCCAGGGTATGTGGACCAGGCCCAAGTCTCAAGTTTGGTGGAAGGGAGTCAGCTTTCACCTAAAAGGAAAATCACCCAACTGGCTTAGACAATCCTTCCAAAAATGCAAGGGAATCCATTCAACTCATTTATTCCTTCATTCAACAATATATCTCTTCCTACGTGCCTATCACTGGATGATATATTCAAAGAAAAGCATACAGGGTAATATGGCAGTACATTTTGGGTATCCCATTCTGGGGTTGACAAGTGTTATTCAAGCCCAAACCTGACTGACCTGTGGTGGCGCAGTGGATAAAGCGTCGACCTGGAATGCTGAGGTCGCCGGTTCGAAACCCTGAGCTTGCCCAGTCAAGGCATATATGGGAGATGAAGCTTCCTGCTCCTCCCCTCCCTCTCTCCCCCCTTCTCTAAAATAAATAAAAAAATAAATAAAATCTTTAGAAAATTTAACAATTTACAAGCCCAAACCTGAGGGCTGAGTCGATGTTGGCTAGGTGTTGGGAAAACAGCTGTGTTAGGCTTGCTCGCTTGTACTTTGCCTGATTAGTGCATTGAGCACATGGCAGTGCCATGTGTGTTTAGTCTACATAAGATGACGGGTGCTTGCCCTCAGTGTGGATTGTGGATTAGAGGATTGTCTTCCCACCACTGTGAGGGGTCATTTTTGCTGTTTGTTCGCCTGCTGCCATGAGAAGAGCTTTGCCCCTGCCAATTTGCTCGTCCGCCCTTGCGAGACTCTATTAAATGGTAATGGTCCAATGCTTTCTGGCTCCGCACTTTCTCTACCGTCTGCCCAAATCCAATGTGAACTTGCCTGGCCTCGGCCACCAGTATTACACTAGCTCAGGGGTCAGGAACATTTTTGGCTGAGAGAGCCATGAACGCCACATATTTTAAAATGTAATTCCGTGAGAGCCATACAATATGTTTAACACTAAATACAATAAATGTGTGCATTTTATGTAAGACCAATACTTTTAAAGTACAGTAAGTCCCTGAATTCTTTTTAATAACATTGTTATGCTGTTGCTAACCAATGATGAATAAAGTACTTCTTACCATTAATGTGACTTCTGGTGCTGCATGGTTTTGCTGATGGCTTTGTAGTCTGGTTGATACGTGGTGAGGTTAAGGTTCATGCAGGTGTTGAGACTTCCATCCATTAAACGTGATCGTAGGTTGGTCTTAACGTTCTTTAGATGTGAGAAAGACTGCTCACATGCATACGTAGAGCCAAACATTGTCAGTACAGCAATATTCACACGCTGCAGTGTGTGGTATGTGACAGGAAGTGCATTCCAAGTTCTGACAATCAGCTGGTCCGTGGGTTGAAGTTTTTTCATTTCTCCCCACTTGTGTTTGCTCGCCAACTCTGCTTGCTGTCATACAAGTCTTTCCAAATCTTCATTCAGTGACTTGAACTTATTCACCCACATATCTGAGGCCTTCAGGTCAGCAGCTTGTAGCTCAAAATCTCTGATGGAGACACCAGGGATGTAACTCAGGTCAGCGCTGTCCACTGCACACTCGTGTGGATGGGTGATGAACTTAAAAAGACGAGTGCGCTCATGAAATTCTCCAAAGTGCGCTCTGAATGACTGCAGGAGATTATATGTGAAGCCCACTAGCTGCTGGAGATCAAGATGTTGAGCAGGGTCACTTGCTGTGCGTGCATCTTTAAACTCCCCCAGTTTTTCAAAGTGTAGTAAACGACCTGTTTCAATGTTGGTGATGAAGAGTTCCAGCTTGTTTTCAAATGCAAACACTGCTTGTTGAAGGGATAAGACTGTATTTCCACTGCCTTGCATTTTCACATTGAGCTGGTTCAGATGTTCAGTCATGTCCACGAGATAGTAGAACTTCAGGAGCCACTCAGTGTTAGCTAACTCAGGATGCTCGACGTTTTTCATTTCAAGAAAAGTCCGGATTTTGCTCAAACAAGCTGCGAAACGGCTGAGCACCTTCCCTCTTGACAATCAATGCACATTGCTGTGCAGAAGCAGACCAGGATAATTATTCCCAACTTCATCCAGCAGTGTTTTAAACTGGCGATCATTTAAAGCTCGGGCAACAATAAAGTTGACCACCCGAATGACCAGCAACATCACCCCACCAAGCTGCTTGCCACACATCTGAGCACAAAGCGCCTCCTGATGTAGGATGCAGTGAAAACATAGGATGGGTCTCTTTTCATGTTCACGAAGAAGCGCTACAAATCCTCTGTTTTTCCCCACCATGCACGGAGCACCATCAGTACACACCAAAATAAGTTTATCCATCGGATTTTTTTCTTTAGTAAATTCAGTGAAAGACTTGAATAAATCCTCCCCTCTTTGTTGTCTCTTTCATAGGCAAAAGAGCAAGACTTTCCTCATGTAGTATGTCACCAACAGCATACCTTGCAATCACGCTGAACTGGGATAAATGGCTTATGTCTGTTGACTCATCCAAAGCAAGAGAAAAGAATGGTGCTGCATTTATGTCCTTCACTTGTGTTGCCTCAATTTGATTTGCCATCATGATGGTACGATTGTGAACAGTTCTTGCCGACAGAGGCATGTCTTTTATTTGTTTGATTATCTTGTCTTTATCCAAAAAGTCGTCAAAAATTTCATTGGCGGCCTGACCTGCGGTGGCACAGTGGGTAAAGGCATCAACCTGGAACACTGAGGTCGTGGGTTTGAAACCCCGGGCTTCCCTGGTCAAGGCACATATGGGAGTTGATGCTTTCTGCTCCTCCCTCCCTTCTCTCTCTCTCTCCTCTCTCTAAAATGAATAAATAAAATCTAAAAAAAAAATTAAAAAAAAAAGTTCATTGGCAACATCAAGCATGAATGTTTTGGCATACTCCCCATCTGTGAATGGCTTTCCGTTTCTCACAATTGCTAAAGCACCAGCAAAGCTAGCCAAATTCCAGTCACCTTGTTGGGTCCAAACACGGAGTTGCTGCTGACTAGCTTGCACTCTGCACAGTAGCTCTTGACATGCTTTCTTCCTGCTGTCCTCCCCTGGATATTTCGATGCAAATGTAGTATGGCATGTGTCGAAGTGCCGCTTTATATTTGACCGTTTCATTGATGCAATTTTATCATTGCATAGTGGACACACTGCAGAACCCGCTCTCTCCGCAAAGGCGAATTCCTCTGTCCATTCCTGCTGAAAAGTATGATACTCTTCACCTTTTTTTCTTTTAGCCATCTTCTTTGTCAAAAGGGTTTCTGCAATTAGCTAGCTGACTACTTGATTAAAAGGAGGGAAGTTTACTTCCTGACCACACAACAATCTGTGTATGTTATACATTATCCAATAAAAATTTGGTGGTGTCCCGGAGGACAGCTGTGATTGGCTCCAGCCATCCACAACCATGAACATGAGTGGTAGGAAATGAATGGATTGTAATACATGAGAATGTTTTATGTTTTATATATATATTTTGTTTGTTTGTTTGTTTGTTTTGTTTTGTTTTGTTTGTATTTTTCTGAAGCTAGAAACTGGGAGAGACAGTCAGACAGACTCCCGCATGCGCCCGACCGGGATCCACCCGGCACGCCCACCAGGGGCGATGCTCTGCCCACCAGGGGGCGATGCTCTGCCCCTCCGGGGCGTCACTCTGCTGCAACCAGAGCCACTCTAGCGCCTGGGGCAGAGGCCAAGGAGCCATCCCCAGCGCCCGGGCCATCTTTGCTCCAATGAAGCCTCGGCTGCGGGAGGGGAAGAGAGAGACAGAGAGGAAGGAGAGGGGGAGGGGTGGAGAAGCAAATGGGCGCGTCTCCTGTGTGCCCTGGCCGGGAATCGAACCCGGGACTTCTACACGCCAGGCCGACGCTCTACCACTAAGCCAACCGGCCAGGACCATGTTTTATATTTTTAATGTTATTCTTTTTTATTAAAGATTTGTCTGCGAGCCAGATGCAGCCATCAAAAGAGCCACATCTGGCTCGCAAGCCATAGGTTCCCAACCCCTGCACTAGCTGAAGTCCAAGAGAGAAAGGAATGGGGTGGAAGGAGATAGTATTTCAGGCAGAGGAAACAGTGGGGACAAACACCTGGAGATAAGAGAAAATAAAGTCCTTTAAATGAGCTTTTAAAGAGTTTGGAGCTTCTGAGTCTTAGAGTATAGGAGGCAGGCTAGAAGGGAAGTGGGGCTGGAGAGCTAGCAGAGGCCAAATCACCTCAGGTGGGGGAGGCTGCATTAGTATTGAGAGTTTTACCATAAATGTAGTGACAAACTGTAGATAACTTGAAGCGGGGAAGTGACATGAGAGTTGTGTTTTGGGAAGGTCACTCTGGCTTCAGAGTGGAGAAGAGATTGGAGGAAGTATAGAAGGGACATCAGGTAGGAGGCTTTTGTAATCCAGGCAAGAAATGATGGCCTGAACCAGAATGGGGCCAATGCTTAGAATTAACAAGAGCTCGTTAGAGAGGTTAGCTATGAGATCGAGTTTTTTTAAAAAAAAACAACATTGAAGAGTGTCACTGTAAGACTAAAATGAAAAAAAAATCTATTTCCACAGTGATCACAAATTACACATGGTCCCCGATATTGATGATTTGGCAATGATTTTTCAACTTTATGATAATGCAAAAGTGAGATACGAACAGTACAAACTGGCTAGGCTAAGCTCTGATTATCAGTAGGTTAAAGGCATTTTTACTTAATGTTATTTTTAACTTATGGAGTTTAACCCCATCATAAATTGAGGAGCATCTGTATTCAGGGAAAAAAAATTTAATTATTGATTTTAGAGAGAAAGGGAGAGAGAAAGGAAGGGAGAGAGACAGAAACGTCAATCTGTTCCTGTATGTGCCCTCACTGGGTGTCAAACCCTTGCGTATTGAGATGACACTGACCAACTGAGCCATCCAGCCATGGCTCAGAAAAAAATATTCAACCTTATCTGCAGGAAACACTGATCACTTTGATCTACTTCTATGCAAAAATTCAACCAAACATTCAGTTGGTAGTATATATGCAACATCTTTGGCCAAACCTTCAGGGAAATTCTGGCAGCTGCTTTCTTTAACCTACCCTCATGCCCTGGGGTAAGCTCTAGGCAGCCAGGTTTCTGCCTCTGCCAAAGATAATTGGTCTGGGAGTGATAATGTGACATACAATATATTGGGCACTAAAGTTTGTGTTCCCCAAAAAGCATAGTCTGAGACAAGGATTTGGGTGCAGGGAATTCATGTGGGAAGTAATCCTAGCCAGGGAAGGGAGACAGGAAAGAAAACCAAGAGAGTGTTACTAAGCTGGTTGCCACTGTGGTAACAGGAGCTCAGTTCCACTGGGAACTCGTAGTGCAGTCATATGGAACATACCTCAGAGTTGTCCTTCTACAGGTCAGGAGGCTGGACTGTCTTCTGTCTAACAGAAACTGGGAGTTACTGCTGGGGTGGTAAGTCTCCCATGCACTGGTTGGTACGCAAGCTGACTGAGCCACAGAGCCTTTGGGGAAAGCCCCAGGGTAGAAATGCTGAGCTGGGCTTTGAGATGGGAAGCCATCAGAGCTCAGGGGAACTGTCCACAGCAGCAGCTGAAATCAGAAATAGGCCAAGCAGAGTTGGCACAGAGCACCAAGAACACCTGCTATGTTTGGCCAATGAGATTCTTTCCTGGGAGCTCGAAATCGAGGCCAAGAGATTAGTGTTCATCATACCATTGGGCTTGTAACATATAAACTGTGGGATGGCCATCTACCCATACTGCCATACTGTCATACTGAGGGACAGGAAGAGATTGTTATCTACAATATTCTGACTGATGGGACACAATGAGCTCCATAAAAAATAGATTGATCTTGTAGTTGACACACATGGATTTAAGGTACATTATTATCTGACTCTTCTACCTCCTCCCAAAGTCTACAGTCCTCAACAAAACTGTGGTTGACTGCCACTACTTCATTGGTTCACTTTGTCTCTTTTTAAATACAGGTAGTTGTGTCATCCCGTTAGATTCAAGGTATTCCTCAAGGCTTTGTCAGAACCTCCGGTCACAACATGAAGTCAGGCTAATGACATGCAAGACACTCTTCATCTAGGTATACACCTCAGGGCCATTAGCCATGAGGATTCAGCTTTTGGCCTAGGCCCTTATAGAAAGGATGGTTGTTGGAGAGCTTGTCATTTGTGAATTCCAAGACTCTGTATCTGTTAAATCCAGCATTAGTTCTGTTAGATTTGAAATTATGAAATTGCTAATATTTGAAATTTTTAACTTAAAAAAACAATTTTGTATGGTTTAACCTAATCCAAGCAGCACATGTCATAGTTAAGAATAATTTTTCTAACATTCTATTTAATCTTCAACCTGCTTGGTTTTGGAACCCACACATGACAGCATTCAGTCACCATCTGAGAGTGTGGTTTAAAGTCCATGCACCTTAAAATCAGAAGTGCCAAATTTCTATGGAGCTTAGCCCTTCAAACTTCCAGCATTTCCTGATAATCATGTATAAGAGGAAGGTTTTATGTAGCATATAGGTTAAGCTGTCATATCAGGAACTCAAAATGACAGTGGCATAAACAAGGAAACAGTTTAAATTCTTGCTTGTGTAATAATCCAGGGCTGGTATGAAAGCATCTGTCAGGGCCCTCCTGTTTGTTTGTTCGTTTTTTTTTTATAAATAGCTATTTATTTATTTATTAGAGAGACAGAGAGAGTCAGAGAGAGGGACAGATAGGGACAGACAGACAGGAACGAAGAGAGATGAGAAGCATCAATCATCTGTTTTTCATTGTGACACCTCAGTTGTTCATTGATTGCTTTCTCATATGTGCCTTGACCGTGGGCCTTCAGCAGACCGAGTAACCCCTTGCTCGAGTCAGTGACCTTGGGTCCAAGCTGGTGAGCTTTGCTCAAACCAGTTGAGCCCGTGCACAAGCTGACGACCTCGGGGTCTCGAACCTGGGTCCTTCCGCATTCCATTGGGACGCTGCATCCATTGCGCCACCGCCTCGTCAGGCAGGGCCCTCCTGTTTTGTGGCTCAGCCATCCCTAAGGTGTTGCCTTTGTCTTTGTGGTCCCAAATGAGTCCTTGCTCCAGGTAGCAGAATGAGGGAGAAGAAAAAGAGGCTATAGTCCTGTCATTAAAGGGCATTACCGTTAATTTACATAAATCACTTCTCTCCTCATTGTAATAACCAGCACTTAGTCACATAGTCATACCTAGTTCAAGGGAAGCTGGGAAATGTATTTTTTAGCTGTGTGGCCAGGTTCCCAGGTAAAACTTTAGTTATTATGCCAGTGAAAGAAAACAGATATTTGGGAGACAGCTAATATCACAAAGGAAAATAAAAGATGATTTTTATGATATTTGGACTATCCTGAACTTGGTAGGTGGGTCACTTAATCACACGATTATATAAGGCATTTTTGTTAGCTCATGGGATTTAAGGATGAGAACAATAGAATTGAGTACCACTTGGTCAATCTCATACTGAAGCCAACAGCCATTCCCTAGTTCTGTCCTTGAAAACAAAATCCTGATTTTGATCACCCTTTTCCAAGCAGTTCTGTTTTTTTGTTTTTGTTTTTAGTTTTTGGTTTTTGTTTGTTTTTGTGGAAGAGACAGAGAGAGTCAGAGAGAGGGACAGATAGGGACAGACAGACAGAAAGGGAGAGAGATGAAAAACATCAATTCTTCGTTGTGGCTCCTTAGTTGTTCATTGATTGATTTCTCATATGTGCCTTGACCGGGGGGCTACAGCAGACGGAGTGACCCCTTGCTCAAGCCAGCGACTTTGGGCTCAAGCTGGTGAGCCTTGCTCAAACCCAATGAGCCCGCACTCAAGCTGGTGACCTCGGGGTCTTGAACCTGGGTCCTCTGCGTCCCAGTCTGATGCTCTAGCCACTGTGCCACTGCCTGGTCAGGTCAAGCAGTTCTGTTTTGCATGTGATCCTTTGCAGCCCCTGGGATTAGTCTCAAATAGTCTTCCATGTTTTTCAAACTCTTCAAGAGGTATTCACAATAGGAACTACATTTTACAACCCAGCACACACATAAACAGGCACAAAACTGATACTTGACCTTGCTATGTTTGCTATATACTCTGATTATTCTATTCTATTCTATTCTATTCTATTCTATTCTATTCTATTCTATTCTATTCTATTCTATTCTATTCTATTCTATTCCTATTCTATTCTATTCTATTCTATTCTATTCTATTCTATTCTATTCTATTCTAATTTAAATGCTGGTTGCAGCCTGACCCATGGTGGTCTAGGAGATAGAGCATGGACCTGGGACACTGAGGTCCCAGGTTTAAAGCCTCTAGGTCACTGGCTTGAGTGTGGGATCATTGACATGATCTGATCTTAGGGTTGCTTGCATAAGCCCAAGGTTGCTGGCTTGAGCAAGGGGTCACAGGCTGGGCTGGAGTCCCCCAGTAAAAGCATATATGAGAAGCAATCAATGAAGAACTAAAGTGCCACAACTATGAGTTGATGCTTTTCATCTCCTTTCCTGTCTCTCTCTCTAAAACAAACATATAAACAACATATAAAATGTTGGTTGTCATACACTACACTGATTTTCATCCCACCACCACATTAATAATAGGTTTCAACTTTCAGTTTGAAAAAACTCAACTGCTCAAAGCCACTTAAACTGCCCTCATTCCCCTTGGTTTAGGCATGCAAACTTTGAAAAAGACAAAATGATAATTACTCTTTTTTAGAAGCAGTGCTATAGTTTTTCTAATAAGCCTACTTGATCTTCATCTGATACTGTTGGGATATAATTGTTGTCACAGTATATTTGACTAACAATTCACTACTGATACAAGCACAGAATTTATGGCTCTGTAACATTAAACTGTAGAAATTGATAAGATGTTATTCTTTTACAGCCTTGAGGAAACATTAACCCCAAAGGCATTATTTTAAGCCCTGTACAACATTAGTCAGTTTTATATCTAACCTAGTAATATTTTCATTTATTGCAAGAACACTCAGAGAACCAGTTTTGTTTTGTATTCTTTATCAGTTCCCTCATTAATGATTTAAATAAGACCTTTATATTTTTATACTATCTATTTGGATGAGAATTTATTTCTGCTCTGGGCATTATCTGTGACATCCAGCATTCAGTCAGCCATGTGGTGACCATGAGTGGAACCCAGCAGAGAGGATAAACCAACATGCTGAATGAAGATGGCAGAGAGGAAAATAGAAAAGTTCTAGGGTCATTGGTAAATAACCAAACCTGGATACCACATCTGGCTTCACATGATATAAGAGAGTAGATGTCCTTGTTTGCAAGGTTTTCTGAGTTTTTAAAGCCCTTTTTCATACACTTATGACAGCTTATCTTTATAAAAATAAGTATTTGATTTACCCAGCTGGAACTTTTTGCTGATATATTTTCTACATATGGTGGTGGCTGTGATGAGAGCAATGAAATGATTGCTAAGCTCCCCGGTCAACCTTAATTCTTTTTTTTTTAAGTGAGAGGAGGGGAGATAGACAGACTCCTGCATGCACTTGGATTAGGTCCACCCAGCAACCCCACTCTGGGGCCAGTGCTAGAATCAACAGAGCTATTTTTTTTTATATAAGTAACTTTATTTAGCTTCTCTTCCATCTTTTTTTTTTTTTGTATTTTTCTGAAGTTGGAAATGGGGAGGCAGTCAGACTCCCGCATGTGCCCGACCGGGATCCACCGCATGCCCACCAGGGGGCGATGTTCTGCCCATCTGGGGCATTGCTCGGTTGCAACCAGAGCCATTCTAGCGCCTGAGGCAGAGGCCACAGAGCCATCCTCAGCACCCGGGCCAACTTTGCTCCAGTGGAGCCTTGGCTGCGGGAGGGGAAGAGAGAGACAGAGAGGAAGGAGAGGGGGAGGAGTGGAGAAGCAGATGGGCGCTTCTCCTATGTGCCCTGGCTGGGAATCGAACCCAGGACTCCTGCACACCAGGCCGACGCTCTACCACTGAGCCAACCGGCCAGGGCTCAACAGAACTATTTTTAATGCCTGAGGCTGATGCAGTCATAGAACCCAGCTATCCTTAATACCTGGGGCTGACATTTGAACCAATTAAGCCATTGGCTGTGGGAGGAGGGGAGAGAAGGGGAAGAGGGAGGGAGGAGAAGCAGATGGTCGCTTCTCTCTATCTTTTTGTTTTTTAATTTATAGGTTTAGCCTGACCAGGCGGTGGCGCAGTGGATAGAGCGTCAGACTGGGATGCAGAGGACCCAGGTTCGAAACCCCGAGGTCGCCAGCTTGAGTGCGGGCTCATCTGGTTTGAGCAAAAGCCTACCAGCTTGAACCCAAGGTTGCTGGGTCCAACAAGGGGTTACTCAGTCTGCTGAAGGCCTGTGTTCAAGGCACATATGAGAAAGCAATCAATGAACAACTAAGGTGTTGCAACGCACAATGAAAAACTAATGATTGATGCTTCTCATCTCTCTCCATTCCTGTCTATCCCTCTCTCTGACTCACTCTCTGTCTCTGTAAAAAATACATAAATAAATAAATAATCTATAGGTTTAAATTATTTTTATTTATTCATTTTAGAGGAGAGAGAGAGAGAGAAGGGGGAGGAGCAGGAAGCATCAACTCCCATATGTGCCTTGACCAGGCAAGCCCAGGGTTTCGAACTGGTGACCTCAGCATTCCAGGTCGATGCTTTATCCACTGCGCCACCACAGGTCAGGCAGATGGTCGCTTCTCTTGTGTGCCCTAACTGGGAATCAGACCTTGGAATCCACACATCAGGTTGACACTCTTATCTACTGAGCAAACCAGCCAGGGCCTCAACTTTATTTTTTTAATTTTAATTTTAATTTTTTTTTATTGATTTTGAGAGAGACAGGAAGGGAGGGAGAGAGAGAGAGAGAGAGAGGAGAGACAGTGAGAAGCATCAACTCATAGTGGCTTCACTTCAGTTGTTTATTGATTGCTTCTCATATGTGCCTTGACCAGGGGGCTAAAGCTGAGCCAGTGACCCCTTGCTCAAGCTAGTGACCTTGGGCTCCAGGCTAGTAATCTTGGAATCATATTCATGAGCCTGCGCTCAAGCTGGCAAGCCTGTGCTTAAGTGGGTGAGCCAGTGCACACACCGCGACCTAGGGTTTTGAGCCTGAGACCTCAGCATCCCAGATCAACACTATCCACTGTGCCACCGCCTGGTCAGGCCCCTGGCCAACTTTAAGGACCCTCCCTTCACAGCTCTGGAAAGACTCCTAATATAATGATATTATATTCTGTGCACTATTTTGTGTATTTCATTTGTATTTTAAATTACTTCCAGGGATTTATAAGTACTTTTATTTTATTTTAACATATAACTATTTGATTTTTTTTTTTAATTTTTATTTATTTATTTATTTTTACAGAGGCAGAGATAGACAGGGACAGACAGACAGGAATGGAGAGAGATGAGAAGCATCAATCATTAGTTTTTCATTGCGACTTCTTAGTTGTTCATTGATTGCTTTCTCGTATGTGCCTTGACCACGGGCCTTCAGCAGACCGAGTAACCCCTTGCTGGAGCCAGCGTCCTTGGGTCCAAGCTGGTGAGCTTTGATCAAACCAGATGAGCCAGAGCTCAAGCTGGCGACCTCGAGGTCTCAAACCTGGGTCCTTCCGCATCCCAGTCCGACGCTCTATCCACTGCGCCACCACCTGGTTAGACTAACTATTTGATTTTAAATAATTCCTTTCATGTTAAACTATAGTCATTTGATTTCAAGAATTTTATGTATTTATTTTCTCTCTCTACATTCATTAGTAGCTTTAAAATTGTAGGCTTCCAGTTTTGGGAAACTTGCTTTGAGCAGACTAAACAAAGATAAGCACTGGCTCTCTCTCCACTCCCACTCCACAAATGCTCAGATAACCAAAGATTTAAAGAACCCTAAAAATAAAATCTTTGGAGCTCTTTCTGGAGTATGAGCCAGAATGTTTTAACTGCTATAAGTCTTTTTTTTTTTTTTTACAGAGACAGAGAGAGAGAGAGAGGGACAGATAGGGACAGATACACAAGAAGGGAGATGAGAAGCACCAATTCTTTGTTGTGGCTTCTTAGTTGTTTATTGATTGCTTTCTCATATGTGCCTTGACCGGGGAGAGGCTACAGCAGAGTGAGTGACCCCTTGCTCAAGCCAGCGACCATGTGGTCATGTCTATGATCCCACGCTCAGGCCAGCGACCCTGCACTGAAGCTGGCGAGCCCATGCTCAAGCTGGATGAGCCTGTGCTCAAGCTGGCGACCTTGGGGTTTCGAACCCGGGTCCTCTGCGTCCCAGTTCGACACTCTATCCACTGTACCACTGCCTGGTCAGGTGCTATACCAGTCTTAACTTAGAGACTCCAAAGACCACAAGAAAGAGTGAAGCCCTCATAGTCTCTCCTCTCACACAAACGCTTCCTGACTGATGGGTTAGAGTCCAGATCAACAGCCCAGGGGCTTCCGAAGATTTTAAAAGGTTGATAAATTGACCAAAGTCACCACTCCCTGATACATAGTTTGGATGTAGCTTCCTTGCTTCCTGTGTAAAGAAAGGAGAACACTAAGAGAAATCCAATAGCATTTTCCACCTTGGACAAGCTGCATCAGAAGATATCAATTAACAATGGAGCATTGCTTAGTCTCTTTTCTTGTAGACCTATGAAGCATATGCAGATCTTCTAAGCATCTTTGTGCTTTAGCTGTGGGTAACTGAACTATAGCTCCCCCCAGAAAAGCAGAAATTGGCTTCTCTACAAATTACAGTAGACCCCTTCTCTGTGGGGGATATGTTCTTAGACTCCCAGTAGATGCCTGAAACCATGGATAGTATTGAACCTTATATATACTGTTTTTTTCCCTACACATACCTATGATAAAGTTTATAACTGTGTCACAGTAAGAGATTAAGAACAATACTGATAATAAAGGAGAACAATTATAACAATACACTATAATCAAAGTTATGTGAATGGTGCATTATTAAGTAAAATAAGGGCTACTTGAACACAAACGCTGCGATACCATGACAGTTGATCTGGTGACCGAGTGGGCTACTAAGTGACTAACTGGTCCAAGAGAGTATTCAGGACGGATATGCTGGACAAAGGGAGGATTTATGTCCTGGATGGGATGGCAGGGGGGAGGCATGAGATTTCATTATGCTACTCAGAAAAATGTGCAACTTAAAACATATGAATTATTTATTTCTGGATCTTTACATGTAATATTCTCAGACTGCTGTCGATTATAATTAACTGAAGCCGCAGAAAATGAAACCGTGGATAAAGGGACGCTACTGTAACACGGGTAGTGACAACCACACACCTCTTATTTCAGCATCAGCGGGTTTAAAGCAGAATAGGTCAAAGTGAGGATGCCTGCAAGGATGTCTCTGGCCCAATTCCACTCAAATGGTAGTTTAATGGTATCAGTTAAATGTTTTCCTCCTTCTCAGTAGTCTCTCAGAGAAACAGTGCATACAGAAAGGGAAAGAAAAAACTTTTGTTAACTGTTCTGTTCTATTTTTTTTCATGTGTTAGTTTATTTAATCCCCCATAAAAACCTTTCTGAAGTAGAGATTATCCATTCCCATTATGCAGAGAAGAAAACTGAGACTGAGTTACTTATGGAGATGGGATCTTACTTTTGGAGATATGCAGTTTTCTGTTGCCTTATGTCCCATATTCTTTCATTATACAACATCAGCCCCCAAATCTACACTGTAACCTCCTTAACAATTGAAAAGGGGAATATTAAGTGGTGGTTTTCTCACAGTTTGTGGAAAATTCGGATCTCTCTATGGGTCAGCAATACGGGCATACTTCGGAAATATTGTGCAATAAAGCGAATTGTAAGATGGCAACGGTATTCCAGCCACACGAAGGGCACGGGAAGAACAGGGCAAACGTTCTGGACTCTCTTCACAAGCAGAGCACAGAGGAGACTGTGTGCACGAGAGATTAGGAATGTGGAAAAGGAACTCTGTTAAATATGGCTTATTGAACACACATTTTATGTTTGTTCCCTTCTCACACTCCACTAAAACGACAGTAAAGGAACAAAGAGAATAGAAGAAGAAAGACTACACAGAGCTATGACCAAAATTCTTTAGAAAGTGTAACCCTAAAGGAAGAGATGACTGGCAACGCGAGGAAGTTGAAACCTAAGTGCTAAGCCAGGAACAAGCCAGTCTGGACCGCAGAACCTTGTCAAGGCTCAGGATGGGAAGCAGCAAACCCCTCTGAAGGTGGGATGGAAGGGTGGGGCTGAAAACAGAAGGGTGAATTCAAAATCTATATTAGGAGCACTAGATTCTCAGATTCCCTCCTTTCATCTAGACAGCCAGATGATTGGCCCTCTCCCACTCCAACAGAAGGCAGGAAGTATACTCTAGAGCAGTGGTCCCCAACCTTTTTTGGGCCACGGACCGGTTTAATGTCAGAAAATATTTTCACGGACCGGCCTTTAGGGTGGGACGGATAAATGTATCACGTGATCAAGACAAGCGTCAAGAGTGAGTCTTAGACGGATGTAACAGAAGGAATCTGGTCATTTTTTAAAAAATAAAACATCATTCAGACTTAAATATAAATAAAACGGAAATAATGTAAGTTATTTATTCTTTCTCTGTGGACCGGTACCAAATGGCCCACGGACTGGTACCAGTTCGCGGCCTAGGGGTTGGGGACCACTGCTCTAGAGAGAGTAAACCAGAGGGACTCTGGGCTTAGACTCAATCACCAGATGCAGCTGAAGTGGAGAGGATAAAGCACTGCTTTATCTCACCTGGATCTAGAGCACTGGCGGCCACGTGTATACTCTCCAGACCGGAGATCGCAGGGTTCTTCTCGAAGGCAACTGACAGTCTAAGAGAAAAGATCCATGGATATTGGCATGTGGGTGGTTCCCAGGAAAATGCTTGTCTTTGCCAAATCACCCTACCAGAAAGATGCCAACCAGTCAGTCCTGTCTATGCCTAGAGAGCATTCAGTTGGACTTTAAAAGCCTCTGTTTAGCCTGACCAGGTGGTGGCACAGTGGATAGAGCGTCAGGCTGGGACAAGGAGGACCTGGGTTCCAAACCCCCAAGGTCACCAGCTTGATCGTGGGCTCGTCTGGTTTGAGCAAGGCTCACCAGCTTAAGCCCAACGTCGCTGGCTTGAACAAGGGGTCACTCAGTCTGCTGTAGCCCCACCAACTAAGGTGCCGTCACAAAGAATTGATGCTTCTCATCTCTCTCCCTTCCTGTCTGTCCCTCTCTCTCTGTCTCTGTCACACACACAAAATAGAGTCTCTGTTTATATATGAAGGAGCAAACTACAATTTGAGGGGAAGTCTCTACCATGAAAGACAAAGACCAAAATAAAACAGATGCAGTGATAGGGGTAACTGGTACAATACAGGGAAGTTAAAAATATAACTATATTAATAATAGTACAATGACTGTAACATATTAATAATGATTAATATCTTCAGAGAGCAGATTTTTTCATCTAACACTCAAAAGCAAGAAACCATAAAAAGGGATATTTGGATAACAAAGAAAGTGCCTAGAAATAAAATATATAATCACAGCCTGACCAGGTGGTGGCGCAGTGGATAGAGCATCGGACTGGGATGCGGAAGACTGAGGTTCGAGACCCCGAGGTCCCCAGCTTGAGCACGGCTCATCTGGTTTGAGCAAAAGCCCACCAGCTTGAACCCAAGGCCACTGGCCCCAGCAAGGGGTTACTTGGTCTGCTGAAGGCCCACGGTCAAGGCACATATATATGAGAAAGCAATCAATGAACAACTAAGGTGTTGCAATGCGCAACGAAAAACTAATGATTGATGCTTCTCATCTCTCTCTGTTCCTGTCTGTCTGTCCCTGTCTATCCCTCTCTCTGACTCACTGTCTCTATAAAAAATAAATAAATAAATAAAATTAAAAAAAATATATATATATATATAATCACAGAAATAAAAAAATCACAGGATGTTCTGGCTGAATAGCTAGGCTGGTTAGACTAGATAGAGCATCATCTGGAAACGCAGAGATTGCTGGTACCATCCCTTGTCAGGGCACATACAGGAGCAAATTAATATTCCTGTCTCCACCCCCCCCAGCCTTTTCTCTCTAAAATCAATAAAAATAAACATTTCAAAAAATTCAGAGGAATGATTGCAAAGTTGGAAAATATTTTAGAAAGAACAACAACAAAAAAGAAATAACAGGAAAGAAAAGGTAAGAAAACCTTCGTCTTGAAGACAAGTCCAAGGTGGTCAGGTGGAAAGTAGGGAAAACAGTTTCAGCTGAAAGAGACAAAAATGCAAAGGAGTGATGCCTAAGGATAGAGAAGCACAAATGCTTGTTCTGTGGTTGGAATATCAAATTATACTAGATGAAAAATAGAACGAGCTATTCTAAATTCAAATCCCAGTGGCAATAAATACTAGTTTTTAGAGATTGACAGGTCAGCACAGAATGACTTCACTCGTATTTCAGTATTTATTTTACTTAAAACTATTTTTAGCCTGACCAGGCGGTGGCGCAGTGGATAGAGTGTCAGACTGGGATGCCGAGGACCCCGGTTCGAGACCCCGAGGTTGCCAGCTTGAGCGTGGGCTAATCTGGCTTAAGCAAAAAGCTCACCAGCTTGGACCCAAGGTCACTGGCTCAAGCAAGGGGTTACTCACTCTGCTGAAGGCCCGTGGTCAAGGCACATATGAGAAAGCAATCAATGAACAACTAAGGTGTCGCAACAAAAAACTGACGATTGATGCTTCTCATCTCTCTCCGTTCCTGTCTGCCTGTCCCTGCTATCCCTCTCTCTGACTCTCTCTCTGTCCCTGTAAAAAAAACCCAAAAACTATTTTTAAGCAAAATGTTCATCATCAAAAAAAATAAAAAATAAAAAATAAAAAAATATATATATAATTTTAATTTTAGTGAGAGGAGAAGAGAAACTCCCACAAGTGCCCTGATGGGAATCAACCCAGCAAACCCACTAGGGGTGATGCTCTGCCCGTCTGGGGCATTGCTCTGTTGCTCAGCAACTGAGCTCTTCTTAGCACCTTAGCATAGGTGGAGGCTATGGAGCCATCCTCAGTTCTCAGGGTCAACTTGCTCCAATCAAGCCATGGCTGCGGGAGGGAGGGAGAGAGAAGGGGAGTGGGAGGGGTGGAGAAGCAGTTGGGCACTTCTTCTGTGTGCTCTGACCAAGAATCAAACCTGGGACATCCACACATCAGATCAACACTCTATCACTGAGCCAACAGGCCCTCTCACTTTTCTCTCTGTGTCTGTCTCTTCCCCTCCTGCAGCATGGCTTGATTGGAGCGAGTTAGCCCCGGGGTGTTGAGGATGGCTCCCTGGCCTCCACCTCTGGTGCTAAGAAGACCTCAGTTGCCAAGCAATGGAGCAACGCCCCAGATGGGCAGAGCATTGCCCCCTAGTGGGCCTGCTGGGTGGGTCCCAGTCAGGGCACATGTGGGAGTCTGTCTCTCTGCCTCCCCTTCTCTCACTGAATAAAAAAAATAAAAAGAAAGAAATATTTCTTTATATGTTTGAAAAGCAAACATATTTTTTTATTTTGAATTTTTTTACAGGGACAGAGAGAGAGTCAGATAGAAGGATAGATAGGGACAGACAGACAGGAACGGAGAGAGATGAGAAGCATCAATCATCAGTTTCTCGTTGTGACACCTTAGTTGTTCATTGATTGCTTTCTCATATGTGCCATGACCGCGGGCCTTCAGCAGACTGAGTAACCCCCCGCTCGAGCCAGTGACCTTGGGTCCATGCTAGTGAGCTTTTTGCTCAAGCCAGATGAGCCCGCGTTCAAGCTGGCAACCCCGGGGTCTCGAACCTGGGTCCTTCCGCATCCCAGTCTGACGCTTTATCCACTGCGCCACCGCCTGGTCAGGCAGCAAACATATTATAAATACACACATAATTAAATGTAAAATTGTAAGTGTAAAAAGTACGATTGTTAAATATATATATTTTTTAAGATTTTATTTTTTAATTTATTTTTATTTATTCATTTTTTTAGAGAGGAGAGGGAGAGACAGAGAGAGAGAGAGGAGAGACAGAGAGAGAGAAGGTGGGGAGGAGCTGGAAGCATCAACTCCCATATGTGCCTTGACCAGGCAAGCCCAGGGTTTCGAACCGGCGACCTCAGCATTTCCAGGTCGACGCTTTATCCACTGCGCCACCACAGGTCAGGCAAATATATTATTTTAATATAAATTATTAGCATATAAAATTAAGAAAATATTAAAGTAAAAACTAAACCAATAAAAATAAAAATATGATAAGAATTGAAAATAAAATTATTTGCTCTTTTTAAAAATAGTGATTTAGTCTGACCTATGGTAGCACAGTGAATAAAGCGTGAACCTGGGATACTAAGGTCACAGGTTCAAAACCCTGGGCTTTCCCGGTCAACAAGAGGCACATACAAGAGGCAACTACTACAAGTTGATGCTTTCCACTCCCCACCCCCCTTCTCTCTCTCTCTAAAATCAATAAAGAAAATATTTAATAAATAGTGATTTAAAGAAAATATATAATATGTAAGTGTATTTTTTGTTCAGGTTTTCTAGCTGTTGAAAAAGCTCTTTTTGGTGTTATACTACTCAAGAAAATGTGAGGAGATGGCTATAAATCTAACTTCAAATATAGTTCTCCAACTTTTTTTCAAATAATATCATCTCTTATTTGATAACTTTGAGGAGATCTTTTTGAGTAAATTTTTTGTTTCTTTAGGTGGGTGTGATGTTTTAATTTCTGGCAAGCTCTAGTTTTTGTTTTTTGTTTCAAATAGAAAATTTCTGATTTGTATTCATCTTCAATTTCATGAAATAGATTGAAATTCTGATGCAGAGATATGAATTTTAATGTCCTGTCCCTAATTCTACATGTTTAAAGTGCCTTTGAATTAGAAAAAACATTTTTGTAATAAAAGCTTACTTTGTCCATTGACATTTCCCCTCTTCTTGAAGTCTGTGGAATGCAGTGATGCTTTCTAAACAATTACCTTTGTGTGTGCAAAATTTTAATGTAGCTCTATGTCATTTATAAATGACTTAGAATTTAGATTTTTCTAATGTTGGAAGAATAATTATCTCAACTAAAGTTCTATTTTGGTCCTTTAAAATATGAAGATATGTGGGAATACTAGACTACAGAAAAACAGTACTGTAATTACACTCAGCTGTGTAACTTTGGACAAGTGATTTTACCTGAGTCTCAATTTTCTCATCTGTAAATTGGAGAGGGGGAATGGGTTCCTACATCAAAGCATAATGGTGAAGATTACATAAAAGGATACATGTAAAGTACTTAGATCTCGAACTTATTAGTTATTTAACTGTGTATATTATTATTACTAAATATGTTCATTTCCCATGTGTTGATACATTGTCCGTTTTTTTTTGTTAGTTTTTACTTTCAATGTGTAGATTGTCAGTTCAAATCCTTTAATGTAAATTCTAGATAAGCTTGATGTGGTGGTTTTAAAGTATATCCAAAAATTCTTTGCTACTTTTCATTTCAAGGATGTAGGCTGGACTCAGTGACTTTCGTCTAACAATATGGTGGAAGTGACAGATTGTGACTTTTTATTTTCTTGTTGATTTTAGAGAGAGAGAGGAAGGAGGAGAGAGAAACATTGACCCGTTGTTTCACTTATTTATGCATTCATTGATTGACCCTTGTATGAAATCTGGCCGGGATCAAACCTAAAACCTTGGCATATTGGGACAGCAGTCCAACCAAATGAGCTACCTGGCGAGGACCCAGAGTGTGACTTTTAACAATAGGTTATAAAAAGCATTGTGGCTTCCTTCTTGCTCTCTCTTGGATCACTTGCTCTAGGGAAAGTTGGTGTCATGTCCTGATTTCACTGAAGCAGCTACAGGAAGAAATTAGTGTGCTCAGGAACTGAGGTCTTTTGCCCACAGCAAGTGAGGAATTGAGTCTTCTAGCTATCTGTGAGTATGCCATTTTGGAGCAGGTCCTATAGCCCTAGTTGAGCCTTCAGATGACTGTAGCTAGCCAGCTCTGGCTGACATTGTCATTACAATCTTGTGGGAGACCTTGAAACAGAACCACCCAGCTAAGCTGCTCCCAGATTTCTAATCCTTAGAAATAGTGTGGCCGCCCTGGCCGGTTGGCTCAGCGGTAGAGCGTCGGCCTAGCGTGCGGAGGACCCGGGTTCGATTCCCGGCCAGGGCACATAGGAGAAGCGCCCATTTGCTTCTCCACCCCTCCGCCGCGCCTTCCTCTCTGTCTCTCTCTTCCCCTCCCGCAGCCAAGGCTCCATTGGAGCAAAGATGGCCCGGGCGCTGGGGATGGCTCTGTGGCCTCTGCCCCAGGCGCTAGAGTGGCTCTGGTCGCAACATGGCGACGCCCAGGAGGGTCGCAACATGGCAACGCCCAGGATGGGTAGAGCATCGCCCCCTGGTGGACAGAGCATCGCCCCTGGTGGGCGTGCCGGGTGGATCCCGGTCGGGCGCATGCGGGAGTCTGTCTGACTGTCTCTCCCTGTTTCCAGCTTCAGAAAAATGAAAAAAAAAAAAAAAAAAAAAAAAAAAAAGAAATAGTGTGGCCCTGGCTGGCTGGTTAAGTGGTAGAGCGTCTGCCCAGTATGTGGATGTCCTGGGCTTGATTCCTAGTCAGGGCACACAGGAGAAGTGACCATCTGTTCTCCACTCCTCTCCCTCCCCCTTCTCCCTCTCTCTCTCTCTCTCTCTCTCTCTCTCTCTCTCTCTCTCTCTCTCTCTCTCTCCCTCCTACAGCCATGGCTCAATTAGTTCAAGCGTGTTGGCTCTGGGCACTGAGGATGGTTCTGTGGAGCCTCCACCTCAGGTCCTAAAATAGCTCAATTGCCAATCAACAGTCTTTCGTGGGCAGAGCATCCCCAGTAGGGGCTTTCTGGGTGGATCCTCTTAGGGGTGCACGTGGAGTCTGTCTCTCTGTCTCCCTTCTTCTCACTTAAAAAAAATATAAAACAAATAGCGTGAGATAATGTTTGTTGTTTAGAATGCTAGGTTTTGGAGTAGTTTATGTAGAAATAGATAATCAATACACTTTGATATTGACACTTAAAAATATATATATATATATGACACATTCAGAAATGTGTACAAGTCAATGAATTTTTATGTATTGAACACTCCCACAAAACCAGCACCCAGATCAAGAGATAAAACAGTGCTCGCCTGACCTGTGGTGGCACAGTGGATAAAGCGTCGACCTGGAAATACTGAGGTCGCCAGTTTGAAACCTTGGGCTTGCCTGGTCAAGGCACATATGGGAGTTGATGCTTCCAGCTCCTCCCCCCTTCTCTCTCTCTGTCTCTCTCTCCTCTTTCTCCCGCTCTGCCTCTCCCTCTCCCTCTCTCTCTCCGGTCTAAAAAAAATGAATAAACAGGCCCTGGCCGGTTGGTTCAGTGGTGGAGCGTCGGCCTGGCGTGCAGAGGTCCTGGGTTCGATTCCCGGCCAGGGCACACAGGAGAAGCGCCCATTTGCTTCTCCACCCCTCCCCCTCTCCTTCCTCTCTGTCTCTCTCTTCCCCTCCCCCAGCCAGGGCTCCATTGGAGCAAAGATGGCCCGGTCGCTGGGGATGGCTCTGTGGCCTCTGCCTCAGGCGCTAGAGTGGCTCTGGTCGTGACATGGCTACGCCCCAGAGGGGCGGAGCATAGCCCCCTGGTGGGCAGAGCATCGCCCCTGGTGGGCGTGCCGGGTGGATCCCGGTCGGGCGCATGCGGGAGTCTGTCTGACTGTCTCTCCCCGTTTCCAGCTTCAGAAAAATACAAAAAAAAAAAAAAGAATAAATAAAAATAAATAAAAAAAAAAGAAAAAGATAAAACATTACCAGCCCCCAGAAGACCCTTCCAGTCACTGCTTCCCTGCCCCCAAGGGTAGCCACTATCCTGACTTCCAACAATATAAATGCACTTTATGTAAATGTAGTCATATATCATCATGTATTTTTTTATGTCTAGTTTCTTTTACTCATTTTATTTATGAGGCTCACCCATATTTTTGTGTTAATTATAGGTTGTTCATTCTGTTTAGTTACCTGAACGTACTACAATGTATTTATCCACTGCACAGACTTGTGTTACACTTACCATGTGTATTTCTTCTCAACATTTTGCTACATTCTCTTTATCATTTTCTCTCTCCACACACACACCATATATTCATATACTCATTCTTGTTTATTTACATTTCCAAACTATTTCATACAATTTGCAGAGAACATAATCTTTTACATCTAAAATATTCTGGGCCTGACCTGTGGTGGCGCAGTGGATAAAGCGTTGACCTGGAAATGCTGAGGTCGCCGGTTCAAAACCCTGGGCTTGCCTGACCTGTGGTGGCGCAGTGGATAAAGCGTCAACCTGGAAATGCTGAGGTCGCCAGTTCGAAACCCTGGGCTTGCCTGGTCACGGCACATATGGGAGTTGATGCTTCCTGCTCCTTCCCCCCTTCTCTCTCTCCCTCTCTCTCTCCTTTCTAAAAAAAAAAAAAAAAAAAAAAAAAAAAAAAAAACCCTGGGCTTGCCTGGTCAAGGCACATATGGGAGTTGATGCTTCCAGCTCCTCCCCACCTTCTCTCTCTCTGTCTCTCCTCTCTTTCTCTCTCTCTGTCTCTCCCTCTCCTCTCTAAAATTAAATAAAAAATTTTAAAAAAATTAAAAAAAATATTCTGAATATGTATCCTAAAAATACTTTCTTATATAATTAAAGTGAAATGATAAAAATCAAGACATTTGATCTTGATATATCTTTTTTATAATATACATTTGATATTCAAAGTTTACTAGTTGTTCTAATAGTACCCTTTAGAGTAACTTTTTTTTTCCTACCCAGGATACAATACAAGGTTGGATTTATTGTTCTGTCTCTTTGGTCTCTTTTTTTTTTTTTTTTTTTTTTTGTATTTTTCTAAAGTTGGAAACGGGGAGGCAGTCAGACAGACTCTCGCATGCACCCGTCCGGGATCCACCCGGCATGCCCACTAGGGGGCGATGCTCTGCCCATCCAGGGTGTTGCTCTGTTGCAACCAGAGCCACTCTAGCGCCTGAGGCAGAAGCCATGGAGCCATCCCCAGCGCCCGGGCCATCTTTGCTCCAATGGAGCCTTGGCTGTGGGAGGGGAAGAGAGAGACAGAGAGGAAGGAGAGGGGGAGGGGTGGAGAAGCAGATGGGTGCTTCTCCTGTGTGCCCTGGCCGGGAATCGAACCCGGGACTCCTGCACGCCAGGCTGATGCTCTACCACTGAGCCAACCGGCCAGGGCCTTGGTCTCCTTTTTAATCTTAAATAGTTTCTCAATTTTTCATTATCTTTTGTGAAATTGATATTTTTGGAGTCAACTCACTTTTTATATTTAAAAAGTAAAACCGCAGACTTTTAAAACCTTATTCCATTTCTGTAGAGTCACATTTTTTAAGCAAGCACTAATACATATAATTGAATTTTTAAAAAGATTTTATCAATTTTACCAAGAGAGGAGAGAGACGGATGGGGAGCATGAAGTATCAACTCAAAGTTGCTGCATTTTAGTTGTTCATTGATTGATTGCTTGTCATATGTGCCTTGACTGGGCAAGCTGAGGGTTTCAAACCAGTGATCTCAGTGTTCCAGGTCAATGCTCTATCCACTGCCCAACCACAGGCCAGGCTATAAATTTTCTTAATGAAAATAGTCAATTCTAAATAACTGGGTCAAAATTATTTTTGAAATATTGTAATAATGCAATCATAGGAGATCAAGTTGGTTGGGCAATTTTACCTTAAACTCAGAAAAGCCTTTAGCTTCAAAATCATCAAATACGAATCTCCAAATTGATATCATTTTCATGGCCTTAAACCTAGTCCAGACACCATGAAATTACATGTTTGTCTGTGGGTTATTTTAAGTTAGCTACCATCCACTCTAGAACAATAACAAATGAAGGCAAGATATCTATTGTTAATAGGTATGTACCAACCACCCAAGTCTATTTACATTGGCTGCTTCAATAGTTAGGACTCCAGTACACCAGTTCAGTTTAGTCCAACATCCATTTATTGAACATCTACTATGTTATATGTTCCAGGCTAAATTCTGGGAATATTCAGAGATTAAGACATAGTCCCTTCCCTCAACAGTAAGCAATAGAGTAGAAGCTGTACATATATACATGTACCTATATATCCCATATACTATACTTATATAGAGAGAATGAAGATCAATGTGATATGTGGAAAAATAAAGGTATACTGAGAGAGTACTAGGAGAGCAAGACTGATACGAGGGGCAGGTGACATGGGACATCAGGGAAGGCTTCATGGATAAGGAATGGCTCGAAGTACATCTTAAAAGACAAGGGAAGTGTTTTGCAAACAGAGGGTTCCAGTGTGTGCGTGTGTAGAGCAGGGTGAGGGAGGGCTGCATAGGTGAACAGAGGGCAAGATGTTCAGCGCTGAATGCTATAGTGTAAAGAACAAACCAGGGCAGGGGCAGAGCGCAGGCTTCTTAACCGCATAGGGAGCTTGGGTGATGTTGGAGGAGAGCCTTTGATTAATATGGAATAGCAGAAAGGTCATCAAATTAGTATTTTTAAATAACATAGCCATTTTGGGGGGCATGAATTTTGGTGGTGGACAAGAGTGTAGGCAGGGAAACTGTCACTCACAGTGGGCCAGATGAAAGATAAAGAGGGTGTGACTCAGAGCTGTCATGGAGATGACAGAATTAAGAAATAATTTGAACATCAAATTAGCAGCAACTGGTGATTAACTGGGTGTGGGATGAAGAATTTAGCCTTCATAGTTGGTGGTGCTAGCAAGCAAGATGGCAAATACAGAGAAAGTCTGTCTGTGTAGGGAGGTGTGTGTGTGTGTGTGTGGAGGGGAGTGCTCAGCGGAAAGAGGGTGTGTTCAGTTTGGGTGCTGAGCAGTAGGTATCCATGGAACATTCAAGTGAAGATGCCTAACTGGAAGTTCTGGGAAAGGATTTAGAAGTCATCAGCAATATAAGTGGAAACTAGATGCGTGAACACATGAAACTGCCCAGGCAGAGTACAAAGAAAAATGAGCCAGTGACAGACCCAATGAAAACAACAACAAAAAGCAGTATTTAAGGGAGTGGGTGGAGCAAGTCCAAGGAGACTTTAGTTGGACACCAAAAGCAAAACAACATGGTGATACATTTGTCCTTCCATGAAGGAATTTTTAGAATCTCTGTATTTGATCTTTTGTTCTTATAAAGATCATTTAAATCGGCCCTGGACGGTTGGCTCAGTGGTGGAGCATCGGCCTGGCGTGCAGAAGTCCCGGGTTCGATTCCTGACCAGGGCACACAGGAGAAGCGCCCATCTGCTTCTCCACCCCTCCCCCTCTCCTTCCTCTCTCTCTCTTCCCCTCCCGCAGCCCCATTGGAGCAAAGATGGCCCGGGCGCTGGGGATGGCTCCTTGGCCTCTGCCCCAGGCGCTGGAGTGGCTCTGGTCGCAAAAGAGCGACGCCCTAGAGGGGCAGAGCATCGCCCCCTGGTGGGCAGAGCTTCACCCCCTGGTGGGCGTGCCCGGTGGATCCCAGTCGGGCGCATGCGGGAGTCTGTCTGACTGTCTCTCCCCGTTTCCAGCTTCAGAAAAATACAAAAAAAAAAAAAAGATCATTTAAATCTAGTTTTGCAAAATCTCTTGACCAGAAAAACAAATTCTGCCTAGCACTATTAATCAATCTCTTCTCAAAGATTTAATTTCTGCCCTCTTAAGTTCTACAGATCACCCTTCAAAATCTGTAGGCAGCTTATGTGACTCAATTCAGGCCTCTCCTCTTGGCTTAAACACCCTCAGTTCCTTTACCAGTTCCCTATGGGATGATTTTCAGCCTTCACCTCTGGAGATCCTCTCTTATGAACACTGCTGCTTGTCAAGTTGTCCACAAGTGTAGCAAGCCGTCCTTTGGCAATATTCTAACTTGTGCACAGTATGCTATGGTTACTATTGTATCTTCCTTGCTTGGGAGACAGTATTTCCAGTAATGTAGCCTAAAATTAAATTGTATTACACTGTTAGCTATTTGAATGTATAGTTAACTTAAGTGTACTGCCCTGCCCGCAATAAAAACATAACCATCTCTTCTTCCCCCAGCTTGTACTTCTGCTACTGATTTTTATTTAGCCTAATAGTAGGTTTCACATTTTGCTCATTTTTTTTTCACTCATATGAAAGCTTTCTTGTCTCTTTCATCTCAGGGCAGGAAATGGCCTGGACATCTAACAACAACAGAAAAAATTGTTGCCCTGGCTGGATTGCTTAGTTGTTTAGAGCATCATCTCAAAGCACAGATTGCTGGTTCAATCCCCAATCAGGGCACAGACAGGAACAGTTCGATGTTCCTGTCTCTCTCCCTCTCACTGAAATCAATAAATAAATTTAAAAAATAAATTGTAGAAAAACATGTAGCAACCATCAGACCAGGGTAAATGTCAAGAATGGATCCTCATGGAACCTCAAACCTATGGTCAATGTTTTGATCCAACTACAGGCTTCTGGCTCCATCCTCAAACTTCAAATTTAACATGAAAATGGATAAGGTGGGGTATATGGCAGCCAGTGTCTTTCTGATAGGTTGATTTTTTAAATTGCTTTTTTGTTGATTAGAAGTTTTTCCTATTTTCTTCTGGAATCTCTAGATGATCAAGTTTATATTCCTTCACTGGAAATGGACAGGGACTCAATCAATCCTGATTTTCTCTCAGGCAAGTGTGAAACAAATGGAAAGGAAAAATTTCTCAAAGCTTAGGAGAGATGTAACACAGAAGTCACCCTCAAAGAAGTCAGATAACACTGCCACACGTTAGGTACCTCCAGCTGAAGACTGAGGATGTGAGCTCCTAGAGGAGAACATCTGCTCAGCTCTGGGCTTTCTGTGACATCGTGCTCCCCAGAGGGCAAGGACCACCACATCCGCTCTTTGTGAAGTTGAGGTATTAGATTGGTTCTCTAGTTTTCAGCCCTCCAGTATCTTTCCATTTGTGCCTATTTATGGGTGGGGGCTTCCTGTTCCAGTGTGACTGCTGGAGCCAGACTGCTTGGGTTTGGATCCTGGCTCCACTACTTACTAGGGCTGTGGCCTTCCAGAACATCAGCCTGTCTGTAAAATGGAGCAACAGTACATATCTTAGGGTTGTGAGGAGAAAAAGTGAAAAGTATCAATCATTTTTAGAGTACCGAGCACTCATTACACATTCAATTAGTGTTCGATGTTATTTCTTTAGTGTTGCCGGCCTGAAACCAGTTTGGACACAGGTATAGGCCCGGTTGTTTGGTTCCCCCAGGACAGCTCAGAGCTGAGCCAGTTAGTTACCGGCCTGTAGATGGGCAAGAACTTTTTAAGAAGACAATGTTAAGGTTGTAGGAAACATAGCAGAAACAAATGTTATGGTCCCAAATTTCTATTGATTGGGAAGACGAGGCAATTTCCTCCTGCATACACTTTATTCACACATGCTAAGTCTCACTGAACATATGACACTACCAGGGGAGGTGGCTTGGGTTCTCAGGGTAATCCTTGCTTCTGGCCTTATTCTGCACCAAGTAATAAACAACCAGGAGCAAGATTGGGGCCAAGGCGGTAAGGGGTGAGGATGGGACAGAGCAGTGTGTGGCAGGCAGCTCACAGTGAGGCAGGCAGGCAGCAACAGCAGTTCTGGCCAATCAACATTTTATTTTTCCAGTCAACACCAGCACAGATGTTCCTGTCCACTTTCTGACCCTGGTAGGGGGTCCCACCACACTTGAACTGCCCAGGGTCCAGAGGAGCAGGTCTCCTTACTCCTCCCTGGGATAGTATGAAAGCACCTCCTCCCAAGACAGAGCTCCTGCGCACTAACACAGTGCTGGTGCATGTGCTGTGGGATCCCTGCTCTGCTCCATCATGAAAGGCTGCAACGAACTAGGCCAATGGTTCAGTGGAGGTTCCACGGGCAACCATGACCTAAGAGCTCAACTACTAGTCTGACCCGCCCCCCCAGGGTTAGTCTATACCTCCCGGACAGGAGCCTCCCTAAAGTTTAGCCAGGGGAAGAAGAGCTGGCAGAGTGGGGATTGAGCTGCTAAGGACAGGACACAGCAGGGAAATAAAGCAGAGAGGAACACAGGACAGAAGAGAAAAATAATAAAGTGCCTGAACTAAACAACCAAGTGGGACACAAAGACAGAGCAGCACAGGTCCCTGAGGATAAGAGAAAAAAGAAAGGGACAGACAGACCAGCAGGGTTTGGGGCAGACTGGAATGAGAATAGAGATGAGGCAGGGAGGCAAGTGCAGGCTGGGGGAAGGATTTCCCTAGCTCTGTTCACATCCACTAACCCAAATGTAACATTATTTACAAACTTAAAACCAATCCCAGGCCCTGGAGCAGGCCCGGGACAGCAGGCAGGCAGTAGGCAGAGGGTGGGCTAGCTACCATCCGACAGCCAGCTTCCTTACATACTACCCCTCGTAGAGCAACAGGGAAAGGATGGAACAGCGACCACCTACTGTGCCTGCGATTCTTTCCATGGCTCATGGCTCGGCCATGGACTGCGCCTCTTGGTCTGACTGTAACAGAGGAGGGGGGTTGGGCCCTAAGGATGGAGGGGGTGGAGCATCAGGAGGCTCTGGGGATGTCTCTGGCCCCAACCCCAGCTCTGCATTCAGCTGCTCCAGCTCCCCCTGATCCAGCAACTCAAAGTCCTCAGTGGTGAGTGCCTCTTCTTCCTCAGGGGCAGGCAGGGGCTGGGGTGAGTCCTGGGGAAGAGGTGGGGGCACCGAGAGGGAAGGGGCTGGGTCACTTTCAGCAAGGCAAAGTAGGGGGGGCAGGGTGCTCGAGGGAGTGGTGGGATTACCACTCACTGCCTCTGGGCTCGGTGTCTCCACTGGTCCTCCAGGGGAGAGCCTCACTTCATCTGTGGGAGAGCCTGCCCCATTGAAGTGCGTGTTCACAAAGTGAAGGGGGGACGAGAGCCGAAGCAAGGTTTCCTTGGCTGCTGCATCTTCCTCCTCCTCCTCCTCCTCCTCCTCCTCTGAGTCCAGGCCTTGCCTTGCGAGGGCCTGCGGGGGGCCCAGCAGGTCTTCTGGAGGGGCCAACTCTGTCTCCTCTCCCTCCCCCAGCTCCCGGCTCAGAGCTTCCTCTGGCTCACTTGGCAGGCTCTGCTGGTCCAAATCTGTGCAGAAAACAAGAGGGTCAGGAATGGGCCTGCTGTTCTGAATGCCCGCATAGGCTATAAGTTCAAAAACAAAAACTCAGTACATAGAGTGCTGGATTGGGCCTAAGGTGTTAAGGTCTTTCAGGAGCTTAAGAGTAGAATTACAGGCCCTGGCCGGTTGGCTCAGCGGCAGAGCGTCGGCCTGGCGTGCGGGGGACCCGGGTTCGATTCCCGGCCAGGGCACAAAGGAGAAGCGCCCATTTGCTTCTCCACCCCGCCCCCTCCTTCCTCTCTGTCTCTCTCTTCCCCTCCCACAGCCAAGGCTCCATTGGAGCAAAGATGGCCCGGGCGCTGGCTCCTTGGCCTCTGCCCCAGGCGCTAGAGTGGCTCTGGTCGCAGCAGAGCGACGCCCCGGAGGGGCAGAGCATCGCCCCTGGTGGGCGTGCCAGGTGGATCCCGGTCGGGCGCATGCGGGAGTCTGTCTGACTGTCTCTCCCCGTTTCCAGCTTCAGAAAAAAAAGAAAAAAAAAAGAAAAAAAAAGAGTAGAATTACAGGGTCAGTTCACCAATATTTATGGGGCAACAATCAGAGAGCAAAGCTAGTATCTCACAACAGGGAACAGGAAGATCGGGAAGGTCAAATGGGTTCCCATACCCTCCGAGACATCAGTTAGTTGTGGAGTTGTGGCCCGGGATACTGAGAAGCCACCACTCTCCAAGATAGATGCCTCCTCATCTGACAGCTCTGAGTCTGTAATGGCCAAAGCCAGGGCTGTTTTCTTCACATCCACCTGCAGGAGAACCAGGATGAACACAATAGATGAGGTGATAAGAGAACTAATTTTCTAGGAGCACCCCCTAACCAACTCCCATTCCCCCCAGCCTTCTACTTGACCCCCCATCTCCCTTGGACCTCACCACCGGGGAGAAGCCAGCCAGCTCTGCCTCGCTTTCGCTCTCTGTCTCAGCCAGTGGCTCATCGCCTTCAGGGGGTGCGTTCTTCCCTTGCCGCTCTAGAGGGGTAAGAGCAGCAGGGTACTCGCCAAGCCAGGACAGTAGTGGGGGACAAACATGGCCAAGGGACTGGAGATTATCGATAAATTCTAGGGTGTTTCAGGAGCCGTAAGCCAAGCCCCGCCCGGTTACAGGAGCCCCTTACTCCTCTTGTCGTGTTTGTGATGCAGGCTGTCAGCTTCGGCCTTCATGCTGTAGTCCAGCTGCATGAGCAGGGGCTCCAGGCGAGTATACATCCTCTGGATCAGCTCATGATAAACCACCAGGGGCCACAGCAGGATACTCAGCACTAGGGGACAGAACAGCGACTCAGAGCTCCCTATGCTTATTTCCTGAAGGCCCTTGTTCCACTGGTCCCTGAACAGCAAGTCCTTTCCTGAGGCTGTATCGGCCTCTTCCCTCTGTATCCTCTGCCCTCCTCCCAGGCGACTCTTCCACTGTTGCTAATACTCCCAGTATCCCTCGGGGATCTCTGCGAATGGGTAACTGAGCGAGGGAGAGCGCACAGGCGTCCCTTTAGGTCAGTTCAGGGAAAGAAGACAAGGAGAGGGCTTTGGGAAGGGCAAGGTTAGACCCTACTCACAGACAATGTAGGAAATCATAATCCCTGGAACATAGTGTCCCAGCACAGCCAACATAGCACAGCCGGAGCAGACTCGAGCACAGAACTGCAGAGAAGAGCACAGAGTCTAAGAACTTGGGCGGAAGTAGTATACATCCCACTCACTTGGGTAAGAAATTACTGCTCAGCAGGTGAAAGGAGAAGTATGCCCTCTGGGAATGTGGTGATCCAGTCTAGTCAAAGGATGCCCAACACCACCAGTTTGGGAACTTTGCAATTGATACTACCAAACACCTAAAAGTCAAACAGCTGTGCCTTGGCAGGAAATAGTGTCAGAACACCAGCGTATTCTCCGAGTGAGAAGAAGGCACCAGGTCTCTTCCTCCAGTGTCCAAACACTCCTCCCCACCCCCTTTTCCCCACAGTGCAGGGAATTGCTGTACCACATGGGGGAGGTTACCTGAGCTGGATTCTGCCTCTTGTACTGCAGCAGCTCCTGCAGATGAATCTGGAAGGTGAGCCAGCTCTCAGCCAGGTATCTGCACAACTCGGGCACACTCAGCAGGTGCGGCCGGGCGCCTGACCCCGCACCCTCACTGGGGAGACATGACATGACCCCTAGAGGCCTCAGACACCAGCTTCTTAGGCACTCAGATTCCTCTGAGAATGCCAATTGAGATCTTCAGTCTAAGGAAATGGACAACCCTACCTCCCAAAAAGAGGCTGTCCTGGTCTAGGGAAACAAAGCCCAGAGCTCCCAACCCTATGCCCCAAAAGAAGCGGGCACGCAAACACCTACACAGGAACCTAGGACCAAGCTAATCATCAGTCCGTTCACTCTGTGGGGGGTTCTGTGCCTACAGAAGCTGCAGTGTTGCCCTGTGCCATGGTGACACTGGCACCAAAGCAAGACAGGACTTGGGCATTTGTCTTCAAGAGGTGGCCTGCACTCACCTGTCCGAGTGTGGCTCCTCTGGGGTTGATGCTATAGAGAGAGGAGGGGACACGTTACTGAGCAGTATGGGCTTTGGGAGACACTCCCCAAGGCAGACAGAGCTGCCCCTCTTACGCAGTCCCAGAGGACTTTCTTCGGATGCCAACTGCAGGAAACAGCAGGTTGTGTTGTTTGAATGTGTCCCCCTTTTGTAGTCTTTACCCTTTCAAACACAGGAACTATGTCTATTCATGTTTATGTCCCAAGCAACTTGCACACAGCTTGGTATCTAGTTGCTCCAAGAAGCAACTAGATACGAATTATGTTGTTGTACGAATATCAATATAAAAAAATAAAAACGAAACAGTGAGAGCTAACATTTATATAATTCCTATTGCATGTGAAGGTCTACCACATGCACGTAACATGTATTAACTCACTTATTCTCCACCTCCTGATAAAGTTCTACCATCTCCTACTTTATAGATCAGAAAATGGAGGCAAACACAGATTGAGTGGATCTTAGATTACACACACGGTAAATGGCTGAGTAGACAATGGAACCCAGGCAATCTGGCCGCAGAGTCCACAGTCTTATCTATTATATTCACAGCAACACCAATCTGAGACAGGAGGAATGCCCATTCCCGAACTGGGGGCGCGGGGTGCCCGGGAGGCAGGTGGCCCGCGGTGTGCGCACCGCCTCCGCCACCCGGCCACCAGCGGGTCACCCCGGCAAGCGCACAATGGGGCTCGCGAAATGAAGGAAGTGACACTCACCTGAGACGTCGGGGAGGAAGCGAGGCTGCCACAGATCCAGCAGAAAATAGGCCAGAAGTGAGACGCTCAGGAGGAAGATGGGCCGAAGGGACGACGAAGACAGCAACCTTCGGGAGAGACAGGCCCCTGCGCGGTGAGCGGGTGCGAGCGGCTCCCGCAGCCATCGCAGGAGGCGGAAACGGCCACCTCCGGGCCTAACCCGAGACCCGGAGACGGAGGCACGGGCGCCCCCGGCGGAAAGCAAGTCTCCGGGCGCCGGGGGGTGGGCCAGTCCCCAGGGCCGGCGTCGCCCCGAGAGGTCAGGTCTGGGCCGGCCCCTCCCGCCCGCCGCCCGGCCCGCCCCTTCCTCCGCGCCGTTACCAGAAGAGGCCGTTGAGCGCGGCCGCCGTGACCAAGCTGTGCAGCGGCTTCTCCCACACCAACAGCCGCTGCGCGGCGGCCAGCACGGCCTCCCAGCCGCGGAGCCGCAGCCACAGCGCCGTGGCCAGGCGCCCCACCGCCTCGGCCGCGGCCGCCTCGTCCTCCGCCTCGCTGGCGGCCTCACCCATGCCCACGCTCAGAGCCAGGCCGAAGCTCAGGCCCGGCCCCGGGCCCCCAGCCGCGCCGGTGTTACCCCCGCCGCCGCTCGCCATAGCCCCGCCGCAGCCGCCGCCCGAGCCCGCGGGGAGCCAGGGCTGCGCGGCCGCCGCCGGGGGCGCGTCAGGCGGAAGGGGGCGCACGCCGCGGAGAGAGCCGCCGAGGCCGCCGCCGGGCAACACGTGATGGCGGAGTGTCGGGCTTGTCACGTGATGCGCCCTAACCGCCTGGGTAGGGCGGCCCGCGCATGCGCGCAGGGGCACGGGTGACCCGGTTCCTACAGTGCTCTGTTCAACTGCTGGAGTCGTGACCCCTGGTTGGGGACTAAATGTTGTCTCTTTCCTCCTGACCGAAGGCCTGTAGCTCCGTGTTTCGCCACCCCAGCCCGTTTTCTTTTCCCGGTGTAGGCAGGGCGGCTAGGGAGTCTGGCGCTGGCCAGCTATTCCCGCTGTGATGTCGGTCGAAGAGGCAGGAAAGGGGGTTTCCAGATGCCTCCTCTCCTCGGTGGGATCCGCTTCTGCTCTGGCCAGGCGGCGGCTGTCCCATTACTCAACCCTCGACGTACTGGTCTTCCCAGTTTCCTCTTCACGGCGGTAAATAAACACCAGCGTGTGACGCGACGGACTGACTCAATAACAGCTTCACCTACTGAGAAGAGTTGTTTACTCCCTGTCTATGTAAACATTCCCGCCCCCACACAGAGGAGCTCCTTCCAGTCCCCTGCTCGAATCAGGAGTTTAGTAGGGTCTGGGTTGAATTTAAAAATAAAATCCTTTTTAAGTGTTGTTTATTCTTTGGAGACATGTTAACACCATTTATTGAGGCTTACAACGTACCGGACGTTTTATTGTCCCTTGAATCGATCTCTGCAATTACCCTACAAAATAGGTATTTAGGTTTTTTTTGTTTTGTTCTTTTGGTGACAGTGAGAGACAGAGGGACAGACAGGAAGGGAGAGAGATGAGAAGCATCAATTCTTGGTTGTGGCACCTTAGTTGTTCATTGATTGCTTTTTCATATGTACCTTGACACCCCCCCCCCCCCCCAGCTACAGCAGAGCAAGTGACCCCTTGCTCAAGCCAGCGACTTTGGCCTCAAACCAGCGACCACGGGGTCATGTCTATGATCCCACGCTCAAGCTGGTGAGCCCTGCTCAAGTTGGTGACCTCGGGTTTTGAACCTGGGCCCTCTGTCCCAGTCTGAAGCTCCATCCACTGCGCCACCACCTGATCAGGCCGTATTTAATTAGGTTTAAAATTCGAAACTACAGTGCATACACTAAAAAGGTGTACAGCAAAAAGTAAGTTTCCCTGCTTCATTGTACACACACAGTGCAACCACTGTCAAATTTGTGTATCCCTTCGCCGCTTTTATGTACATTGATGTGTATCTATATCTCCCCTTTTTAAAAACAATTGGGAGCAACTCGTCGTCCTGCATTTTTGTTTTATTCACATTAGAATCTACATTGGTAAGAGAAGTCAGCCGGGCTTGCTCCCCTTCCGTGCGGTATGGTGCCGTAGGAACTGTCCCCATTTGTCAGATGAAGCGAGGTCATGCTGGGGATCAGCTCTGTGACTTGCCCGGACCAGGCTTTGGAGCCCGCCGCTCGGCCCAGCCGGCGGCAGGAAGTGCCGCGATCGCTGACTCGCCGGCGACACCCTCGCGGCTTGTAAACGCGGGGCAGATGAGCGGCGCGGCGCGACAACGGCATAGTTCGCATTGCCTCGTGGCCGGGTTCTTTCTCTACTCCGTGAGGTGAGCGCCCCGGCCAGTGAACCCCAAGCCCGGAGCTCCGACCCTGGAGTGCAGAGCCCCGGTCCGGGATAGCGGAGCCCCGCCCGGGGCGGAACAGGAAGAGGCGCCCTTGCGCCCGGGCCCCGCCTGCTGCCGCTGGCGCGAGGGACGCGGCCGGCACTGGCAAGGGCGGCGGCCGGCGCGGAGGAGGCCGGAGGGCAGGTGGACCGCGGCCCCCTTACAACTCGTTCGCTTCCCATCCGCCTTCACAGGGCGGCGGCGGGCGGCGCGATGGACCTAGCTGGGCTCCTGCTGGACGAAGAAGGCACCTTCTCTCTCACCGGCTTCCAGGACTTCTCGGTGAGCGCGCTGCCCGCCCCACTCCCCGGCCGCCTGCGCTTGGAGTCGGGAGACTCCCCTCGGGGCCGAGCCGGGCCGGGCGGAGAGCTCGCCTGACAGCCTGCCCGGGAGCTGGGAGGCAGCCGCTCGAGCCGCCCCCACCTGAGGCCCCGGCTGCTTGGCCCCGGGGGAGAGCCGCGGGGCACAGGCTTGGAGGTAGTGGTGGCCCGCCCGAGCCTTGCTCGGAGAAGCGCACTTGGGGAGCCCTCAGTGGAGGACGGTTCCGCCCCTTGTGGACAGGCTCCCACTGGCAAACAATCCCGAGACCGCGGGCTTGGGTGGGGCATCCGACCCAGGAGCAGGGAGGCGGGCCTGCTGCCCCGCGCTCCCTTCTGGCCCGGAGTCAGGATCTCCTCACACCCTCCCCTGCCCTTCACCCTCCACCACCCTCCTGCCCCGTTTCAGTTCCTCCCGGGACACCAGAAGCTGAGTGCCAGGATCCGGAGAAGACTGTACTATGGCTGGGACTGGGACGCGGACTGTAGCCTGGAGGAGCTCTCCAGCCCCATGGCAGGTCAGACAGTGCTGTGTGTGTGACTGGGCAGGTGAGCAGCCGGCACATGGGATTGTCAGCGGGCACAAGAGTGACTCTGGGTGTACCCCATGAGTTGCCCTGCCTCTTCATAGCTAGCTTTTAGGTAGTTGGTGTAAAGGCTGGGTTTATTTTTCACCTTCTTTTTTTTTTTTTTTTTTTTTTAGCCCAAATGTGTATAAAACATTGCTATCTTATAAATATGTATCTCTCTTGACTTGAATACCAGAAACTCTTAATTTTCCAAGAACATCCACCATGTGTTTCCCAAATAAATGAAGTATGTCTATTTCCCCAGTGAACAAGAGTGAAAGACAAGTTTAAGTAACTTCCCGTGACTGGAAGATAAGCCTTCTTGCTGGAAGGAGCGGAAGGTCAAACTTGGGATGGACTTTTTGTTTCAGCGCTATTGTTACTGTGGTCCTGTCTCCAAGGCCTCAGCTCAAACAGATTATCTGAGTCTTCTGCCCATAGCAGTGGGGAGTGAGAGAGAGAGAGAGAGAGAGTGTGTGTGTGTGTGTGTGTGTGGAAGGGGGGAGGTTGTTTGCTTACTCTGTCTTCCTTTTGCCCCTGCAGACATTGCTGTAGAATTGCTCCAGAAGGCAGCCCCCAGCCCCATTCGCCGACTCCAGAAGAAATATGTTGCCCATGTGTCCCGGTGAGCCTTGAATTGAGGGAGACAGGATGAGAGTGTTTGAACCCTAAAAAGAAGGGATTAGGTATTTCCGGAGAGAAGACTTAAAGACACAGAGATGAGCATCATAAGTGTTACGAGATCTGAAAGGTGCTTGGGTTTAATTACTGATGCTTTCCACCACTCAGGGAGGCGTGCATCTCCCCCTGTGCTATGATGCTAGCCCTGGTGTACATTGAGCGGCTCCGGCACCGAAACCCCGACTACCTACAGCATGTGTCCTCCTCTGACTTGTTCCTGATCTCCATGGTAGGACATCCTCTCCCCTTCGTTTCCTTTGTGAGCTAGGAGCCCAGTGTGAGCTCTGTTGACACCACCTCCCTCTCCTCTGCAGATGGTGGCTAGTAAATACCTCTATGATGAAGGGGAAGAGGAGGAGGTCTTCAACGATGAATGGGGAGCTGCAGGGGGTGTGGCTGTGCCCACTCTCAACGCCCTGGAGAGGGGCTTCCTGAGTGCTATGGTGAGTAGCTGTTTCTTGTTCTGTTTCCTTGGCCCATCTTTTTGTTCCTTTCACTCTTTGTTGTTTCTCTCTCAGCCTTCTGTTTTTTTTCATTTCTCTTTCTGCTTATCCTCCTTGTGTCTTTCCTTGTATCTTCCTTGTCTAGTGCTCTGCACCGACTATAGCGTTTGGAGGTTCCTGGTGTGGTGAGGTCAGAAATGGAGCATCCCTGCTCCTCCATTCCTCCAGGCTCGGCAGGGTCCACTCTGAGTCAGAGCTTCTCTTACTGGACATGATTTGCAGGATTATTTTTTCCCTGTACCCTTAATGGAGGATGTAATGTGAATCCAAATATGTGATGATTAAATGAGTTAATAGAGCCTGACCAGGCAGTGGCACAGTGTATTAGAGCTTCGGACTGGGATGCTGAGGAGCCAGGTTCGAGGCCCCAAGGTTGCTAGTTTGAATATGGGCTCCTCTGGCTTGAGCACAGGCTCACCCATTTGAGTGCAGGGTCACTGGCTTGAGTGTAGGATCATAGACTTGACCCCATGGTCGCTGGCTTGAGCCGAAAGGTCACTGGCTTGAGCCCAAGGTCACTGGCTTGAGCAAGGGCTTGCTGGCTCAGCTGGATCCCCCTTCAAGGCACATATGAGAAAGCAATCCATGAACAACTAAAGTGCTGCAACAATGAGTTGATGCTTCTCATTTCTCTGTCCATGTCTGTCTGTCTGTCCATGTCTGTCTGTCTGTCTCTCTTGCACACATGTGCAAAAGCAAATTGAGTTAATACAGAAAAGAAAAGCTCTAGGAACATTGGTTGGCACATAGTATGTGCCAAGTAAGTGTTACTCATAGTGGTAGTTGTAGTGCTTTTGACTATTAAGTGACTGGCTCATGTCTAAGCCTGGTTTGGTGCCTTTCTCTTCATACCCACAGGATTGGCGTCTCTACACTGACCCTCAGGAGATCTTTGAGGTGCTGAGCTGGTTAGAGAGCTGGTAGGTTCTAAGAGTCGGGAAAAAAGACTTAAAGGCTGAGGCCTAAGCCAGAGGAGCTAGACAGAGGTGAGGGTCTGTGTATGTGGGGAGAGGCAGGAGACAGGAGAGAGAATGCCCAAGTCAGTGGTTCCCAAACCTGCCTGCCCTCTTTGTAATCAGTCACCTCTGGGAGGTGGGAGGAGCTTATCAAAAATACAGATCTTGGTCTCACCCTCAGTGTCTGGATCAGCAGGCAGCCTAGGAATCTGCGCTTTTAACAGGTTCCCCAGTGTTTTCTGGTGGGTCCTGGGGAGGAGGAGGGTGCCATCGAGCCAGCTGCAGGAGAATTGCAGGTGCTTTGTCTTCTCTGCTCCCAATAGTGTGGCTGATCATCAGGGACGGCGACGGGGCTGGTACACCTACACAGACCTGTGTGTGCTGTTGGAGCAGCCAGCCTGGCAGCTGGCCCTGGCCTCCCTCTGCCATCAGCTGGCAAAGGTGAGGAGGGGTCAGGAAGATAGGAAGCTCGAGTGGGTAGTGTATGGGTGGGATGATGTAGAGCGAATACTGAAAGGCTCAGGAGATCAGATCTGGGAGTAGAAGGTGAGAGAGCTCTTACTGGGACTCGTAAAGACAAGGGGTGGGTATGTTAAAGATAGAGCAGGTTTCAGGGGAGGATATTTGGCACTGACTTTTCTTAATCTCTCTCCTGCAGCTATCCTGCCTGTTGGCTGTGGCGTATGTGAGCAGTGTGGCCCTGGCTGTGGCATCAGTGGCTGTAATACACCAGTCCTTGGGGCTGTCCTGCAGTCCCCCACCTGGTCCCCCAGACCTTGGACTGGCCTCCAGGTGCCTCTTGGAACCCTGCGTACCTCCTCCTATGCCACAGTGCCTGCCATCTCCTGCTAATGTCTCCAGCCACCTGGAAGGCAACGTAGGGCTGCATTCACTCTGGAGCAGTCTCCTGGCCTCACTGAGTCCCCCACCCTTGCCTCCCCCGGACCCTCCTGCCCCTCCCATTCTCCGTAACTGTCCCCTTTGCCAGAAGCTCCAGAAAGACTTGCCAACCTGTCGTGCCTGCCACCATTCCAACCATACGGGCCCTACAGGGCGCCCAAGCCCCTGGTACAACTCCCATGGCCTGGTGTCCTCCTGGCCCCGGAGCCCAATGCCCTCTCTGCTCCCACAGCCCCAGCAGTGTTCCCTTCTCAGCATCGTGGAGCTGGCCCGCCTCAAGTCTTTCATCTTCCCTGGCTAGGTGGGGTTCCAAGGGATGCACGAAGAGGGCTTGGGAGTCCCGAGAATCTGGAGGCGCAATGCTTGATTTAGACCCTGTCTACCTCTCTGGGTCCTTGGCTGGTCCCCTGTCATTCTGGGTGAGGGAGTTTAAGGAGTTACGGGGCAGAATGACTAAAGGTCACTTGCTCTCCGAGACCTCAGTGGCTGGCTGTTGGCCAGGGCAGTGATGGTGCCAGTGTAAGCTTCAACTCGGTGACCAGGGCATATCACAGATGGACAGAGGACCCCTTGTCTCTTCACCTCTTCTGGGCTCTTTTAGACTTTAGCTTTTTAGTTCCCTGGACGGAAAGGTGGGAGATGGGAAATGGGGGTGGAGGGAGATAACATTGACCGGGGTCTGTATGATATCTCTGAGCAGGAGAGCCAGGGATTGACAGGGCCGAGGGGGGAGCTGCGAGGGAAGGCGGGTGAGTGGGGAAGCCCAGCCCACGCCCGCCCCTTCCGCGGAGTCTGAAGGAGGCGAGGACTGCCGGGACCTTCAAACCGCCCCTTTGTCTTCCAGTCTTTTTAGTACCCTGCCCCTGGGCTTCCTCTTTTCCATTTCCTCTCCTGGGTGTTGTCTTCACAGGCCCCTCTGGCCACCACTTTGTATCTGGGTTTTTCACGCTTTTGTAGAACTGAGGTTTCAATAAACAGTTTCAGTTGCATGGCCTGGACTCTTCCTTCTCTGGCAGCCTTTGGAAGAACTTTCTTCCCCATATCTGCCTTCTAAGCCACCCTGCCACCTGATCTCGTCATCTTGCAACTCTTCCTCATTGAGCCCCAGTTCAGAACTTCCCTGTTCTTTGATAGCCATAAGCCCCCGTTTCAATCTTCCCCTCCATCCCTCCTCCCAGCACCCTGGGGTCACTAGCACTGCTCACCTTGGTTGCCATAGAGTATGGATGGTGACTGCCATCCCTGGGGTCGATCTTGTCTGTTGAAAGTTCTGGGTGAGCACCACCCTTGTGGATTCTGAAGCACATCTGGACAGAGGCCAAGCCAGGTATCCAGCAGAGCCCATCAGCTTCTTGAGGGCAAGCCAGTACATCACCTGTGAATCCTGACTTTCAATCCGGTCTGGCCTGTGATGGTAGTGTTGTTAAGAGCAGTCCAAGGCGGGCCAGTCATTGGAAGAAGTAAAAAACCTCTGGGCAGCTGGACTGGGTAGGTATTTAGGACTGTTTAAGATGGTTTTAGCAGGGATGTATTGCATGCCCCCTAGGGGGCATTTTGAAAATTTACAGGACTTGGTTGACTCAAAACTTTGAAGGTCTGATCTTGGCATTTGGTCGGCTTGGGCAGAAAGCTAGACATCCTGAAATGCCCAGGATCCCTCTTATTAGGAAGGATTCCCAAGGTGAGTTTGGAATCATTGGGTGCACATCACACATAGGAAACCCCTGTTTATATTGGAGCCTAGAACTATCTAACTTCACGTGTAAACACAAAGTCCAAAGTCCTTTTTGCACATTTTGAATAAAGACTCAGTTTTTCATGAATGCACCTCCATATGAATTCAAACTTGCTTTGCTGCAGCACTTCGCCATGAACTCAGTACATCTTTTGAAGCATCAGGTCACCATGGGCAGCACTGCCTGTGGCCCACAAGTCAACAGGGAAGCACCAGTATCGGTTGGCATGGTAGCTTCTGCATCCATGGTGACTCTACATATGGGGTTGGGACTTGATCAATTTGTTGTCTTCTGGTTTAGTTGGGCCCAAGCTTTCACATCATGAAATACTTTTTATTATAAATTACTTAAATAAATTCCTTATTCCTCCTTTATATTGCAGTGAGGACATTACATAAAGTTGTGATCCCTTGTCGTGTGTCATCTATTACCCATGCATTTCCTTTGGAGGCATCCAGGGGGTGTGACCCTGAAAGGGTTGAGGACTGCAGTGTCACAATAGTGCCAGATTACAGTGGGGAGGGTGCATAAACCTCAAATCTTCCCAGGGTGTTTTCTAGGTCTCCACCCCTCCTGTCTGGCTTTCCAGAGCCTGGAACAGGGGATCTAGATGGAGATTCTTGGGGGAGGGATCCAGAATATGGCTCCCAGTTAATGGGTGATGGAATTTGCACAAGAACTGGGCAAAGGTGAAAAGGCCGTGTCCTGCCTCAAAACCCTTATTCCTTCGCTCTGCTTCGCTGACACTCCACCCCCTCTCCACTCCAGGCAGCTAACTTCACCCAAACTCTGACCCACTCTCTCTACTTAACTCCGGCCCAGGGCAGTCAACACAAGACGAAAGGCAGGACAGCATGAGCCGATCACACGCCCATCCCATCCGACTGGGATCCGTGGGCTCCCAGGGGGTCCCGATTACCCTGCCACCAAGGCCGACTGTCCAAGATCCCTCCTCCTTCTCTTGGGCCTCTCTGTGTGGGCCTCCTCCCTGGGGCCTCAGCTGTCTCCTGGCTCTGCAGGTAGGAGACAGATGTGCAGGAGCTGATGCTGGCTGTAGGGGGTGTTCGGGGGAGGAGGCGTGGCATGGGAAAGTCTCTGGAAGTAGGTACCTGCCTATTTCTGAAGACCGCCCCTTCCCCTACCTCCACCTGCAGCATATCTTGGTCCTGGCTTCTCTGCTCTGTGCCTCGCACCTGCTCCTGCTTCGAAGTTTCCCCCCGGGAGGACTCGCTTACTCCCCTGCCCACCTCCTGGCCTCCAGCCTCTTTTCATGTGGTGTGTCTACCGCCCTGCAAACCTGGATGGGCAGCAGGTAAGGGGACCTCCCTAGAGGGCCAAGGCAGGGGCCCAGAGGACAGGAGAGGCTTGGGAAGTCCTTTCGGCTGCCACCTGCGATCAGACCTGCCAGGACCGCTGTTCCTACAGGCTGCCTCTTGTCCAGGCTCCGTCCTTTGAGTTCCTCGTCCCTGCTCTGGTGCTGACCAACCAGAAGCTGCCTCTGGCCTTCCAGACACCTGGAAACTGTGAGCACAGAACAAAGGCATGAGGGTGGGGTTGGGTGCTAATCGGAGCACACAGGTGTGGACAGGTGTGGACAGGTGCAGGGTTAAGGAGGGCAGCGGTGGGACTCCTAGGCGCTCTGGGGTCTTGGAGCTGTGCCAGGCATCAGCTAGGACTGCAGAGCAAGGGGCCTCCGTCCCATTTCTCCCTCTCCTCTCTGTGCCCCCGACTTCCCAGCCTCCCACACGCTGCCCTTGTGTGAGGGCCCTGGCTGCGGGAGCCCGGATGTCTGGAACACTTCTCTCCGGGAGGTACGTGCCTGGGGACTGGGGAAGCTCTGGTTTCCGTTTGCAGAGACCGAGCTTCTCTGAGGGAAGGAGGTCGGGTGGTCTGGGGGAGAGACCGCCCCTGGAATTAGGATGTCCAGGCTGAGATCAGCTTAGCCAAGCAGAACGTTTTCTCCTCTTCACTCTGCTAGGTGTCTGGGGCAGTGGTGGTGTCCGGGCTGCTGCAGGGTGCAGTGGGACTGTTGAGGATTCCCGGCTACTTGTTCCCCCACTGTGGACCCCTGGTGCTGGCCCCCAGCCTGGTGGTGGCAGGGCTCTCTGCCCACAAGGAGGTGGCCCTATTCTGCTCCGGTCACTGGGGGCTGGCCTTGCTGTACGTAAGTCCTGAGAGATGTGGGGGCGGTGACCAGTGGGATGTGCCGGCCCGGGGGAGGGCAGAGCTGCGGACCCTACCAGAGCAGCTAGTGGAGCAGGGACGATACATTTGGTCTCCCTGACATTCACTGTGGTCTCCCACTGGCCAAGGTGCTCTCCTTCCCTGTCCATGGGGGCTTTCTTCTCTGAGACCCCCTTTTATGGTAGTCTGCCTCTCCTTCCTCTATTACCTACCCCGGGATGCCTGCTTCCTCTTGCTCCTCAAGCTCCTTCTCTCTCCTAGGCTTATCCTGCTCATAGTGGTCTGTTCTCAGCACCTGGGCTCCTGCCAGTTACCCCCGTGCCCCTGGAGGCCAGCGTCACCTTGCACTCACACCCCTGTCTTTCGGCTCCTCTCGGTATGTGGGCTCTGGGCAGGGGCGGCCAAGATTAGAAGGGCTGGTATTGGAACCCGTGCTTGCCTCCCTACCCTTAGGCCTCTGTTACTCCTCTCAGCCTGGCCTGGAGGAACCTGGGGAGGGGTTCTTTTCCATCTCAGCCTCGCCCCTCAGGTGCTGGTCCCAGCGGCCAGTGTGTGGGTCATCTCCGCCCCTCTGGATCTCGGCGTCACCCCCCGGGAGCTGTCTGCCCCCACTAAAGCACCGTGGTTTTGGCTGCCTCACCCAGGTACGTTTTCTCCTCGTCCTCTGTCCTCTTATTGAAATAGACATATCTATTTTTTTCAACTCAAGACTGAATGAATTTCATTTCTGAGTTAAATCCTGTGTTTTCTCAAAACTACAGTGGAGAGAAATTGCTGTTCTGCGGGGCAATGCCAGCCCCTCATTCACCACAGGATGTTCTATTTAGTGTTTAGAGATATCTATCTGCAAACCACACCACTCTCTGCTGATATTCCTTACCCAATATATACATTCATGTTACCTACCCCACAGGCATTTGAGTTAGTGACCTGTGTATACAGATTGCTTTTGAGACATTGTATCTGAAATTTGCTCATTCATCAATTTAATGGAGGTTTGTTGAGTGCCAATTAAGTGCTAGTTATTTGATAGGGGACATAATAATAAACATGACAGACATAGTATCTGGGCTCATGCAGTCTATAATCTGTTGGGCAATACAGATATTAATTAAATTGGCATCTAAGTAAATGCAAAATTGTATGTGGTAACTGTAACAAAGGGGAGGCACACTTGTGTTATGAAAGCTTATAATGGGGTGTCTGACTTTATCAGAAGGGTCAGAAAAGGTATTCTTGAGGAAGTGATCATTGAGCTGAGGTGTGAGAGATGACTAGGAGCTAACTGGGTAAAGTAAGAGAGAAGAGCACGTTAGATGGTGAGAACAGCATATGCAAAAGTCCTGTGGTGGCCAGCAGCACAGCAAATACAAGGGCCTTGAACAAAGTCAGTACTATATCTGGAGTGAAGGAATTAAGGCAGAGTGTGGTGGGAGATGAGGCTGGAGGGACAGAGGTAAGGGCTGACCAAAGAGGACCTTGTAGACCACGGTAAAAGGATGGTCTTTATCCTAAGAGTTTGATGATTTTTGTCTTAAGATATCTGCAAGTGGCCCTGGCCGGTTGGCTCAGCGGTAGAGCGTCGACCTAGCGTGCGGAGGACCCGGGTTCGATTCCCGGCCAGGGCACACAGGAGAAGCGCCCATTTGCTTCTCCACCCCTCCGCCGCGCTTTCCCTCTCTGTCTCTCTCTTCCCCTCCCGCAGCCAAGGCTCCATTGGAGCAAAGATGGCCCGGACGCTGGGGATGGCTCTGTGGCCTCTGCCCCAGGCGCTAGAGTGGCTCTGGTCGCAACATGGCGACACCCAGGATGGGCAGAGCATCGCCCCCTGGTGGGCAGAGCATCGCCCCTGGTGGGCGTGCCGGGTGGATCCCGGTCGGGCGCATGCGGGAGTCTGTCTGACTGTCTCTCCCTGTTTCTAGCTTCAGAAAAATGAAAAAAAAAAAAAAAAAAAAAAAGATATCTGCAAGATAATGGGGCCCCCAGGATATTCTTGCGGCACAGGCCTTTGCAGGAAGAGGGATGCTCCAGCCTTGAGTCTGGCCCCAAAGCGACTCTTTCTCCCTCTTCAGCCGAGTGGGTCTGGCCCTTGCTGACACCCCGGGCTCTGGCTGCAGGCACCTCCATGGCCTTGGCAGCCTCCACCAGCTCCCTGGGCTGCTACGCTCTGTGTGGCCGGCTGCTGCGTTTGCCTCCTCCACCTCCGCATGCCTGCAGTCGGGGGCTGAGCCTGGAGGGCCTGGGCAGTGTGCTGGCTGGGCTTCTGGGGAGCCCCGTGGGCACTGCATCCAGCTTCCCCAACGTGGGCACAGTGAGTCTTATCCAGGTATGTGGACAGGATGGGGTGGGGAAGGTGCAGGAGGTGCAGGAGAGGGTTGGGAACTCACACGGACTGATTGACAGCTGTGTGCAGTACTACGTTAGGCACTTCACATCCGCGATCTCATGTAGGGAGGTGCTGAGAAGTGATAAGGGGCTAGAAGTGCAAGGAAGACCCCAAATCAAAATTGAACTCCTTCTATGCCTCAGGCACTGTACAGGGCTAGGGTTCCAGTGAAGAATGAGTCAGATAAAGTCTCTGCTCTCTTGGGGACTTCAGAGAGGGCGAGGCAGACCATTTAAGAAAAAGACATAGATATTTTCCCAGAATGATGTGCCGTTGAGAAAACAAAGCAGGGCAGTGGGACAATGGTTGAGTACGGGAGGCCCCTTTAGGTAGCCTACTGGGGGCGATTCCTGGAAGGGGAACATTTGAGTTGGGATCCAAATGGTGGGAAGGGGCCACCAGGCAAACACCTTGACTAGTTGAGGAGGTGGTTGTCTTTTCGAGCGTCTTTTCTTCATGCAGGCTGGACCTCGGCGCGTGGCCCAGCTGGTGGGGCCGCTCTGCGTGGGGCTCGGGCTCTCCCCACGGCTGGCCCAGCTCCTCACCGCCATCCCGCTGCCTGTGCTGGGTGAGTGGAATATCAGCAGGGCTGGTACTGACCCACTAACCCTCAGTGTGGCCCAGCTGGTGGGGCCGCTCTGCGTGGGGCTCGGGCTCTCCCCACGGCTGGCCCAGCTCCTCACCGCCATCCCGCTGCCTGTGCTGGGTGAGTGGAATATCAGCAGGGCTGGTACTGACCCACTAACCCTCAGTGTGGCCCAACTGGCTGCTTGTGACTGGCACCCTTTCTTTCTGAACAGCCTCCCTGATTCATTTTCTTAGCCCAACAGAAGCCCTTGACTGGGTTTCTGGGCTTTTGGCAGAATCAGAAATGAGCCTTTTGGACATCTCTCTCCATCACAACCTGTCCCAGCTTGCAATACCTCCTGCTATGCTAGCCGTCTCTCAGTCCCTTTGATTACTTTGCTATGACACAGGTGGGGTGCTGGGTGTGACCCAGGCTGTGGTTCTGTCCACTGGATTCTCCACCTTCCACCTGGCTGACATCGACTCCGGGCGGAATGTCTTCATTGTCGGCTTCTCCATCTTCATGGCCCTGCTGCTGCCAAGATGGCTCCGCGACGCTCCAGTCCTGCTGAGCACAGGTGGGAGGGGGGAGGAGAGAGGAGTCACTCAGTAGGGGGGAAAGCAAGGGCTTGAGGCTTGAGGCTGTCTGGACTGTGGGCCCCACGCCCTTCTCTGGGCTTTGGTATGAATAGTCCATCCATTTGTTTAGCAAATATTTATTGGGCACCATGCAAGTTCGTTGGGATACAAACGTGCCTCCAGATGTTACAGTCTAGTAAGAGAAATGAGATATGTAGGCACGTGACAGGAAAGGTTCAGATAAAGAGCAGTGCTGCTCAGTGGTGAGATCGATAGATGGTTGTGGTATCCCATGATCCAGGCAAGTTTCATGGAGAAAGTAACATTGGAACTGGTCTTGAAGGATGGGGAGAAGATCACTCCTGGTGGAGAAACCATCATAAACAAAGACACAGAAGTAGGAAGTGATAGGCCCAGTAGTGGGCCTCTGCCCACTACCTGAAGACCCTGGGAACGAGGAAGAAGGATCTGCAGAGCCAGGGGAGACAGCTGACTTGCTGCCTGGTTTGGGGGAGCAGTGCCCAGGGTCTAACAGAGAAGAAAGTAGGTCCCATTAATTCCAGGACTCATACTTCTGCCTATGTCCCAGTTTGCTGGAGAGTCTGCACCCAGGGTCTTCTTCCTCCTAGGGAGAGAGAGAGAGAAAAGTAGAAAGAGAGAGAGAGAGGGAATGTATGTGTGTGCTGTAAAACGGGTCCACAAAAAGGTCTTGTTTCCCAATAGGTTTATTGCCTTTCTTTCTCTTAATTAGGCCTAACTGCTCCAGAGCAGGGGCCATGAATGAAAATGAGATTTTGCCTGTAAACGATCTATACTTGAACCTCAGCATTCACTTAAATATTTATTGAGTGCTTCCCATGTGCAAGGTCCTGGAACTACAGATATGGGAGCAGCAGATAGCTTAGTTTGTTAGCTCAGTTTAGCAAATGCAGTGGTTCTCAACTGAGGATGATTTTGGCAATGTCTGGAGACTTTTTGGCTGTTACAAACAGGTGAGAGGGGAGGTTACTAGCATGTACAGGGATGCTGCTATATATCCCACAGTGCACACGCAGCCCCCCTAAAGAACTATCTGGTCTAAATTACCAGTAGTACTGAGGTTGAGAAACCCAGGCTAGAGCATAAAAGGTAAGTGGGAAGTAAGGTTGGGGATTTTAAGACAAATATTTCTAGAGACAGGAACCTGGACTATCAAAGCACATCTGGAGGGCATGTGGATGCTCAGAAGACAGGATGTTGAGCAGGGATCCTGTGGGAAGGGCCTGGGTGTGGAAAATGGAGAGTAGAGTGACAAAGGACAAATGGGATGGAACAATTCAGAAAGATTTGTCCTTAGTCCAAGACGTAGATTTAGGTCTAGAAGTATAAGACTCCTTGGCCTTGCATAGGGTCAGGGTTCCCCTCCTGCCTGGTCCCAACATCCTATAGGCTGGAGCCCCTTGGATGTGTTACTTCGCTCGCTGCTCACAGAGCCCATCTTCCTGGCGGGACTCTTGGGCTTCCTCCTAGAGAATACCATTCCTGGTAAGTTGAGGCCAGGCCCTAGCAGACTGGGGAGTGGCCAGGAAGTCATCACTCCTCGGGTTGGGCAAAGGCCTGACCAACCTTTGTTTTGCAGGTACACAGCTTGAGCGAGGCCTAGGTCAAGGGCTGCCATCCCCTTTCGCTGCCCAAGAGACTCAGGTGCCTCAGAAGTCCAGGGACAAGGCTGCTCAAGAGTATGAGCTTCCTTTCCCCCTCCAAAACCCGTGTCCCTGCATTCCCCAGCCCATCTGTTGCCTCTGCCCACTACCTGAAGACCCTGGGAACGAGGAAGAAGGATCTGCAGAGCCAGGGGAGACAGCTGACTTGCTGCCTGGTTTGGGGGAGCAGTGCCCAGGGTCTAGCAGAGAAGAAATCAGGTCCCATTAATTCCAGGACTCATACTTCTGCCTATGTCCCAGTTTGCTGGAGAGTCTGCACCCAGGGTCTTCTTCCTCCTAGGGAGAGAGAGAGAGAAAAGTAGAAAGAGAGAGAGAGAGGGAATGTATGTGTGTGCTGAAAAATGGGTCCACATAAAGGTCTTGTTTCCCAATAGGTTTATTGCCTTTCTTTCTCTTAATTAGGCCTAACTGCTCCAGAGCAGGGGCCATGAATGAAAATGAGATTTTGCCTGTAAACGATCTATACTTGAACCTCAGCATTCACTTAAATATTTATTGAGTGCTTCCCATGTGCAAGGTCCTGGAACTACAGATATGGATAAGACAGGGTCCCTGCCCTCTGAAGACACTTACAGGTTAAAAAGACTTAATGTAATTACTGAAATTCAAAGCAGAAGGCAGTCTGGAGTAATGATAAAAATAATGCTTTGGGAGCAAAGCGCAAGAAACAACTCTGCGTGGGGACCGTGGGAAAGGCTTTATGAGAGAAGCAGCCCCGAGGCTGGCTTTAGCAAGAGGAAGATTTTTGGTTGTGGAAAACGCATGGGGAGAATTTTTCAGGCTCAGGTATCCAGCTCAAGAAAAACCATAAGTTGTACAAACTACAAGGTGCGTTGAGGGATTTCAAGCTTCTCAGTGGTGATGAAGTATAATTATGGGAATGGATGGAAGGAGAATGAGACAAGCGAGGAGGTCAAAGGAGGAGGTCAGACCATGGGATTTATGCTTGGGAGATACACCAAAGAGCTCACGTGCTGGTGAGGACCCAAGAGATTATCTAGGAAAGTTCTACTACCCTCTCCCTACGTATATCAAAGAGGTTGGACAGGTAAAGGGAGAGAGGGACTGACATTTAGTGACAAGTCCAAATACACGGGCCCCCTCTCTTGCACGTTACCCGGCATTCTTTCCACCCAGCCAGCCCTGCTACCCCGCCACCTCTCTACTTGTTTCCCTGTCCACGCCGAGCCTTCTGCTCCGAGCACTCTTAATCAGCTTAGATGCCCCGCCCACGTCAAGCCCGGGCCCCGCCCCTGTGTCCCAAGGCCCCGCCTCCCCGTGTGTGGGGCAAATGCCTATACTATAGGCCTTTCGGTTTGCGCGCGCCGGTAGGCCTCCTGCGGGGAGGGTGGGAGCTGTCGCTGCCGTTCACGGTAGGTGGGGTCCGGCTGGAATCCGGGCCGGAGCGGGAGCCCAGCGGGGCTGGGACGCGAGGGGCTGCTCGGACCCTGAGTGCTTGCGCGGCCGCGGGAACTTTCTCCCAGGAGGGACCCGCGCGCGGCCCACGTTCCCGGGCCGACCTCGGGGTGGGCGGGGCCGCGGGACCGCGCGTGCCCGGCCCGCCTCCCGGCAGCGAGAGACGGGGTCTGGGAGCTTCTCCTTGGCGAGCTGCTGGGTGCTATGGAGGAGCGGAGTGTCGGCCTTGTTGCCCCCTGAGGGCTTCTGAGTCGCTCCCCAGTGCGGCCGGTGCCGGTGCCGTAGAAATGGAAAGGCGGACAGCGGAGGCCTCTCTGGCGACGGCAGATGGAAACGGCGCCAGGCGGGGCTCGTGGGGTGGGGCTCTGGGAGAGAGCGAGAGCGAGGGTTCGTCCCGCCCAGAGAACGGGGCGTGGCCCAGCCCGGAGGGTCGCTGGGGCCTTGCTGCCCTCTGCAGGATGGCGGAGGAACTGCAAGGAGAGAGGGCCTCCCGACTGAGGGGCCGGGCTTGGTTCAGACCGGAGTTCTCAGGTGACCCCACCTCGCGTGGGCTCTCCTCCACTTTACTCAAGAAGAGTACACGGGTGAATCTGGTTAACGTGAAGGTTAAAGGCGGTCTTTTTTTGTGTGTGACAGACTGAGATAGGGACAAACAGGAAGGGACAGAGATGAGAAGCATCAAATTCTTCATTGCGGCACCTTCGTTGTTCATTGATTGCTTTTTCATATGTGCCTTGACCCGGGGCTGCAGGGCTACTTCCGAGTGAGTGACACCTTGCTCAAGCTAGCGACCTTGGGCTCGAACCAGTGACTATAGGGTCATGTCTATGATTCCACGCTCAAGCCAGCGATCCCTTGCACTCAAGCTGGTGAGCCTGTGCTCAAGCCGGATGAGCCCGTGCTCTAGCTGGCAACCTTGGGTTTCAAACCCGGGTCTTGGTCCCAGTCCAACACTCTATCCGCTGTGCCACCGTCTGGTCAGACTAAAAGTGGTCTTGAAGGAAAAAAGAAAAAAGTGGGATAGAGAGGCCTCAGACTCAGGATGTGCGTGGTGGGAGCAGCTAACCCCAGGTCTAGTGCTGAATATCTCCGTTCTTTATGGGGCCTATTGACCTTGACTATACTTAAAATTTTTGTTTTTAATTTATTGGTTTTAGAGAGGGAGAGAGAGAAAGAGACAGGAACATCACTCTCTTCCCGTATGTACTGACCAGGGATTGAACCTGCAACCTCTGCACTTCAGGATGATGCTCTAACCAACTGACCTATTCTGCCAGGGCATGGCCACATTTTAAACGCCTTCCCCGTACCAGGAACAAAACAAAACAACACCCTCTATCCCCCATCCATACAGTTTGATGGTCCTGAGCTTCCGGGCCTTCTGAAGTGACAGGCCAATTCTGGTGAATCAGAGTAGATGGCATGCTAGGTAGGACCTCTAAGGGACAGAAGGGCTTGGCAACTTCACTTGCGTTTGTGACCTTTGGCAATGTGGAACTCTGGAACAGAGAGGATTAGTTTAATCATTCCAAGATCTCTTCTTGGCAAGAAATGTGACTGATGTACTATTCCCCAAACACAAAGGTTTTGAGGCTGCTGCAAATAAAAGTCACAATGTACATTTCTATCTCACCTGTTTATTGACTGTACAAATTAAGTTAGGTTACAGGGCCGTGTTTCAAAAACTAGCTTATGGTGGAAGAATAATGGCTTAGACTGAAATGGAAATGACTGGAGGAACAAACCGTGTTTACTTTGTTAACGAAATCCAAGGAGTTTTCTTTAGCTTCTGAGATGCCCCCCCCCCAGCTTACTTGTATTTATATACTAAAATAATGGAAGGAAATTCTAACATCCCCTCCTTTTTTTAACCCACAGGGAAAATCATACTTCTTGTTAATTAGCCATAGTTACTGAACATCTACTAGGTTAAGGCTACAAATTGAGGTTGTTGTTTTTTTTTTTTTACAGAAACAGAGAGAGTCAGAGAGAGGGATAGATAGGGACAGACAGACAGGAATAGAGAGATGAGAAGCATTAATCATTAGTTTTTCGTTGTGCATTGCGACACCTTAGTTCATTGATTGCTTTCTCATATGTGCCTTGACCGTGGGCCTTCAGCAGACCGAGTGACCCCTTGCTCGAGCCAGTGACCTCGGGTCCAAGCTGGTGAGCTTTGCTCAAACCAGATGAGCCCGTGCTCAAGCTGGCAACCTCGGGGTCTCGAACCTGGATTCTCCGCATCCCAGTCCAACGCTCTATCCACTGCGCCACTGCCTGGTCAGGCTACAAATTGAGTTGTTGAAGTGGAAAAGTTGGTGCCCAGCAGTTCCAGTATGTGCAGCAGGGCGTGGTGTCACTGCTGGCAGTGCCTTGGGTGGGGATGTGGAGGATGAGTGAAGTGGAGGGTAATGTACCATCTTTACTTCTGTGATATGCTCTTGCCTTGTAGTCATGACTTCTTAGTCTTTCAGGTTCTTCTTTTTAAAATTTTTTTCTTAATCCCCCCCCCCTTTTTTTGTATTTTTCTGAAGTTCGAAGCATGAAGGCAGAGAGACAGACTCCCACATGCGCCTGCCTGGGATCCTTCTGGCATGCCCACCAGAGGGTGATGCTCTGCCCATCTGGGATGTTGCTCCCTTGCAACCGGAGCCATTCTAGTGCCTATGGCAGAGGCCAGGGAGCCATCCTCAGCACCCGGGCCAACTTTGCTCCAATGGAGCCTCGGCTGTGGGAGGGGAAGAGAGAGACAGAGAGGAAGGAGAGGGGGAAGGGTGGGGAAGCAAATGAGTGCTTCTCCTGTGTGCTCTGGCTGGGAATCGAACCAGGACTTCCACACGCCAGGCCAATGCTCTACCACTAAGCTAGTCATCTAGGGCCTTAGGTTCTTCTTGATATGGGATTTGTGCTTCCCTATTTGCTTTGGACACAGGGTTTATTTATTAGCTCTTTATTTATGTATCATTGATCCCTTTGAGAATTTGTCAATAGCTGTGGATTTCATCCCAAATGAATATATGCATGTATGCACAAATTTTGCATGTAATTCCAGACGATTCACATACATAGACTCTAGATTAAGAATCTGTCTTAGGGAATATATTTACCTCTTTTATATTTATTATTATATGTCATTATTTGAAATCCTGAGAGCTTCCAGAATTTTGTTTTTAGATAGTAATCAAGTATTTGAATTTTTCTGATGACACTTATGATTTATGATGTTTTATAAGACAAGAACTATTTCTTCTCTTCTAGAAGTTCTGGGAAAAGATAGCATTGACAGAGTTCTTAGGAATGTGATAAATATACAATGAGAATGGTTTAAGTTTCTACATTGTTATATTATTAGAAAGCAGAAGTACTAATACCAGTATGCTGAGGCTTGTTCCTTTAGGCCAGGGGTGGGGAACCTTTTTGGCTGAGAGAGCCATGAACGCCATATATTTTAAAATGTATTTCCATGAGAGCCATACAAAGACCTGTGTACATTACGCATTATCCAATAAAAGTTTGGTGTTGTCCCAGAGGACAGCTGTGATTGGCTCCAGCCACCCGCAACCATGAACATGAGTGGTAGGAAATGAATGGATTGTAATACATGAGAATGTTTTATATATATATTTATATATATATATTTGTATTTTTCTGAAGTTGGAAACGGGGAGGCAGTCAGACAGATTCCCGCATGCACCCGACCGGGATCCACCCGGCATGCCCACCAGGGCTCTGCCCATCTGGGGTGTCGCTCTGTTGCAACCAGGGCCATTCTAGCGCCTGAGGCAGAGGCCATGGAGCCATCCTCAGCGCCTGGGCCAACTTTGCTTTAATGGAGCCTTGGCTGTGGGAGGGGAAGAGAGAGACAGAGAGGAAGGAGAGGGGGAGGGGTGGAGAAGCAGATGGGCGCTTCTCCTGTGTGCCCTGACCAGGAATCGAACCTGAGACTCCTGCACGCCAGGCTTACGCTCTATCACTGAGCCAACCGGCCAGGGCCTGTTTTATATTTTTTTTTTATTTTTTTATTTTTATTTTTTTCATTTTTTCTGAAGCTGGAAACAGGGAGAGACAGTCAGACAGACTCCCGCATGCGCCCGACCGGGATCCACCCGGCACGCCCACCATGGGGCGACGCTCTGCCCACCAGGGGGCGATGCTCTGCCCATCCTGGGCGTCGCCATATTGCGACCAGAGCCACTCTAGCGCCTGAGGCAGAGGCCACAGAGCCATCCCCAGCGCCCGGGCCATCTTTGCTCCAATGGAGCCTCGGCTGCGGGAGGGGAAGAGAGAGACAGAGAGGGAGGCGCGGCGGAGGGGTGGAGAAGCAAATGGGCGCTTCTCCTATGTGCCCTGGCCGGGAATCGAACCCGGGTCCTCCGCACACTAGGCCGACGCTCTACCGCTGAGCCAACCGGCCAGGGCCTGTTTTATATTTTTAACGTTATTATTATTTTTTATTAAAGATTTATCTGCGAGCCAGATGTAGCCATCAAAAGAGCCACATCTGGCCTGACCAGGCGGTGGCGCAGTGGATAGAGCATTAGACTGGGATGCAGAGGACCCAGGTTCGAGACCCTGAGCTCACCAGCTTGAGCACGGGCTCATCTGGCTTGAGCAAAATGCTCACCAGCTTGGACCCAAGGTCGCTGGATCGAGCAAGGGGTTCCTCAGTCTGCTGAAGGCCCGTGGTCAAGGCACATAAGAGAAAGTAATCAATGAACAACTAAGGTGTCGCAGCGAAAAACTGATGATTGATGCTTCTCATCTCTCCATTCCTGTCTGTCTGTCCCTATCTATCCCTCTCTCTGACTCTCTCTCTGTCCCTGTAAAAAAAATAAAATTAAATTAAAAAAAAGAGCCTCACGAGCCATAGGTTTCCGACCCCTGCTCTTAGGCACTTAATGTGGAAAAAAAAATCTCTCAAAATTCTAAATAGATTTTTAGTGGCCAAGAGGTACTCAGATTGGTGCTTGGTTGGTTATATACTGGGGTTGGGGAGGTGGAGGAGTGGGGGTATAATGTAAATCCATGCTTTCTGTGTTATTAGGGAGGGATTTCATGAGACTCATTTGATACTGAACTGTCTGGAGGTCCCCCCCTTCTCCCGCTCCCAGGCCCGCAGTACCCTGGGACACTTTGCTAATTAAGATCTCCTATAGATGGAGGAACTGGAGCAAGGCCTGCTGGCACAGCCATGGGGATGGCTGCAGCTTGATGAAAACTCCCTCATGGCCAAGGCTTATATCACCAAGCAGGGCTATGCCGTGCTGGTTTCAGATCTTCAAGAGGTGTGGCACGAGCATGTGGATGCTAGTGTGGTCAGCCAACGAGCCAAGGTGAGTGTAAAGAGAAGTGCTGCTTGGCTGGGGTAATGGACATCGTTTCTTCCCTAGTGAAGGTCAGGGGACATTAACGTCAACCAGCATGCTGGCCTGTCAGTTGTCAAGGAAGGCTGAATCAAGCTGAGGCGATTCCAATCATCCAATCAACGTCCTGCACTTCTGCCTATAGCCCTGGAATCTACATACGGGGGTGTGTGCATGTGTTAGTTTCTGTACTGCACACAGGACAAGGCGGAATTGTGAAGCAGGCCGGCTGATCTCTCTGCTCATGCCCACTGTCTTCATGTTAACCAGAGTTTCCCTTCGCTGTTGTTGTTTACGAAAGAGTCGGTTTCCCTTTAGCCCGCACTCTGTACAACTCCTGCTGCCCTTTTAGGAGCTGAACAAGCGCCTGATTGCTCCACCTGAGGCGTTTCTCTGTCATTTGGATGATCTGCTTCGCCCGCTGTTGAAGGACATTGTTTGCCCTGGAAAAGCTACTTTCTCCTGTGATCGTATGGCAGAGACACTGATACTACAGGTGCGGAGTGAGCTCTCGGGTCTCCCCTTCTACTGGAATTTCCACTGCGTCCTAGCTAGCCCTTCCCTGGTAAGTGGAATTCAAATATGGGGTAGGGAAGGGGCTTGCTGGCTGCTTGGAGATGAAGTTTTAGGTGCTCTTATTTTTTTTTAAATTCTGTTTGAAATATTCTCCAATTAAAAAACTTTACTTGTCTAGACAGAAGGCAAAAAGAAGTCTCAACGGATACATCCTTTCTTTGCAAAGGGAGCAGAGTTTGGGTCTATACACTTTATTGGGTGTCTTTTTTCATTACTTTATTTAATATTTATTTATTTATTTATTTATTTATTTTTTAGATTTTTTTTTTTTTTTTTACAGTGACAGAGAGAGAGTCAGAGAGAGGGATAGATAGGGACAGACAGACAGGAATGGAGAGAGATGAGAAGCATCAATTATCAGTTTTTCAGTTTTTCGTTGTGATACCTTAGTTGTTCATTCACTGCTCTCTCACATGTGCCCTGACTGCGGGCCTTCAGCAGACCGAGTAACCTCTTGCTCGAGCCAGTGACCTTGAGTCCAAGCTGGTGAGTTTTTGCTCAAATCAGATGAGTCCGTGCTCAAGCTGGCGACCTCGGGGTCTCAAACCTGGGTCCTCTGCATCCCAGTCTGATGCTCTATCCACTGTGCCACCACCTGGTCAGGCCACTTTAATACTTATTAACTGTCTGCTGTGGGCCAATTGTTGAGTGTCCAGATCTAAGACAACATAGCCTTTTCCCGGAGTTCATAATTAGTAAAAAGATAGACAAGATAAAGTATGGTAAATTCTTTGATTGAGGTAAACCCAGGATGATTGAGGATCTGACAAACCTTCTTGAAAAGCTGGTTTCTGAGATGAGTTTTGAATATGAGTAGGAACTAACTGGGAGAAAATAAAGAGGTCATTCTGGGCAGTAGTGCATTTTGAGAGGCGTGGAAGTGGTTTAGTTTGGGGCATGTGGGGAACTTTGTGACTGCAAGGAGTGGAGAGAAATAGGTAGGCAGTGGCTAGATCTTGAAGGGTTCTAGTGAGTTTGGATTTTATCTCAAAGGCAAAAGGGATTCATTGAAAAACATTAATTAAGCAGGGTTTAATATTATTCAGTTTGTAATTAATCAAGATCACTGTGGCAATGGGGTAGAGTATGTACCAGAGTTAGGTACCATTCTGAACATTATCTCATCATTTAGTCCTCACAATTGTCCTGCAAGACAAATATTGTTTCCCCTGTTTTTCAGAGTAGGAAACTGATGTTGAAGGTAACTTGTCCAAAATCACCCAGGTTATAGATGAGTGAACTGGAATTTGACTTGCAGATAGGTCTGATTCAAGAGCCCATGTTCAGGGACTAGGAGGATAATGTCTTCTGCTCACTTGTAGCTTTCTAGGCCCCAAGAGCTTTTATGAGAAATTGGTTGGTTGAGAGTGGACATTAAGGATCAGTTTGCAGGCATTGCTGCTGCAGATCTCGTCTACACGTCTATCTAAACAGAGCTTGTTTCAGTCGGTAACGTTAGAGGAGGGGCGTCTTCTATGCAGGGCCCAAAGGTGTAGGTTTATCAGCCAAGGGTTCTGACAAGTGGGCATCCTTTCCTATCTCCATTTGTTAGTGGCCCAGAGGAAATGTGGTGCTTTGGCATCAATAGCATGGATGGAGCAAAGTGCCTCGTGGAAAACTGTTCTCTGGTGTTTGTTTTTGATCTGGAACCCAGTAAAGCTAGACTTGAGTGTTTGGAGAACAATATATTATTAACGCTGAATCTCTAAGGCCCATCAGCAATGCTTAGTAGAGAATAGCCATTCATATTTGTTGATTTTAATCGAATTCCTTGTGAAAATTTCTATCCTGCCTTACACATTAGAATTTACCTCTTTTGTTCAAAACCCCTGTAACTTTTTCTACGCAACACCAGGGGGCACTGTTCCCTTAAAAATGCTTGTTCTGGGACCTAACTATTTGGGCTGCCTTTGGGAAGCCCAAACCATGGCCAATCTCCTTTTGCATCACACAGCCGTAGAAATTCAGAATAGTGAGATTGGGGAGCCATTTCTTCTTGGAGGCTGATGAGCTCTCATAGTGTATTTTCTTTCATAAGAATAATGATATTAAAATGGAAAACAATATGGAAAGAAACAACTAGCTGTTCTGGCCAAGTTCCTCTAACTGGGAAGCTGCAATAAGAAAGGAGAAAACAGCGTTCAGAGTGGAATGCGTCTTGGCTGGCCGTCGAGAGAAGTGAGCTTTGGACAATTGATTAACGATTATGCTTTAATGTAAAATAAAATGTTTTTACAAGAAGGAGAATGCCATCCCAGGGAAACCCCTGAACCTGAGGAAGCTTTATAAGGAAAAAATTGGAGTGCGTGAACTCCAAGGATGTAGGTGGATACTATTTCAAGCTTATGTGTGTGTCTATGAGGTCACACAGTCATAATTTTTCTTTGTTACTCATTCTAGTGATAGAGTTTCTTTTTTATGCAAAGGACAAACATTTCAGGCATTTAAGAGTATACAGTGAAAAAAACCCAGGTCTTTCTACCCCTTTTCCAGTGCCTCATTTTGCTTCTCTAAAGCAACTACTGATGTCAGCTTCTTGTGAGTTCTTAAAGAAAGCTATACTTAGGTAGGTATATATGTATGTATATATATCCTCACACAATAACTGTCCTCTGGGTGTATGGATGTGTTACAAAGGGCAGCATGCTGTTCACACTGTTCAGTACCTTGCTTTTTTTTTTACTTAGAGAACTTAGACATCATCCATCACAAGACATTTAGAAGATTTGCATTAATATTTTTTAGTGACAACATAGTGCTTTATGAAATGGCTAGATCAACATCTATTTAACTGCTATGCTACTAGTAGACTATTACTTGTTCCCATTCCTTTGTTGTTATATATAGTGACTATACTTGTGTTTACTTTTTCTATGTGTATAAATTCCTAGAAGTGGAATAGGTGAATCAAGAAACATGTGCAGCTTTAAACTTGCTTACATAATGCCAAACTGTGTTCCTGAGAGATTAGGCAGCTCACCTCCTACTAGTCGTACAGGAGAGGAGGAGAGTACCTGTTTTCTCCACACTCTCTACGACATAGTGTATTCACATGAATACTCTGAGAGTCTGAAGTCTCTGCAGGATGTGATGGAATATATGGAGCTTCGGGTCTCTGCTTTCCAACCCTGAGCCCATTTCCACTTCTGGCCAACTTCTCTTATCTTCTCCTCCTTCCATTGTGAATCCTTTCTACTATCCAGTGTAATTCTTTGTTGTTGTTTATATATTTTTTCTAATATAGTCTTTTTTTTTCCTTTTTTTTTGTGGCAGAGACAGAGAGAGTCAGAGAGAGGGACAGATAGGGACAGACAGACAGGAAGGGAGAGAGATGAGAAACATCAATTCTTCATTGCGGCTCCTTGGTTGTTCATTGATTAATTTCTCATATGTGCCTTGACCACGGGCCTTCAGCAGACTGATTTGACACCTTGCTCAAGCCAGCAACCCTGGGTTCAAGCTGGTGAGCTTTGCTCAAACCAGATGAGCCCGTGCTCAAGCTGGTGGGCGACCTCGGGTCTCGAACCTGGGTCTTCTGCATCCCAGTTCGACGCTTTACCCACTGCGCCACCGCCTGGTCAGGCTCTAATATAGTCTTGATAGTCCATATTTTGACTTTCAGATTTGTCACCTCTTTGGGCATTTTATAATTTCCAGGACTCACCTGCAAAGGCATTTTGTGTGTGTGTGTGTGTGTGTGTGTGTGTGTGTGTGAGAGAGAGAGAGAGAGAGAGAGAGAGAGAGAGAGAGAGAGAGAGTGTGTGTGTGTGTGTGTTAGAAAGAGCAAAGAGTACAGGCTTTCGAACCAGCAGATCTGAACTTGTAACTCAGCTCCACCGCTTTGACTGTTCATGTTACCTCGGATAAGTTACTGAATTTTTATGAGTCTCCGTTTCTTCATCTTTAAAGTGGAGATACCAATCACAGCCTTCCTGTGGAGTTATGAGAACTAAATAAAAGGACACATGTAATATTACTTACCCTTAGTCTCATGGAGCAAGTACTGCAACTTCATAATTTCTCTTTTTAGAAAAGATCAGGCCCATGAGACTACTTGGGATGAAGGCATTTTTTGCATCTAGTGGTCTCGGAGCAGAACTAGGATGTAGGTCTCCTGGTTCCCAGTCTGTTACCCTTTCCACCACATCCAGACCCGATAGGGTTCGTCGTGGGGTTGATAACTGCCATTCTGCTCGCCTGCCTGTGACTTGTGAACATTTCCAGGAGAAATCTGAAGACGTTGCGGGAGATTATAAATAGCGTTTCCTCTGGAGAAGATTGCCATCTCCTGCTTCCACATCCACCACACTTCCTGGCCTTGAGCTCCTGAGCTCTTGAGGGCACAGCCTCGTTAGGGCTGTAGGGTCAGAGCATGTATTAGGCTCACAGCAGGTATTTGTTGAATTGACTTGTTGAACTGCATCTTTTCATAGATTGCTGTCTGTAAATGAAGGGGGCGGGGTGGGTGTGTCCCTGCCCTTCAAAAGCATTTCAAGATTTTTCCTTGTAGTGTCTGTGGATTTGCTTTGAAATCTGTTCCTTCAGCCGCAATGCCTTGTTCTAATTAACATCTAAGTTACTGTTCATCTAACTTTGAAGTGAGTTATACCCCCGTGATTCAGAGTGATGTAACCCAATTCTATGAAATACTTTAGCAGTTAAAATATTTACTGATAAAAAGCTTTTTTTTTAATTTTTTATTTATCTTTACTTTGTAGACAGTGGAGTCCAATAGATAACTTCAGGTGCCTGGTTATAGCATTACCATGTTTAATTAGACATGGCATTGATTAAAAACTGTTTCTCATCATGTTTCATGTTGTTGTGTTTACTACCACTCAAAGAAATTGCCTTTAAGGTGGCCTCCCAGAGAGAGGCTAGCGAATGAACTTGAGGAGTTTCTGCTGTTTGAGGGCTGTCGCCAAATGCATGGCGTTGCTGCTTGGTTAGCAAGTGCAGTCACTTTCAATTCAACCCACCAACCATCGACTTGCTTTCATACAAATATTCACCTGTTTTTCTTCCCGATCTACCTTGAACAGGACCAAAGTGACCAAAAACAATTCCCAGGAAAGAAGGTTGGGTCTAGAGCAACTCAGTTTCCCCAAAGCAGATTTGCCACAGTCTGCACAGCGCTTCCTAGAAGCGTAAGTTTATACTAAGGATCCGAGCTGGCAGGCAGCGCCAGGTTGGGACGCACTGGGTGATGGAGAGCAGTGACTGGCTCTATAGCTGGACTCGACTTCTTCTCGCCTTCCGCTTTGTGCCAGTACCCCTGCATTTCTTGGGTCCTGGTGCCGGCACTGGCGCCTAACATCCCCCCTCCCATTAGAGAAATGTGGAAGTAAGTCCTTTCCTCTCGGTTTGAGCCACAGTACAATTGGAGTTTTTAGTAGTAAGTTCTAGTAGAAAATTAATAGGAAACAAAAGCACCAGAGTGTGTGAGTTCAGACTTCTGGTGCTGATGGAGACGCGTCTGCCTGCCCATCTGACAGAGCACTGAGTACCCTCCGCACTCCAGGCCTGTGTGGCTGGTGTGCTACGGCCAGCAGGCCGACTCTGGCGTGCTGCCTATTTTTGTCAAGTTTTATTGGAACCCAGCCCTCCCTCATTTATTACATGTTGTCTGTGGCTGCTTTCGTGCTACAAAAGCAGAGTTGAGTATTGCGACAGGGACGGTATAGGCCACAGAACGGAAAATATTGACTCTTTGGCCATTACAGGAGAAGTTTGCTGACCTCTGGTCTAGGGCATTTCTTCTCAGTTCCTCCTCTGGTCCATCTCCTTGGGGGAAGGGAAAAACACTCCCCAAGCCACAAATAGATTATTGATTTTAGTTATTTTTTTTGGCTAAGGCTTTCCTCTTTTAATGGCTAATGGACACCTTGCATAGGTGAATAAATGATACTTTTGTATAGCTGTACATTATCGTATGAGAACATCATCCTAGCCGTGCCGCAGGATGGCTGTGCTTGCGACTTTCTTACCTCTTGTTAGGAGCGTAGTATGTGTGTTGGTAGTTTATTCCCTCCTAGGCTGGCCTCTTGGTGACTGGCTTGCTTCTATCACAACAATAACCTTAGACGTTGCTGTGTTGGTGGAAACAGATTGAAACTTGGGGCTCATTCTGGGGTATCATCAGCCCTGAAATGGCTCTTCATAAGTGTCTCAGTCAAATTCAGCTTTGAAATCTCTCTACCTTTTGTGGATTTTTGTCTTCTATTATACTCCAGCTAACATACTCTGTTGTAGTCATACCTGCCTTCCTTTTTTTAAAAATTTTTTTGTGAGAGAGAGGGACAGACAGAAAGGGAGAGAGAGATGAGAAGCATCAGCTCATAGTTGCAGCACTTTAGTTGTTCATTGATTGCTTCTCATATGTGCCTTGACTAGGGGGCTCCAGCTGAGCCCACTGACCTGTTGCTCAAGCCAGCGACCTTGGACTTCAGGCCAGTGACCAGGGGGTCATGTCTATGATCCCACACTCAAGCTGGCGACCTCAGGGTTTCAATTCTGGGCCCTCAGCGTCCCAGACTGACTCTCCATCCACTGTGCCACTCACTGACTGATCAAGCCAGACCTGCCTTCTTGACGGTTACTTGGACCTTTTGCTTTTGTCTCTCTCACTCTCTGCTGAAAGTTGAGTTAGCACTTGCCTCTTATCCATTGCATCACATCCTTCTCTTTGAATCACGAGTCTAAAAAAATATTCCTGCGCGTTCTTTATTCTTCCCAGCTTTTTATCTGTGACACAAAGAAAATCCTCCGGCTTCTTTAATTATATTATATTTGTGTTTACATTCATGTAAATGGGCTGCTTGCCCCTGAATCTATAAGTTCCTATGAAAACATTTATTCTTCAGTATTTTTTCTAGGTTTTCTAATACAGTGTTAGGGAGTATTTTATAAGTATCTGTTGGCTAATTGCTAACCCTTCCATGAAAGGTCTCACAACATTTGATTCGTCCTCTGATGGGCATCAGTCTGGCATTGCAGTGCCAAGTGAGAGATCTGGCAGCATTGCTTCGCATGAAAGACCTAGAGATTCAGGACTACCAGGAGAGTGGGGCTACGCTGAGCCGAGGTGAGAGGACGCTCTTCGAGATGTCGGGTGGGGCGTGGCACAGGGAATCAGGGGGGCCTCAGCCAAGGGGGGGACTATTTGCGTTAGAGAGGTGCTTCCCCAAGAGTGGGTGCTGGGTTCTGACCAAAACTGGAGACTTGATGGTTGGTGACACCTCTCTCTGCCTCGAGTACCTGGCTGGTGCCCAACTGGCCAATAGAAACTGTACCCAAGTCCAGACATGCCCTAGGCAATGGCAAGGAAAGACTTTGGAAAGGGGCCAACAGCTATACAAAATTGTATGAGGGCACCGTGAACTTGGGCCTTTAGGAAGCTGCACAGCTCCAACTTCAGAGTAAAAACTCAGTTTGACCTTTGTCTTTGAGTTGGGAAAAGCTCCTAGAGCACATGCTGCCACCAAATCTGTCGCTGGTGGCTACTCACCCTCTGCTCCTCGTGTTTGCCCACGTAATCTCACCCCTTCTCTCAGCGGATGGGTGCCTCTGGGTATTGTGTCTCTGTGCTCTTTCCCAACAAATTTTGGGCCTGTTTTCTTCCATGTCACAGGTAGGAGGCTCGTCCTAAGACTCACATTTCTTTTCTGAATCCCTTGTTATTAACAGATCGGTTGAAGACAGAGCCATTTGAAGAAAACTCTTTCCTGGAACAATTCACGGTAGAGGTAGAGTATTTGTTATTTCCTTTCTCCTGTGCAACTTGGCTTCACTTCCTTTTTCCAGGTACTCTAGCGGTGACTTGAGTTTGGATGTGAGGTTGCTTGCATGGTTGGAAAGCCCTTTCTCTGAAAACGTTGCCTACAGAAAGTCTGATAAGCTTCAGGTGTACGTGGGGAAATGGGGAGTGTAGGGGGAAAGGAACGTAAAAGGCAAAAGCGGGCTGATTAACACTCAGAAAACATCTCTGTTCAAGTGCCTAGGTATTTAGTTTGGAATTCTCTAACCTTGGAAAGCTTGGTTGCCCAGGTGCTAAATTTTTGCTTGTGGAGATCTGATCCCAGATCTGGATTGGGGAGCACGGGGCTAGTTATTATTACTTGTCCAGGCCCCTTCAACATCCCACAGTAGAGGAAGGTGGAAAGCACAGGGCTACCATTTGGGGACTGTCTTGTGGGCACCGTAGGCTGTGGAAAATCACAGTGTTTATGCAAGGGGACTGGCACAGGGGTGGACGGGGAGCAGATAATTGTGCCTGTCAGAAGCTCCTGCTAGGCTTCCCTTCTAAGGGTCGAGCGCGGCCAAAAGAAACATCTGCTAAATGCCAAACAGGGGGACTATTATTAATAGTGGCCTTTGATAATACCAGTCAATATTGATCTTTTCCTTCTCTAACTCTTCTGGGACTTGTTGGTTGTACAGTTAGTACCTTAGCATCATTGCCCTATTTTCTAATTGTGCCTGTTACCCAAGTTGGTACTTTATTATGTAAGTAAGTGATACTATTATAATACTCTGTTATGTATAAATTATTCATATTTCTATCTTGTCTTCCAGGCTAATTTGAAAACTCCTTGTGGATAGGGGCTGTAACTCATTCTTTTCCTTTGAACCTGAAATTATTACTTTTCACAGAGCTAAGCACGAAGCAGGTGTTCTTGAGTTGGAACTTTCTGTTCTGCCTCTGTTGACTGAGCTATGACTCCATAACTCGTGGGGTCTTAGCACTAAGGACAGAAAAAAGAAAAATGCAAGTGGAGTGTTTAGTCCATCTATTGCAGCAGTTGTAACACTGGAGAAGGAAAGTATGTATAGCTGCGTCCTGAAGCAGAATAGTTTCAAGTCTGTAAGGGGAAAGAGAGGCCATTAAACCTAGACTTCTAACAGAGAGATTTCCCAGGCCCCTTTCCTGTGAGTGTGGGTATGAGGGTAACGTAGGCTGGAGACGATGTACTAGCTGGTGCCTCAGCCCCTTAGTTAAACCACGCAAGGCTGATTCTTAGCTCAGCGGAGAGGACCCTTCCTGACCTAGTGCCTATACACCTATCCAGCTGGGTTTCTTTTTTTATACAGAGAGAGAGTCAGAGAGAGGGACAGATAGGGATGGACAGACAGACAGGAATGGAGAGAGATGAGAAGCATCAATTATTAGTTTTTTGTTGCGACACCTTAGTTGTTCATTGATTGCTTTCTCATATGTGCCTTGACCGTGGGCCTTCAGCAGACCGTGTAACCCCTTGCTCAAGCCAGAGACCTTGGGTCCAATTGGTGAGCTTTTGCTCAAACCAGATGAGCCCGCACTCAAGCTGGCGACCTCCGGGTCTCAAACCTGGGTCCTCTGCATCCCAGTCTGATGCTCTATCCACTGCGTCACCGCCTGGTCAGGCTCCAGCTTGGTTTCTTGATGTTTTTTCTTTATAGACTCTGCTTCAGCCAGCTAGAATGACTTAATCACCAAAAATGCTTTTTTTCTAACCTTTATGTCTTTGTACACATTGGTCCCTTGATCTAGAATGGCCAGTGCCTTGGATTTGTCTTGTAAACTTCTATTAATGTACTAAGTGTCAACTTCAGCTTCATTAGGAGACCTTTCCAGATTTTCCTTGTAAAGATAATATTCCATCCTTGTTGCTCTAGTACCTTGGTTTGTACCTGTATTTTAACCACTTGTAACTTTGTAATATTCTGTTTGTATGTCTGTAGGGCTGTCTTTCTCCTCCACTGTCTATGGACTACTTGAGGGTGAGGGCCATGTTGAATGCATTTCTGTATCTCTAGCACTGAGCACAGTGCCTAGAACTAGTAGGTTCTCAGTGAGTGTGTAGATGAGTATGTGGAAACTATATGCCAGGGGGATGTTATGAAAATTGTGACAGTGTGGCCTGTGGATACAGTGTTTCTTGTTAGACCTGTATTAGGGTCTCTGGTTATTCTTCCAGTTCATTTTGCAGCTTTGGATAAATCGTTTCTCTCAGGGCCTCTGTTTTCTCATTTGTAAAATTGGAGGCAAGGGGAACTCTACAGAACTGCGTGTGAAAGCCTAGAGGATCCAGGTGGTACTGCAGGAAGGGTATTGGTGTTCTGGACCCAACGACTTCAAGAATACTGGTCCTTAGGCTTTGGGTGACCCCATCCAAACTGCATAGACTTGTAGAATTTTATTGTATCTGTAAAGGGTCTGAGAGAGAGATGGTTGTAGCTTTCCATTCCTTAGATTAAGAAATTGGGCCTCTGAGAGGTTAAGTGACTTGCCTAAGGTCATAAAGCTATAGCTATAGGTTTAGGACCTCCTACCTTCCTTATCTAGGATTATCCCTAATTTGTTTGGCCACTTTGGTTATACACACCAATTAGGAAAGTTAGGGGCTAGGATAATGTGGAGTTCTTCTGACCTCTGGATCACTGCTCTGCCCCGTGCTGCTAGGACCACTGAATGGCCCGTGCTGCTAGGACCAAAAGGCTTCTTCACGGGACTGTGGGAGTTCTCCTGGCCGCTGCTTCTTTTCAGTTATTCTGCCTGGGTCCTACAAACAGGACACAGAAGGGTTATGGGGTCACTCAAGACTGAGCCGAAAGGATGTGCCATCAAAATAAGCAACATAGGAAGATAAACAAACCGGGACAGAGACCTCGGGATGAAGGTGCGGGGGGAGGGGGCTGATGTCAGAGGGCCACGCAGTCAGTGCCTGGGGTCTGTTTTTCTTAGTTTTCACTGGGACTATTGCTAGGCAAGAGGCCACCGAGACAGGGCAGGGGGCAGTAGGACAGGGAGGTTTCTAGGATACTAAGGCCAGGAAAGATATATTTAAGGACTGAACAGGGGTTACTTCTCCATACTTAGTCCTTTTCCACCACCTCCCCCAAGAGCCTCTGATTTCTCATTTCCACGGAGCCCAAGGGGCCAGTGGATGGTGGTCTAAGGAGAGGGGACACTGGCAATGTTGACACCAGTCAGCGGGGGAAGGTAGCTGCTGGCGCAATCCTGATAGTGGCCAAGAGTCCCATATGGAGCACTGCCTAGGACCAGAGGCTGGAAGTCACCTTGAGGAGCGGGAGACGAGTCAAGGACTTGGGGACTATTGCATGGCAGTAGGAGCTGTGTTACCGCGAACTTGAGGCTGATCGGGCTGGCCCAGCCCACTCCCAGCCTAGTCCACTGGAGGGAGTTCCTTCCCTTGGCCCTGTCCCGGCCTTTCTCTCTCCATCTGGTTGCCATCAGGCTGTGCGGCTGCTGGCGGGGCTCTTTATTTATTTATCCCAGTGTAATGGGGTGAGGAGGGAGCTGGCCTAAGGCTGGCATTCCGAGGCCAGGCCACTGAGCCACAGGCGGTTTGCATGGGTGTGTGAGTCACTGGGGCTGCATGCTGCTCAAACCAGACGCGGCTGGGCTCAGGGACAGGCAGCCCAAAATAGAGCCCCGCCCTCTGCAGCTGGCAACCCCTGGCCAGGAGTCAGCCCTTGACACCAGAACCCGGGCAGTTGCATGAAGCTGGCTATCCTGGGGGGGGGGGGCGCTTAACAGAGAGAGATTCTGCAGTCCTCTTCTCCGTCTTCAGACGAGAGCGTTCGGCATAGCAGTCGCTGCTTGAGCTGCGTTCTGAATGCCTTGTCAGATGTAATCTGTTCAGGATAATACTTTCACCAATTTCTGGTATATATATAGTTTTAGTTATGTAACTACAGTTAACGTTGATTTGACTCAGCATCCTAAATGTAGCCATGGCCTTTGTGTCCTGTCCAGTTTCAGTTACTATCTTCATCCTTCTGGTTGCCGCCTGTTTCTAGAGTAGATCCTTCCAGCAATGAAGTTACTCACTGCTACTGTTAGTAAGCTGGAGGTTGTACCAGAGACCCCCAGGGGAGATGCGGAGGCATTTACCTAGGAAAGTGTTGCCCTACTAGGTTCATTCACAGACAGCTTCTACTTGGTTTCCGTGGCTGGCTTTCCATTCTTTACCTGCCCCTTTAAATGTTAGCATTAACCTAGAATAGTGTCCTTGATCCTCACCCTCCATTCTCTTTCTGAGTATCCAGACCCCAGTTCCAGTGATCCTAGTACACCACTGAGGATGACGTTTACATCTCTACTGTGTTTCAGGCCCATAGTTCTTCCTGCATGTTGGACATTTCCACCTGGATGACCCACATGCAATTTGTGCAAAATTAATAATCCACTCCCCCAAACCTTTTTCTTTTCTCATATACCTTATTTTGAGGAATTGTACCATTACCCGTTTATTCAGTTTTCTAAGCTAGAAACTTAGAAAAAGTGGGAGTTACCCACTTTTCTCTTTGTCCTTACTGCTGAAGCCTAACTTGTCAGCTGTCTTTTGACTCTTCTGATTTTCTGTATTCCAGTTTCCATTGCCTTAGACTCACCACACCCAGCGCCATCTTCGGTTCGACCGTGCAGTAGCCTCCTAACTCTCCCCCAGTCAGTACTGTTGCCCCCACCCCAAGATGAACTCGCACTTGTGTCAGAGTGATCTGTTTGAAACAGAAACCTGATTGTGTCACTCTCTTGCTTACCGCCCTTTAGTGGCTCTCAATAGCCTATAGCAGTGGTCCCCAACCTTTTTTGGGCCACGGACCGGTTTAATGTCAGAAAATATTTTCACGGACGGATAAATGCACAAAATAAAATTATGCGACCGGCGTAAAAACTGGTATTTTTAAATATAATTGTCGAACTTATGAGACAAGCGTCAAGAGTGAGTCTTAGATGGATGTAACAGAGGGAATCTGGTCATTTTTTAAAAATAAAACATCGTTCAGACTTAAACATAAATAAAACGGAAATAATGTAAGTTATTTATTTTTTCTCTGCGGACCAGTACCAAATGGCCCACGGACCGGTACTGGTCCGCGGCCCAGGGGTTGGAGACCACTGGCCTATAAGATAAAGTTCAAAATATCTTGCCTGTCACACAAGATTATTCATGACTTGGTCCTGCTGACCTCTTTAGCCTGACCCTCTGTCGCTTGCCCGCAGCGCCCACAATTCCGTCATACTGAAGGGTTGACAGTTTCTGCTCATACAGCTCTAGGCCCATTTGCTTTGTACGCCCTGCGCTCTTGTCCTTGCGACAAACTCCGATTAACCTTTCCTACCTCTGCTCAGGCATCGTCTCTTCCATGAGTTTTCCATGAATTTTTTCTTTCTTCAGCCTTCTCTCCTGCTTCCAAGCATAGATACGCTGTCCTGCAATGCCCACAGACCCCTTGCCTACCTCTGTCACTCTAGTCTGAGCCACTGTCGTCTTTTCTGTTTTACAATAGCCTCCTTACTGGTGACCCTGCTGCGACCCCTCCCCCGCTTCTGGCCAACAAAGTGATCTTAAAAATAAGTCACATCATGATACTCTCCTGCTCAAAGCCCTTCACTAACTTCACATTTCACTTACAGGGTAGAACCAAGACCTCCCGATGGCCTGGCCTGCAGAGCCCTCCCTGATCGGGACTGCACTACCTTTCTGGCCTCACTCGAACATTCCCCTGCCTTTAGGCCAGTGGTTTACCAAGTGTGCGCCAGGGTGCACTGGTGCGCCCTAGAAGATTTCCAGGTGCGCCCTATGGTATTCCAGAGAAATATGTGCCTGTTGGGGACCAAAAAACCAACAGGGTTTTTGGAGTTTAGATTTTTGGGGGACAGAGATGTGGGAAATTGACTGTAAGCTGACAGTCTACCCAACCCCCATCTCACTTGCCTGACTAGGTTGCAAAAGGCTGTTAAGCTGTGGTGCTGGATTGTTTACACTACCCCCCATGTTCCCCAGAAAGACTGGAGGCAAGTTTCTTCTATCCTTTGTTTGGTGTAAAGTTAAGATGATATGTATGGTGGGGGTTTTCTGCACTCAACACAATTAAGAGTAAAAAGAGAGGAATTCTTCAATGTATTGACAAGGAAATGAGAGTTTGCTTTTCAAATATATGCCCAAACACTGAAGAAATCACTAGGACACATCAGGCTCATGTTTCTCTTAAACACAAGAATGAAAAAACAACACATTCGTACCAGGACCTGCCGAATTTACTAAATCTTACTAAGAATGTATCTATATATATAAAAAGATAACTTTTTTGTCGGTTTTTTATTTTTATTTTATTATTTTTTAAAATTTATTCATTTTTGTAGGAGAGGAGAGAGAGAGAGAAAGAAAGAGAATGGGGGGAGGGGGAGCAGGAAGCATCAACTCCCATATGTGCCTTGACCAGGCAAGCCTAGGGTTTTGAACCAGAGACCTCAGCATTCCAGGTCAAAGCTTTATCCACTGTGCCACCACAGGCCATGCCCGTTTTTTAATTTTTTCAACCCCTCTTTTTTACAAATTCTAAAAAGCATAACTCAAAAAATGTAACATAAAAATGATTTTTAATGTCAGAATCAACTTAATTTTGTCATATTTATTTCATTTAATTACCATAAAAGCATGCTTGAATTTTACTTTTTTTCTCTAATATTTGACTTAATTATTATAACATATTTCTCAGAAATTTGTATACAGTGTGCCTACAATTATTTGTAGGATTTTATTTTATTTATTTATTTATTTATTTTTTGTATTTTTCTGAAGTTGGAAACAGGGAGGCAGTCAGACAGACTCCCGCATGTGCCAGACCGGGATCCACCCGGCATGCCCACCAGGGGGCGATGCTCTGCCCATCTGGGGCGTCGCTCTGTTGCAACCGGAGCCATTCTAGTGCCTGAGGCAGAGGCCACAGAGCCATTCTCAGTGCCTGGGCAAACTTTGCTCCAATGGAGCCTTGGCTGCGGGAGGGGAAGAGAGAGACAGAGAGGAAGGAGAGGGAGGGGTGAAGAAGCAGATGGGTGCTTTTCCTGTGTGCCCTGGCTGGGAATTGAACCCGGGACTCCTGCACGCCAGGCCGACGCTCTACCACTGAGCCAACCGGCCAGGGCCTTATTTTAAATGCGCCCCGACTTCAAAGAGTTTGAGAAGCACTGCTTTAGGCACTTACGCTGCCGTTCCCTCTGCCTGCAGTGCTCATTCTCCAGATATTTGTGTGGCCAACTCCCTCACTTCCTTTACGTCTGTATAAGTTATCTATTGCTCTGACGAATGACTCCAAAACTAGTGGCTTAAAACAACAAACATTTATCTTATACAGCTTTTGAGGGTCAGTTATCTGGAAGCAGCTTATCTGGGTGATTCTAGTTCTGGGTCTCTCAGGAAGTGGCAATCAAGATTTTGGTTGGGACTGCAGTCATCGTAATAGGCTGGAGAATTCAATTCCAAGCTCTGTCACATGGCTGTTGGCTGGAAATGCCATTTCCCTGCCACATGGCTTCTACATAGGGCCACTCACATGAAGATCCCTGGATTACCTCCAGTAATCCCTGAGAGACCAAGACGAAGACTAAGATCAAGACCAAAATGGAAGCTGTGGTCTTTTTAATTTTATTTATTTTTTTAGAGAGAGAGAGAGAGAGAGGAAGGGAGAGAGATGAGAAGCATCAACTCATAGTTGCTGCACCTTAGTTTTTCATTGATTGCTCCTCTTACATGCCCTGACCCGGGGGCTCCAGTCTAGCCAGTGATCCCTTGCTCAAGCCAGCGACCTTGTGCTTTAAGCTAGCGACCTTGGGCTCAAGCCAGTGACCTTTTGGCTTCAAGCCAGTAGCTTTGGGATCATGGCAATGACCCCACACTGAAGCCAGTGACCCCATGCTCAAGCTGGTGACCCTGTTCTCAAGCTGGATGAGCCCATGCTCAAGCCAGCGACCTTGGGGTTTTGAACCTAGGAACTCAGCATCTCAGGTCAACACTCTATCTACTGTGCCATACTGGTCAGGCGGAAGCCATAGTCTTTTTATAACCTAATCTCAGAAGTGACATCCCTTCCCTATCTTGCTGTATTCTCTTCATTAGCAGTGAGTCACTAAGTCCAGGCCATACTCAGGGGGAGGGTAGTTAAGCTCAATCTCTTAAGAGGAGGTGTGTTAAAAATTCATGGACATATATACATGAACTACAGTGATGTCTTTGTCCACATATCGTCTTTTCAGTGGTGTTACCCAGACTTTCCTACTTACAACTGTAAGCCGCGTCCCTGCACCTGGCCCTTGCATTTTACTTGACCATGCTCTCCTTTGTATTTTTCCCACAGCCCTTACTTTCTAACATATTATCATAATACTCACTGATTTTATCATACTTATTGCTTATGGTCTGTCTCCCCCCTGCTAGAATGTGTAAGCTCACCAAGGACAAGGATGTATGTTTTGTGCACTGATTTATCCAAAGTGCCTAGAACAGTGTCCACTCAATAAATTTTTTTTGAGTGGGTGTAGGAATCATATCTTCCCATTCCTTTTTATTATCCTTGTCTTATGAAGAGGCCACCAATGTATCACCTGTTGGTAGCCTGAGAGGCAGACAGCTCTATGATAATTATGTGAGTGGTCTAAGGAGAGGACCACTGTTAGATTGCCATTCTATGACCTGCCTTGTTTCTTCGACTCTTAGTTTAGTGGGAGAGTGTCCCAACTTTGGGATGAAGCATAAACCTTGAATCTCTTATCATGGAGAGACCCTAGAATCTCTTTTACGGACTCAGTTAAGAAATTAAATACCTCAAAATCCAAAGGAGTAAGAACTTAACAAAACCAGGAGAGGACATTAGTCATAGAGCCAAAAGTAAGTGATTAAATTTCTCCTTTCCTTGGTCTTTCCTCTCTCTGGGCTCCACTTCCACAATTAGAGGCGCAGCTCCTCTGCCATGCACCTGCTTTTACCACGTGGGGAAGACACAGGGTTCAGAGTACGTTTTGTCAGTCTCCTCATTGGCATCTTATGCAAGGGTGAGTCCAGATGCATCAGAATGTCCTCCCTACCATGGTAGGTATCACTTCTCGGGTCCCGAGAAACTTGCAGTTAATTCATTCTTCTGCAATTCAGTATAGTGCACACATACTGTGTCAGGCTCTGTGAGCATCTACGTGTGATAATACTGTCATCCAAGAGCTCGCTGTGTTTAATGAGGGACAATGCAGGCCACAGTAGTGGAGCGACTGAAAAAAGCTTCCTGTAAAAGGCAGATCTTGAACTGGACTGTCGTGGGTTGTTTGCTTTCTTCAGTTTTGCTAGGGAAATACTTGGAAGGCCATTTAGGTGGAAAGCACATGGGCAAAGATCTACAGTAGGAATAAGAGTGGATGAGGATTAGCAGGAAATAAGGTTAGTAAGATAATGCCTCGAGGCCAGGTTGTGGAGGGCCTTCAGTGCTGGTCTGGAAGATCGCTGCTTTCTTCTGAAGGCAAATGTTTTTCTTTTTTTTTTTTCCTGCCTGTAAGGCACTGACTTGCCCATTTCAGTCCAGTTGTTAACATCTGTCGTTACACGCAGTGATTCTTAAACAGAGGCACATCTCCTAGGAAGGAGATGGGGCACTTCCTTCTTACCGTTATTAATTACTGTTGTAGATAGGGAGAAACCATGGAAGGTTTGGACTGGAGAATTGACATATGAAAGTAATCTTTCAGGAAGATTAGGCTGTCAGTGGTGTGCCTGTGTGATCTGAAGAATACTGGTGCCATTGACAGGCTGGGCAAGTCATGGGTGGGGCTCAATTAAATCTAATCTTGGGCATATAAAGGAATGGTTTTCCTTATTTAAAACACAAATCCACCAGTATTTGAGCTCTGGAATGAAAACTCCAGGGAGGAAGAGATGGCCGCACATGTTTCTCAACTGTATTTCTTTTGAATTTGCCTTCTCTCTGGGGTTTTCTCACTGGGACTCCCATAGTCGCCATTGAGCCCTGCTACCAGGGGTCACCACCTTTCTCCTTTCGGCCCGAGAATGTATAAAAGGGCCCCCCTCTTCCTTTATTTTCCTCTTACAAAGCTTTATATGGGATTATACTTTCAAAAGAAAATTTATTAGAAATTGGAGGGGAAAACTAAAAGGAAATCAATGTAGAAAATGCAAATGAGATAAATGGACTCATTTCCAAAAGGCAGGTTTCTGATTCTGGGAATCCCAATAGTGCAGGACTTAATCACCTTCACATTCTCTTCTCTGAAAAAATTGAAAGCATGATGTTATAAACTCAGATGCCTACGTGGGGTAGGCATCTAACAGACATACGTGTATCTAGCCGGATGAAAGACAATGGAGCCTATGGGGAACTGAACTGTGCATCTCCCTACGTCTAAGCCCAGATGGGCTAGCACAGTTTAACAGACGCTGCTCCAGGGAGTTGTGTATCTTACTTCATTCAAAGGAAGTTACCAACTCTTCTAAAATAAAAACTTTTTTTTGTTTCACCAAATCTACTGTTAGTTTCTCATGTGGTTTTAATCTCCAAGTCTAAGAAATCTACTTAGTTCAGAATTGAGTTTGAAGCAGTGTTGATGGATGCCTTATTTCTGGCAAATATCTAGCCCCTTTAGGTCTAATCTATAAGCTGCACATGCCCCTGGAGCATTTTGCTGTGATTCACGGTTGAATCTCCCTGTTTTCCCCTCTTGTAGAGGGGGGATAAATCCATTGATTACAGTATGCCCATTTAGCAATGCCTTCATTTATTAAAAAAAAAAAAAATATATATATATATATATTGATGGCTTATGCATAATTAGAGTTAATTTCAAAACATAAAATGAAGCTCTTTTTTAATACGTGCTGGATTTAAATGTATCATAGGACATACAAGTGTGCATATTCAGGAAAGAGTTTAAAAAATAAGGTTGAAGTTTAGGTTGAAAAGGACCTATAGAAATATATTTGGGAAATCATCTGCAAAGGAGCAATATTTGAGAATGATGCATTTTTTGGTGGGAAGAACATGAAGAAAAGAACAAAAGTCCGCCTGATTGGTGGTCGACCTGGGACGCTGAGGTCCCCAGTTCAAAACTGAAGGTTGCCGGCTTGAGCATGGGCTTGCCAGTGGGGTTGCTAGCTTGAGCATGGGATCATTGACATGATCCCAAGGTCGCTGGCTTGGGCATGGGATCATTGACATGATCCCAAGGTCGCTGGCTTGAGCCCAAGGTCACTGGCTTGAGCAAGGGGTCACTGGCTCTGCTTGAGCCTCCCCCCCCCCCGACTGTTAAGGCACATATGAGAAGCAATCAATGTATAAAGTGAAGAAACTACAAGTTGATGCTTTTCACTTTTCCCTTTCTCTCTGTCTATCCCCCTTCTCTCTTCCTCTAATAAAAGAAAGAAAGAAAAAAGAGAGAGAGAGAAAGAAAAAAATAAAAGAGAAAGAAAGAAAAAGAAAGAAAGAGAGAGAGAAAGAAAGAAAGAAAGAAAGAAAGAAAGAAAGAAAGAAAGAAAGAAAGAAAGAAAGCAGAAAAAAGAAAGAAAGAAAAAAGGAAAAGTCCAGTGATGGTTTTGGAGGACAATCATGAATTGGAAGGAGGCGTAGGAGACAGTGAGGGAAATGTGAGTGAGATAGGACGAGAATCTGAGATAGCTGAGAAAGGGAAGCTAACCATTATCAAGTACATACTGTGCTTGTGCTAGACACAGTGCTAGGTACCTTACTTAAATCCTGACTTTCGATCCTTACAACACACCATGAGGTTAGTGATAGTCTCCTCATTTTAAAGATAAAGAAGCAGAGGCTCAATCAAGGGCTAAGTAATTTGCTTTAAATCAGTCAGCTGATTTCCTCATATTTGTCTTTACTCAAATCTCACACTCTTTCTGTCACCAAGTGGGGTGATTCCCAGTGCCACATGTGGGAGAGAGACCAAAGAGAAAGGGCGACTGCCTGAGAACTCCTTAGGTCATTCATGATCTTGGGCAACATCAGCAGCTTGCAGGCAGCTAAAGATCAATTGACCAGGCAATAGAGACATGGCACGTAGAACCCTCATCAGAGAAGTTTCATCCTGAAAAGGGAATGAGAGGTAGAAGGAGCTTAAGCAAAATTCCTTTTTAAGATGGGAAGATACATGTTTGAAGGTAGAGGAGAATCCACTGGGACAGGAAAGTTTGAAAGCTGGGACCAATGGAGTGGGGCCAAGTGGAAGGATTAGCCCTTCCTCAGGGGGATGTGGGTGGCATGAAGGCACAGGAAGTATTTTGAAGATACTGTAGATGACTCGATTTCTGTCTACTTCCATCCTCTTTCCTCAGGAGAGGTAACCTTTTCATCCCAGCGTTGTAAAGTTCTTTCCAAGGACATTCAATCTGCCTTACTTAAGAAGAGGATCGGATAGTTACACGACTTCTGTTAGAACAGGAACAGTGAAAGGGACAGAAGTCAAAGTTGGAGCTGTATTCTTTACTTCTCCCAAACTCCCAAAGCACTTTGTATCTTATCTGTGTCATTTATCACTTTAGCTTTATTATAAGAATTTCTAGCCTGACCAGGTAGTGGCACGGTGGATAGAGCATCAGCCTGGGACTCAGAGAACCCAGGTTTGAAACCCCAAGGTCGCTGGCTTGAGTGCAGTTTCACTACCTTGAGCGCAGGGTCGCTGGCTTGAGCATGGGATCATAGACATGACTCTGTGGTCACTGGCTTGAGCCCAAAGGTCACTGGCTTGAAGGGATCACTGGCTTGGCCAGAGCCCCTTGGTCAAGGCACATATGAGAAAGCAATCAATGAACTACTGAGATGTCTCAATGAAGAACTGGTGCTTCTCATCTCTTTCTCTCCCTATCTGTCTGTCCCCCTCTCTGTCTCTCACCAAAAAAAAAAAAAAAAAAAAAAAAAAATTCTAGACTTATCTCCCTTGTTAGATTATACACGTCTTAAGTGCCGCAGTGTCTTGCTCAGTTTGCTTCGTCTTCTGCACCCACTACAGTGCCTTTTCAACAGGAGGTACACAGTGATGAGTGATTGTAGCATAAAGGTGTTGGCATTCGAGGAGTCTCTCATATTGGTCAATATTTCTCTGGTTATACAAATGAAGAGAGAAAACAACTTACCTTTAAGCTTTACCTGATCTATTGGCTTCATTATCTTAGCCTTTTACCTACCTAAAGGGTTCTCTTATATCCTTTACTTGTGAGTAATATATTTTTGGAGCTGAACCAACTTGAGTTCATCCTCTCAAGTTGGAGGATGTACCAACTTGAGAAGTGACAGTTCTACAGAGACTGAGTCATATTGGCTTAGCTGTCCAATGTTTAGGATTCGTGGGCATCCTTGTAATCGCCCATAGGGAATTCAAGCAGACATTGCCAAAGTCTCAGGAAGCATTGTTGTCATTCTGTGCAGGAGATCTTTGGTCTATTTGTTTTTCTATTTGGAAGTTTAAACTTTATGTGGACAGTACTTATTAAGCACCAGCAAAGAATTAAACATTATGATATTTAATATTTTGTTTTACTGAAAAATTAAAATGTGGTTTCTGTCCTTGAAAGGTGGACTATTAAGATTTTATTTTTAGATTTTTTTAATTGATTTTTTTTAAAGATTTTATTTATTGATTTTAGAGAGTGGGGGTAGAGAGAGAGAAAGGCAGGGAGTGGAGGAGTGGGAAGCATTAACCTATAGTAGTTGCTTCTCCTGTGTGCCTTGACCAGGCAAAGCCGGGGTTTCGAACTGGCAACCTCAGTGCTCCAGGTTGACTCTTTATCCACTGTGCCCCTACAGGCCAGGCAAGAATATTCTAAATACATAAAACGTATGTTACCCAAAAGGAGGAAGAAGTATATGGATTCATTTGGCTGTGATCTAGGGTTCACACCAGGTTAGTTTGGGTGAGGCGTTCTGGAAGAGATGAATCTTGAGCTAAGACTTCAGAGGGATTTTGTATAATAAATGGCTGCCGAAGGGAAAACACACTAGGTGTTTTATTCAGTTACACCATCTGAGAGGCTCCCCTGAGGGGTGGTGGTTTGAGGGAATCCTTCCAAAGCTCTTCGGCATCTGTTACTCTTATGCTCAAAGCCTGACCAGTTTTGCTGCTGTCCATCGTCCCCTTAGACTCTATTACTCCAAAGAACCCCTTCCAATTTGATGTGAGTGAAATTAGGAACAAGGAGCTTGGAGACCATTGGATGACAGTACTTCTTGGTTTAAAGAAGGAATAGTCTCAGATCATCTTGGCAGTTAGTTTTCTGCAGCCCCCAGCAGCTGAGGGACAAGCAGAGTCAAAGTGCTGAATTTAGTGGGTACCTAAGGAGATACAGGTCTCAAGCAGAGTACATAAAAACACAACTAAGCTACAGAAAAAGAATATTACCTATTCTTCTGCCGTGCACAACCAAACTATCAATAGTTTATCCACTTAGTCTGTAAGTATGATGCTAACAGCGTAAGCCAAAACACTCATGTCTCAATTTTTTAAAGTTTTTATGGGAGTGAGTGTCGTAAACTTGAAAGGTTGTATGTCAAGACTGTTGTAACCCAAGGAGCCCCTGTATCCCTGCATAGTATTGATTATGAGACTAGGTTACAAATCTCATCCAGGTCCTACCCTAGTACCTTAACAAAGGAAATCCTGTCATCTCAGGTATCTTGTACAGAGGAGTAGAGCAGTCGAATTTTATGAGCTTTAAGGGAATTTATCAATCTAAGAATATATCAAGCCTCTTTGTTTTACTTATGAGGAAATTAGGGCCCACAAAGATCAAAGAAACCTTGTGTGACAAACAGTGGTAGATTTTGACACCAGGACTCAGAGTTTAGCAGCAGGACACAGGGCTCTGAACTTCTGGTCCAGTATTCTTCCATCATGTGCCATCGCCCTGCTTCCTGTTACACAGCTGTGCACGGAACTTCATGTGGACAGTAAGCAGACCGAGCCCCACCTGTGAGCAGTATAGAGCCCTAAGTTAATTACGAGGTAGGAAGATGGGGCACGGCTGGAGAACTCTGCCCCAGGTACTGCCTCCGTCCTTACTCCACATTCCTTTCTTCCCTCTCTTGGTCTTGCACATCTCTAGGCTCGTATATGCAATTTGAGAAAAAACTGTTAAACAATTCATGAGGTCGGAGGAGATTGCTAACAAATGGGCAGAGATGTATAGAATTCAAAAATAAAACTAAAGGAGGAGAAAAATCGAGGAGTAACACTTGATTAATTTATCTAGCACAGTGCCAGAGCAATGCTACAGGAGAATGCGGACGAGTGTCTAGCTCTTTCCACAGTGTATACAAACTATCCCATAAAATCATTTGCTGTTTTTTTGCCCTTTTCTGTGTTTAGCAAGTAGCACCCTCAGTGTTGATTCAGCTTCCCAGGAAGATACATCAGTCACTGGACTGGTAATAGCCTTTACCTTGTAAACTAATAAGTTGGCATTTTAATTTCTAAGTCAGTGTCTTATGATTTTAGTCAGCATCAGTCAGTCCTTCAGCATCTGATTATGCCTAAATTAACTAATGACCACCAAGTTAGAGACTCTGGATCTTTGGTGATCCTCGCAGACTCCGATAGACTCCCCACAGGATGCTGCTTAAGTAGCCACTCAGGGTCTCTCAGTCCATGTATCCATTGCCCTTCCCCCAACATTTCATGTTGAAAATACCAAATGAACACTGTGGGCTCCTCTAATTCCATTTTAGAAGCATCTCGGGTAAGGACCAGAGAGTATTGGATGTTGTGCCTTTTGTTCGGTGCAATAAGTGGTCTTACCCAAACAACTCTTTCCATTGACCCTGCCGTGTACAGTAAGAAACCCATCAGTGGGGCTTTGCACAGCTGGAGAGGCCCTTCGGATGGGGAGTGGGAGGTGTGCACATGCTAAGTTGGAAGGGGTCTCTCTCGGTACTCTCTTCACTTGTAGCTTCCCCTCCTTTGACTTCATCCTCCAGTGAGCAAAGTGCCCCTCTGTCTCTTATTCTTTTCCCACACCCATTTTAGGAACTTCAGAGTCAGAGGGCCTTCCGGAATCGTGTTGACCTGCTCCGGAGAGCCCTGGCACCTCACAGTCTGAAGATTGGTTCTGGTTGTACCGATCTGCTCAGGACTGCCTGGATCAACTAGCGATGCTATACAGACCAATAGCCCTTCTTTCCCGAAACTGCTCTTGAGGCCGTACAGCCTGCAACAAATAGCCATTGTACTAACCTCGTATCGGGGCTTAGAATGTCAGTTTTCAGCATGTCCTTATATATAAATATAGGCCTCTCTAGATATAAAAAGTGAGAGAGTCTGTAAGTTGCTTTTTTTTTTCTATACCCCCTTTCATGGGACAAGCTAATGAGGTGCATATCATTAAAGACCCAATGTTTTGTGGGACGGAGCCTTTTAAACTGGATGTGCCTGGCTTAGTCATGGCAAATATTTACCAAAAAAAAAAAAAAAAAAGGGACATACCATATAAAATTAGAGTTCTGAAAATAGTACCGAGAGAGGGAGAAAGAAAGAAAAAAAAAAAAAAAACGGGACAGAAAATACAGGCCAGTCTGTTTGGGGAAAAGGGAAAAAGATAAAATGAGAGAAACCTCGGCAGTAAAAACAGCATCTTGGTAAACAGACTATAAAAAAAATTGTGACCTGCTTTCTGGCAGCCCTGGCGGCTGTCGAGCGGGTGAAGGTGGCGGAGCTGGCGTCTGTGTGGACACACGGTGCCCGGGGCGCACGGCTCCCCTGGCCGCGCAGGGCGTTAAATTTAGCCACATAATGATGGGCCTGAGGACAGCCTCTTGTTGACCACACCATAATTACTGCTTCACTTTATGAATTTTATTTTGCTTATTCTGTTTCCTCCTTCTTTGGCATGAAGGAGGCCTGGAGTGGGGGGAGTCCCGCCCCCATACCCCTCCCTTACTGGACAAATGAGTCTTCATAGAAACCAGGGCTCTTGGGCCATCAGGGTAAAGAGTAAGCTCCCTTGATTAATCCTAAAGAGGGGAAGATTAACTGGTCCCCGTGGCTCCTTTTTTTTAAATCATAGTCTAGCATAGTCATAAGTGGGACTCGCCAGCCCTCCTTCTCAGAACTCTTGGAGAAAATGTCCTGAAGTCTTTGGTCACAGAAGTCACTGTCACATGGGTCTACAGAGGTTGACACTCTTGCTCTGTTTATACCCCAAGAGCTGGTATCCCAGGTTTGTTGGATTTTTTGGTCTTTGGTCCTAAACTGCTTAGCTAGCTGCTTAGAAGTTGAGCTTTGCAAGCTCTGCATCACGAAGGGGCATGTTTTATATATGTCAGTCTTGGTAACAGCTGGGTTCTCAAAGCTGGGAATCTGATGTAATCAAGGGACTCTGTTCAGGTAACATAGAAATATCTGATCAAAATATATTTCTGAAACCTCAAATATTATTCATCTTGGGCATGGATGATGCAAATCTCGGTTTTAGAGTTAAAAGAACAGTAGCTAGAGCATATCAAGACATTGTCAGAGTGGTGCTTGAAGGCTTAGCTTTACCTGGCACTCTAAGGAAGGGGTCAGAAGCCCTTGATCTCAGAGCAAAAGTACCATATTGGGGAGAGAAGGTAGGTTGTCTAAAGGGCATTGAAGACTTGCATAGAATAGGTCCGGGGTCATTGCGGGTGAAGTCCTTGAATGGTGACCCAGGCTGGCGGCCACCTATGGCCCCACAGTGGCCCTCCAACTGAGGAAGTGGTGGAAGAGGAAAAGCAAACAGGGGTTGTGGTCAGGGTCCTGGCTTGTCTATCATTGGCCACGACTGTCCTGTTTGTGTGTCAGGGGTGGTTGGGCTTCTCCCAAAGCCAGGCAAGAACGTGTCAAGGAGAGGCTTCTTGCAGCTCTTGTTTTCCCAAAACAAAGGAAACTCCTTGCATTGCTGGAAGTCGCGTGCTTGGATGCTGAGTTTGTTATTGCCTGATAACCTGGCCACCAACTCCTGCCCTCCTCTTCACCTCTCAACAACCAGGGTCTCAGTGGGAGCAGCTTCCTGCTCCTCATCCTACAGCAGATTCACTCTCTATTGTACCCAGAGGGGAAAAGGAGAGGAGAGCTAGTCCTTCCACCCCCATACCTACCCTCTTCACTTCCCATGGAACTTTCTAGAACAGTACTTTTCAAAATAATCTGACACATGATCTTACTGTGCATGGCTAAAATGTAGCACATGCCACATGTGACAAGTTGACTAATACTCAAACCATTTTATACCCTGTTTATTGAGATGAGTCTTCTGAATATGTGTTTGGATGTCATGGCAATGTCAGGTTGCTATAAGAGTTTTAAGAAACTTACACTCAACTTCTATCCTTACCTCATCATGAGCTAGTAACAAAGAGTTCATGGATCAGCACCAGTTGGCTGATCACACTTTGAATAGCATTCTTCTAGAACCTTAAGACCTAGTGAGTTTGAGCTATTTCCTATTGGACATAGGGATCCTACCCAAAACCTGTTTAGTAGGGGATGAATAGAAAAAGAAGGTATTAAGGAAATTTTAGGCAGACACTGAGGTGAAAGGCTGGACTAGATCAGGGGTCTGGAATCTATGGCTCGTGAGCTAGATGTGGCTCTTTTGATGGCTGCATCTGGCTTGCAGACAAATCTTTTTTTTTTTTTTCTGAAGTTGGAAACGGGGAGGCAGTCAGACAGACTCCCACATGTGCCCAACGGGGATCCACCCGGCACGCCCACCAGGGGGTGATGCTCTGCCCATCTGGGGTGTTGCTCTGTTGCAACCAGAGCCATTCTAGCGCCTGAGGCAGAGGCCAGGGAGCCATCCTCAGTGCCCGGGCCAACTTTGCTCCAGTGGAGCCTTGGTTGCAGGAGGGGAAGAGAGAGAGAGAGAGAGGAAGGAGAGGGGGAGGGGTGGAGAAGCAGATGGGCGCTTCTCCTGTGTGCCCTGGCCGGGAATCGAACCCGGGACTCCTGCACGCCAGGCCGACACTCTACCACTGAGCCAACCGGCCAGGGCCTCGCAGACAAATCTTTAATAAAAAAATGTTAAAAATATGAAACATTCTTATGTATTACAATCCATTTTCCTACTGCTCATGTTCATGGTTGTGGGTGGCTGGAGCAAATCACAGCTGTCCTTCAGTACAACACCAAATTTTTATTGGATAATGCGTTACATACATGGGTTGTTGTATGGCTCTCACGGAATTACATTTTAAAATATGTGGTGTTCATGGCTCTCTCAGCCAAAAAGGTTCCCAACCCTTGTACTAGATGGTTCAAGCTTTCTTTCCCAGGGCTAAGTTCTGTGATTCTAGGTTAAACAGTGAGGCCAAGAGATAAAGTCAGTGACCATGATGATTTTCCCTTGGGCAGCGATTTTCAAATGGTGTGCTGCAAGAAATTTTAAAACATGCACGACCTCACTATTTAGTCATGGGCTCTGACCTCTTTTCCCTTAGATTGTCAAATTAAAAAAATGACACTACCATCTGGTGTGAATGAATCAAAATTATACTTTTTGTGTGTGTGTGTGTCAGATTGGCAAAAAATTATAATTTTTGGTGTGCCACAGAATTTTAAGATTGAGAAAGGTTGACAATCGCTGCCTTAGGGTATTGTTTCTAACCTTACACTGCAACTCCAGGTGACTTAATGAGGTAAAGAAAGAAAAGCAATGGATGCTGTGTCATTACCATCTGGATAGGAGGTCTTTCTCATACAGATTGATCATGTGTTTGGTCAGCGTTATCCTAATCTGTTAGGAGGCCACCAAATTGTTTCTAGAAGTTGAGAGATCTAGGATTGAGGGGAAAAGTAAATATTGGCAGAGTTGGTGGAATTCAAGTAAGATAAGAAATGGGGCTTTGATTCGAAATGTGGGTTATTGGCAGGGTTACCTGACAGCCAGAGTGGGGGGGGGGATAGGTGTGCGTAATACTTAAGACAGGAGGCTAACAGCCCAGGTCCATAGGACAGCTGGTTGGAAGGGACTTGCCACACGGTCAAAGGTTTCCCTTTGCCAGAGAGGAATAAGGGGACTGAGAGGGAAGGCTGTTCGGAAAGTAAGCCAAGGGTTTAAAGCACTAAAGAGTTCCATGAGGAAGGGAGTGTGACACTTCCGGGTCCCACCCTTGCTAAAGGACAGAAGGAGGAGGAGGCCGTCTCAGCTCTGCTTCTTTTCCCTTTTTAACACCTCTCTAACTTCAGGGATCCGCAATCAGGAAAAGAAACCAGATGGAAGCTCCTGATTAAAATCATTCTGGCCACGTGTCCCTCTTAAAACTGATCCACAGCTTGCTAACGACCTTAGGATAAAGTCCAAACTCCTTACTAAAGCCATTAAGGCCCTTTATGACCTGGTCTCTTCTGGTGTCTCCAGCTCCGTCTCCCACTCTCCTGCTAGGCTACACTCACCGCCCCTCCATACTCCCAACCTTCCCTCCGCCCGCACTCCAGGGAACTGCTGTCAGTTCCTAGAGCCCATTATTCTCTCGTATTCCTAGTCCTTGGCATGGGCTGTTCCCTCCAGAAGTCCCCCGGCACCACCAGCAGACCTTCTCGTCTGGACAGCTCCGATTAGTGGCTTAGATTTTAGTGAAACTGGCACTTCCTCTAAGGAATTTGCCCTGACTCTCTGTGAATTCAGATTAGTTGCCATCTATGTGCTATTTTATTTGCTCTGTCATAGGCCTGGTCTACACTGCATTGTAGTTACTGGGTTTTCTGGCTCCCCCATCAGATGGTAAGTTCCCCGAGGGCAGGGATATTATCTGTCTTGTTTAGCCAATGTTTGATCCATTGTAAGAACTCAGTAAATTTTGAGGTGCTACTATTCTACACAGAATTTTTGGCCTTATTATTTAATTTGATTCTTCCACAAATATACTGATCACCTTCTCAGATGAAAAGGAAGAACAAATTTACATACTTTTTTTTTTTTTGACCCCACAGGGGCACTTCAGGATGAGGGATCCGATGAATGGGCTCAGAGAAATTAAGTGATCCTGAATCCCACAAGTAATTGCAGTTAAAACCAGAACCTCATCCTTTGTCTTTCTAGTACAGAGCATTTTCACACTGTCTCAGAGGCTCTGTTCTAATGAACTATATTGGAGAAGGGAGGATGCTCTGAGACTGAAAGGCGTTCTTGAATCTGCCCATTGAAGCCCTGAAAAATGACTAAGCACCAACCTGGAGTATCATCACATAGACGGTCAAGAAAAAATGTTAGTACCACGAGACATGGAATGAGCTGAGACACAGTTGGAGGGGAATCCTCTATCTTGGAGGAAGATCTGAGAATGCTGACATTTTCAGCTGCCAAAATGTTTGCCTTGGTGCCGCCTTGAGAACAGGATAGCCAAGTGGGATGAGAGCAAAACCAGGGCTGCGGGAGGGGACCCTCGCTAGCCCTCTTCCGACTGCAGCCGTTTCTCAGTCACGGAACAAGTGAGCTGGATGCGCTAGGACCTCTAAGGCTGCTCTCAGCCCTTTCAGTCCTTCTGTTCTTGGGACCTGGAGGGAATTGGTATCACCCAGATCAGCAGGAACCCGGTCTGTAGCAGAGCTGGCCACAGGCCAGGTTCAAAATTATTCCTGCGCCTTGGCCTTGGGCAGGGGAGACACGGCTCGGTTCTCTCGCCAGCAGGGATCAGTCAATTCTAGCCATCCAGGACCCAGACGCTCTTTGTCCAGCAATGTTTTCCCAGTGTCTCCTGGGGAGTGATTCAGGGCCAAGGTGACAGTGGGTTTGGAGCCCAGATGAAAGGATCGCAGGGACCACAAGACAAGATCCCTTGTGTGGTGGCCGGCTGGAAAGAGGGGGGAGTGAATACGTGTGGAGGTCAGTGACGCAATTCTCCTGGCTCGCAGAGATGGAGGAGGAGAAGGCTCGCGGTATGTCTCCTTATAAAGAGGCCCTTACCACATGAAGCAGGGGGTGAAGGTGATCCCACTGTGAGTCACCCAGGAAGGGACGCCGTGTGCCCAGAGCCCAGAAGACAGGACTTGTGGATTTCCCACTCTTTCCTTCTATGATGTTTTGCGTAATATGGTTGCTTTAGTCACTCGAGCCGCGCTGCTTCTTTGTCCTCCAATCTATTCTTGCTCCTCACCCTGGACTATCCCTGATGTGTATGGCTTTTCAATCTGTCAATTTGTTCTTGATTTCTATAGTTGGATTTTTTTAAATCTGAAGTTTAATATCTGTTGATTGCAGCAGACCCTAACCCTACTAACTGTGTTTGCCTTTGAGAAGATGGCCTGGTGGCTCTTTGCCAAACCCAGTTGTTCTTAGACTGTGTTTGCTTTCCTTCTTATCTCCAACCAAGGCAGGTATCCTATCCTGGACTGGAATCTGAAGGGATTCTAGGGGCCCCCTGGATCCAGTTGCCCTTTGGTTGAAAGCAGCTCTCGTCTGGCCTTTATTGAGGTCTGGGATTGCAGAGCGCTCTGGGGAGTGTCCCTGTAATCAGCCCGCCACCAACCCCACACTGCCTTGTAATAAAGCGACTCTATATTTGTTCTGTTTATAGTCTCCTCTGTAATAATGCCACAGCCCTCACTGTTCTCTCTCTTTGGGGAGATTTTCTGGGTAATAGAAAATTTTGAAATGTTAAAGAGGATTTTAGGCTCAGAATGTGTTTTTTATCTAGGATGTGTCTTAAGTTGGGAAGATGCCTAGGAAATCCAGGCAGCCAGTGCTCTTGGGGAGGAGTGGGTTGTGGTGAGCTTGCTGTGTGTGTGACAGTGCGGCTGTGCGGACCATGGCGAGGAGGGGAGGTTTGGGAGCAGCTGTGGGTGCATGCGGTGTGGTTGCAGTCGGTGTGGAGCACGCTGCTCCGTGGTAGTGGCAAGGGGAGAGTGTGGTTGGAATGGGGAGTGGGAGAGGTGTGCAGAAGTGCCAGTGCAATGATGAAAAACCCAATTTTGGCAAATTTCAAAACTGTCAGGTATGTTGGACGGTGAGACCAAGAAGTTTGGCCTCAGCGTGGATCGACCTTCGGAGACTCACATTCCCTTCATTTTCCCGCCTGATGGCCCGCTCGTTGACTCTGGTCTCCAGACCTCTCAGGCCCAGGCTGCACACGGTGCCGCCGGCATGCCTTCCTCCTGATTCCTGTTCCTTCCAGTTTCTCATCTCTTTTCTTTGCCAGCCAGGAGGAAGTCAGAGACAGACTGTTCTGGCGAGGAGGTGAGCAGTGAGCCTCCTTGATGTTGGCCAGGGGGGGAGGGCCGGGCGGCCCGGGCTGGTGGCTCTGGCGTTTGCCTACATGATGACTACTGGGAGTTGTCGCCAGGGCCCTTGCTAACAATTCTGATTCCTACTTTTCCCCTCCCCCCTTTACCTTTGCCCACTCCCACCCCCCGGATTCTATAAATACTTTATTATATGGCACTAGTAAAACTTCAAGTATTTCTTTTTATTAGAGCTACATAATATGGTAATTGTATGACAGAACACAGCTCCCGTGAGCGGCCCCCACCCTCTTCCTAGGTGTGGCCTCTCACCACCTCGGCTTGGGCTAGGCCCACAGGCCTCTCTGTTCCTCCTAAGTGTGTGTGAAGGGGGCTGGGTCAGCTTTTGAGACAGATCTAAGGGGTCAAGGCCTTTAAGTAGGATTAAGTGAGGGGAGTAAAGAGGCCCTTTTCTAAGTCTAAACACAGTTTGTCCTGGTGTGCGAGTGCAGCAGGAATCTTATTATTAGCATTAATTCTAACCACTGCATCAGGCCACTTAACTTGCCTTTCCTTTTCATAGTGTTGTCATGTGCCCTTGAATAGGTTTTGAACCTAGAACCAGGTCCAGGGGAGCATGGGTCTCTTCGGTTGACTCTGATTCACAGCGCTTCTCCTTTGTTTATTTATTTTTAATAACAGTCCTTATTCTTTCTGGTGTCTCCTGGTTCAGAACCTGTCAGTGCTGATGGAACCCAATCCCTCCCGTCCCGTGCTGCCTCAGCCCTTGATTGTCCTTCCTCTTAAACCTGAGTCATTGGTCTCTGTCCGCTAGTTTCATGAATGGTGTGGAGCTAGAAACGCCACAGTGTGTGGGTCTTCCATGACTGTTAATGTGTGACCTGACAACTGTGTATTTCGTTGCCTAATTGAGCCTTATTATTTGAGTCAGGTTTTTGTCCAGTGCGATCTGACTTTGAACCTGCCCTAGAGCTCTACTGTAGCAATTGATCTAGGCCAGTGTGCCCTCTCGTTCTCCTCTGAATTGAGTAGGACATAGTTTCCGCATTCGTATTGCAGCAAAGCTCGGGAATTGGGGATTTCTGCCTGGGTAGCAGCTAACAGAACCCGCAGTGCCAGTGACATGGGGCAAATTGTTGAGTCCCTTCTTGACTGCCCTGGTGTCCTGGTTTGCATAAAGGCCAACCTCCAAGCTAGACTCTGCCATCCACTCTTTACTCCCCCTGGAGACAAATGGGCATATGCTCTTCCCATCTTTTGGGCCCAGCCAAGGTTAATATTAGACCTTCTCGCTGGGCTGCTGTTCCCGAAAGCCACAGGGTGTTGTTAATATTCATGTGACCGCAGAGGCTCATCAATATTCATGAGGTATCTGCAGTCTTCCTTTAGGCCCTTAGCTTTTAGAAAACTGGAATGATTAGAGTTTCTAGGACTTAAAACTAACCCTATTTCCTGGAGTCTCTTGAGGAAGAGGCAAACCTTAAGAGTAAATGTCTGGGCCAAGAGAAAAAGGAGTTTACAGGCCAATATCCTAAACCGGTCTGACAGCTTAGTGGAGTGCTGGGTGGCTGCTCTTAATGTTATCATCCCCAGCCAGTGTTTGCTGACTACCACTGGGCTTATTTAGCTTCTTGTACCAGGTACTGTGGGGCTAGAAAACCAGCACTGTTCAGTTCCCAGTGAGTGCTAAGGATACAGCCATACCTGACCTGATTCCTGCCTCCAGAAGCATGTGCAGGAGAAGGGGAGACAGGTGTGCACACACCTATCATTCCGAGGTCAGGGGGCTCTGTCAGCGATACATACAAAGTGCTGAGTTGGGACAAAGGAGAAGTCATTTTTTGTGGGGAAATCAATGCAGGATTCCTAGGAAGCTCTTGAAAGGAGGGTGGATCTAAGAGAAAGTAAAGCAGAATCTTCTGATTGCTTCAATACCCCTCAACAAGTCACCGATCCCCGGTCAACGCCCCTCCTGGGCTCCCTGACCTTGCCTGCTACTCCTTTTGTCAGGGACTTTATTCCAGCATCTTATTGAATAGAATGACTATCCTGTAAAAGTACCTCTACTTCCTAGGTGGGAAAACTTCCCCTTTTGTCCTGAAAGACTTAACTCATAAGAACTCCCAACTGTGACATAGTCTTTGGTATAGTGTGGTTATGGAAAAAGTTGGGCATCGTTCCAGATTGAATAATTTAAAAAAGGGCATGAGCCTGACTGGGCGGTGGCGCAGTGGATAGAGTGTCGAACTGGGATGCGGAGGACCCAGGTTCGAGACCCCAAGGTCGCCAGCTTGAGCGCGGGCTCATCTGGTTTGAGCAAAACTCACCAGCTTGGATTCAAGGTTGCTGGCTCCAGCAAGGTGTTACTTGGTCTACTGAAGGCCCATGGTCAAGGCACATAAGAGAAAGCAATCAGTGAAGAACTAAGGTGTCGCAATGAAAAACTAATGATTGATGATTTTCATCTCTCTCCATTCCTATCTGTCTGTCCCTATCTAACCCTCTCTCTGGCTCTCTCTGTCTGTCTCTGTAAAAAATAAAAAAATTAAAAAATAAATAAATAAAAGAAGGGCGTGAGATCCTGAGGCTACCTTGACATTGTATTTAGCATTAGTTGGCCTATTAGGATTTTGGTGTCATGTTTGAAAAATGCATGGGACCTGAGTGCCCATAAAAAAAATTATAAAAGGATGGAATAATAAAATGTATTCAAGGAAAATGGGAGTATTTAATTCAGAGAGTAGACTGAATAGGAATAGTAGCTCATTCTTTTACATATGAAAACTTAGTACATGGAGGAGGATAGATAGCTTTTTTGCATTTCATTCAAGATAATACAAGGAATGATCTTGACCTTGAATTATAGCAATAAGATTACAGCTGAAGTAGAAAGAACTTTTTACCGACTAGAATGTTACTAGGGAAGCTTTGGAAACTCCCATCCTAGAATTCTCTAAGGTTCTTTTCATAATGACAAGTGTAGTGCTGCTTAGAAACAATTTGAGAGCCAGAGGAGTGGGCATGTCCAGCCCTAAGATGCTATGATTGACTCCATGCTGCTCGATTTACTGGGTCATGCTAGGGCCTATCAGAAGCTTCTCCCTCTTCTACCAGATGACAATGCTTTTTATGGAGCCCCACATATTTCCAGTGGTGACATTTGGGAAAATACTTGCTTATAATTAAGTTGTCAATCATAGATATCGCTCCATAATTTCTACTAAAGACTTGTAAATCTTGAGGTCTGAGGAAGCTGACCTTGAAAGATATTATAATACAATTCCTAGAGTTAGGCCCAGGAATGGGTTTTTGGAGAAACAAACAAACAAACAAAAATACCAAAACTAATCCATAAGGCATGTGAAGAAAAATGAATATTGACAGTTCTTTTTCTATGCACATTTATTGCCTCATTCTGTATGTCCTTCCTTTTATAGCCTCTTGTATTTCTTTATTCTGTCTCTTTACAAAGAATGTTTATGTTTTCGTCTTGCTCTTGGCTGTTCACACAGGTACTCTTTTAAATGAGTGAGAAATTGCTAGACTACCTCACTATGTCAGACGCATGACGCTAGCCTGGGGGCTCCGTGGAGGAGGAACCGCGTGTGTTGTGTCTTCTTCATCCCGGAGCCTCCAGCTTGTGCCTGGTCCGTATTAGGTACTACAGAAACATTTGTTAAATGGGTGAACAAATGTTTATATTTGTGAGATGAGCTGACTACTCAATGAGCTTATTGCTCATTAGAATGTTTGCCCAGACCATACTGAGGACCACAGGAATGGGACGGCAGTGTAAAATATCCACGTCACTGCTCATTGGGTGACACTGCTCTTTTTCTACTGTTGGATGACAAAGGATCATGTCACTGTGCAAAATTAGAATTTCTACCTAAAACCAAGAAAACGAAAACTGTGATTGAGAAATCATTTTAATATATATGGAACCTATTAAGTAGAGAAAGGGCTTGTTGAGTACTCACAGTTGTCAAATCAGGAAGACTCTTGGAGAAGGAACTTCACAGCCCAGGAAACCGTGTGAGGAGGTTCTGGCTAGTTGGCTTCCCTAAGACATTGGTCCCAGGAAACACGTGGGTGGAGGACTGGGTTTGTCCATTGCGTGTCATAGGAATATTCCCTTTGGTAGAAGTTTAGTTTCTTTTCTCATGGATTCCATTTCTTTTGGGCTTATGATGAATTAAAGAGGGTGAGCTTGAGGTCTGTCCAATTGTAGGCTCTATTCTACTCAGCTGTCAGAAAAGGACAGCAGGTGGCGCCAAAACATTGTCATACTTCTGCAGGCTTTGGGCAAGACTCCAGGTGGAAAGGAAAGGATTCTCTTTGAAATTAGGGACCAAGGGGGACCCTGGCTGTTGCTCAGGTAGGACATCCTTTTGGGCTCAGTGTCTGCTAGCTTCCATCACCCGGCATCCGTACCCCCACACTCTGCTTTGGGAGAGGATTGGTGGGGAGGGGGGCATCCATCAAATCAGAGTGGGAGAGGAACCTGTTCACTTTTGTCCTTGGCAGGAGGACACTGTCTTCTTTAGGGCCTGATTCTGTCAGATGCCCTGGTCTTTTCTAAAGCTGTTGGCTTATTCTGTGAGCCTCTTTTTTTCCCCTGTGAATTTATTTCTCTCCTTTGACAGATGTCCACCTTAGGATATTTTTCTTGTTTTAGGACACTTCCTATATGTATAGATTTCTTTTCTTTTCTCTTTTCTTTTTTTTTCTTTGGTCTTTCTTTCTTTCTCTCTTTCTTCCTTTGCTTCTTTCTTTCTTTTTCTTTCTCTTTTTACCTGCCTCCCATCCCAGTGTTTCTGGAAGGCTGGGAGGGGGGTTAAGGGCATAGGAGTGGAGAACACTTGCCCGGGATGCATGGGAAGTGGAGGTGCTGGTTGGAGCACCTCTGACCAGCAGGGGACAGGGACTGCTGGCTCACTGGCTCTGAGGAGGAGGCAGAGTGTTACCAGGATGGTAGGACACCAAAGCAAAGTGTTAAAATCACCCCCAGACCGGCCACAGCTCAGAGGCTGGCTCTCTGGCCGGCACGTGCTGGAGCCGTATGGCTTCCCAGCCCCGAGCCCCGAGCCCCGAGCCCCGAGCCCAGAGCCCTGATTGACTCGCACAGCCCAGCCGTTAGCTCTCTTCTAGCATTGTCCCTGACGCCCCTCATTTCCCCACTCCCTTCGCAAACCCGCCGGGCTGTCTCCAACCTTCATTCCTTGAGCTTGTTCCTTAGGCCTCCCCCCTTCCCTGGGGCGGGTTTAAGGGTTGGGCGGAGCTGTCCGCCCAAATCCCTAGTGGCCCCTTTGGTTCCTGGTTCTATATATATCCCTGTCCTTCTCTGAACAGGGTTTGATAGGGCTTTATGGGCATTTCCATCCGCTTCACAGGCACAGCCATCACAGAGACGCGTTTCACCCGAGAAACCTCAGCGGAGCCTGGCCTGTGGCGGACACAGTCTGGTCCCTGAATCAAGGCTCTCTTCTCTTCCTGCCCTCCCCCGGCCCTCCCCCGCCAGCTCCCCACTGCCTACCCCCAAGTGAATAACAGAGCTCTGGGGAGCACTCAGCCTCATTGGCAGGGCACTTTGGAACTCCAGAGACTCGTGGAGAATGCTTTAGTGTCCGTCTCTCCACTGAGCTAGCCGGGGAAGATGTGAGCCCTGACTTCTGGCTTAGACTCTGCTGTAATAGGGCAGCTGGGCATCTCTTGTGGGTGCTGGCAGGTTCTCTTGAGACATATGAAGAAGAGCCTTTATGGACTGAGACAGGAGGAGCCAATGGAAGAGGGTCAGGAGCAGAACTGGGTCATATGAGTTCAAAGGGATGAAGGCACCAGGGGATTCAAGACAGTGGGTAGGGAAGAATATTCCCCTCAGGAATCTTCTTTTGGTTCATCCTCTGACCAGGAGATGGACTCATGGAGTCTGGTTTATTAAGGGAAAGTCTGCAGAGAATAAAGGGAAACCTGTTAAGCAAGCTAAGATCTGCATGGGGAAGCAACAGAACCCCTTGCTCCCCCACGCCCACATTTCGGATGTCTAACATCCCAAGTAATCACAATAACTACCATTCTTTGTACCTATTGAGTGCCAGGGACTCTGGCTATAAATCTTGCCGTTACTCTTCCCAACAGTATTATGAGTTGGTGTTTTCCCATGGTACGGAAAGTGAAACAGGTTCAGAGAATATAAGTTGACCAAAGTCACATAGCTCATAAATAAGTGATGAAGCCAGCTTTCAAGGCCGGTCGGCTAAATCCGAAACCCATGTTCTTTCCGCTGCACCATGCCGCCTCCCCAAGGAACCTGTAAGAAGGTGACAGAGCCCATGCCGACTTAGTTTGTGGTTTTGAATAATGTTTAGTCTCTTTCCGTTATTTAGAACTTCACATTTCCACATGGTTCTCTGAACCTGACACCTGTGTTTACTTGTGAGTTTCCCTGACATTCTGGCTGATTCCCTGAGCCTGGGAATTCCCAGGGCACCAGGATGCTTGGCCGTTCCCCCTAAAGGGTTGGCCCATCTGTGTGCATCTCTACTGTTATCTGGCTGAGCTCTGACAAAAAGGCAGCACACTGTTGTTGCCTGAGGGCCTTCCTCCCTGGCTTAGAGACATCAGTCCATTTGTGACTTTGCTGTGTCCAGAGTGGCCTGGCTAGGTATTTTCTTTTCCCTGCTATGTTTACTGTTCTTTCGTGGGATTTCAGATTTCCATGATGGCAGAAGGCTTGTAAAATGCAAGGGTGGGGAAGGGTTACCGTGGCAGGAGCCCGGGCCAGGCCAGGTCGAGCCGGCATTACAGACAGCTTTTATAATGGCGTGCAAGGCTGGGAGGCTTGTAAAGGCAATGCAGGCAGATAGGGGGGTAAATCATGCAAGCAGCGGGCAGGGTGGTGAGCCGAGGTTAGGAATTAACTTTGTGTTGGATGGAGCCCAGCTTGTGGGATGGGAAGAGAGGCCTCTCCTCTTTTCCTCTCCTCTCAGCTCTGTTCTTTGCCTCTCCTTTCTGTTGGCCCTATTCACTGCAGGCTGTGACATGTTTGCCCTGGCCCTTCCTGTCCCTCCTCCAAGTTGCTTGAACTAAATCAACAAGGGAGAGAGTACCCCAGAGCAAGGGAAGAAAGTACTTCATGCTTCTGCCAGTCAGATTGCTTTGTTTTATTGCAAATATGAAAAGGGACTTCCTTCCTGCCGCCATAGATAAGGGTACCTGTCCCTAGTTCCTTTCTGCTTTTTCTCATCTATTATGACCTTTACCTAGAAAATGAACCTGGTCCTGGTCGGATGCTCGGTTGGTTAGAGCATCATTCCAGAACGCAGAGGTTGCTGATTTAATCCCTGGTCAGGGCACAGACAGGAACGGATCAGTGTTCCTGTCTCTCTCCCTTCCTCTCTAAAATCAATAAAATAAACATTTAAAAAAAAATAAAAGAAAATGAGCCTGAATCCTTCAGGATCATAAAGGAAGCAGAAAATGACCTTCCAGCTATTCTGAGAGGCCCTGTCTTGATGTAGAGGCTCAGCGTGCCTGAGCCCGGGGTGAGAAGCCTTTGGCTTCTCTTGAGAATTGAGGCGAATCCTGATATCGTTATTCAGGATTTTATTTGATGATGGCATCTTTTTCTGGGGCCGGAGGAGTGTCTCTGTGTCATGTATGGGAGTGAGGAGGGAACTGGGAGAAATGCAGAGAGAGGCCACACGAGTGGTCAGAGTAGACTTTGTGTATGTATAAAAAGAAGTTGAGGTTAAGTTTTCTTAGAGACTTATGCAGGTGGATATAGCAGCTGAATGTTTAGAGGCGGATTCTTATGGCAGGGACAGTGTTTATAAGCCCCTTCAGCTCTGGATTTCTCCCTACAACCCTTTGTATAATGCTTCTGCAAATTGTGGGTGATCAATAAATGTTTTGACTATCTTTTCTGGCTCTTGATTGACACGATCAACCAGCTTCTAGGCCCTCTTCTTCCATTCCCTCCAGCGTCTCTCACCAGAAATAGTCCCTCTAATCATCATAGCTTTCAAGTGGATGGCTCAGCCCAAACTCAAGTCATTGACTGCGTTCCTCCTCCCCAGATCTGTAATAATGGCATGGCCACTTTCTTTCTAATTAGGCCCTAATTGAAAACCGGTTTCATTTGGACTTTTCTTCTTCTGTTCTGCTTTTTAGTTCCAGTGGTGGAAAAACATTCAGCTTAGGTTTGGGTTTTTTCCTTCCTTTCCCCCACCCCTTTTTTCTCCTCTTCCTCCTCCTCCTCCTCCTCCTCCTCCTCCTCCTCCTTTTTCTTTTTGATACGGTGGGGTTCTTTTGGGAAAGCTGTCCCCAGCCTGTTGGAGCCCCACTCACAAACCCCAGCCTTCTCCTACAAGACCGGGTCTTTTCAAGTGGTTTGCGTTGAACACGTCGGAGGCCCCCAATGCCTGTGACAGTTTCTGTTAATTATAGAGGCTCTTTCCCCCTCTCACATTAGTCAAAGGAGTTTTGTGTGTTTTAACAGCGTTTTCCCTTGGCTTGAATAAGACTCTGTTCAGACATTTCCTAGCGCGGGTGAGTCGGCAGCAACACTGGTACCCGGTAGCATGTTTCCTTATTTGCTTCTCCGGGAGCTTCAGAGATTACAGTGGAGGGATGCTTCCTGGTATGCCCGAAATTTAGTTGTTTCTGGATTGCGGACATGGTTCTTACACAGTCAAAAGCTTCTGCAGTGTCTGGGCCTCAGATATGACATAGGTGTGCCCCTGTGAATGGAGATGTTCTCTGGGTCTTCTTTGTGCTTTTGGTCACTCTCAGCCTTGTCCAGTCCCTGTGTAGGAGTCCTCTGCTAGTCCTCATTGTCAGGTTGTTACATCAGAGCATTTCCGGGGGCCGTGGCTTCCATTTTCTATTTCTTAGCCCCTATTGGCATCACCTCTTGTAGGCCTTCGGAAGACTTATGTTGCTGTCATCTTTAGTATTAAATGCCCTTCTGCCTTGAAGCCCCCAAGAATGGCTTAGGCCAGAGCCTTCTAACTAGGACTCGGCTCTCGCACGTGGTCTGCTTAGGGACTTCTCTGAGAGGTCAGCAGACCAGTTTGGCTAGGAGAGAGCCTAAAATCACTGAAACAAGATATTCCGCTAGAACTCCTGTGTGGGGCCGCATCTTGCTGAATTGTGTTGAATGTAGGCAGCCTGGATTTAGTCTGTGAAGGGGTCAGCACAGTCTCACAGAGGGAGCTGTGGGTGGAGGTCAAGAGACCCCGCACAGGCAGAGTATCTTTGGACGCAGCATTTTTAAAAAAAAAAAAAGATTTTATTTATTGATTTTAGAGAGAGGTAGTTGCTTCTCATATGTGCCTTGACTGGGCAAGCCTGAGATTTCGAACCTGTGACCTCAGCCTTTCAGGTCAGCACCTTATCTACTGCGCGGCCACAGGTCAAGTGACACAGCAGTTCTAATGGCTGGATGATAACGCTTCTGCCATTGTGAGCTTTATTCTTTTCTTCAGATATTGACTTCGCTGTGACTTTCTCTTTAAGAATATTTTGCTTTTGAAGATGCTTGTTTTCAGCTCCTGCACCGTTTTCCTAGCCTATAAACCTCCCTGCCTGCAGCATTGATTTTATTTGGATGAGAACATTGTGGGAGGAGGATCCCGAAGACTGATGATTGACAGGTTCTGTTCGGGACTTCTCCTGTGAGCTTTGGTGCTTAGCATGAGAAGGATGAGCTGGGCCTGACCTGTGGTGGCGCAGTGGATAAAGAGTCGACCTGGAACGCTGAGGTCGCCGGTTCAAAACCCTGGGCTTGCCTGGTCAAGGCACATATGGGAGTTGATGCTTCCTGCTCCTCCCTCCCCCTTCTCTCTCTCTCTTTCTCACTCACTCTATCTCCTCTCTAAAAATTAATAAAAGAAAAATTTAAAAAAAAAAAAAAAGAAGATGAGCTTTTTGGAGCATTAAATGGGTGACGGTCTTAATTATGCGAACTCTCATTCCCTGTTTTCGAGAAGTATGGTATACTTGAAAATAATGCCAGTTCTGGCTGTAGCTCAATGGTTTGACAGGGAGTCTTAGGCCACATGGGAAGGTCAGCTAGCTCAGTTTCTAGTTTATGGAAGATAGAATAAGACCTGTGGAGGGCGTTGCTGGTGGGAAAGATGGGCACCGAGTGAGGAGAGGACTCTGTTTTAAAATTATTATTGACTTTCAGAGAGAGGGAAGAGAGAGAAGGGTGGGAAGAAGCAGGAACTCGTAGTTGCTTGTCCTTATGTGCCTTGACCAGGCAAGCCCAGGATTTTGCATCGGAGACCTCAGCTTTCCACTACAGGTCAGGCAGGAGAGCACTCTCTTCTACATTAGAAAAACAGAAGCCTTGGAGGCCCTGGGTGGCTGACCCTGGAAGTATATCACTTCTCTAAGGACAGCGCCATAGGAAGGAGGTTATGGAAATTCATAATCAGGGGTCCCCAAACTACGGCCCACGGGCCACATGCGGCCCCCTGAGGCCATTTATCCGGCCCCCGCTGCACTTCTGGAAGGGTACCTCTTTCATTGGTGGTCAGTGAGAGGAGCATAGTTCCCATTGAAATATTGGTCAGTTTGTTGATTTAAATTTACTTGTTCTTTATTTTCAATATTGTATTTGTTCCCGTTTTGTTTTTTAACTTTAAAATATGTGCAGTATACATAGAAATTTGTTCATAGTTTTTTTTATAGTCCGGCCCACCAACGGTCTGAGGGACAGTCAACTGGCCCCCTGTGTAAAAAGTTTGGGGACCCCTGTTCATAATGATTACAGTTTTTAAAAAGTTCTTGGATCCAAACTCAAGAAAGCTGGTTCCCCACATGGAGTGTGACTTCTCCATTCTCTTCCCCTTTTCTTTCCTATCTGTCTTCCCCTCCCCAACCTGCCTGGAGTCTGTGCTTCAGCACGTATTTGGTGTACCAAATGCAAAACACCCTCCTGCCCTGTGACCACGGAGAGAGACTGCAGCGTTGGAAATTCTTCCTAAGTTGCTGACATGGTTGTGCTGTACATTGTTTACATTGTATGACACACGTTTAACAATATAAACTGTAATATATTAAGGTAAAACATTGAACAAGTAAAGCAGAGTCAAAAGATACTAGTGACATATTCGGTTAGCCCTGAGGAGGTGAAGGATTTGAACCTCATCACTGCATTTTTCATGTGCCATAAAGTGATGGTCGCTTGTCTGCCCTGTGCTTTGAAGGTGTGGAGTGTAAACAGTGGACCACATAAAGGCACAGGAGCTTTCTGTAAAACCGGGCAACTAATTTCAGCAAAATCTTTTCATGTATTTTTCAAAGTATATTTATTTGAAATACTTTCGGATTGTGATTTTTGGTGGCACAAATGTTGTGGGGGGTGTTGTCACGCCCTACTGTGGGGTGATTGGATGGGACGTTTATGCTGATCGTGGGAGTCCCGAATGTAAGGGAAATCCAAGAGAGGGTCAAACAGCAGAGGCTCGGAACAGAACTGTGTAGCCCAGCAGCTGTGATGTTTGTTCCTGAAAACCCGCGGGTTGCTGGAGATCAGCTTTCTGGAAGAGTATTCTCCTTCTTTGTATCGGGACCTTCTGCAGCTGGGAGCGGGGCTTTGGGACACATTTCAGCAAGTTGGCCCCCGTGTTATCCTGTAGCAAGGGAAGGATTTAGGTATTTGCTTCTGACAAGTTCAGGGAGAGCTCAAGTCCTCCCTTCTGACCTCTGGCTTTGCTCTTAGAGAGACTGCAAGTTATTGGCCAGTTCAGAGTATAAAGGTGCACAGTTAGCTAGGATTGAATTAATAAAAGTAATGATTTATATCTGTGTGGTGTTTACGGTTGGCAAAGGGCTTTCCCTTACACTATCTCCTTTTGGTTCTGTCTTTGTGGATTAGGACAAAGTTTTCGTATCCTTACCCCTGTTGTATAGATGGGGAAATGGGTCCTTCAGTTTCCCAAGGTTACTTAGCAAGTAAGCAGCCGAGCCAAGACTCAAACCAGGTTAGTTTAGATTGTTCCATTAGGTTAAGCTGGTCACCTGGTCTTCTACCTTATGACTCTTGGCTTGACCAAGGGTCAGGGTTCAAAAGGATAAGCTCCCCAGTGTTCTCTCCAGTTTCAATCTCTGTTACGTTCTTCACTATTTTTAGCAATTTTTTTCCTGACACTTTCTTTTTCCTCTCTGTTCCTACTTCTCTGACCCCCCACTTTCAGAGACTGCCTTATTTGCTTTCCTAGAAATTCCTCTTTTAAGGCTTTTGGGAACTTTGACCTACCAGTAGTAACTGCGTTTAAGAGAGTGTTTAAAATCCCTCCTGCCCCTCTCATTCACCCCCCACCCCCAAAGCATGGCCGCGCCCCATCCTGCCATGGCGCTGGCCAAGCGTGTGGGGCAGCTGTGGTCAGTCACATTTATAAAACTGGTAAATATGGGACCGGTTTCTGTCCCCTCCAAAGGTCAATATTTGTGCAGAGTTTAATTTTAACTTAACAAGCAGTTGTTTTCTGCAGCTGCCCTAGTGTGTTGTGTTGTGTGTGCTCTCCTTCCCCCCTTCCCGCCGACTGTGTGCGTCTCTGTGTGTGTGTGTGTGCACACTGGCAACTCGGTCCTGTTCTTAGGACCTGCAGCCAAGGGCGTGGCCGGCCTCCGCATCACAGAGGACACTGGGGCTGAAGCCAGTGGGATAAAGTGCAGTGGGCCTAGCATGTGGCCATGACTGCCTTGTTTCCTCGGGGTCAGGGGACAGAGAACGCTGTTTAGTGATCCTGACGTCATCACCATATCTTCCTTTGCAGGAGAGATTCTAGAATGCAGGGTTTGAGAGAAAGGGTGGTCTCCTCCAAAATCTACACCGCCCCCCTGCTTTGCTTTCTGAGGAGTGTTAACCCCTTATCCAAGCAAGAACCCTGGGTCTGAACTGCAGCAGCTGCCTCTTCAGTAAAAGGAGGGGAAGGCATGCGATCATCTCTGAACTTCTTCCAGCTTTTAATAGGCCATGATTTTATGACTATCGGGGCATTTTATGACTGGGTGTCAAGAGTAAATTCTATTTTAGTTTGCAGCTTCTTTTTATTTTTTAAATTTTTTAATTTTTATGATTTTTTTTTACTTTTGAGAGGGTGTTTATTAAAGCTGGGGACAATGAAACAAGGAAGGGCCTGGGATAGAAGAAGCAACGGGAGAGCCCAGTCAGGCTGCGGGCTCCCTGGAAACGCTACGGCAGGGGTCCCCAAACTACGGCCTGCGGGCCACATGCAGCCCCCTGAGGCCATTTATCCGGCCCCCACCGCACTTCTGGAAGGGGCACCTCTTTCATTGGTGGTCAGTGAGAGGAGCATAGTTCCCATTGAAATACTGGTCAGTTTGTTGATTTAAATTTACTTGTTCTTTATTTTAAATGTTATATTTGTTCCCGTTTTGTTTTTTTTGCTTTAAAATAAGATATGTTCAGTGTGCATAGGAATTTGTTCATAGTTTTTTTTATAGTCCGGCCCTCCAATGGTCTGAGGGACAGTGAACTGGCCCCCTGTGTAAAAAGTTTGGGGACCCCTGCGCTACGGGAAGGCAGTGAGCCCAGGCGCGCTGCCCTCAGGTCCCGGGGCAGTCGGGGGCGAGGGGCCTTGGAGACAGGTTCAGGGGGTGGGCCCGCGACAAGCTGCCGCTGCCACTGCTCCCCTGGTTGCAAGCCTCATGGGGACCCTTAGACCCTAGGAGAAAGAAAATTCACCCGAAAAAGAGATTCGAGTTGGCGTGCCCCAGGAGGGCACGGATCTCCTATTCCTAGCTGTAACACTGTTTAGAAAGTAATCTTCCCCTGGTCCTTGTGAAGGGGATAGGACCTTTGTTTCTTACAAGGATTTTGTGTAAATGTGAGATTTTACTTAAAAGAACTCTGAGCTGTTTAAATAAAGATAAATACTTTTAATGCTAAGCTCACCTTAGCAACAACCTGTGTCCCCTTTCACCAAGCTTCTGAAATTTTTTCTGCATGTGAACATCTTCCTGACTCAGACAATCTAGTCCAAGAGGCAATCAGCCCCTCTCCTCAGAGCCACAGGGTGTAAGATGGAGGAGGAGCTGTCAAGAACAATGGTATGAGGTTCCAGGAACAGTGACCACCTATTGCTCTTCTTTGAACATGGGAGACACGGGCCCCACCTTAGGGCCTTCTCACTCTGGTCCCTCTGCTAAGAGTGCTCTTTCCGTAGATATCTGCGTGGCTCGGTCCTTCGTTTCCTTTGAGTCTTTCTTCATGTGCTCCCTTCTAGTTGAGGACTTCCTGGCTACCCCGTCGGAAGTTTCATCCCCACCTGCATCCCTGTGCCCTCCAGCACCTTCTGCTCCCTTTTCCTGTTCTCATTTTCTCCTGAGCACTTATCATTACCCAGCATACCACAGATTCTGCTCTTTTTGTTAGGTTGTTTTCTCTCCTGCGAAGGCATGGATTCTCAGTGAGGGCAGGGATTTCTGTCTGTGTATTTATCACTGTCTCCCCAGTGGCCCTAGAACAATGCCTGGCGTATAGAAGCTCTTAAAATATGTTTGTTGAATACATGGAAGGAAGGAAGGGAGGGAATGAGAAGTAGTCTCCCTAAACTGATGATTCTTTGTAGGGGGTATATAACCCATAGTGGAGGTGGTCAGAGTAATTTGGGGGCTTTTTCAAACTATTTATACCCTTGCCAAAAAAATTCTGATACATGCCCCCTCTACCCCAGGATGATTAGGAATCATTACATAGTGACCTACAGTTCCTGATGAAAATGGGTGATACATGCTTCATGTGTGTTGGGTGGGAAAAAGTTGGGAACCACTGTCCTAGGCAACCTGACAGGCCTGTCCCCTTCTGGTCTGTGACTTACAGGCAGCCATGATGGCTGGGAGGAGGTTGTTGTTTCTCTCCCCCTCCCCACCTTCCCCTGCCTCCTATATGCCCCTACCTCTGCCTCCTCGCCCCTCCTCTTTCCTTTATTCTTAGCCAGACACCCACCCGCCTCTAGCACACAGAGGCTGCCTACATTGTGAATGGTTGTAGTTGGGACACAGAGAGCCCTTGATGGCAGCAAGCGCTTCTTGTGACATCAGCTCTGTGGCTTTAGGGGGAAGGCTGTGGCTCCTGGTCCTCGAGGGAGGGGGCTGTTTTTCTCTTCTTGATCGTTCACGTTGGTGCCGTCTGACTTATAAACTTTAATGGCCAGTTTTAAAGGTTACTGCCATGGGGCACCTTTGTTGCCAGTTTTAGTTTTTTAATTTGGAAACTTTTTTTCCCCTTGTGGTCTTGGGAGGAAAGAATTGGGGCCATTTGGGGCTGGGAATTGGTATTTGTGGGTGATGATGAGATAGCACAGGAGCATTCTGGTTCTGGCTCCAATAACCAGAACCCCTGGCATGTTGTCCGACGGCCCAAATGAACCCCCAAATGCGAAGAGGAAGACCAACATTGGGAGGTAGAGTCATGAGCAGCATTGGTCAAGGAGATGGACGGTTGGGAGCTTGGTAGGCTGTCTGAGAAGAATGGGAGTCATAACCCTGAGGCATTGGGGAAGGAAGGAGACTTCTCGTTATTTAAGCCTCTTAACTCTTCCTTCACGTGAGTCCGGGTCCTTCGCTCTGAATCTGAACGTCATTGACAATGGTCAGGTTTAATGGGGATGGACACAGGGCTTCAGCTAGAGAACTGACAGTCGGGACTGTGGCCCGGCTCTTACTGCCTGGGTAGTGTGGATACAGCAGTAACAGAGAGAGCTCGCTGAGTCTTCCTGCCAAGGGGCAGCTGCTGTAGAAGGAGGGGATGCGCCAGGGCTCCAAGACGTGTGGTACGAGGGCATGCCCTTCGGGACCTAATGCACGGTCCCGGATTCAGATCATCTCACTCCTGGCTGTTTTCCTGGGCTGGACGAAGCTGGATTTGCTTCTTGTTCCCTGCGTTGCAGGGCGGGGGAGGAGGTGTGGGGGTTGGCTCCGGGCTGGGCCACAATTAGTGACCTGGAAGCTGGGCTGGGCACCCAGAGTCTATAAATAGCAGACGCGGAGCAGTCGCTCAGCGGACTCGAAGCCCAGCCAGACTAGCCGCGTTTCAAGTGGTCTGGGTGGGATTTTTTTCCCTCTGTTAACCATTTGTACATCTGGTTTCCTCGGTGTTGGTGGGGGCAAAGGAGGAGGGTGGGGTTGTGAGCAGAACCAGAAGTTTATGTGGGGAAGTCGCTCCTTGATTAGTTTTGTTATTTGTGTATCTGGGAGCTTGTAGAGTCCTCAGAAGGCATCTGGGAGTCCAAATGGTGGCTGCCAGCAGTTGGGGTCTCAGAGCAGGGCGTGCGGTGTGGGAAATGAAGGAATCCTGCGGAGCCCTGGCCACTGAGATATGGTGGGTGTTCCTGATGAGGGAGAGGAGTGAAGGCTCAGGGGGAGCCCCTCAGATCAGTTGGGGGTGGCCTGGGGCTCCTTATTATTATTATTATTATTATTTAGATTTTAGTTATTCATTTTTAGAGAGAGAGAAGAGGGAGAGGAGCAGGAAGCATCAACTCCCATATGTGCCTTGACTGGGCAAGTCCAGGGTTTCAAACCGGCGACCTCAGTGTTCCAGGTCGACGCTCTATCCACTGCGCCACCACAGGTCAGGCTAGGGGCTCCTTAGGTCTTAGTCTTCAGCACTCCGTGAACTCAGCACTGCAGTCCCCCTGTGGCAGCCACGCCAGCCTGCTCCCCTTCTTCCTTACAGTGTCATTCCTCTCACAGCTCTGCATGGGTTCCAGTCACCTGCCCTGGGTTTGAAGTCAGAATACTTTGCTTTGGATCCCAGTTCTTCCACGTCATTACTTGTCACTTGGACATATTATTTAAGCTCCCTGGGCTTCAGGTTAGTTCATCTGTCAATGAGCAGCTTTCATAAAATACCCCGTAGGTTCCTTCTAGCTTTTATAAACCCATAAGTTGGTGTCAGCCAGTTCATTTCTGTTTTCCTTCTTCAAGAAGAAAATTCACCTCTTCCAGGAAGCCTTCCCTGAATTATCAGTTTGATCTTATCTTTCTCTCACTTCATGGACCATTAGTGGTGACATAAATAGTTTATCTTATTTTCTTTTGCATTTATCATCTTTTTCTTTCCAGTTATTTTCTTGCTAGTTTCACATACATATTTATATTTTGTCTCTTTAAGTAGATTACAAGTTCTTTGAAGCAGGAAACCCTATCTTCTCTGGCTCTGCCACTCACAGCTCTTACTGTTAGCGTTGTAGGCACCACGGAAGCCACTAAAGCTTCCTGAGAGTCAGGCAGGTAGGCAGACTTGAGTGGAATGGGAAACAGCAAGATACGAATGTTTTCAGCGAACTCCACTTTGAGAGGTGTCTTTAAGTAATGTGGAAGGCGGCAAATGAGAACAGGTGGGAGATTTCAAGTATTTCACCCAACCGTGGGATCCCAGGCCCACTGCTTTGCTCAGTACCCTTTCCTGGGTGCTTTGACTTACGGGCCAGTCTGACTCAGTGGGTTTCTCGGACACTGCTTTAATAACACACAGTGTGGGGCAATATTTTGTGTAATGGTAAAAGGACTTTCTGTTCCAAGCATAGGCTTTTTGAATTAGGTTTCAGTTCTCCTAGTTTCAATAATCCATCTGTTTGTAGACTTCTTTTATGTCTGAAGATAAGGATAATAGCACTTGTCGATATCTGTGAAAATGTATATGACATTGTTTTCTCTGAGTCCAAGGAGAGCGATGTCCTTCCTGGTTGGCTTTTCTGTCACGGGGCTTTGATCTTCCACCCCTTGTTTCATCTTTTCTCCTCCTTCTAGCTCTTTGGACCAGGCTAAACATTCCTCCCCTCTTGGGTGTTTACACTCTCCCAATGTTAGCTGAAGGTTATCGTGTCTGGTCTCCGACGTCAATTCGGCCATCTGCCTAGCTGAAACCCCTAATCGCTCCCTCCCCCACCCCAGGTCAGTTATGTTACTCTTCCTGGATCTCTCTCAAAGTTATTTCTACAGTTTTGGTGCCAGAGTGCCTGATACTGGGCATACGAACCAGGCAAGGTCTCCTTAAATCAAGGGAAAAAGACTGTTTCTCAGTCTTCAAGGCTCTGATGCAAAGAGCTTGGTTTTGTCAGTATTATTTTTCTTTCAGTTCATTCATGTAATAACCATTTATTGAGCACCTATAATATGCTGGCTTCTTATTAAACACAAAGAGTATAATACTATTTCATCAAAGTTAGCAGACATTTAAGCAATCACTGTTTGTGAGGCAGTGTGCCCGAAGATGGGGAGTGGAGAACACCTGGACCCAGGGTTGTGCAGTCAGGGAGCTTGTAACCCAAGAAAGGGCAGACACGTGAACACTGAACCACAGTGCAGTGCAGGACGACACGAGAGGGGATCTAGGTCCTAGCCATGTGCTTTGGAAGGAAATAATAAAGAAGGTTTAAACTGTTTGAGGGAGGGAGGTTTCTGGGCAGCAGGAAGCAATCAGGGAAGACTGAGAAAGAGAAGGAGTTTGAGCTGAAACTTGAAGGATAAGAATTCTCCTAAGTAGAGAATGTGGAAAAGGATATTAAAGTGAGCGGCATTTTTTTTTTCTTTCCAGATATACTTTTTGAGAAAATGGGAAAAGGGAGCATTCAAAGAACGGCCCTATTTCTTCTCTAAGTATGTTTGTGCCCTCCACTGCGCCACTCACTGTTCTAGAGGCAGTGATAGAACAATGGCCAAACCAAGTTTTTATTCCCTTAGAACTTATGCTGTAGTCAGCTGTCACAATAAACATAGCATTTGTTTCTCTGTCCCACTGCTGTTATCACTCACCATACTTCTAACTGTACCAAGCCCTTTGAACTAAAAATAATGTCTCATAACTCTTTGGGCATGGTCCTCTCCTGACTTAGTGCCACCTACATATTTCTTGATCATTTCTTTTTCGCTCGGTTTTTGACTGGTCAGTAACTGAGACCAGATTCTGTCACTTCCTTACAGAGTAGTGATGATTGATACTTTTGATAAACACTCTATGTCATTGGACAATCATGAGGTGTCTTATATTTTAAGTGTTATTTTTATTTTACAGCATACTTTCAAGTATTCTGAAAATTGGTAATCTGTATGAGCAACAAATGGTAAATAATAAACTAGAAAATGTGATTAACTAGAATTTCCCGTCTCAATCAAGCAAGCGATTGGCACTCCCTGTTCCTGTGTTTACCTTGGCCGAAGCTTCTCCATTTCGTTCCGTCACTGCACTGATTCTCGGGGCCCATCTTTTGCCCAGCCTATGTGTGTTTCTGTTTTACCCATGGTCTCTTTATGGCTTCAGGCCATTTTAATTTGGTCAAGTTAAGCCTTTCTTCCCAAGTCTGCAATTGCCTTTGCCTCAATTCTAAGAGAGGCTGACAGTAGGAATGAATCCAAAATTCCATTCATTTTATATTCACCACATCTGGGTTTCTTTTAGCATCATTTTCCCCCTTGAGAACATTTTCAAGGTTCTCCTAATTTTCTAGTGGTTTTTTTTTTTTTTTTTTGGTGGTGGTGGAGAGGTGCCTTTTGGAAGATTACTAAGACATTTCCAGGACTGATTATCTAGTCTTGAGTCTATTTATGTATAGCCCTTCTTCTCTACCACCTTCTCTCATGTAATAAAATTGTTTTCCTTTCCTTACTTCATTTACTGTGTAGACATTTTATTCTTGAGACCCAAGTTGTAGGTGATACCCTCTGTTCCCCTTTGTTTCCTAGGGAACTGTTGATTCTCCAGAGAGGAGTCTTGCTCCGTCGGAGTCCTCTTGTAAGGGAACGCTCTAGGTAGAGAGCGCAGCAATTTGTTTACATGTCTCCCGATTTCCCTTCAGCAGCTACCCTGGCTAGACCTTGGCAGCTGTCAACACTATTCTCAACCACTAGAGGACATCCTGTTGGGCTAATTGTGGGGATAGATCTCCCTTTTCCTTTAGTCAGTCTGTATCTGCTCTTGGGGCCACCACATTCAGCACAGTAGGTTATATACTGCACAGCTGCAGTGAGTTCCATTCACGTAAATATGATGTCCCTGGAGTCACGCAATCTATTTATTTATTTATTTATTTATTTATTTATTTTATTTTTTTTACAGAGGCAGAGATAGACAGGGACAGACAGACAGGAACGGAGAGAGATGAGAAGCATCAATCATCAGTTTCTCGTTGCGCGTTGCGACTTCTTAGTTGTTCATTGATTGCTTTCTCACATGTGCCTTGACCGCGGGCCTTCAGCAGACCAAATAACCCCTTGCTGGAGCCAGCGACCTTGGGTCTAAGCTGGTGAGCTCTTTGCTCAAGCCAGATGAGCCCGCGCTCAAGCTGGCGACCTCGGGGTCTCGAACCTGGGTCCTTCCGCATCCCAGTCCGACGCTCTATCCACTGCGCCACCACCTGGTCAGGCATATTTATTTATTTTTGGTGAGAGAGAAAGAGAGAGAGACAGGAAGGAAGAGAAATGAGAAGCATCACCTTGTAATTGAGTCTCTTTAGTTGTTCATTGATTGCTTCTCATATGTGCCTTGACTGGGAGGCTCCAGCCAAGCCAGTGACCCCTTGTTCAAGACAGTGACCTTGGGCTCAAGCCAGCAACCCTTGGGCTCAAGACAGTGACCTTTGGCCCTAAGCCAGCGACCATGAGATCATATCAATGATCCCACGCTCAAGCTGGCGACCCCTGTGCTCAAGCTGGTGAGCCTACGCTCAAGCCAGATGAGCCCACGCTTAAGCTGGTAACCTTGGGGTTTCCAACCAGGACCTCAGCATGCCAGGTTGATGCTCTGTTCATTGCACCACCACTGGTCTGGCTGTAGTAATGGAATTTAGCTTATCCTGCCTTTAGCTCAGCCAAGGCAATATCAGTATTTTGTTTTTCAAACCTTAGGCAAAACAGAACCAAAAATACCAAAACAAGAACCCAAAAAAAAGTTTAGTTGGGGATAAATTCTTTCCTACACTATCATTACATTATTCATGTAAATAATGCAAGTTCTCTTAAATAAACAAACACTTTACATATATGTGCTCTGAAGTTAGACAGACTTGGGTTTGAATCCTGACTGTAACGTTTACTGTCTATGTGACTTTGTTTGAGCAAGTTACTTGTCTACATGGGGAATCCAGAGTCAGGTAGTCTGGTTTCAACACCTGGTTCTACTCAGTTATTAGCTGTGTGACTTTGAGAAAGTTACTTAACCTATCTGGCTTCCATTTCTTTTTGTAAAAAATGAGCATATTATATCCTCTATATAGTTTGAGAGCTCAATAAAATAATATAGTTGGGTACTTTTCATAGTGTCTGGTGCAAGATAAATATTCAAATTATATAATACATATAAAATTATTATTCTCATGTTTCTTTCCCTTTAGCAATCTGTATATTTAATGAAGATAGTATCCTCTTCATTCGATGTTTATGTTTACAAGCAAATTTGAAACAGGTTTTAATATTTTTTATTTATTTTTTTGTATTTTTCTGAAGTTGGAAACGGGGAGGCAGTCAGATCCCGCATGCGCCCGACCGGGATCCACCCGGCATGCCCACCAGGGGGCGATGCTCTGCCCATCTTGGGGTGTCGCTCTGCCGCAATCAGAGCCATTCTAGCGCCTGAGGTAGAGGCCACAGAGCCATCCTCAGCGCCGGGCTAACTTTGCTCCAATGGAGCCTTGGCTGCGGGAGGGGAAGAGAGAGACAGAGAGGAAGGAGAGGGGGAGGGGTGGAGAAGCAGATGGGCACTTCTCCTGTGTGCCCTGGCCGGGAATCGAACCCGGGACTTCCCCACACCAGGCCGACGCTCTACCACTGAGCCAACTGGCCAGGGCCGGTTTTAATATTCTTAAACTGATATATCCTCCTCACTAAAACAAACAAAACAAAAAGACATTCACATTAAAAGATGAATGAGATTTTCTCCTACTATCAGTTGGCAAAAATTAAGATTGGTTATTATAGCTTTGTCAATCGTATGTATGGGGAATTGGGCATTCTTTTTACAATTTTGGTGAGAAGGTAAGTTTTTAAAAAAATTTTATTTAGAAAATTAAATTTAATGGGGTGACATTGATCAATAGATGTACCATAGTTTCAGGTGAACATTTCTGTAGCATTTGAACTATTGATTATGTTGTGTGCCCATCAACCAAAGGGAAGGTAAATTGATACATTATTTTTGGAAGGCAATGTTTTGGCAGTATTAGATAAATCCTTCCATTCAGGAGGTAGGGGTGTAATCTGTAGAATTGTTAACATGCAAAGACATCCACAGGTATTTTTTTATTCTCTCCATTGTTCTTTTGTTAATTGAATTTTATTGGGGTGACATTGGTTAACATTATTATACAGGTTTCAGGGGCCCAGTTCTAAAACACATTATTGTACAACATATTGTGTGTTCACCTGCCCCCAAGTCACCTTCATCCATTACTGTGTGCACAAGTATTTTCAAAACAGCATTGTTTAGGCTCTGGCTGGTTGGCTCAGCGGTAGAGCGTCGGCCTGGTGTGCGGGGGACCTGGGTTCGATTCCCAGCCAGGGCACATAGGAGAGGCGCCCATTTGCTTCTCCACCCCCCCCCTTCCTCTCTGTCTCTCTCTTCCCCTCCCGCAGCCAAGGCTCCATTGGAGCAAAGATGGCCCGGGCGCTGGGGATGGCTCCTTGGCCTCTGCCCCAGGCGCTAGAGTGGCTCTGGTCGCAGCAGAGCGACGCCCCAGAGGGGCAGAGCATCGCCCCCTGGTGGGCAGAGCGTTGCCCCTGGTGGGCGTGCCGGGTGGATCCCGGTCGGGTGCATGCGGGAGTCTGTCTGACTGTCTCTCCCCATTTCCAGCTTCAGAAAAAATACAAAAAAACAAAACAAACAAACAAACAAAAAAAAGCATTGTTTATAATATGGAAAATTGGAAACATTTTTAAATGCCCTTTGTTATGCAAATGTAAAATTATGGTTTACCCATACACTGTAGTACAGTGAAGCCATTAAAAAAATAAGGTAGACCTGGATATACCTTGAGTAGATGGCCATGCTATACTATTAAGTGAAAAAAGCAAAACGGGTAAGAATATGCCTTCTACTTGGGGGAAACCACCTCTGTGTATGTTTACATAAGAATAGAGAAACGTCTGGGAGAATACACACCAAATTGTGCACAATGGTCACCCCTGAGGAGTGGGTTAGAGGTCAGAGAGGGAATCTTCTAAACTCAGTGTTAAGGGTAAACTTAAGTGTTAAAATCAATGTTTTTTTGGTAACTCTTTAAAAAGGGAGAAAATAAATGGGTGAGTTTACCCCACGTGCTTTCTTTTCCTGATGGAGTTCTTCGCCCTTTTTTAGCCGCACTGGTGTAGCTTCCTGGGCTCACTAGTCCAGGTTGCTTTCCTCACCCTCTCTGGGCTTTCGGTTGAGGGGGTGAGGTAGGATTCTCAGCCCCTCTGGGAGTTTACATTCTAATTCTCTTCCAGAGTGTAAGCACTGGATGAGGTCCTGTGGGTTCTTGGCCATATCTCATAGCCTCTTGGCCACTCTGCCCTTTTTAGAACACTCTAATTTCTAATCAGTCCTCTAATGAGGAAGGTAATCTAATTGGCCCCAAGAATTTTCCTCAGGGCTTTAGGCCTTTCTGTGCTAACCTTGCACAAGTTTCTCTTTCTTGAAGATTTCCTTAGCTCCTGGACCTTTGAAAACCTTGTCCTTGACTCTTGATAGAGGTGTGACTGTTTGGCTGAACTTTCTGATATTAAAGCCGGTGCTGTTCTTTGGTGAAGCAGAGAAAATTATCCTTTTGTTCTAGACGAGTTCTAGCGTAAGGCTGGTAATTATACTAGTGGTATTGGCACAGGCCTGGCAGATCCTTACCTACATCCACCTCCTTGCACAATGACAGAAGGCTTCCTTCTCTTGTTCTGAAGACCTGTGTCCTCCACCACTCCCTCAGTGGGCCTCCCAGTGGATCCACCTCTCGGTTTGAGGACCCTTCCGCAGTTCCTGCACACTTCCCTTTGCCTCCTGAAATTAATGGTGCAGCATCAGCAGAATCTTACCCGTGAGCATCCCTTTCTCCTCCTGGCTCAGAAACCTGGCTTTGCTGTGAGGACACTTCTTCCTCGGCAGCCCACTCACGTGGTGGCTATTTTCTCCTCCCGTAGTTCTCTGACCACGGACTCTGGAGGTGGGATGCTTGCTTCTCATTGCTGCTTCCTCACCATTCTCCTTCCCCTTCCCTAAAAAGCCTGGGTTTGAATCTCATGTCATCAGACTATGTATCATCCAGGACTCCTCATTGTTTTTGTAATGCACTGACTCTGAGTCATTCCTGTGCATTTGTTGAGGACTTTAGCTCCTGACTCACTGCCACTTTCTCCATTTTTCTCTAATGATCTTGACTTCTGCTCTCTCTCATTTTCTGATTACTATGGACATGCTCTCTTTCAACAGGGGAGATTTTTCCCTTAGGGACCATTTGGCAATGTATGGAGACATTTTTGGTTGTCATAACTCAAGAGATACTACTGGTACCTAGTGTAATGGGTAGCGTCCCGGGACATTGCTCAACATCCTATAGAGCACAGTATAGCCCTGCATGACAAAGGATTGTCCAACCCAAAGGGTCAGTAGCGCTGCTGTTTAGAAACTCTGCTCTAGAATCTACTTAGACCTTGTCATCACTGGTAACTGCAACTCCCAGAAGCTCAATTTTACACATGCTACTATCCAACCACTTCCTCCTCTTATTGTTTTGCTGTCCTTCTCTACCTCTACTCAGCATTCCTTTAATGCCACAGAGCCCTCCACTTCCTTGATCTCACCCCCCTGTCATTGTCCTGACTCCTTTGATGTCCTCCCTCCCTGCCTCAGCCAGCTTCTATGGTCAGTCATTGTAATCACGCTCCTGCCTGTATTCTTCTCAAGGTCTTAGCCAGAAGGCCGAGGAGTGATCCTGCCTCACCCTTGGTTCTCTTGCCCATCACTGGCTTGTATGCAGTTCATACCTCTTCCATACCTGCATATACAGCCAGATGTAGTCAGGGAAAGAAACAGCAACCATGCCGACTAGCTTCAATTTAAATTCTTGACCATGAACCTCAAATGCACCGTTAATACTGCCAGGCAGTCGTATTATATTTTCCTAATCCACTCTCCCATCAGTCTAGACACTCACACCTTCTCTTTCCTCAAGCCCCTGTCACCTTAACCTTGCTTCCTGTTTCCTGGGGGTAAAAAAAATAAAAATCAGAAGTGGATTTTAACAGACTTACACCACTACTTATATTTACTGCTAATATCTATACCCTCATATACTGCCTTTCTACCTGTGTATAGGCAGTCTCCCATTTGTGCTTTAGACTCCATGTCTCCTATCAAAGAAATCTGGTAATTCCTCTCTCTCTTTTTCCTTTCTATAGGTTTATCATATTAATATACAAATGTGCTATTATTTTTCCCATTTAAAAAGTTCTCTTCTTGATACCCTGATTTGCCCACCAGTTATGACCCTATTTCTTTGAACCCTTTGTTGCAAAACTTCTTACAAGAGTTGTCTACTTTTGCCTGACTGGGCGGTGGTGCAGTGGATGGAGCGTTGGACTGGGATGCGGAGGACCCAGGTTCGAGACCCCGAGGTCGCCAGCTTGAGCACAGGCTCATCTGGTTTGGGCAAAGCTCACCAGCTTGGACCCAAGGGGTTACTCGGTCTGCTGAAGGCCCACGGTCAGGGCACATATGAGAAAGCAATCAATGAACAACTAAGATGTTACAACGAAAAACTAATGATTGATGCTTCTCATCTCTCCCCGTTCCTGTCTGTGCCTCTCTATCCCTCTCTCTGTCACTGAAAAACAAACAAAGAAAAAAACCAAACAAACAAAAAGAGTTGTCTACTTTTATTGTATTCCTCTCTTCCAGTTCTCTCTTAAAATCACGTCAGTGGGTTTTGACTGCCATCACTCTACTGAAGTTGTTTTTGAAAAGGTCACTACTGACTTCCTCATTGCAAAATCCAATAGTTAGTTCTTGGTTCTCATCTTATTTGATCTATAAGCAGCTTTTGAGTAGTGGTCACCCAGTCTTTCCTTCCTTCCTTCCTTCCTTCCTTCCTTCCTTCCTTCCTTCCTTCCTTCCTTCCTTCCTTCCTTCCTTCCTTCCTTCCTTCCTTCCTTCCTTCCTTCCTTCCTTCCTCCTCCCTCCCTCCCTCCCTCCCTCCCTCCCTCCCTCCCTCCCTCCCTCCTTTCTTTCCTTCCTTCCTTCCTTCCACCTTCTAAACCATATTTGGAACTAAAACAATCTTCCTAGAGACAAAGCTCTGAGCACAGAGCCTATCCCCAACCATAAAGGTTTCATAACAAAATTAGCAGCAAGTGATCTTTGGTACTACAGTAGGTAATTCCTTAGCTGTTCATACAATATTCAAACTAATCACCACATGACATTAGATTGCTGGTTAACAGTTGAATTTTATATTTAAATTATCTTAAAAAGTGTGAAGTCCTAGCTTAGTTTTTCAGTATCAATATGCTAACCATAGCTAACATTTAGTGTCTGAGGTAGAGACGTCTGTAAGAGGTTTATTAAAGAAAACACAATTGAGAGTACAATAAAGAACAAAAGATTTCTAATCATGGAAGCATACAGCCAGTTGTCTTTGTTGGTTCAACAAGCCAACCCTGAAATGCAGAACTCTTGCTTCTTTCATTTCTGTAGAGCTTTTGCACAGGCGTGGAACTTTCTTTTGTTTGGACGCCTGGATTTTGGAATACTGTGAACAATGACGTTAACTGAGTTTGGGCCGTGTATGTTCCACGTTAATAATCAACAGTCTTTCTTGAAGACATACATTCTTCATTTGGCTCCCAGAGCTGTGCACTCTCCTGGCTTTATTTTCTACTTCTTGGTTACTTCTTCACAATCTTCTTTACTGATTCCTTCTTTTCTGCACTATTTCCAGGGCTTGGTCCTTGTTCCTCTACTATTGTTTACATACGTTTACTCTGTTGGTGACTGCATTTAACCTCATGGCTTTAAATACCATCTTTACACCTGTCTATCCAGCCTGGATCCTCCCAAACCCCAGACTTGGGTTTCCAACTGCTCATTCAACATTTCTACTTGAAGGTCTAGGAGACATCTCAAACTCAACATAATTCAACTTGAACTTCTGATTTTTCCCCTCCTTACCACACATTGGCCAAGCGTGCTTCCCCTGTAACCTTTTCCTCCTCAACTGATGGCAACTCCATCCTTCCACTTGCTTGGGTTAAAGGTTTTGGAGTCATGTTTGACTCTGTCTTTGTCTCATATACCCCACCTCCAGCCCATCAGGAAATTCTATTGGCTCTTTTAAAAAAATAAACACAGACTGTTACTGCTTGTACAACCTTGATCTTGGCCACCATTATTTCTTGCTTAGATGACTGCAGTAGCCTCCTCTCTTGTCTCTGTGCCTCCTCTTTTGCTCTCCTACAGTCTTTCCTTAACTTTGAAGCTGGAGTGATCCTCTAAAGTTTCTACAAAAGCCACCTTGGGAGTTAGACTCAATGGAAGTGAGAAAGGAAGAAAGCTGATTAGACCAAGTTTTCCTTAGCCTTTCTCTCATATCCACTACCCACCTCCCTTTCTAGGAAGGGACTAATACAGTCTTTCACCTCCTGGTCAGCTTTTTCTTTAGACCCTCCCTTAGGTGCCCATCTTCTCAGACTAGTGGCCTTCGGGGTGGAGGGGGGTGGTGGTATTATTCCCTGGAGTGGGAGTCAGGAGGAATAAAATTCCTCTCCTACTCTTTTCTGTTTTGGTGGGTTGGAGGGCTGAAGACTTGACAGATAATGTTTTATTATCAACAGGTGTTCGAGATGCCCTGTAACCAGAGCCTAGATTTGGTCCTTCCTTCATCCCCTCACCTGGAGATGAACCCTGGTATAGCTGCTCTGTTCCCTAGGGTCAGCTTGGTGTCAGGGCTGCCTGTTCTCACCTCCTAAGTGAGCCTGAGGATAGGGGGTTAGCAAACTCAGTGAGCATCTTAAACCCACAAAACTGTGGCTTCCTGTATCAGTTAGGAAATATTACATTAGGTATTCAAGGCATCCTCTCCCCCTCAGCAAAACCTAGATGCAAGAGTGTGTGATGTATTATCTATACCTACAAATGATGTGGACATTTTAGAGTACCAGGACTAGAGCCAGGAGAGAGGACAGGATTGCATAAGTCCTGGACTGAGGGACCAGAAGTCTTAGGAAGCAGCTTTCAGCCTCAAGCCTGTTCACATCCAAATAGAAGTTCCTCCTAATCAGGCTTGTCTTGACTCCTCTGCAGATTCACACTTCTCTCCTTCTCCAGCTCCCTCGCCAGCCCCCTTTCTCCAGCCCCATCCTCTCACCACCCACCCTCCCTGCCCCCACAGTGCCCCCACACTGAGTTGAGGTCTGACTTGAAGTCTATCTTAACTTCCACTTTTTTTCTCCCGGTATTCCATCCTTTTTTCCTGGTATCTCTTTAACGCCTTGTTGGGCCTGCTTACTTTTCCTTAAGCACTAGATTTTAGAGCCATCACTGGACCATTTTGTGTCATGTCCCTGTCATGGGTCAGGCAGGTGTCCTGTTGTGAATGAGTATTTTGAGTTAAACCAGTGTCAGGTAACTAACAATTGACCTAGCATTTCAACTTCCTAAGACCACAACCTGCTAGTCTTCTTGACTTTCTGGAAAGTGACTTAGTATCCAGAATGTTGTGGCTTTTTTCCCTTAGAACCTTCAACTCCTTGGAATCCTTGCCCTTCTCTAAACTCGGAGTGTCTGGGGCCAGGCATTGGTACAGGTCTGGAAAGGGTGTCCCTCAGCGGACTTGTGGTGCTTGCACTTTGGTAGCCACATGGATGTTGTGTTAGGTAATTTCCACTTTTTCATTTAGATGTTTAACTTAGATTTCACTGTTTTTTAAAAAATATTTTTACTATAAAATATTTAACACATATAAAAACATATGACATATATAAGGTATAAAGAATAATGAAATAAGCACCATATATATACCTACCACACACTGCATTTTAAAACTATTAACAGTAATAGTCAGCCCCTGTCTCCTGGCTTCTTTCCTGTTTGCCCCCAGTGGGATTGCAAACAGCGGGAAGAGCAGCTAGAAGACTTGAGGTCATTCCAGCCCCTCTCTAAAGAAGTGTCCCCAGGTCTACATCTGTCTAGTGGGGGCGGCCAGTTAGGCACTGCCCGTTGGTGTTACTTTTGTAACAGGAAAGCTGTTCAGGACAGTTTCTCCTCCCCCAATAGCACAGAATATCTATTTATGATACGTTTTCCAAGAGGGACCTCTGAGAGTTTTGGTTTCTCTTTCGGAACTTGGTGTCTCCATTGTGCCCTTGCCCTCCATAAACCCAGAGGTCGACAGTGATCAGAGGTCGACAGTACCATAAACCCAGAGGTCCACAGTGATCAGATAGTACTGGGAGCACCCATCCTGCTCCATTTCTGGTGGCTCCGACCAGCTCCATATGTGGAGAGAACTGGCCAGGTGTGCCTACCAGGTCTAGTCGCGGGCCAAGAAAGGTGGCTCTCCCTCCTCCCCTGAGTCACTGGGCGCCATCAGGTTCCTGGCAGTCAGCACCTGTGTGCAGGACGGAGAGTGTACCCACTCTGAAATGCTAGGAATTTATAATCTACTAGAATGTTAATACATGCAAACAACATAGTGTATTGTTAACAAATCAATAAACTCGCTTGTCTAAGGGAGAAGATCTCCTCAGTCAGCTTAAGTAAAAAGGCAAAAAGGAAATTGGATGCAAAGGCACTGGGACTCTCAGCACCAGCTTTCAGGATGGCTGTGCGTGGCTCACAGGGACTGAAGAGGCAGCTTCTTTCTCTGGGATCTCAGCAGAGCTCATCTCTGCCACCCACGGCCAACCCCCGACCCCTCGGTTTCTGCTCCTCCAAACTACGGACTGACTTGTGGCTTTGGCATGTCTAGGTGCTCACTCTAACTCGACATGGGCTTTGTGTTAAGCATCCACTGTCATCCAGTAAGAGCCTTTACAACAGGGGTTTTTATCCTGTGATCAATGGATTATTTGAGAATCCAGGCTCAGAATTCAAGTTTTCATGAACTGGATGAGGGAACAAATTACATATTTATTTTCATTAACCTGTAACTGAAACACGTTTCCTTTTATTATAAATGTAAGCAAAAACCACTGTGGCACTAGCAATGTCTGTGATTTTATCACCAATAGAACTCACAAGTATTTTCCTCTCTTTTCATAGTTGCTGCAGATATGAAATATAGTTTATACTCATTACTACTTGAAATTATGTAGTTATTAGACCCACTACTAAATCTTGTAATGTAATGTGTCAGTAAAGAAGCATATAGCCCTGGCTGGATTGTTCGGTTGGTTAGAGCATCGTTCTAAAGCACAGAGTTTGCCAGACATACCACCAGTTCATACTACTACCAGAACGACATACTACCAGTTCAATCCCTGGTCAGGGCACATACAGGAACAGATCAATGTTTCTCTCTCCCCCTCTCCCTTCCTCCTGTCTAGAAGCTTATGTGTTATTGTATTGCAAATTTGTTCTTTTAATATTTGGATAATGACATTTTAATTCATGGTTATTCTACATATTCTAGTTTATGCATTTAAAAAGGGTCTACAGCCTTCATATTGTCAGAGGAGTCCATACCATTAAAAAAAAAACAACAACTAGCCTGACCTGTGGTGGCACAGTGGATAAAGCGTCAACCTGGAAACACTGAGGTTGCCGTTCAAAACCCTGAGCTGCCTGGTCAAAGCACATATGGGAGTTGATACTTCTGGTTCCTCCCCCTTCTCTTTCTCTCTCTCTCCGGTCTCTGAAATGAATAAATAAAATCTAAAACAAAACAAAAAACAAAACAACAACAACAACTAAGAATCCACGCTTTATGACTTTTGGGTCACATAACTGATGGAGAGAATCTGGTTCAGAGATTGAGTTCTCTGGGGTCAGGTGTCCACTCTTTATCTAATTAGCTGGGGCCAGGGAGTTGGGGTCACACAGTGCAGACCTGACCCCCTCCCTCATTGTGCCCTTTCAAGGAGGGATGTGGGCAAATGGAACATACTTCCAAAGAAGGGGGCTTAGGCCCTGGCTGGCTGGCTCAGTGGTAGAGCGTCGGCCTGGCGTGCAGAGCTCCCGGGTTCGATTCCCGGCCAGGGCACACAGGAGAAGCGCCCATCTGCTTCTCCACCCCTCCCCCTCTCCTTCCTTTCTGTCTCTCTCTTCCCCTCCCGCAGCTGAGGCTCCATTGGAGCAAAGATGGCCCGGGCGCTGGGGATGGCTCCTTGGCCTCTGCCCCAGGCGCTAGAGTGGCTCTGGTCGCAACAGAGCGATGTCCTGGAGGGGCAGAGCATCGCCCCCTGGTGGGCAGAGCGTTGCCCCTGGTGGGCGTGCCGGGTGGATCCCGGTCAGGCGCATGCGGAGTCTGTCTGACTGTCCCCGTTTCCAGCTTCAGAAAAATACAAAAAAAAAAAAAAAAAAAAAAAAGAAGGGAGCTTAACTGAGCCGACCACCTGAGTTTGCTCTGTAGTCCTTTGTATTTGATGTAGTTAACAGTTATATCCTTTCATATTCATACTCTACCATCGATCTAGAAAATATGTGCTATTGCTTATCAAAGGGACCAGGAAGCAGCATGTAGGTATATCATTATGAATTCAGAAAGAGTTATACTGATGACACTAAATAGCAGTATATTAGTATGGTAAGAAAACATTGTTAATGATTGCAATAATAGCAAAGGTTTGGTGTTGAATGAAAGAAAATATATCCTGGATCCTGGATGAGCTACTCTTCCACACTTATTTTCTTCAAATTACAGTTTTTTCCATGTTGATTATGGAAGGGCTCAGTGTATTCATCTAAGATTTGCGAAGTCCTTCCCCTGGGAGAACGACATCCTACCTGCTCGAGGAGGGGCAAGGGAGATTAATGCTGAGGACGGGCCTTCTTCTGACCTGGGTTGAGTTAGGAATTTGCACAGAGATTTCCAGAGAATCCCATTTTCCTGGGACAGCCTCACACAGTTTGAGTTGCAAACCATCAATTCCTATGTAACACCATTTCTCCTTGCCAGCTTCGAACGCCCATCATTAATTCTGCTTGGCCTGCCAGCAGCGATTTGGGCTGAGGCTATTAGTTGGCTGGTTCCTGTGGATTTGCCTTCTGTTTTCAACTCAACATGCTGTTCTGCTTTAATAGACATACCTTGACCCCGTCCCACCCCCTTCCTCCAGATTTACCCCATGGTCTTGCTCCTGTTTGCCTCTAGTGCAGGTTAAAAGTAGGGAGTTTGGGGGTGGGGCTAGGAAATCCCTGCCAAGGATGAAAAATCCCGCCTGCTTCCTGCAGTTCTCTCATAGTAGACTGTGCACAAACCTGCATCACAGAACTGGACAGTTTTGGCCGAATGAACAATCATTTGTTTCTTTGCACCTAGAACAATCTGGCTCAGAGAAGGTATCTAGTAAGTGATTCTTGAATGAATAAGTGCATTTGTTTCTGTAGCTTGAGACTTTTTCCCTGATTCTGCTTTCAGCACATTATCTCCTGCTATTAAGCAGGGATTTATTCTGTGTGTGTGTGTGTGTGTGGTTCATTTAATACAGAATTTGAAGCAGCTTTTTCAGTAATTCTTTGAATTTTGTTCTCTCCCATTTCTGGAAAATAGTATCCCTTTGGGCTTATCCTGAGAGGTTTTTTTTTTTTTTTTTTTTACAGGAACAGAGAGAGAGGTCAGAGAGAGTGGTAGATAGGGACAGACAGGAACAGACAGAGATGAGAAGCATCAATCATCAGTTTCTCGTTGCGACACCTTAGTTGTTCATTGATTGCTTTCTCATATGTGCCTTGACTGTGGGCCTTCAGCAGACAAGCAGCCCCCTGCTGGAGCCAGCGACCTTGGATCCAAGTGGTGAGCTTTTTGCTCAAGCCAGATGAGCCCGCGCTCAAGCTGGCGATCTCGGGGTCTCGAACCTGGGTCCTTGGCATTCCAGTCCGACGCTCTATCCACTGCGCCACCACTGGTCAGGCTTGTCCCGAGAGTTCACAGTAGAATGGAGACTGATTCAGCATCCCTAGATCTCAGGCTGGCTTTAGCAGGAAGCACCCTTTGATGAGGTCAGGCTCAATGGTGGAGAAGCTCAGACCCCAGGAAGCAGCTGCCTCAATGGTGGAGAATCTCAGAGCACTCACTGACTTTGAAAAGTGATGAGGGCTCAGCACTTCCAGGTCTGGTTATTCCTTCTCTGTGGGTCTTAGTGAGACTCTCACCTACCTGCCCCCCTTCTCACCCCACCCCGGCCAGTACACCCCTGGCCGGATGCTGGCTGTTCTTGCTCTTAGAATACTGATACGAAGAGCTTTAGAAGGAAGGAACTTGCAGAAATGGCTCCGAGGCCGTGCTGCTGGCCCCAGCTTATACTTAGCTGGGCTGAACATGGGAGTTGAGGATTGCAAAAGGAAGAGTTGAGAAGTCCTCAGAATTTCAGGCTTTTTGTTTTTGGACTCAGTGAGAGATTAGCAACCAAGGGCTCATGTCCACCTGGGCTAGCCAGAGGGCCTCAGCCAGCATTGGGACAGGCTGCCATCCCAAAGCTCTGCAGCAAAGGCACACTGTAACCTCCGTGAGGGCAGTGGCCACGTCTGCACCCCCAAAAGGAATTCCTAGCACCTATTTCGGAACCTGAGACGTAGTAGATACTTGGTAAATACTTGCTGAATGAACTTGGACTCCAGGAACTCAAGGCGCTCACAGCCTGGTGAGGAGATAGGAAACACGTAAATAGATGAGTAACTGAAAATAGTGCAGTCGGTTTGAGGGAAAGAAGAGAGTGTACCTGAGCAGTGGTGGCAAAGTGGACGAAGTGTCAACCTGGAACGCTGAGGTTGCCAGTTCGAAACCCCGGGCTTGCCCAGTCAAGGCACATACAAGAAGCAACTGTGAGTTGATGCTTCCTGCTCCTCCCCCTGGCCTTTCTCTCTCTCTCTCCTCTCTCTATAAATCAATAAATAAAATTGTAAAAAAGGAATAATAATAATAATAATAATAATAATAATAATAATAGAGGGCTATAAGAGCATATACTTTAGATGACATGGTCAGGGGGCCAGAAGAAGTGACATTTAAAATGAGATCTGCAAGATGAGACAGAAGCAACCACTTGAAGAGCAGGGTAAATAGAATTGTAGGAGATGCCCTGAAGCCCCTGGCCAGTTCATAGTAATGCTGAGGAGGCAGTCTGCATGCCTATTTATCTAGATTCTTGTAGGCTATTTATAGAAAAAAAGAAGGGTCTACTGTTGATTCATGGTTAGTCTGTTCACCGCCGCCCCCACCCCACACCGCTCCTTACATATCCAGCTTTGTTTTATAATGCCTTAGACCTAGTGTTATTGACAGGGAATCAAAGGCTCCAGTGTGTGCCTGGCCATGCAGAACAATTATTTGTTTATGTGTCTGACTTCCTAGCCAGACTATGAGCTCCTTGAAGGCAGTGAACTCCATCTTATCCTTACGACACAGCATGCTATCTGGCATACTCAACAATTTTGCTTAATGATTGAATTAATAATAACAGTTCATGTTTATTGAGTACTTTCTCTGTGTCAGGCAGTAAAGTGACACGTTCCATGCATTATCTCATTTAATCCCCAGTGTAACTCTATAATACAGGTAGTGTTATTATTCCCATTAGACAGCTGGAGAAACTGAGGCTTAAAAAGGTCAAGTAAGGGACTTGAGATTTGAGCAGTTCGACTCCAGAGTCTGCACAGTTTTGGCTGAAAGAAAGCATGTTTTCTGGGTTGCCTTCAGGTAGCTGAGGTTGCTTTGCACTTTCACGGAAAAGGAATTAATATGTTACATATATGATCTCATTTAACAGTCCTCACAACGACGCTCATTGACAGGAATTATTTTACTCATTTACAGAGAGAAAATTGAGGCTCAAAAGATTAAGTTACTTGGCCAAGATTCATAAACACAAATGCATAAGTGGTGGACTTTTTCTCAAAACTAAGGCCATGTGACTCTAGATCCCATGCTCTGTCCCCATTCTGTGCTAACTCCAGTCACTCAGTCACTAGGCAGGAATCTGCTCCACTGACTGTGTTAAAGTCATTTAAAGGTTGTTCAGGCTTGTTGGGAGCCTGAGAGTCTATTCTTTTTTTTCACTCCTTTTCCAAGTCAGAGGAGGGGAGATAGAGAGACTCCTAAATGAGCCCCAATCGTGATTTACCCAGCAACTCCCTTCTGGGGCTGATGCTCTGCCCATCTGGGGCCACGCTCACAATTGTGCTATTTTTAGCACCTGAGGCAGAGGCTCCACGGAGCCATCCTCAGCACCCAGGCTGATGTACTTGAACCAATGGAGCTGTGGCTGTGAGAGAGGAAGAGAGATAGAGAGGGAAGGGGGAAGGGTGGAGAAGTCAGTGGTCACTTCTCCTGAGTTGCCTGACTGGGAATTGAACCCAGGACATCCACAAACCCAGCCAACACTCTACCACTGAGCTAACTAGCCAGGGCGAGAGTCTATTCCCAAAAGAGGGAACAGAGTGGAGAACAAGCAGAGGAGAGGGGAAGAGAAGAGACTTTATCTTTTTAAAATCTGTTTTTAAAATTGATGTATCATTCACATACCATAACATTTACCAAAAAGTATACACCATAAATGCATACAGTTCTTTGGTTTTACAATAGTCACAAGGTTGTTCAACCATAACTGCTATCTATTTCCAGAACCTTTTTATCACCCCAAAAAGAAGCCCTATGCCCATATGCAGTCATTCTCCATCCCCCTTTCCCCTAGCTGTTGGAAATCACTTATCTACTTTCTGTCTGTGTGGATCTGCCTATTCTCAAGGTCCATCCATTAAACCACTTCATTCCTTTTTATAACAGAATAATATGCCATTATACAGTTATATCACATTTTGTTTCTCCATTTGTTGGTTGATGGACAGTTGGGTTGTTTTCAGTTTTGGGTTATTATGAATAGTGCTGCTATGAACATTTGTGTACAAGATTTTGTATGAACATATGTTTTCAATTCTTTTGAGTATATCCCTAGGAGTACAATTGCTAGGTCATATGGTAACTCTACATATAATTTTTTGAGGATATGCCAAATTGTTTTTATCATGGTTTATATTTTATTAATAGACTTTAAAAATGGAAATATAAGATGCATACAGAAAAAAAAGATGCATACAGAAAAGTGCCCATGTCAAAAACATATAGCTTAAAGAATTATTACAAAATGAACCTAGCCATATAATCAGCGCTCAAATCAAGAACAAGAAAATTGCCAGTACTCAGTACCTACCACCACCAATGGGTAACCACTAGTCTGTTCCAATATGCTTGTTTTGAACTTCATATAATTGGAACTGTATGGTATATACTCTTTTGTGTCTGATTTTTTTCTCTCAACAAAATGTTTATGAAATTCATCCATGTAGTGGGTAGCAGTACTTTGTTAATTTTCACATCTGTACAATATTTCATTGTAAGACTCTACCACAACTTGTTTATCCGTTTGTGTTGGATATATGGGGTAGAGCAAAAGTAGGTTTACAGTTATAAGTATATAAACACATTTTTTCTTATATTATTACTTATTAATTATTGTATTATTTTTCACATGAACAACTCTAAACCTACTTTTACCGCAACCTGTATACATAAAAGTAGAATGATTGTTTCATAGTTATGCATATGTTTAGATTTAGTAGGTACTGCTAAACAGTTTTCCAAATGACTGTATCAATTTATACTCACATGGGCAGTACTGTGAGAGTTTTCTGGTGGTACCACATTCTTGTCAACACTTGTATTAGCTACTGTTTTCCTTCTTAGTCATTATAGTAAGTAGGTAGTGAGATTCTATTGTGATTTTGATTCCCGTAATGACTGATGAGGTCCTGCACATTTTCATGTCAGTATTGGTCATTTAGATATGGTCAAGCCCTTTACCAGTTCTCTCTTGGGTTGTCTTTTTCTTATTGATTTTTAAGACTTCTTCATTTATTCTGGAAACAAGTTCTTTATTGGTTATACGTATTGCAAATATTTTCTCCCACTCTATAGTTTACATTTTTTTGTTCTTTTAATTGTATCTTTTGATGAACAGAGGTTCCTAATTTTATTTTTTCACCTTTTCTTAACTAGAAATTTTCTTTTTCTTTTTTTTCAATTAAAGTGTATGTTCAATATTAATTTGATCAGTTTCAGGTGTACAGCATAGTGGTTAGACAATATATACTTTACAGAGTGTTCCCCTGATATTTCTAATACCTGGCACCATACATAGTATTACAGTATTATTCCCTCTATTCGCTATGCAGTACTTACATCCCATGACTACTTTGTATCTGCCAGTCTGTTCTTCTTAATCTCTTCACCTTTTTCATCCCATCTCCCAGCCCCTCTCTGCTCTGGCAACATCAGTCTGTTCTCTGTGTCTATGAGTCTGTTTCTATTCAATATTTTGTTTGTTTATTTTGTTCTTTAGATTCTACATGTAAGTGAAATGATATGGTATTTGTCTTTCTCTGACTGACTTATTTCACCTAGCATAATATTCTATAGCAGCGGTTCTCAACCTGTGGGTCGCCTACCCCTGTGTTTTGGTTGTTCGACCCCCGCCGGCGTCACAACCCACAGGTTGAGAACCACTGTTCTATAGCAAAAAATGTAAGCTAGAGTGGCAGAAAATTTGCAATACATATAGCCAATAAAGGACTTGTTTCCAGAATAAATGAAGAACTCTTAAAAATCAATGAGAAAAAGACAACCCCAACAGAGAAATGTAAAGGGCTTGGTTCATCCATGCTGTCGCAAATGACAGAATTCCATTTTCATGGCCAAGTAGTATTCCATTGTAGAAATATACCACAATCTTTTCATCCACTCGCCTATTGATGGGCACCTGGGTTGCTGGCTATTGTAAATAACACTACAGTGAACGTAGGAGAGCATATATTCTTTCAAATTAGTGTTTTGTGTTTCTTCAGATATATACTCAGAAGTGGAATCACTGGGTCATAGGGCAGTTCCATTTTTATTTATTTATTTATTTTTGTATTTTTCTGAAGTTGGAAACGGGGAGGCAGTCAGACAGATACCCGCATGCACCCGACCGGGATCCACCCGGCATGCCCACCAGGGGGCGATGCTCTGCCCATCTGGGGCATCGCTCTGCCGCAATCAGAGCCATTCTAGTGCCCAAGGCAGAGGCCACAGAGCCATCCTCAGCACCCGGGCCAACTTTGCTCCAATGGAGCCTCGGCTGCGGGAGGGGAAGAGAGAGACAGAGAGGAAGGAGAGGGAGAGGGGTGGAGAAGCAGATGGGCGCTTCTCCTGTGTGCCCTGGCCGGGAATCGAACCCGGGACTCCCGCACGCCAGGCCGACGCTCTACCACTGAACCAACCGGCCAGGGCCTCATTTTTAATTTTTTGAGGACCCTCCATACTGTTTTCCACAGTGGCTGCACCAGTCTGCATTCCCACCAACACTTGTTGTTGATTTAGTGATGGTAGCCATCCTGACAGGTATGAGGTGATGATCTCATTGTGGTTTTAATTTGCATTTTTCTGATGATTAGTGATGTTAAGCAATTTTTCATATGTCTATTGGTCATGTGTATGTCTGTTATAGAAAATTTAATATGTTTATTTGGAGAAGTGTCTATTTAGGTAGAGGTTCCTAATTTTAATGTTCCAATTTAACAATTTTTTCCTTTATGATTGTGTCTTGTTAAGAAATCTTTACTTACCTGAGGTCATGGAGATCAGGCCTTGATCAGGAGAGAAGAGAGAGAGAGAGAGAGAGAGAGAGAGAGTGTGTGTGTGTGTGTTGTGGTGCATCCACCTATAGAGGAAGGTTTTGCAGGGTGGAGAGGACACTGTGTCACCCAACAGGGAGCAGGCAGGGTGGGGGCAGGGAGCCCATGAGATCACAGCCACACTGGGCTGTGTTCCCAGCTGTCAAGCGTGTAATCGAGTGAAAAAGAATCCCTTTGGTGGTAGATGTCCTACAGAGAATACTACTGGGTCCTCTAAATCACCTCTGTGCCCTGCAGGCCCAGCTGACGACTGTCCTCTCTTCTCCACTGAAACAGAGAAAAAATAAAATATGCACTTACGTGCTGTGCTCTTGGCACAGGGCAGGGACCAGAGCTTTCAGAGCCAGACGCCTGCCTTACAGTTGTGATCTTTTTGTTACTAAACCTGATGCTTTTTTTTCTGATTTCTACCACTTGGTTTTGTTTGTTTGTTTTTGTTTTCTTCTGTGTATGTGTGTGTGTGTGTGTGTGTGTGAGAGAGAGAGAGAGGGAGAGAGATGAGAAGCATTAACTCACAGCTGTGTCACTTTAGTTGTTCATTGATTGCTTCTCATTTGTGCCTTGACCTGGGGGCTCCACCCAAGCCAGTGACCCCTTGTTCAAGCCAGCAACCTTGGGCTCAAGCCAGCAACCTTGGGCTCAAGCCAGCAACCTTGGGCTTCAAGCCAGTGACCTTTGGGCTCAAGCCAGCAACCATGGGGTCATGTCTATGATCCCATGCTCAAGCCAGAAACCCCGCACTCAAGCTGGATGAGCCTGTGCTTAAGCCGACGACCTTGGGGTTTTGAACCTGGTACCTCAGAATCCCAAGTTGACGCTCCATCCACTGCGCCACCTCCAGTCAGGCATACCCACATTGTTTTATTTCCCTGTGGGAAAAGGATGGTGAGATGGCGGACTCTGAGAGAGGTGCTAAACCATCCCTCAGACTATTTCCCTGATTGGCTGGTTGGGCCCCCTCTCTGAGCCAGAACCAACAGGAACCAGGAACTGCTTGTCCTTCTGGAGGAAGGCGTGGGAGTAGAGAAAAGAAGGAACCAGAGTTGCTGCTGCACTTTCTGAGGGCCTCTGAGGACTCTCCCTCCCACCTCCCAGCCCCCACGCCCCCAGGAAACCACTTTTGTCCCCCCAGCCCCTTTGCTGCTGCCAGTGGCTCTCCAGACTAGAAAGCCACGGTTTTGTGCTGTGCCTGGGTGGGGCTTCAGGGACAGTTCAGGCTCCGGCCCTCCGAGGGGCGGGGCGGTTAAGGAGTGAGCAGAGGGTCACAGCTTAGGCTGCACCATTTGCTTGTCACCTTGAGAAGTTCCACCTTGTCTAGCAAAACCCCCTTTCAGAGGCAGCCACCACAAAGGGCTCTTATGAGAGCGGCGCCCCTGCCCCCACCTCCACTTCCACTCCCTTTGCCATTATTTTTCTTTTGGGGCAGAGCTGAGGGGCCTTCCTGCTATGACTTTGAGGGGCTGTACTTATTTTGTACTTATTTTAAAAGGCAATTTAGAGTCTAGAGCCTCCCAAGCCAGAAACTCATTTTTCTGATTTTCTAGGACCATGGGAGGGGACTCAAAGGGTTAAGTCGGACTTTCTTTCTGTGGAGGGCGCTTTGTGTTTGCCCTTGACTAGCCTCCTGAGCTACCGGGAGATTTAAGAAAGAAGGTAGGAGCTAGCATCTAGTAGGACTAGACCTCAGGACAGGGACCAGCCTACTTCTGGGGAGGGGGGCGGGGAGAAATGGCTGTCTCATTGGGTCATTCTAAAAGACTTTGTTGTGTGGAGGTTCAGTGTCTGTTCTGGGGTCTTCCCCCTCCCCAGACGGCTACTTTCTAGCTGTGGCCTTGGTCAAGTCACTTAACCTCTCTGAGCCTGTGTTTTCCCATATACAAAATGAGAATGATTTTAGTGTCTAGCTAATAGGGTTACTTTTTTGAGAAAAAGCAGTAAATGCTTAGCCTACTACTTAGTGCTTTGAATGCATTCCAAAGTGTTCCTCTTACTACTGTTATTGTTTCTCCCCCGCCCCCTTCGCTTCGGACTGTGTAGTCCAGGCCAGGGAGCTCGGGCCTCACAGAACTATATATTTACAAAAACATGTGTAATAGAAGTTAGGCTGGATTTTATCTCAAACTGTTTTGCACTCTGCACCTATCTTATCTCCATTGTGTTTGCAGCCCCATGAGAGAGAGAGAGAGAGTGTGGCAGCAAAGTGATCGCAGTTTGACATGCGGCCACAGAGAAAGGGAATTCATGATTTGACCGGATTGCACGCGTGCATGCTTGAATGTATGTCTATACGCGTGCATCCGTTCTCCCACCAGGTTTTAAAAGGGTGGAGGGGTGAAGCGGACTATAATTAATTTGTCCCAAACACAAGGTTGAGTTCAGGCCTGTCTGCAGAGCTGAGCGTTGAGTGGCTGGGTGCTCGGGAGTCGGAGGCTGCTGGGAGCACACGCAGGTCAGCAGCGCCGGGCAGCGTGGCCAGGGCAGGCCTGGTGCGGCCCAGACCCAAACAAAGCTGAGCCAGACCAAACACAGGAGCCATGGCAGCTGTCTCGTCTACTTCACATGCGATCTTCAAGGGCACCGTGCCTTGTGTACTTAGGGTGCTGTGTCCTCTCCCAAGTCACCAAGGCTTATGCCCAGGGAGCGGAGAGAACAGAGGAGGATTCTGGGAGGGACGGAGCAGAGGGACCCTCAGGCTTGGACCTTGCTGAAACTCAGACACAGCTCATCCGTGTGAGATGCTGTGGAATGATCTGAAGTGAGGAGAAGGGAGGGTGAGGTGGTTGCCTTTTAACAACCTGGACATCACTGCCATCTCTCTCTCCTTTTCTTCCTGTCCTATTGTGGTTTGTTTGTTTTTTTTCTCAGACTCTGAAGAAACCGTGAGATTTATCCCATCAAAAACCATTTGGCTGTTAACTATTTGGATGACATACCTGCAACTCATGTTTTTCTACTTTCCAAATTGTCTTCACTGAGTGTTTCACTTTAAAATGGGAATGCCGCAGCAGAGCATCTTGCACAAGTCACATTGGGGGGCAGGGGATGGCGGTGAGAATGGTTCTTGGTGGGGGCCCCATTGGACAGTTGGACTGTGTGGAACACTTTGGTGACAACTTTTTGAGGAGCAAGCTGATTGTGTTTCGTGTGCTTCTAGAGAAGGTGGCTTTACTCTCTCTCTTCTACCCACCCCGCTGAAAGAGGGTCAGGGGAATGTAGGGGAACTTGGCCTCTTAGTTAAGGTCCTGAGTATGGGGAGAATAAAAGAGATCTTTGAAAAGTGACAAGAGCAGTTTGGGGGAAGTAAGGAGATGTAAGTATACTGAGCAGGCACCTATGCAAATATTAACCTGTATAATCCTTCTGCTAGTCTCAGAAAAGCAGATATTGGTCTCCTCATTTTTCTTGTGAGGGACCAGAGGCTAAAAGAGATTAGTAGCATAACTGCTAACTGGCAAAGTCCAGATTTGAAACTAGAACCTTCTGATGCCAAAGCCATGCAGCCTTGGTCCTTGCCAGAGACTGAGGAGTCGGCCAGTGTGGCAGTGGCGGACAGGGAACTGTCCATAGGTTATCTTCCTGTTCTGGGCTTTGATGAGGCGCTGAATTGTTAGAAGGTCATATGGTTTGAGGTGCAGTGGGGAAAGGTTGAGGACTGGGTCAGACACTGGCTTATTTATTCACTATAGCATTAGGGTATTTCTTGAGCCTCCTTGGCATTTGACTAGGCAGGAAGTCTCTGTGTGCCTTGCAAAGGGAAGGGACACATTTCCTGAGTATCTTCTCTACACTCATTTAATCCTTTCATAAACTCTCTGATGTGGATGATGGCAGGGTACCTTGTCTATCGTGGGGATTAGGTTCCAGAACCCCCCGCGATAGGTGAAAATCCACGAAGTAATGACATTATATTTATTTTATTATTTATATATATATTTTAAGGCTTTATAAACCCTCCCCACACTCTTATAAACCTTTCCCACCCTGTTATTAACCTTTCCCACACTTACTTTGCTTATTTTACTGCAAAAATAATTAAAATAATAAATATATAAAAATACCTATATACCGCAAAATCCCACGATATAGTGAAAAATCCATGATACAAAATTAGATATACTGTATGCAATTAAAAAACCCGCGATACAGTGAGACTGCGAAAAGTGAACCGCGATATGGCGAGGGACGACTGTAGTCTCAGCATCTTCTCTCTCTCTCCACCCTCCTTCCCTCCTTTTCCCCCTCTCCTTCCTTCTTTCCTTCTGGTCCTCCTCCTCCTCCTCCTCCTCCTCCTCCTCCTCCTCCTATTTCTTCTCTCTTTCTTTCTTCCTCGCCCCCCTTTCAAAATAAGTTGTTGACTTAGTATGATGACTTATTGAAAATGTCACCACTAGCAAATAGAAGCCCAAAGACCTTAGGTACAAATCCAAGTCTTTAAACCCTAAAGACAGAACTTAAAACTTGGTTTTACTTCCCTTTTGTCTTTTTCTGAGGACATTTTTTTACTAATTCGTGGGTCGTCTTGCTTCTAAGAAGCCACCGTCAGTTTTCTCTCTCTGAGCCTGGAGTCTGCCCTTGGCTTCGGGGTTGCCTTTCCTGCTGACTCCCTCTTTTACTGCCCAAACTGGATCTGTATTGCAGACCCAGGAGTTAGTTCAGGGCTTATTATCTTTGATTTAAGATTTTATTCTAGCTTTCTAGATTATCCTTCTGTAACATCTACCTTGTTCCCTTGGGTGGAGTCATCCTTGACCCCTCTCATGTCCTATACCCAGTCCATCAGCAAATCCTGTTGGCCATACCTGCGAATACACCTGGAATCCGACCACTTCCCACCACCTCTGCTGCTCCCACCTGACCCAGGCTCCCACGAGCTCCCACCTGGCTATCACAGCGGCCTCGGAGCAGATCTGCACCCCACCCCGTCTTCTCTTGTCCTACCACACTCAGAGTGATCCTTTTGAAATGTATACCAGACCATTTCACTCTCCTCTTTATTATTAAATAATAAAGATAGTCATGGCTAACTATCTTTAGGAGCAGAAGCTAATATACTTCATTATCTCACAAGTTCAAGTAAACACAGACACATGTGGATGCCTGCCATGCTTGGACAGAGGGTGACCATCTAACTTACTGTCCAAACTGGGACACTTGTAAGAGAGAAAGGGAGCTCTGTTAACACACAATAAGCACAGACTGGGCTGGACCCAGGCACACTGGGAATCTGGTCACTGACCCAGATACAGAGATCATTCTCTCACCTGTACTCCTGAAACTAATACAAAATAAGGTTAAATACAAACTATAACTGAAAAATAAAAATATTTTAAACTGTCATCCTCTCAGTGAGGCCTTCTTTGACCTCTGTGAACTCACAGCACGTTCCTGCCCCGGTACCAGGATGCCTGTGCTGATTTATTTTTCTCCATGGTGCTGTCACCATCTTGATCTCTCCTCTCTAGAATGTAAACTTTAGGAGGGCAGGGGATTTGTCTATCTTTTGCTCAACATACTATATCACCAGCATCTCAGTCATCCTGAACACTGTAGGTGATCAGTAAATATTTGGCGAATGGATGGATGGGGGTGGGGATTTCTAGTGCTTAAAGAGTCTTTCTCATTGGAGTCCCCTTCCTAAATCATTTAGCTTGTCCATTTCTATTTATCTTGGTAACTTTTCCTTAGAAGAGTTTCCCAATGTGCTCTTACCCCTAATGGGAGCTGATGACCATTTCCTAAACCGAGCCGTGGGCTCCCTAGAGGGAAGTTTGTACCAGCACAATTTACCAGGTTGCAAGAGGTGAGAGAGGAGTTCTTACCCTTAGGAAGTCGCACGTTGGGGGCCCTGCCCTGCAGTTGTGACATTGTGATAGTCGGTCCGGGCCTTGGGGCTGTGCCCGCTTCTGCGCTGGTACCAGCACGGAAGAAATGATGCTGGGAGCTCGGGTTTGCTGTTTCCCCTTTTTCTTCTTCTACATCTTCATCTTCAGCCTATGAACCCACACTGACCAGGGCGAGCAGCGCCTCGGGTCAAGCCTTTCCTTACCCATGATCCTAACAGTTTCCTCTGTAACAGCCCAGAGGAAAGGAGAAATGAGACGGGGGGGCGGGGGGTCAGGCCTCTTATTTTCTGTTGAAAGTGGCAATTGGGATATCGCCAACTGATCCTGTTAAGAGTCAGAGAGTAGGAGGGAGTTTTAGGACTTTTGGACCTGGGGAGGGAATTTTAGACCAGATGGAGATAGGAGTTTGCTGAGCGGGGGTGTGGGCCCTGGGAACCAAGGCGGACTGCAACAGGGACAAGAAGGGAGATACAAGGCTCTGTAGGATTTCTGTAACTTTAGTTTCCTTCCTTCCTTCCTCCCTCCCTCCCTCCTTCCCTCCCTCCCTTCCTTCCTTCCTTCCTTCCTCCCTCCCTCCCTCCCTCCCTCCCTCCCTCCCTTCCTGCCTTCCTTTCTTTCTCTTTATTTAAGTGAGAGAAGGGGAGATAGATAGACTCCTGCATGCGCCCTGACTGGGATCCACCTGGTGACCCTTATCTGGGGCAATGCTTTGCCCATCTGGGGCCATGCTTGTAACCAAGCTATTTTAACGCCTGAGGTGGAGGCTCTATGGAGCCATCTTCAGCACCTGGGACCAATAAGCTCAAATCAAACAAGCCATGGCTGCGGCAGGATAAGAGAGAGAGAGAGAGAGTGAGAAGGGGGAAGGGGAGGGATGGAGAAGCAGATGGTCACTTTTCCTGTGTGCCCTGACGGGGAATCGAACCCAGGACTTCCGCACGCCAGGTTGATGCTCTACCACTGAGCCAGCTGTCCAGGGCCACCTTTGATTTTCTTAAAGCTTCTCATATGGCTGTATAGCAGGGGCTAAAGTCCTAGTGGATTACAGATGGGAGAGTAAAATAGCTCTTGTGACTATTGAAAGGTCACAGTACTAGCAGTAAGTAGTGAAGTACTAGAAGAGTTTACAAAGATGTGGCAGAAAAACTTAAAAGGGAAACCTAGAGGAAGCTCGGACTCCTTATCACTGCATCAGTACTAGTTCGGAGCCAAGGAAGCCTTGGCAGGCAGTTACACGTAGAGAAGGCTGTGAAACAAAGGGAAATTCCCACAGGCATAGCCTTAATTCAGAGTACGATGTCCTTTGCAATCTGGCGGGTAGGAATTTAGCCTTCTGGTCTCATTTCCCGTGGGATATATCCCTGTATCCTGTCTTTTCACACCTCTGTGCCTCAGAAACTTCCAACACATTCAGAGTCTAACTTTGCAAGGTTTAACTAATGATGTCACCACCTCCGAAGCTCTTTGAGGACTTTCAGTCGATACTTGCTCCTTTCTTCTTCTCTGGACTCCCAGAAAGTCAAAATTTGCCCCTTTCTTTCTCTCTGGACTCCTGTCACCCTTTGTTTATAATTCTGTTGTAGCATAACCCTTGAAAATAAACATGTGATTGTATATATCTTCCTATCTCCTTTGAGGCAGGGGCTCTGTCTTACTCCTGTTCTGAGGGGAAAGGACAGATGCAGCTATTTCCCCACCTCCAGTCCTGCAGGGCTTGGCACGTGCTAGGATCTCAACTTTTTTGCTGAGTAGAATTGATTCTGGGTTAATCAGATGAACACATTACACGGTATTCTTCCCCTCCCTACTCTGGGCAGTGACCCGCTTTGTGGCTGGTACACCTTGCTCGGGGCCCAGTCGTACCTATAGCAGGGGACACTGCTATTTGCTTTTCTTAGTCCTGACTCCAGCATTCTCCCTTTGATCTCTGCCACACACACCCCCACCCCCATTGTCCTGGGCAGAGAGCTAAATTTCTCCTTCCCGGTCTCAGGCCTCTCGCCTTTCTTCCCCGGCATGTTCTGCCCAGGGAACAGGGCTGACAGGGAGCTGCTAGGAGAAGAGAAAGGGTGTGGCCCTTCAGCCCCTGAGGTTTGGGTGGGGGGAGCTTCCTCTTTTTTTATCTGTTCACTTTTTTCTTGTCACCTGAGAGAGCTTGTTCCTGGGCTGGACTGGAATACAAGCAGATGATCCATGATGAGAGGGATTGAGGGGTGTAATCCTGGGAAAGCCTGTTTCGCCCTTTTAACTAAAATTTTACTGTTCAGAGAAGTAAATACAAAGTCATTATATTTGTAGGCCTTGAAGCCAAGCTGTGGATTCTAATCTCGGTCCACCACATCCTAGCTGTGGCTTCCTCAGGGAAATGGGGTTATGGTGTTGCCTACTATGTTCAATCATTCACAAATAGTTATTGCTCCTACTATGGGCCAAGTTGTTCTAGGTGCCAAGGAGGTAGCAGTGAGTAAGACAAAACTGGGTTAATACAGTCAATACTGAGGACAGTATCTAGCACATAGTAAACATCAGCAAGGGGACCAATATTCTTTCTCTAGTACTATTCTGAGAGTATATACTCAGGTACAATAACCTTTGACAGTGACTGTAGGACCAGATCCCTCTGAGAAGGGGAAGGATAGAGGGGGGCTAATATAAGGGCGCTAGATTTGGACTCAGGTCCGGGACAACACTGGCTGTAGTGGCCTTCAGTTCTGATGCTTCATTTTGAGACTAAATCACGACCTGGCAAAGATCCCGCTGGAAAATCGATGAATCTCTTTAGTTCCGTAGACAGGGCAGGAGGAGATACCTGGGTAGCTCAGGCTCTGCTTGGCCCGTTTGTACAAACAGTACAGTGCCAACCAAGCTGTGTGTGGGTGACGCAAAGAGATGCCACATCTCGTGAGCAAAATGGAGGGAGAGCCAACATCTATCGGCCTGCCCATTGTCAGGGCTCTCTGGCTGTGGAGCAGAGGGCCTTCTGGGGAGGAGGTGGGCTGGACTGGAGAGCTGGACCTGGAAGGAGAGCGAGGGGAGGTGAGGGGAGGTGAGGGGTGTGGTTGGCCTTCCCCGTTTCAGGTCATCTCTCAGGCAATGCTGCCAAAGAGGGCTGTTTCACCCCCAGTGTGATTACTGGCTAGAAGTGAAATTTGCATTCAGGGCTTTTGAATCACTGTCTGTGGTTTCTAGTGACTGCCCAAGACAGGAATAATCTTTATGACTATACCAGAATCGGGTTAGGGTAGAAATGTATGTTACATTTCCTGGGATCAACAAGTCTTTCAGCGACCGCCATGCTCAGAGAAAGATAACTGTATAATCTTGACTTTGGTTCACCAACTACTTCACTGCTTCCCCCGCTTTCTCGCTCCATCCTTCTCCCACAGTGGGTTTCAGAAATGAATGCCCTTAGAGCCCAGAGAAAGTGCCCTTGACAGAGACATGGGCCAATCCAGGATTCTTGGGTTGGTTCCCATGTGAGCTGCTGGCATGGCTTCCTCGGAGACCTGCTAGCTTGGCTGGGAGCCGTACCGATTTGCATGCACAGGGACAGATGAAGTAGTTCTGGGCCCTTTCCAGGACGCTGACGTGCAGCCAGGTTTGGGAACACTGGAGACCACACTCTTTCATCGCATTTTTACTGCCCCTTCTTCCGTCTTCAGCATCATTTCACCTCGGCTCAGCCAACGTGTGAAAGTCAAACTAGGCAGCACATTTTGCTGTGAATATAAATCCACACAGGTCATTTTATATTGAAGGAAACATAAATATAATAGGATTATAACAGCGTTTCTTAACTTTTTGTCATTATAACCTCCCTAAGGAACATTTTAAGACATTTTTTCCTAATCACCCACCCTCCAGGAAATTTTAATATAAAATATATAGCAAAATTTTGTTTATGTTTATATATGTCTGTGCTTTATACTTTCTTTCTTTCTTTCCTTCCTTCTTTCTTTCTTTCTTTCTTTCTTTCTTTCTTTCTTTCTTTCTTTCTTTATTTTTAGTGAAAGTGAGTGAGAGAGAGAGAGAGAGAGAGAGAGAGGGACAGACAGGAAGGGAGAGAGGTAAGAAGCGTGAACTCATAGTTGCAGCACCTTAGTCGTTCATTGATTGCTTTCTCGTATGTGCCTTGACCAAGTGGGCTCCAGCTGAACCAGTGACCCCTTGCTTAAGCCAGTGACCTTGGACTTCAAGCCAGTGACCTTTGGGCTCAAGCCAGCGACCATGGGGTTATGTCTATGATCCCGCGCTCAAGCCGGCAACCTCAGGGTTTCGAACTTGGGTCCTCAGTGTCCCAGGCCAACACTCTATCCACTGTGCCATGACCTGGTCAGGCTGTGCTTTATACTTTAAAAAATAAGCTGGAGAACCACCCTGAAGAACCACTTTTCACCCCCTTGGGAGAGCTGTCCCCCACTTGAGTCCATGGGTCGCAGTAAAGCCCCGTGGGGTGCAGTGGGGCATATAAGCTGTCAGGTGAGCCTCCACAGCTCCGTAAACTTTATTTCTCCTGCCTCCTGACTAAATATCGCAACTCCATGATTTTTTCTTATTCCTCAGCTGGTCATTCCCATATATTTTCACTGCTCTATCCTGGAACTCATCTTTCATCATTTTTCTCTCTAGTATGCAGGTTTAGGAGTGAACTTGATTAAAATGGTAATCTGCACAGCTCAGGGACCATTTAGGGACAGTGATTTCCTAAAACAGTCCTCTAAGAGATCATCCCTTTGGAAGAAAGAACCTGGAGACCTATGGGGTATTCATGGACAAACATAACAGACCTGAATGTTGGGGGAAATAAAGATACACATTTGGAAATTGCCTTTCAGAGGAGAAGAGTTCTCAAGAGGTCTTTGTATTGGTCCCAACAGGCCCTCTATGGCAGGGGTCAGGAACCTATGGCTCTCGAGCCAGATGTGGCTCTTTTGATGGCTGCATCTGGCTCGCAGACAAATCTTTAATAAAAAAAATAATAACATTAAAAATATAAAACATTCTCATGTATTACAATCCATTCATTTCCTACTGCTCATGTTCATGGTTGCAGGTGGCTGGAGCCAATCACAGCTGTCCTCCGAGACAACACCAAATTTTTATTGGATAATGCGTAATGTATACCGGTCATTGTATGGCTTTCATGGAATTACATTTTAGAATATGTGGCGTTCATGGCTCTCTCAGCCAAAAAGGTTCCCGACCCCTGCTCTTTGGGATCTAACTTCTTTATGTAAACTCTTTTGGGGTTGAGGCCGGTTCTGTCAGCAGAATATCAAGTCCCCTTTCTCTGGCACTAACTACAGTGACCACACTCCTCTCCCTTGTAGAAGCTACCAGAGGCTTGCAGTGTTGGTGATGGAAGACCCTTTGTCACCAATCTACAGAACCTGTACCTGGCAGTCAGCAGACAGGAGATCCAGGCGAGGCGGAGGCATCAGGACACTGGTGAGCAGCTCCGGGGGAACTCGGTCGCCCTTGGGGAGGAGTCAGGGTCTAGACTTGTGCTGTCTCAGTTTGTGGTAGCTCTAGCTGCTTGTGGTTATTTAAGTTTGAATAAATAAAAAATGAAATAAAATGAAAATTTCGTCTCCTCATTTGCTCTAGCCACATTTCAAGTGCTCAGCAGCCGCTAGTAACCACCAAGTCCGACAGCGGAGATACAGAACATTTCCATCACTGCAGAAAGTTCTAGTAAATCGACTAGGCACTTAGGAGGATTAGTGAGAGAGCCAGGAGAAGGCAGAATCGCTCCACCTGAGACATGTCAGGAAATGTGTAGAAGAGTTGGCTACTTTGAGTCTAGGGAGCTCTTTTTCTGACCTGGTAAAAGTGGGCCCTGGGAGTCCTCATAATAGAAACAGGGCTTTTTGAAAATCAGCTGGAAGTTGGATTTGTGGCTACTTCTGTCTGTTGATACATTAGTAACAACCCCAGCCTTTGTCAGGATGCTTGGTAAATTCTAATGTCATCCCGGTAAGAAGGTATTTATTATGATCTTCCCTTGATCTTTTCTTTTTTTTAATCTTCCCTTCATCTTTCTGATTTCAGGAGATCCCCCAGCCTCCAGTGCCTCCCCACAAGGAACTGATCACCACCCTCTGAACCAGCAAGAAGAGCCAGTTTCCTCAGCACCGTCGCCACCAGTGCCTGAGAAAGAGCCCCCAGTGAGTCATGAGCAGCTTCTTGGATGGCGTTCTAAGCGCTGGAGGAGTCCCACCTGTGGCCTCCAAGTCACGGGTCCCTGGAATTGCCACCTGGTTGATGAGGCCTTAATAATATTGGGGGATATTTGTCACTAGCCTTCTCAAGGCTGGTTTTCTAGATGACGAGTCCTAGTATTTTACACCTCCTCTCTGCAAGGTTCTTACACTGAGTGAGGGACCTCAGCTTCTGTTCTACCTTCTCCCACTCCCAGTGATGGTCCACAAGGTTGTTCCCTGGGGGCAGGGGAAGGTGTGCCTCCTGCCTAGGGTCCTGCGTCACACTCTCTGACATAGACTTCGAAACACTGGGTCAGCCACTGCAAGAAGGCCTCATCCTCCCCAGAGCTGCTGGAGGAAGGAAGTTCCTCTCCTGACTGAGTGGAGCTGTTCAAACCCCCGTTCATTCGCATTTCTTTTTCTCTAGGGTACTCTGGGCCCTGTGCAGAGACCTCAGCTATCAAAGGTCAAGAGGAGGAAGCTGAGAGGGCTCTTCAGCTAACCTGTCACTGTCTCAGTGCTGAGGATGGACTTGGAGGGTAGTTTCCTGGTGCCACTCTGAAAGCAGCTCTAGTGGCAGCAGTATCTCGGACACAGTTATATAGCCAGAGGCAAGATCTCTGAAGGTCACGTTGACAGGCAACATGAATGGGTACTGTTAACTGAAGGAATCTTGGCTCCGACTCATCAACCATTGGCCTTCCCTATCCGAGTAGAAGCCAGTTTCTAGAAATCCCATATCCTCCTCTTCTTTGGTGGAGCTTCTCTAGACCTAGGACCCTATTGTGGACTTCTGGTGTATAAGACGGGTCAGCAGAAAGGCGCAACATGCTCCGGAAACTTTGTACATCTTTCTCAAAAGTCCCTAGTCAGTTCCAGGTGCTCCTCGGAGACCCACTTCTCCCTTTAGCATGGGACAAAAACCACTCGCACTCCCCTGATTTTGACAGTACTTATTCTGTGGGGCGCGTTACCCACTTCACTGTCTGTGTCCCACCCCACTGTTGTCTCTGGACAAAGTCTAGGCCCTCAGTCCAGCCCTTCAGTCTCTTCCGTAGGCTTCTGGCTGAGGCCTGCGCTAAGCGTCCACGTGGGAACTTGGGTCTTGAGAACTCTCTCTATGGTGGGCACAAGGAAGAACATATGTTTATGCTCTCCTTTGCCCAATTGATATGGGTTTTTATCTATTTTTTTTTTTTTTTGGTCTGTTTCTAAGGCATAGACAACAGGTTAAACCACAATATGGGATTGAAATAACAAAGAACTTCAAACGTAGTGCCAAGGTCGTGGAGTGGGGAAAAAAAGAAATTTTACCTTCCCATCCTTCACTCCACTTCAAATGACATAGTAACTAGAAGAACTAGGAAAGATAGGATGTCAGGAAATAGGAAGTCACCCCAGGAGTTCTCTGGGACAATGTGATTGACCTATAGGATGAAGAGTGCTTAGCAAGAAAAAAAGTGCACGAACAGTCTGAGATAGGCAGAATTTCAGACATTTAGAAAGTCAGCTCTTTGGACAGATCTGGCAAGACTTAGCAGATCAGGATTGGCAAAGTCCCTTGGCCTTTCCTGCTAGGCCTTTCCTGTACAGGTAAGCCAGCTGAAACTTTACCTTGGAGAGACAGGAAGGAAAGTAGAACTCGGATGTTAACTGGGAGCTGTTGGGTAGAGGAAGGGGTCAGGGACAGAACCCACAGAGGCCTTTCCTGGTTTATTTACATATGATGGTCAATGCCTCCTTGCCCCCATCTGCTCTCTGACCGGGACTGGTGTTTTTGTGCTCACGTCAAGTCATGCAAGAGCGGACAATCCAAGCAATGATAAAATAAAATGATTCTAATGAGAACAATAATAGTGAGAACAATAATAGAGAATAATAAATGAGAGCATTTATTGAGCAGTTAATGTACACCAGGTTACTAAGCGCTTGCCACTGAGTCCTCACACCACCATATGAGGAGGATACTGTTAACCCACTAGGAAATGGAGTCCTGGTGAGATTCAGTGCCTTATCAAAGGTCACACAGCTACTAAGTAACAGCCAGAATTTGACCCCAGACAGCTGCGTTCATCATTCCATACATGACTGAAACCATTCTCCGGAAGGGTGTCAGGTCCTTTTCTGTCTGCCACTGTAAAATCCTTCTCCTGTGACCTTGCCTACTTTCAATAGGATGTTCTACTTGTCATTGATCTTCAAGGACTCTGGGCCTTACCCCCACGGGTTTACCTGCCGGCAGGGTCTGAGAGCTCCACCAGGGCACATCCCAGTAGCTGCTGATAACAGTCTTTCCCTCCAGACCACAGAGTGCACCCCACGGCCATGACTGTCGTGGAAGGGAATTGGGAACCAAGTCAAAGCAATCTATAGATGGCTCATTTTGTTCTTTAGTTTCTTTTTGGCGTAATTTCAATAGCCAGATTTCAGGACCTACAAGTTATGAGACCACATGGAAAAAGGAAAGTCTTGCCCAGCAAGCTGGGAGAAACTCTGGATTCTTTACCTGGATGATCTCTCTATCTGAAGCACAGTCTCCAGGGCTGGCATTTTTAATCAGAGGGATCAGAGGTTTGTGAATCCCTCCCAAATTATAAGTAAAATCTCAAGAGCATAACTTTTTTCATGTTCTCAGAAGAACGTGTACTTTTTAAAAAGGTTAAGTAAGAATGCCTAATGACCTCCCCATCCATTGCCCACTCCATCCCCAAAGGGTGCTGTCTCCATGGGGATATTGCCTAAACACATCCTTCTGTAAACATTGCTTCCAGAGGCCCTGCCTCAGGCATTCTTGCCCTGAAGTGCTAACCCCCCAGTCCTAGCGGTGGTGCTGAGAATCTTTGTCCCAGGGCAACTCCAGGGAATCCCTGCCTTGACAAAGTGGCCTAACCAGGCCTCTTCCAGCCCTGCCCCCTGGCTTGGGCCCCTCCCCAAGGCCCCCAGCCTGGCCCAACCCCCACTCCACATGCACATAAAAGGGTTGAATTCTCGTGGCTGCTCCATAAATTTTATTCCGTAAATATTAGTTTTCCCTGTGTTTAATAAAGCAGTGGCCCACCTCCCCGCCTCCCCGCCCGCTCCCCGGGGCCGGGGCTGGGGCCAGGGCTGGCTGGTGGGAGAAGGGACTCTTTCAATTGCTTTGGAGTATTTTTAGAAAAAAAAATAATATAAGGTGGTTTACACGAGCAAGCCAGCAAACCAGGAGCGGGACTAGAGACCTCGAGGAAGTTCCTGCAGGAACTTGACCTAAAAAGTAGAGAAATAGCGCCACCTAGGCTGCTAGGCCAACTTGGCCCGGCTGGTGGGCTCACCCCTCCCCCATCGTCAGCGAGGACTGGCCAGCTCTGTGCTGGAAGAGAAATCTTCATCCCTTAGCACTCCAGCTGGGCAGCGCCTCCTTTACTTAGGCCTGGAGGAGGGCTTTCTCAGCAGTCCTTGAAGGCAGAGCCCACGCTGGGTCCTGGAAAATCCCAGTAGGGTCATTCTCTTCTGTGGTAGTCAGCCAGCCTCCCAGATCAAAGAGTGTTTCCAAAGGATAATAAAGTTATTGAGAAAGGAGGAAGGAGCGTGTGGTCTCCATCTTCACACTGAATCCTGAGGTGCTGGCCCTGGAATTCTTAGGGTGCAAAGTGGCAAAGAGTGAAATCTGTGCTCCTTTGCCTTGGATGGGAAAGGAATCTCTCTCTGTTAGATCAAGAGCCTTCCTGGGGTCAGATGCAGGTCCCCTCCAGTGAGATACTGGAGTCTCCTGTGTCCTCAGCCCTCTTGCTTCTTAAGTTTATCCTGTGGCACGTCTGAATTCCCTTTTCTTGCCTTCCTATCTATTTAAAGCTCCCATCTTCCGAAGGCCTCAGTCCTCCGCCCTGGTCCCCCCCGAGATGAGCGGGAGCCCCATGTGTTATTCTCGGTACAAAGCTGGCGGGAAGAGCAGCGTTGGAAACGGTCATGCCTCTTCTCCTGGGCCTGATTTAATCACATACTTGGCATTGTCACCAGGGCATTTCCTTCTCTCCTAGTATTATGTCCCTCATTTTCTCCTGTTGTCAAAACTAGGAAGATTTGCTCCAGAGAGTACAGGGAAAACCTAAAATCCATTTTAAAACCCTTCCTCATGATGTGAGATGCTCCCTTCATCCGTTCTGCTTGCTGACCCTCGCGATTTGCGCTGTCATATGTGTTTATATACACGTTGTTATGTGCCTTTTGTTTTCATCCTTACATTAGGTTATACTCCTTGAGAACAGGGTCCATTCTTAACCCTAACTCGTAAACTACCTCCATGGTGGTATCACACTGCTAAAGTGCAACTTAATCTTAACTGGGTTTTGATACAGTCAGGAAATGCTTTTTTCTAAGCTGCTCGGACACTTTTCTATCTTCAAGTTTTCCCGAAGAAGAAACTGTTCAAAAGGAGTAATGACAATGACATACTACAAGGAAGCCACCACACTCAGAGCTCAAGGCCCTTGTTTCCTGGTTCCTGTTACCGACATCAGTAAACCGATGGGCTCACAAAAATGGTAATGGATTACGCCAGGTGCTCAGATACAGAGGAAATGCCAGAGGAGAAGGGAGCCCACGCTGTGAAGGGAGGGTTTTTTCTAGATTCCATGACCTCCTGGAAGCTGCTACTGCGTATTCTTGTTGAAGGTTCCTATTGCTCTATTTTTTTTTCATGTTCTCTTGGACAAGGCCTCCAAAGATCAGACCCTAGATGGGAGGGTATGAGATGCCTGTGTACGAGGGAGGGGTCCCAAGGAAATCCCTCTCTGCTTGAGGAACTACAAGTCCATCTATCCTCCCTCTTTCATCCCAGACCCTTCGAGGAATATTCTCTCATCATCGAAGACTTTGCTTTGGTGGCCCTTTATGCTCCCCACTCAGTGCTGGGGTCTCATGTCTCTACCTGGGCACATGGGAAGTCAGAAGGTAGCGCCAAAGCATTCTAGCAAAGGCCCGACTGCTCTTCCAAGCTGCTGAGTCCTAGCTGCACTTAGTTTCTCTATCTGGGAGACCAACTGGTTCTGCTGTGTTTCCACACTCCTTTGGAGGAGCGCTCACCTCTCCTCACCTCACCCTCATGGGCTCCGAGGACCGGGGCCAGCCTAAGGGAACCCGGAAGAGGCACTGGAAGGACTCCAGGGTGTGGGGAGCACACAGCCATTGACTCACCTGGGAAGATTGTGCCCAGATTACTCGTCCCGCTGGGCCAAGGGCCAGGAGTTAAAGGAGCATGCAGTATCCCAGTCTTACCCGCTCAGTCTGAGGCCCGAAAGAGTAGCAGGGTTAGAATTGGGGACTAGGCCTCTGGGGCTGCTTGGAGGCCCTTCTGAAATCTGAGTGTTGTATTTACTTTTTCATATTGGCAGCTGGAAGGGGAAGCCCATCCCAGCCCGGCATTGTTGTCTAACATGGTTAATCAGATCCTATAATCCTGCTGTGGAAATATTGGGCCTCATGCAAAACAATAGAGACCAAGAATATTGTAGTTAAATTTCAACCAACTGCCTCCCTGGCCTGTTTGCCTAACCCCTACCCCCCTCTCCCGGGCCAGAGTCCTCCTTGCTTTATGGACCCCTGATAGGATCGACAGCGGTCAGAAATCGGTGACAGGGGAAGGGAGAATGGAGTAGGGAGTAGGGGAAGGGTAGTCCTCTTGACTGGCATTCTGTCCCGCCTCTCCCCTCCCACCTGGGCCTTGAAGTGGGAGCCGGGGTGGTGAAAGGAGTTGGAGTTGGTGGGGAAGTGCCGTGGGCCTGGGTCTGTGTTCAGGGGTCAAGGGCGGGACTTCTGGGAATCCGGGGAGGTAAAGAGATCCCTTATTCAAGACAGAAAAGGACGGCTGCCGGTTCAGGAGAGACTGCCAGTTTCATTTATTACGGCTGCCTGGCGCTTCCAGGGCACAAAGCAATACCAGTTTGTCCTATGTCACATATGGGAGAAACAGGAAGGCACTGGTTGGGGGAAGGGGAGTTGGCAAAAAGGATTTTTGTTTGGTTAGTAATCTGATATAACAGCAGTATAAATAATAATACTCTGATGATATATGAAGGTGATACTGATACCCTCACTGGAGTGGTTTTCTGGTTGTGGCAATGTCCATTATGTTGCTCTCTATAGTGAGTGTGAATTTAATGTGGCAGGATAATTTACATGATTCAAATAGCAGCACAGAGGGACTAGATAAATTGTGCAATGGCATTGTGAACCAAAAAAGGATGCAGTGTCTGCATGGTGTTAAGGGGACAATGAACATGGTGGTATGTTCATCAAAAGGCGGAGACAGCCTCTTGCAGACAGGAGGGCACCCGTCTTGTGAAGTGGCCGACTTGGAGTTTGTGCTGGGCTGTCATGCACCCAGGATGCACTGGACACATGGTGCAGCCTCCCTGCTTTTGGAGTGTCACCAGTCAATGAGGTGAAGTACAGCGAGTCCCCAGCCCCAACACCATGGACTATTGAATGGTCAAAGCATATCTGCGATTTTAGGATTTGCAGAATGAAATAGCAGAACTGTGCCAAATGAAACTGTATTTACTTAATCCCTGTTCATATAGGGTGGGGATGGAGGAACAGCAAAGAGCACTCGGTGTTTCTTACTGATGATGTTATGTGATAATTCAGGGATTGACATGGTTCCTGAGGCTCATTCATCAAAGGTACTTTAAAGCAGGGACTGCTTGGTGCGGGCTGAGAGTCCCCCCACAAAGACATCTGGAATACAGTTCCTAGGAGTGAGGCTCAGAGGTATGCATGCTTCTGGATAGGAATTGCAAAACTAACTTAAAACCCTGGTTAGGTAGCTCTGTTGTTTAGAGCATGATCCCAGTACGCCAAGGTTATAGGTTCAATCCCCAGTCAGGGTACATACAAGAATCAACTATTGAATGCACAAATAAGTGGAACAACAAATCAGTATTTCCCCCCCCCTCTAAAACTCAATTTAAAGAACTAACTTAATGGCAGTCATCAAATGGAATTGTAGCAGGTATGAAACTGACATTAAAATGATCTAAAAGATGATGGAAAACATTCCAACAGTTAAGCGACTTGAATAACTGGTGGGAAGAATTCAATGAAAAGAATGATCCCCAGTGAAAGCTACATAGAATGGGCCATATTCCTGACCAAGAAGGGATGAAGAAGCCAGAACGGTTGGTTAAACTGTATGCTACACACAGACGTGAGCTGCAAATGGGGAAGTCCAACAGGAAAATCCAGGTCCCCACAAAGGTGTTCAAAGGAATACACAGGTTTGTAGGAAATGTGCTGGGAATGAGATAGAAAAATCCATATTTAACATGAAACAGGAGGAATTTTAAATGCATTTACTCAAATCTTACATATATATGTATATGTATGTATATAAAATGCTTACTAGCATCCTGCCAGTAGACATTATGTTATATATATACATATGTACAAGCATACATTATGTATGGCCACAAAGACATATAGCTCTTGCTTTAAAGAGACCTACACTCCAAAGATATTTTCCTAAAATATAGAGATATTTTCCTAAAAATTTTTCAAGTGTACGAAGTACAAAGTGAGAGCCAAGACTATGCATCTTTTTTTTTTAAGTTTAAAAGAATCGTATGTACAAATGCTATTTTGTTACCTGCTTTCAGTTTTGCTTAATGATGTTGTGCCCATATTTACATGTCAATACATAAGTTTCTTTAAAAGGTACGTTATCATCACTCTGAGCTTTATAAAAAGTTTAAAAAGCGCCCCTATAATCAGAAAGTAGAAAGGGCAGGCTTACTCCATTTCCCTCCGTAACTTCCTCCTCAACCACCCCGGTCCCCTTGCTGTTTCTCTGATATGCAGGCAGGTTAGGGCCTTTGCTCTATGCAGTTCTCTCTGCTAGAACGCTCTTCCCCCAGTTATCCACTTAGTTGAAGCCCTCACCTCTTTCAGGTCTTAGCGTAGGTCGCCCCTTCCCACGGAGGCCTCCACTGACCGCCCAGCTTAGCAGACCCCCCCCCACCGCCTCCTGACCTTGCACCCACTCCTTTGGCTGCACCCCCAATCCTTTTAGCCGGTTTTTTGCTCATAGTCCTGTCTTATTCCCTTCTAACGTGTTATGTATTTTACTTATTTTTCCATTTTTGTTTACCTGTCTGTCTCTCCAGTGCCTCCGAGAACGAAGCCCCAGAGGAGCAGGAACCTTGGGCTAAGTTTTTGTTGTTCCCTCGCATCCCAAGCACCTCAGTGTCTGGCGCTTACTGAGTGTTCAAAAATAGTTGTTGTCTGACCAGTGGTGGTGCAGTGGATGGAGTGTAGACCTGGGACACTGAGGTTCCAGGCTCAAAACCCCGAGGTCACCACCTTGAGCATGGCCTCATCCAGCTTGAGGGCAGGCTTGCCAGCTTGACCACAGGGTCACTGGCTTGAGGGGGGTCCATCAACATGATCCCAAGGTCACTGGCTTGAGCCCAAAGCTTGCTGGCTTGAAGCCCAAGGTCTCTGCCTTGAGCAAGGGGTCACTGACTCAGCTGGAGCCCCCCCCATCAAGGCATGCATGAGAAGCAATCAATGAATAATTAAAGTGATGTAACTACAAGTTGATGCTTCTCTCTCCCTACCTCTCTCTCAAAAACAAAAACAAAAACAAAAAGATTGTTGTTGATTGAATAAGTGAAGAGAGATTATCTTCACACATGAGATGAATAGCCATATCTGCTCACACCTGGAAGTGGTTTTAGAAATTTGCAAGTTTCAAAAAAATTTTTCAGATATAAATAAATGTAATTTTTGTTGTTTACAGCAACGGGTTGTAACGAGAGCGGGACTTCAATATCATTTTGTTAGCCATAACCATAAGGGAATGAACTTATTTTGCCAAAACTAAGAATACAAGTTATTTAAAAGCAAGAGACTGTATACCTTCTTATATATTTGACTACAGACCCCCAGCATCTTTAGGGTGCTAACTCTACCAAGAGAGACTGGTGAGAGAGTACGGGTGACCAGTACAAACCCAGAACACCGCTTGAGTATTGAAAGAGTAGTCCTCTACCCTCCTTTCCTGAGCATTCACTGGCCTGGTATTTTCCAAGGTTCCCTTAAGCAACAATTCCTTCCCAAATAGAGACACTGAGGTGGAAATAAAGCCCGTTACTTAGTAAAATGTTATTATCCATAAACTGAAATATATTTCTATGTACGTCTTTCTGTCTATAAGACTTTCCCACAATCTTTAGTCTCTGATGTGAGGAGAAAACATTTTCTTTGTAACTCATTCTGCTGCCTTGTCCTCCCCATTCAAAGTCTTCAAAGCAAGGTCTTTAATGTTTGGATCTCTCTGAAGTGCCTTGTAATGAGCTTATTGTTTGGGCAAAGGTAACTTGACATTCTCATTTCTAATCAATAGCTAGCTTTCAAAGCATTGTTAGTTTTGAGTGCTTTAATTGGATCTCCAAATGTATTCTGGACTGATCTGAGGCTCAAAAGACAGGCATGCTCCCATTTTTGCACATGGGCCAGATTTGATGACGTTGTTAACCTTTCTAAAAAATCCACAGTAGGCATTAGAGTGCTCCCAACCAGTTCGGGAAGTCGTCAAATAGAATTTGAAGTCTTAAAAGCCCAAGAGGAAGATAACAGAAGAGTCCTCTAGGTTTAGAGAGAAAAAGAGTGACTTGAACAAAGGTCAACATGCCAGCATGCTTGTCCTAGGAATCACTCACCAAGAAACTGGATGATTATGGAATCAAACAAGCCTGGACTCCAGTTCCAACTTCCTCACTTACAAGCTCTGAACCTCTGTTTCTCATTCGTAAACTGAAGATAACAGTGTCAGCTTTCTAGTGTTCGTGAAGGTTACCTCAGATGATACTAGGGGTTCTCTCCTTGACTAGATCATTCAACTTGGCTCTTCATTATTACAAGGGCATCGTGTTTGCTTGGACCACTGCCCTTTTCTGAGGATGTTCTTCATTCTTGTCAGTCATTCCTTTCCCTCCTTCAAAACTGATTTTTTCCAAGAGATCTCACAGCCTATCATTTCTTTCTTTCTTTTTTTTTTAATGAAAAAATATTTTTCTATTACAGTTGGAATTCAATATTATATTAATTTCAGGTGTACAGCATCGTTTCTTAATTCCATATTCTTCTAGACCAAGTTCATATAGTTCATTAACCTATCTAGTTTGTAATATGTTATTCTGTACTTTTTAATGAGTAGCATTCATGGCTTTGTAACTGCCTTTTATTTTCATGATTTATCTTTAGGTTTAAACAGTTAACTCCTGAAGAATAACAACTGTGCCTTCTACTTTTCCGTTTGCATTTTCTATCTTTATGTACCTATTATACTAGTGGGCACAAAGTAGATGCTCCCTAACAGACAGAAGCAGGGCCTTCTAATCCCCACTACCGTCTTGGGGTGCACGTATTAGTATTCCCCTCTGGACAGGTAACAGGAATCAGAGGACAGAGGTTTCCGCTAGTGGACCCAGCAGAGAATAAAAATGAATTACACAAAAGATTTGTACTTTACAGCATGTATTTTAACCCTCTCAACAACCCTAGGAGGTGGGTGATATTTTCACTTTATAGCTGAGAAAACTACAATTTAGAGAAGTCAAGTGAGTTGGCCACGAGCGTACAGGTTAAAGGTGTCAAAGACAGTGTTCACGCACAGATCTGCCACCTCCAGGCCTAGTGCTCTCTCCGCTCGCCGGAGCTGCTGTGCACTGAGTCACTGCAGGATATTTGACTAACTGCGTTCTTAAAACTTGTTTGGTTGTGGCTCAGGACCCATGGATTTAGAGCAGGATTGATCTGGTCAAGTGGCTGGATTAGGTGAAAAAAGGCTAGTTGAATGGACCTACACAGTGTGTGTGTGTGATTATATATATAAATATGTATATATGAATATATCACTATAAGTACACTATATTTGTACTATAATGTTACATTCAAGATTGACTGAAAATACTAATATGGTAGTCTACTAAACAGATGCTTAAGTATCAAGTTCTGTAGTGTGTTTTTCTCCCTCCCCTTCCTTCCCACCTATTTTTCCAACTTTTACTCTTGTAAACAATAACAAAAAATTTAATTATATAATCCAAAGAAATAGACTTTACTTTGTTCTCTTCAAAACAGAGATGATTGGGGGGGGGGGTGCAGAGCTCTACAAGTGAGAAAAGAAAAGTGATTTTACCATCTGGCCCAGGACAGAGATATGAGGCGCCCTGAGCAGGTTCTGTTGCTGCTGCTTGGACCCCAGGCCTTCGGTGCCTCCAGAGGGGACATCTCAGTTCCCCAGCTCCCCTGCTGCCAAGAGCCTGGCCGGGATCAGAGAAAGGGCCAGACTTTGATAGACCTAACGGCTTGGGCCAAATCAAAAGCTACCCTGCATCTACTGACCAGCTAAGAACACAGGCAGCCAAGAAATGGTGACGTTCCTTAGGCCCTAATTGGGTTAAAAGTGTTCCGGGGTCTCTGCTGAAGAAATGATGGTGCTTCTAATGTCTCCCCTCTTCTCTCCCTTTTCCTCTACTGAAGGAGATTGGGCTGATGCTTGTCTAAATTTGAGCTTTGGCTCTTGAACCACCATTGTGTCCTGAGAAAAGACGATATAGCTTTGGGTGAAAGACCTCCAGGTCCAAATCTTAACTGTGGGATCACAAGCAAGTTACTTTATTTCTAAAGCTCTAGAGTTTGTATATTTGTCAGATGAGAATAATAATTACTGTGTACAGAGGGCTTCTGTGAGGATTTATTAAGTGTTTAAAGTGCCGGCACAGAGAGAAGATTCGGTTACTGTGAGTCCCATCTGCTTCTCCTAGTATGCACCCTGATCGCTGCTCCAAAGCCCTTCAGGCCAAGGCGGGTCTCGGGCAGCGGAGTACAATCTGAAGCAAGGAGATTGTGCAGCTGTGGAAGCACCCTCATGCCAACCCCACCAGCACTGCAGAAGTAATTTTTATTTGACACTGGTCCTATATGTACCATAGGTTTGTATTCAACAGGACCACAGTTTAAGAGGAGAAATAAAGAGGAAGAAAGGCAAAGTTAATAAATCATTATAAAACAGAACGTATGAAAGAATCTTAAAGACATACACTTTCACTGGGAGAAAAGAAGATGGAAAGTGAATCTAACAACTCTTCAAGACCATGCATACTAGGAGGACAATGGCTCTAGTTGCTAAGGCCAGAAAAAGGAGGAAAGGAGGTGAATTTGCATTAGAGAGGTAGGAAGAAAGATTGAACTTGAGGCAATACTTGTATAGAAAATGATTATAAGAGACTAGGACAGATGAGCATGGAACCCTACAGGGTTTCTCTTTGGGAACTCTGTCCAAAAAGGGAGCTCCTGTTTGTCTGGGCTGGGAGAGGTACTGACCTGACTGCATGGTCTGTCTGTCCCAGAAGTCTGAGGACGAGACGGGGGTGGGAGTATTGCAGGGATAATTAATTCCTGAACCCTGAAAAACATAAGTTAGAACATTCTGAAAGCTCTCAAGGAGAAGAAGCTACATTAGAGAGACGTAGAATCCAAACGCTAATATGAGAATAAATGGGGCCTGGGGAGGAAGTACGGACAAAGCGGGGAGGGAGGGAAAGAAATAATCCATTTTGTTTCCAAGTGACACATGCCACTCCAGTCCTAAATTCCCTACGGTGAGCCTCAGTTTCCTTGGGTTAAGCACTCTCTTCAGTGAGTCCCTTCCAATTCTGAAAATGTGTTCACAAAACTGATCTAGAGAAAATATGAGCACATCTGTGAGAAGCCACATCAGCCCGAAACCCAGGCTCTACTGGAGGAGTCGGTGTTGCACAGACAGAGGGCCAATACATCTGCTCTGGGCTCAGACCCCGCCCCAGCCCCGCTGGACCCCTCCCTGCGCCTCACCAGGAGCAAGTTGCTTATCCTCTCTGAAATTCAAAGTTTTTATTTGTAACATGGGGATAATAATAGCTCATTTGGGGTTGTGAGGCTTCTTTATTTTTCAGGTTGTGAGTTTAAATTAAATAATGCAAGGAGAATATCTGCTATAATAATATCTAATAGTTCCCATGTATTGGGCACATAAGTACCCACAAAATGGTACCTATTGTATTAATATTCTTGGAATTAGAATTTTAAGCCTTTTCATTTCTCATCCTTTTATTCTATTGCTATTGACTTTGTAAAATATATTTCAATCAAATCATATGTAGTTTATTGTGAGGTTGTTTTTAACACACTCGCCTTTTGTTGAAATGAAACCTAATTCATTTAGCTTTTCTGAACGGCATAGTAAAACCCAAAGACAAGCTATGTTTACTTCTCCCGCTGCCTCTGCCTGTTCTCTGTCCTTGTTAATTTGTAAGGAGAGTAATTGTTTAGCAGCCCCTTATGCTACTGACTTTGAATCTTTTTTCTTTCTTTCTTTCTTTCCTCTCTCTCTTTCTGCATTCTTGGCGAGCCTGTCTCTGAGGTCTGCACTGCCCCTCCGTACTGTGGCCAGTCGAGGTTTCTCCCTTTTTCTGTTGATATCACCATTTGGGCTGCACTTCTCTACGCCTTGGCCTACTACCCCTTTGCAATTTCATCTTGCTCCTGTTAACAGTATTTCCAACTCAAAAACCCCTACTGATTCTTCTAAGGATGAACGCCCCACTCCCAGCTTCACACCCGCCAGGCCGTGGGATGTGCACCGAGTTGATACAGAACTCAGCTCCTCTAAGCTGAGAGGGCGAGTCTTCTGGGCCGGGGTGGGGCCCCAGGTTACTAGCGGCCTCCTGCCTTTTGGGTTGACTTCCCCGCAGGGGACACCGTAGGCGGCGGTGCGGTCCCGCCACTGCCCCCCGCCCCTCGCGTCCGGCCGCGCCGTGGGTTGCGGTCGCTGTGGGGGTGGCAGCTCCTGCCCGGGAGGTTTGTGCCTGGCGGGGCACCCCGGAGCCGCGGGGAGCCCAGAGGCGCGGCCAAGGCGGGGTGGGGCGCGTCCGGGCGGGGAGGGCGAGCTCGGGCGGTGCAGGGGGCGCCGAGGGCAGCGGGCGGGCGGACTGGCGGCGCAGGAGCGCGCGGGCCGAGGGCTGGCTGGTGCCGGGGGCCGCCCGCCCGAGGGGGAGGAGGCTGGGCTGCCCTCGCTGCAGGTTCGCTGTCGAGCACACAGGAGGCAGGGACATGGGCAGGGTGCGGTCTGCGCGGGGCCCGAGCCCGGATCTCTTCCATTTCCCCTCTCACTCGGCCCCGGGCTGCGCCGCAGACGGCAGCAGCTCCCGCTCCACCCGAGTCGCCTGACCGCCGGGCCGGGGTGCTAACCGCGGGGCCCGCCAACCCGCCGGCCCGGCCAGCCCAGCCCAGCCCGGCGGCCCGCAGCCCCGCCATCCGCCGCCCCCCGCCGCCGCCGCGTTGCCAAAACAAACGGGCCGGCCTATTTATTGGCGGCGGGCGAGCCGGGCAGCTCAGAGTCGAGGCGCCGAGGGGGACAGCGCGCCGCCACCAGCCAGGGCCCCGGGCCCCCACCGCGCACCTGAGTCCCGCCGGCCCCGCGCCAGGCTGCGCAGCCCATGGCGCCCCCGCCCGGAGCCCCCCGGAGCCAGCCCGCCGCTTGAGCCCCCGCAGGGCCCGGGTCGACTCGCCCACCCAGCAGCCCACCAGGCGCCCTCGCCCGCTGCTCTCCCGGGCTCCCGGCCATGTCTCCCGCCCGGCTCCGGCCCCGACTGCGGTTCTGCCTGCTGCTGCTGCTGCTGCTGCTGGTGCCGGCGGCCGGGGGCTGCGGGCCGGGCCGGGTGGTGGGCAGCCGGCGGCGGCCGCCGCGCAAGCTCGTGCCCCTCGCCTATAAGCAGTTCAGCCCCAACGTGCCCGAGAAGACCCTGGGCGCCAGCGGGCGCTATGAAGGCAAGATCGCGCGCAGCTCGGAGCGCTTCAAGGAGCTCACCCCCAACTACAACCCCGACATCATCTTCAAGGACGAAGAGAACACGGGCGCCGACCGCCTCATGACCCAGGTGAGCGCGACCCGCCCTCCCGGGGCGCCGCCGCCGAAGCACCGCCACCTGCCCGGCCCTGCCCGCCCCCCTGGCACCTTTTCGCGACTGGCTGGCACGCCCCCTGGCACCTGCCCCTCTCGCCAAGCCCAGCTGCCTCGTGTCCAAGACGGGAAAGCCGGGGTCCCGGCGGGAGCGTCGGCATCTCCGAGCCCGCCGATGGCTGTGAGAAGAGCTCCCCGCTGCCGAGCGCCGCAGCCCGGGTTGCCCGCGGCCCCTCTGCCCTGGAGCGCTGGCCGCTCTGGCCAAACACGGTCCCCGGAGGCACCTCGGCCCGGCTGCCTCCTGCGCCTCCAGGACCCACCCGGTCCTTCCAGGCCTAGCCCGCCGCCCCGCTGCGCTTCTTTCATTTAGAAGCCACTGGGCACCCCCAGGAGAAGACGCTCCAGGCGCAGGGGACCCCGCGGACTTTCTTCCACGCGCGCTCTTGGTTTGATGCGCTGCCCCCTCCTGGAGCAGCGTCCCGGTGGGGTCTGGGGTTAAGGGACAGCGAGGAAGGTGGGTGTGGGAAAGAGAACTTGTCGGGGAGCCCACGTGTCTGTCCAGAGAGCCAAGCCGATCAGCTGCGGTTGAAGGGCAGGGGATCGAACCCGGGGAGTCGCTGGGCTTGGTGGCTGAACTTGACGGCGGGGACGGGCTGGGTTGGAAGGGAGGGGCTCGGGTGCCGGGGAGAGAGGGAGCAGAGCTGGAGCTATAGCCCCTGCGTGCTCAGACCCGCGCTCAACACCGGCGCTGGGGTGCTGGTAGGGCGGCGGGGGCTTTGGGGGTGAGGGCGGAGGCACACACTTTCCTCCCTGCAACCCGGTCCTCAGAGAAAGAGACCTCAGTCCCCCTCCGCAGCGGTCTCCCGGGCTTCCCCCGCGAGAAGACACCCACGCTCTGAGTGCTGTAGGAAAAGCAGCTAGCCCACGGCTTCCAGCATGCGCGCTGGCGCCGGGGCCGGCCGGCCAGCGTCGGGGCGAAGGTTGGCCGCTGTCCGGGCCGGGCCGGGCGCACAGGAATGCAGATAAGGATCCGGGCCGCGGGCTGGGCAATCATTGACAGCGCGCGCCCCGCTCCGGACCCGCGCTGGGGGTGGAGGGGGGAGAGGGGCGGGGAGCAGGGGCCGCCCGCGGACACAGGCGGGGGGCTGGAAGCTGGAGGCTGGAGAGCACGCGGAACTCCCTCCCGGGGCAGCGAGCGCCCCGGCTGTTCTGCTCCCCGGGGAAGGCGGCAGGCCTTGGGCTGCGACCGCAGTTGGCTCCGGGGAGACCGAGTCCAAGGGTCTGTGGGGCCGGGCTCTGCGGAGCGGGGGTAGGCTGAGACACGGGCTGCCCGCGCCTGGCGGCACCTCGAACTTCAAAGTCACGGGCTGTGGACGGGCCCTCTCTCTTGCCGGCGCCTCCCGCCAGCCAGCGGCGGGGTCCCCTGGGCTGCAGGCACGCGAGGAGTCAGCACCGACAGCTGATCCCTTCCCTCCGTCCCCGGGGGCGCGGTTCTAACTCTCACCCTATGTGAGGCAGAGCGTGGAGCCGACTCCCTGAGATTAGAGGCACTGTTTCGGGTCCCTTTCCGGCTGAGAGTTTCTCAAAGGTGCAGAGGGCTCTGGGCTCAGGACGTTGCTAATCATCATCAACCTTGCAGAGACCCTTGTAGCGGGAGACGCTCCGCGTCGCCCTGCATCGCTCCAGGCACTAGCTTTTGCACCAACTTCTGGTTCCAAGGATGCCGTATTTCAGGCAGGGGTGCGGGCAGGTTTTGGACATAAGAGGGTCCCAGCAGGAGCGCTTTGTGGCTCCCAGGAGGTCCAGGTAGGTCCGCGATTCCCTTCCAACACCCCCCCCACACACACACACACACACGCTCTGGGGGCTCCGCACCTGACGCGCCTCCAGGGCTAGCGTCCCCGGGCTCAGCCCTGAGGCTACGCTGACACCTGCTGGGCGTCGTCGGCCTTGCACGCCCCGGAGGCCAGCCGCAGGCGGTCGGCTCCGCTCCCGTCCCGCCGGGTAGTGAGTCGTCCCTGGTCTCGGTGCCTCGGTGAGACAGGGCCTGGGCGCTGGGAAGTTGTAGCCCGGTCTGTGGAGGATGCGGCACCCAGGGAGGGTCAGAAAGAACCCAGAAGGGAGGAGCCACTTATCGGAAAAAGGAGCCCCCAGAGTGTACGGCCGGTTTGCCGCGCCCTCCAGGTCTGTGGCGTCGCGGTGCGGTCCAGGTGCCTGGGGCGGCCCGATGCTGTAACGGAAGGAACCAGGTTAAGGCTCTGTATTTATTTCTAAGAGCGAGGGAGAGAGCAACTCCCCGGTTTCCCAACGCAGGCGAGTGCGCCGGAGGAACGCGGCGGCGCCTCCCCTGCACGCGGGCCAGTGCCTCCCCCTGCGCGCGGGCCAGTGCCTCCCCCTGCGCGCGGGCCAGTGCGTCCCCCTGCGCGCGGGCCAGTGCGTCCCCTGCGCGCGGGCCAGTGCCTCCCCCTGCGCGCGGGCCAGTGCCTCCCCTGCACGCGGGCCAGTGCCGCCCCCTGCGCGCGGGCCAGTGCCGCCCCCTGCGCGCGGGCCAGTGCCTCCCCGAACGCTGTGCTTCCCTCCCGCAGCGCTGCAAAGACCGCCTGAACTCCCTGGCCATCTCGGTCATGAACCAGTGGCCAGGCGTGAAGCTGCGAGTGACCGAGGGCTGGGACGAGGACGGCCACCACTCGGAGGAGTCGCTGCACTACGAGGGCCGTGCTGTGGACATCACCACGTCCGACCGCGATCGCAACAAGTACGGGCTGCTGGCGCGCTTGGCGGTGGAGGCCGGCTTCGACTGGGTGTATTACGAGTCCAAGGCTCACGTGCATTGCTCCGTCAAGTCCGGTGAGCCGCTGCCGGGGGACTGGGCCCGGGGCCGGGGCCGCAGGGCGTGGGCAGGCGGAGCAGGGCCCGCCAGGGCCGAGAAGGCGAAGAGACCCGCCCGGGGATGGAGGCGGGAACCCCGGGAAAGAGGACGTCGGCGGCGCTCCCCGCTTCTGCTCGTGACCTCCTGCCCTTCCCGCGCGTGGTAGTGTCAGTGGCGGGAGCCTAGGGAGACAGGGCTCTGCTCCCGCGCTGCTGGGTGCCGACCGTGAGGCCCACAGTCCAGAGCCTGCCGCAGGAGGTCACGACAGAGCAAGCTGAACGGATGTGGAAGCCAGGCTGTGACAGAGACAGCCTCCCCACCCAGCACGGTGCACAACAGAGGCGGGTGGTGGGGCCAGGGGCCAGGTGGGGCCCAGACACCGGGAAGTCTGACCAGGAGCCAGGAGCCCAGAGGTTCAGAACCCACAACCCGGCTGCAGGTCAGGCCCTTTAGGGCACTATGTATGCTCGGCCCAGGGGGCGCAGGCGTCCCCAACCTCTCCCCCAAGCCCTGAAACTGGGCGTTCTGGGGCAAAGCCAGCTATGAGGGCCAGAATAAACAAAGTGGACTCAATAAAGTGGATTTTCCCACGTTTGCCGCCTTGTTGATCCGAATTGGCAGGCATTGGGGCCTCACCCCTCTCTCAAATCTTGTCAATGTCCCTGTCACCCACACTGAACGCAGTCGCGGATGCTTCAAATGGTTCCTGTGTGATGCCAGCCTGGCTCCACGGGGCGGCAGGCTCAGCCCTCCAGGCTGGCACTGGGCAGTAGTCACACCTGCAGATGCCCATACGCTGAGACCAGGCCCTTTTTACGGCTCCTGATCGCACCCGGGTCCACAGTGACGACCCCACCTCCACCCTCCCCCTTAGCACTTTCTTGCCAACAGTATCTACTTCAAGTCACATCGGCCCTTCACCTGCAAACACTGGTCCAGTGACAGCTCCCAGAGTGGCCACTTTCATTCATTATTCCTGACCCCGAAACACTGTTCTCCATCCCACCCACTGATACCACTGTGTCCTGTTCCTGCACAAAGACACAGTGATTCTACCCCTGTCACTCACGGAGCCAGGCTTCCCTGGAGTCTGTAGTCACCCACGGCTGGCCTGTGGCCTGTCTCTCACTCCAAGGGCCAGCTCTGGCAGAGAACTTGGGGTGTCAGTGAAAGAGGGCAGCTTTGGGGGAGTGTCTGATCAAGGAGTGAGAAATAATGGCACATTCAGACCCCAGAGGAGCTAAGCAACTCACCTTTTCCACAAGGCTGCAGCTTTCTGAGTATCAAGTCACAGCCGACCACCGCCTGGCTCGCTGACCTCTGACCTCTCTGGCTGCTTCACAACATTGTCAGGATTGAGATCAGATGAGGGGGTTTCATCTGGGCTTCAGGGTGACCCTTTCCTTCTCACTCACTGGAGCCACAATATGCTCCTCTTACTGGCAAAGAATTAGACTGGGGAAGAGGGCAGAGATCACACTGAGGGTTGGAATAGGTACAAGCTGCATGGGAATTGGGGGTAGGGGCCAAGATGTGGTGATGGAGGCTGTCTGGGAGCAAAAGGAGCCCGGGCTGGGCTTGGGAAGGGGGCTGTGATTCCGAATCTGAGCTCTGCATCAGTAACACCTTCGTGTCCCTTCTTCCTACAGAGCACTCGGCGGCAGCCAAGACAGGTGGCTGCTTCCCTGCTGGAGCCCAGGTGCGCCTGGAGAGCGGGGCCCGTGTGGCTTTGTCGGCCGTGAGGCCCGGAGACCGGGTGCTGGCCATGGGGGAGGATGGGAACCCCACCTTCAGCGACGTGCTCATTTTCCTGGACCGTGAGCCGGATAAGCTGAGGGCCTTCCAGGTCATCGAGACCCAGGACCCCCCAAGACGCCTGGCGCTCACGCCTGCCCACCTGCTCTTCACCGCAGACAACCACACAGAGCCGGCAGCCCACTTCCGGGCCACATTTGCCAGCCAAGTGCAGCCTGGCCAGTATGTGCTGGTGGCAGGGGTGCCAGGGCTGCAGCCTGCCCGGGTGGCAGCTGTCTCCACACATATCGACCTTGGGGCCTATGCCCCGCTAACGAGGCATGGGACACTGGTGGTAGAGGATGTGGTGGCCTCCTGCTTCGCAGCCGTGGCTGACCACCGCCTGGCTCACTTGGCCTTCTGGCCCCTGAGACTGTTTCACAGCTTGGCGTGGGGCAGCTGGACCCCGGGGGAGGGTGTGCACTGGTATCCCCAGCTGCTTTACCGCCTGGGACGGCTCTTGTTGGAAGAGAGCAGCTTTCACTCGCTGGGCATAGCTGGGCCAGGGAGCTGAAAAGATCCCTCTCCCGTCTTCCCGGAACTACCCAGCTGGATCCAAAGGCCCCCCTGTCAGGAGGGCGCTGGCCCTGGAAGGAACCTGAGCAAGGGTTACTGGATCCCACCGTCTCCTCCATCACAGAGATACCCCATTGAGACTTGACTGGGCAATGCCAGCGTCTCCCACCGCCATCTTGGTGTAGTGACAGAGCTCCAAGCTGAGCTGGCAAAGGGACGGCTTGTCCTCCTAACCTATAGACCTCCAGGCTGGCACAGTGGGTCCCAACCCAGCAAGCTCTCATTACGGTTTTTCATACCTGCCTCCCCCAATGGGGAGAAGCCTTCCATCTGTCTTGGCCCGCCTCTGAAGGGCTTGCACCTCAGTTGATGCTGCTAGATTCCCTGGGAGCCAGCAGGGAGCTGGCTGGACTCAATACTGCCCAGAACTAAGAAGGCTGCAGGGTGGGGCAGCCATCTTGACACATGTCCTTTCTCCCTGGCCACACTCCTTGGGACACATCCGGAGACTGTTTCTATCAGCAGGCAGAGTTCTGTGTTCCAGCCAATGTGATCACAGGGCTTGGGACCGGGGGAATGGGCTGGGTGTTCTTAGCCCTGCCCAGGCTAAACTCCCTCTTCTGCTGAACCATGACCCTCACCCCCTCTTCTGGTCAGTCTCCCCCACCTTATTTATTGGAACCGAGGGGGAAACCCATGGGAGAATTTGGGATATGTTTTGGTCTTTTCCTCCTTTTGTAATAAAAATTATTTAAGTTGTTAGAGCCATAGAGTCCAGAATGCTGAGTGGGATCAACACACAGACAGTCTGGAGCCAGGGTTGGGCCCATCTAGCAGTGTGCTCACCTTTCTCCAATGACAAGACCTCCCGTGCTCCATCTGCTTTGCCGGCCCTTTCTCTCACCGGTAGCTCTGTGAGGTCCCAACAGAGATCTGAGTTCTATGCCAAGCCAGGCCTTAGCATGTTGACCTCGAGGTTGGAGCAGAGAGAGAGGTAAGGTGTCTAGGCCCATGATCACCTCGCTCATCTAGAGCCACCTCCTGTGCTAGGTCAAGGTGCTTTCCCTGCTCGCTCCAGCCTTTCCAACTCCTTACTGTGATAATGGATCGTGGCACGAAATGATTCTGGAGACTTCACATCTCTTTTATGGCCCATTGTGACTTCTTGGATAAGTCAGGGTTCCCTAATCTAGCAGTCCGCACACCTCAGACTTACCTGGGCAGCTTGTTTAAAATCTTGGCCCTACTTCCAAGGTTTTGCTTTAGCAGGTTCAGAGTGAGGCCCAGGAACTTACTTTTACAAACATCCCAAACCTGGCAGATAGTCCATGGACCACACTTCGAGAAACATTGCTTAACCTGGAGGAGGCCCAATTTATTGCCAAAATAGGATGACCCCTTTCTTCATTTGGCCTTGCTGTTTCCATCCCGACGGGCTTTTCTGTGTTCGCTGCAGGTTACCTGATTTCCAAACTCAGTGGGACACCTGTTAAATGCTCAGGAATTCCACGAGCTAGTGGAAATAGGTCATGGTGAGACTATTTACACCATGGGAACTGGCATAAGCTACACATGAGAGTTCCCCACACTGTAAAGAGCCAGCTGTTGGAGTGCACCAATGCTCAGGTTCTACCCTCCTACGAAGATTACTGTGTTGGGGTTGACTGCTCAGATTCTTACCTTCCCCTTCCCCTTCCCCCACCTCCGTGGAAGAACACTCCAGAGAAAATTTCATTCTCTGGGGACTGCATTATCTGGGGAAAATAAGCCCCCACCAGGCTGTAATGAATAAAAAAATGCTATCACTTAATGAAAATTCCCCATTGCCAGACATTGTTCTAAATGCTTCTGTGTAGAACCCACTGAATTTTCCTAACACCCCCATGGGGTATACACTGCAATATTACCATTTTCCAGAGGAGGACACAGACGCACAGGCAGGTAAAGTCGCTTGCCCAAAATGATGCAACAAGCAGCAGAAACAGGATTTATACCGATGCATCTGGCTCTCGTGCCTACTGTTTTTTTATTTTATTTCAATGAGGTAACATTGGTTAATAACATGATATACCTTTCATGACATTATAATTCAATATCTGTGCACACGATAGTGTGCTCGCCGCCATAACTCTTGTTTCCACCCATCACCATACATTTGACCCCCTTGCACGTTTCTCCCTCCTCCCCCTCCTAAGGCCCACTGTTCTTTTTTTATTATTATTTTTTTATTTTTTAAGAGTTAGAGAGAGGGATAGACAGGGACAGACAGACAGGAACGGAGAGAGATGAGAAGCATCAATCATCAGTTTTTCGTTGTGGCACTTTTAGTTGTTCATTGATTGCTTTCTCATATGTGCCTTGACCACGGGCCTTCAGCAGACCGAGTAACCCCTAGCTCGAGCCAGTGACCTTGGGCTCAAGCTGGTGAGCTTTTGGTCAAACCAGATGAGCCCACGCTCAAGCTGGTGACCTCAGGGTCTCGAACCTGGGTCTTCCGCATCCCAGTCTGATGTTCTATCCACTGCACCACCACCTGGTCAGGCTAAGGCCCACTGTTCTTACCATAGGATTTTCCCTTGGTGAACCTGGGTCTTCTCTGGAAGGTCTTCTCAGTGTGCCAGGCCTGGAAATCTGCTTGGTTAGAACACGCAGAATGGACTCATCCCTCTGAGACAGATACCGTGGGTCAGACTCCCAGGAAACAGAATGTCCATGAATTCATTCACAGCGACAAACATAAAAGGTCAATGTCAATATATTTTTGTTCACTCATTTGCACATTCTCTCCCTTGTAGGCATTCTACATTTGTGTGTGTGTGTGTGTGTGTGTGTGTGTAGAGAGAGAGAGAGAGACAGACAGACAGACAGACAGAGAGAGACTCTCTTATGCTCTTATGGAGTTTGGGGTGGGGATGATTACCTGCTTCTCCTACTGGCCCTGGGTACCCTCTGTCCTATAGACACAGAACCCTTGTGTGTCCCCAGACTTTTTTGTTTTAAATAGGCCTCATCAGAAAAAGCATTCATTCTCTGACAAAGAAGGATGCAAAAGTTCAGAAGAAATTTTATCTGAATTCAGCCCCTCAGAAAACAAATCTTAGGGAGAAGGTGGGTTTCCTGCAGCTTTTCTGGAAACTCTGGGCTCAGGTCTGTGGAGACTGTGTGAGCGGGGACATAAGAGGAGGCAGCCTCGCCTGACCTATGGTGGCGCAGTGGATAAAGCGTCGACCTGGAACCCTGAGGTCGCCGGTTCGAAACCCCGGGCTTGCCTGGTCAAGGCACATATGGGAGTTGATGCTTCCTGCTCCTCTTCTGTTCTCCCTATCTCTTTCCTCTCTCTCTCTCTCTCTCTCTCTCTCTCTCTCTCTCTATCTCTAATAATAAAAATGAATAAATAAAATTTTAAAAAGAGAGGAGGCAGCCTGAAAACTTACTTCCAGCTCTGCGGTGTGGTGGCCCTAACCCATCCCTCCAGACCCCAGCTTGCCCCATCCTCTTCACGGTGCCAAGGCCCAGGACGCTACCGACCTGATGCCTGCCTTTCCCTGCAGGCCCATGCTCAGCCCCCAAGGCTGCTGCACCCGCGGTTGGAACCTTCACTCACCTGCCCAGTCATTGTTTACTGGACACCCCGTGGCAGGCACGGTGCCGGTGTGAGGGAAAGAGGCGGTCCCCGCCCTCGGTGACCTGGGTGACAGGGAGCAGCACAGGGAGATGGATGTGCTGACATCCTCACAGGGCCTGTAGGAGTGCCACAGTGAGGGTGGAACCAGAACAATTCCTGGAGATGAGAACCACGCAGGGAGGGCGAGGAGGTGTTCGCACGGCAGGTGAGTGAAGGAAGGGTCCAGGCCAAGCACAGTCAAGGCCACGTCTCAGAGGCTTGAGTGAGGCTGGGAGCTTGAAGAAACTGTCAGCAGGTCAGTGTCACCAAGCTACTCGGTGCGTGTGGGTCTGGCAAAGGTGAGGTAGAAAGGCGGGCAGGAGTCAGAGAACACAGAGCCTTGAGTTCCATGCATTTGGACTTCATCCCGAGGGCCTGGTAGACGCCTGGGGAGGCTGAGGTGGGGGAAGCTTGCAACTGGACTGTTTCAGAAAGCTCGCCTGACTGCAAGCGGGAGACAGAGCAGGGGAGGCAGTCAGGGAAGCTGGGAGTCCATTTACTGGGTAAAGAAGTTCACTGATTTCTGGACTGAAGCAGTGGTCATAGGGATCAGAATAAAAGGTAATGGATTGTAGGCGTTTTGGCAGGAAAATGACCAGGACTTGAAGTTGTTTTGGATGAGCAGTGAGGGTGAGGGACGGGCCCAAGTCAACTTCAGCTTTAGTTTCTTTCAAACATTTTTTAAAAGACTTTATTTATTTATTTTAGACAGGAGAGAGAGAGAGAGAGAGAGAGAGAGAGAGAGAGAGAGAGAGAGAGAGAAGGGGGGAGGAGCTGGAAGCATCAACTCCCATTATGTGCCTTGACCCTAACAGGGCAAGCCCAGGGTTTTGAACCGGCAACCTCAGCGTTCCAGGTAGATGCTTTATCCACTGCGCCACCACAGGGCAGGTAACTTCAGGTTTCTAAGCCTGAGATCCAGCTCCCCAATGCCCAGCACCCCTGACCTTGGCTAAGAGACCTCTGGAGCAGCCTGGGTAAACGGTCGTCAACACAGGGGCCGCTGCACCCTGGCTCCTTGGCTTGTCGGTGAAGACACCTGTCCTCAGGTCCCCGTTCCCAAGTTGTCCTTCCAGTCTCCTCCCTTGTGTTTGGAAAACACCAATCACCCTGGGCCTGGCTCCTCTGAAGCTCTGTGCGCCCCACTCACCCCGGCCCCTAGCACAGCCTGAAGGTCGGCCTGCCTGGGAGCAGCTCCCGATAGTGGGCTGGGCTGGGCTCAGAAGAGCTGTGTCAAATGCAACAGTCCTTAGGCACCCAGGCCTGCTGCTAGTACCTGCAGCCCACGTGTGGGGACCAGCAATAGGCGCCTCTCCATTAAAAACTGTTCAAAATGCCCCCTGAGGAGATCTTACTAGAAAAGGCCACTTTTCTGGCCTGGCACCAGGAGAGACCCTTGTGCATGGGGCAAGCAGGGGTATGCAGCACATCTGGATTTCCTGGCAAAGGTTGGTGGTGGCAACACCGCCCAGCACAGGCCCTCTGCTCTCTGGATGCAACACACCTCCCAGGGGCCCCATGTCCCATACCCCAGCCTGGTTCTCAAAACCTCTTTGTTCTCCTGGGACAGGCTGTGGCTAGCCCCGACCTGATAAGGCTGGGTCAGGCCGATAGCAGCCCTGCCCTTGTGCTCCAAACCACACCCTTGCTGCCTTGCACACACACTGAATCCCCATCAGATGGGCATAAATGCAGGGTGTTTCCGCCCAAGTTGTGGTCCAGAAGCCTTAACCCCTGGGCTGACCCTCCCTCACTTTATCTGGATGGGGAAGCAGGATAAGGGAAATATCGCCATTTTAGAGAAAAATGAACTAAGCCTCCAACAGGAAAGACCACTTGCCCACAGTTATTTATTCCACAATCAGGAGCCTCAATTGTGCTAAGTCTATTTACAGTATCTTTTTAAATCCTAATAGCCTGTGAAGGGAGGTTGTTCCTAATTCCTACTTTGCAGAAAGGTGAAATACAGAGGTCCAGAGAGGTGAAGGCACGTTGCCATGGTGGCACAGTAGCGCAGTCCAGACCAGAACCCGAGTCTCCGTAACAGCGACTGGGTGAGGCGGGAAAGGACGAGTCGCCATCCAGAGGAATGGGAGGAAGTCACACCCAGCAGCAGGCTGGAAGCTCTGATGGAGCTGGAGGTGGCCAAGAACTTGTCAGGGAACGTGCTCTTGGAGGAATAATGTTCCAGATGTTATGGGAGGATCTCATTGTGGTGGGAATGGCAATGGTTAAAATATGTCCACAATTATTTGACCCTCCCCTTCCCTTGAACCTGGCCTGAGGCTGAAAAAGGCCATGTAGCTTCTTCCTGGTTCCACCCTGAGATTGCCGAACTGGACCAGCTATAGACTGGTGTTCCCGTCCATAGCCTAGCGAGTACCCAGCTGACAGCCAGCACAGACTGTCAGCCACGTGAGGACACCACCTTGGATGACCAGCCCAAGGGTGCCTTCAGATGGCATCAGCCCTGGCCAACATTTGAATGCAGCTGCATGAGAGACTCCAAGGGACATCTTCCTGGCCAAACCCCCCTGAATTCCTGACCTACGAATGCATAAACCAAATTAAACGATCATTTGGAATCTTGACGTTTGGAATCATTTGTTACACAGCAATAGTAACCAGAACAAAAGGCAAAGGGAATGGGAACAGATAAAGGCAACCTCTGAGACCTTCCTGGGGCCTTTAATACACTTTTACACAAAAGCTGCTCTAAGTGTAGCCTGCATGAGGAGGTATGATGCCTCTTCATCTTCTAACGGGCAGCAGGAGAAGACACAAGGACTTGGAATAAACTTGGGGGAGCCAGAGATGGAGACTAAAGGAAGGGCTGAATGAGTGCATCTCTTCACATTCAACTGATTAAATAAAAGTTATGATTCTGTTCTAGTGGCAGGATCTCTGATCACAGCAAACTCTTGGAGGAATAAAGAGCCTTCTGAAAGGAAGCAAGTTCACGTTTGTGGGCTAGTGGCTATCAAGAAGTTATACATGGCCAAGTGGAAGAAAACATTATTAGAGATCCAAAAAACTCAATGTTAGATGTTGAAGAAAGTTCTCAAAGGTCAGGGACAGACTGGGAAAGAGCTGGACATTCCTGTGGACAGTTGCTGGCCACATTTTCCCAGAGTATCCCTGCCAGTTTCCGCAGAAACAAAATGCCTCAACAAAAAGGTCCATGGAAATGAACAAGAAGCACCCTGTTGCCCTAATAAACCCCAGGTGTGCCAGCATCTGGCTTCTGCACACACTTCCAAATGCCCACCTTAAGAAAACTCAGAGGAAAGTGGCCAGCAGATAATGAGAGATGGGTGTGCCTGTGGGGAGTGGTGGGGAGAGTAGGGATGGATGGGGTTAGCTCAAGGACAGGTTTCTTAGTTTTAAACACGTGATTCTAATGACACATAAAATGGGTATGGTCAAAAGCTGATAAAAAGGGGGAAATAGAAAGGTTACAGTGGGGAATCCTGGCAGATACCACTTTAGTCAAGTGATCAAAGGTAACACCACCAGTAAAACATATTGGCATCATGTACCTTCTGATATGATGCACTGAGAAGGGCAAATCACCTGTCTGCTATGCTTCTCAACAATGCACATATTAGTACTATTATGAGAAAGAGAACCAGATCGAGGAAAATTTTACAAAATAATTGAAAGTACTCTTCAAAAAATATCAAGGTCATGAAAGACAAGGAAAACTCAGGAAATGACCCAGGTCAGATTCTGGAATGGATACTGAAACAAAAGAAAGGACATTAGTGAGCGAACTTGTGAAATCTAAACAAATCCTATATTTTCATTAATGGTATTTATAACACCAAGGTTAATTTCTTAGTTTTGATAAATGATCTATGATCATGTAAGATGTTAACCTGAGGGAAAGCCAGGTGAAGTGGTTATGAGACTCACTGTACTATTTTTTGTGACTCTTATGTATATCTAAAATTAACTCACAAATTCAAAAAAAAAATCTAGAAGATAGAATCTCATGGAACAGTCAAATGTTGACTCCTTTACCATCCATGAAGTTCTAGCCAACTTCCACACTCAAAGGAAGTCAGCTGCACTGAGCCAGTGGTCATGTCATGACATCTTTACTTGAGAGAGGACCCTGGGTCAGAAATGGATTGGAAAAGGGTTTGAGGACTTACATAGAATGGAAAGTCACAGAATAATGGTATTCTTTATTTATTGAGAACATATCATGAGTTTGGCACTGTGCTACGCTCTCTAAATATTTTATCCCACTTAAACCTCACAACCTTTGAACTGATGAAATTTTCCCTGCTTGTGGAAGGTCTTGTAGAAATGAAGGAACAAGATCATACCGCTAAAAGCTGGGGCAGTTGGGATTCAAAACCAGTCTGCTTTACTCCAGAGCTTGTTCTCAACCACTCCACTGTAGTGTCTTCTCAGGGATGTGCCTCATTCAGTTCACACTCCAGGGTGTCTGCACTGGGGAGGGTGGGGAACGAGGAGCTAGAAGGCAGGAGGAAGTGCATGGCCCGGGATGGGCTGGCCAGCAGGAGCTGTCCGTGGTGCTGGCCGGATAGTCTTGGAGCTAGAGGATCAGCAGGAGATGGGGTAGGAAGACAGCTGGGAGTGCACACAGAGAAGGAGCACTTCTCAGAGTAGAAGGAAAGAGCTGTTAAAGGCGGTAACAGGTCCTCCAGCAATGAGAATGAATTAGAGGTGGGAAGACTTTGAGTTTTGCCTTGAAATAAATAACAGTCTACTGGAGCTGGTGAGGTAAGATTTGTCCTTAGGACTGACTTGCAACTAATACTATTCAGTATAGCTATGCTGATCATTGAAATCTGGAAATGCTGTGGCACTATTGATAAATAGACACTGGCTGAAGCCTCCACTGTGGCTGCTCTTCCAGTTCCCTCCCTGTCCTCTTAGGCTTCCCCAGGACCCAACAACTAAAGGGATAAGGCCTGGCACATTGTGGGCTCCCAGAAGCCTACTCTGATTCTAAGGCCCATTCTCATACATCATGCCCATACCTTACCAATTGTTAAGTATTTTTTAAATATTGCCCCTGTTTGTTCCCATTTTACAGATGTGGAAAATGAGGTTCTGGAATGTTTAACTATTTTCTTGACATTGCTCAGTTAATTCTAGAATCAGGACCTAAACTCAAGTCTTCTGGGATCAAACCTCATGTCCTTTTTCCTTCATCTCCCTATTATTGGCCTGCATGTCTATCCAACCTTGGGTGAGGGCAATGAATAGGGGAGAAAGTTATCCAGGGGGGGTTGGGTTGGCACAGGAGAGTCAGAAAAACCCTATGGGGTTCCCAGACAGAATAGAATCTTTTTCTTTGAATTCTCTTGCCATATGGCAGTCCACCCCCAAACCTCTGCTGGTTTTGTGCCATGGCAGCTGTTCCAGGCTGGAGGTGCCATCAGTCTTTTAATGCACTCCCGCCCTACCACACCCCGCTGCTCCCAGGGAACACAGCACTAGTGCAGAGTGTGCCATGCCTGCTCCTTGATCCAGCCCCAGACCACCCCGGGTCTTCTTGGCTGCAGCTTTCTCTCACACTCCATGCCTCAGGCTGGGCATAGAAGACGTATTCCACTAGTTTCAGAGGTCAGGAGCTTCCGTGGGAGGATGCACCTGCTCATCTCCTTCTTGCAAATTAAATACACCTTGGATGCAGACCTGATTTCAGAACCAGCACTCCAAATGGAGTCGGAATCTGTACAGGGGGAGAAGGTGGGAGAGGATTTTGCAAGTGCTGGAGCTAGGTTGACTCGCCATCTGGACTGCAGATCACTCTGGTATCTCCTTCTGTCTTTCTCCACCCTGAGCAGCAAGGCACCTCCTACTTGGAGAAACAAGAGGAGGCTGTGGAGAGGAGAGAAACTTCTCACCTCTCCAGTGTGCAGCAGAGAGGTTGGGAGGTGGTAGGAGAGGAGGGTGCACAGGCCATGTGGTTCGTTTATGGGAACCTCCCATTTAATGAGTGACCGTGGTGTGTGTATGTCTAACTTTGTTGTCTACCACTTGTCAAGTACTTTACACATGCCTAATTACTTGTTCCCTACACCAGTCTTTAATTATCCTCAGGTAACAGATAAGGAAAGTGAGTTTCAGAGAGGTCATGTGATTTGCCCAAGGTCACACAGCCAGTAAGAAGCAGAGCCAGAATTAATTTCAAGTCTGCCTGGTTTCCCAACCCAGAGTCTTCTCAATTCCATGGTGGTAAGGTTTAGAAGTAGGGGGTGGTGGGTGGTGTGGCTATGTGGGAGAAAACCTTAGAAAAGATGTTTTTGTGTGTGCTGAAGCCCAAATCACTGACTGTGCTTTATCTTTATTACCCCCATACCTGGCTCCTGGCTTCTAACCAGAAGGATTGGAGTCTGTCTCCTACTCATCCTCCTTCTTCCCTTTCTTCCACACCCTGGCCCTCATCAATTTCCTGAATCATCACTCACCTTTGTTTATAACCTCAAACCAAGCCTTATCCACCCCCATTGTCTTTCTTGGATCCAGGAAGGATATAGTCACTCATTATCTCCCATGGGTTCCGGGCTCCTGAAAAGGGGGACTTCTGAAGCAAACCTGTCTTCCTCTTTCTTCCTCAGGCTCAACCACTTGCCATGCTCCTTTCTGTGCTGTTCAAAGTCCAATTCAGGCCTCTTTTTGCAGCTAAAATATACCTTTGAAATGTCAGAGTAATCTCCTTTTCTAGATCCCTCGGGTCACAAACTCTACAGCAGAACATGACTACAGAACCCCTCGTAGGATCTTGTTTCTTGCATACCATCTCTATGTGCTGTAAAATGTCGATTATTAACTATGCTGTACTCACCAATGAAAAAGAAGTGTCTCTCTGTTTTACTTTTTATTCAGTCTTTTTATTCCTGCTTTGCTTTCTCTTGATTCCTTAATCTATCACCAATGGACTTGCTGTAACTCTCCTTACATCTCCCCCTTTTATTCTAATGCATAAAATAAGCTGCAAACTGCCATTCTCCAGAGCTTTCTCTCAGTCTGTTGAGATTTTGCTTCCTGTCAGTTTGGCTCAGATGAACTCATAAAAATTCTCTACAGGTTTGGATGTTTCTTACGTTAACGCTACTAAAAACCTCTTTTATTGTCCCAAGTCCAGAACACACCAAGGTTTGGACAGATCTCAGGGACACTCCCTCAGTGAAGAGGCACAAGGATGCATGGCTCCTGGCATAAGCTTTTCCTCCTCTGTGTGGTTTTGTCACTGGGATTCCTGAGACACCACCAAGCCTTGCCTCCAGAGTCACTGCTCCCTATTTCTTTCTGACCTAGAAATGGACAGACAGATTCCATAGGTCCAGATGAATCAGGCTGACCATTTCAAAAGAGCTTAGGGGAAAATAGAAAGGAAATCATTATGGAAACTACAAACAGCATTTAAGTCATTATGTTCAACTTTCAGGTTTCAGATTCTTAGAATAACAAGAAAACCAGTGAAATACTCACTGAGTTCCACACTTTTTGATTCCAAGAGAACTTAACCCGAATTGTGCTGGCATAACTTACTGGACACCCCCCGGCCCCGCCTCTGCCTTCCCTCCAGTTCAGCCAACCTTTGGCCATGTGATCTCCCCGCCACTTTGTCATCAGATTCTGCCTTTTACCTTTCACAGGTAAACCCAACTTTCCCAAAATAAGGATTTATTTTCTGGTTTTACTCCTAAACTCACTAAGGTTTCTCCCCTTAACACCTGCCCCCATCCCTGTCCTGGGTAGTGAAACATCTTTAATTGTTCATGAATGAACTTTGAGACTTTTGGCTTTACCCACCAAAGCAGTGTTCACCAGATGAGATCCTCCCCCACCACACACCTCCAGACTAATAAACAAAGGGCTTCCAAAAATCCATAGTACGTATAACAATGAATTCTTCATACATTAACCTTCAGATCTCTTCAAGAGCTAGCTTTGCGCCGGCCAGGAAATAAGGACACATTCTCTCCAAACAGCAAAAAGAACCCGTTTGCAAAGCAATGTGCGAATAAGAAATACCACGGACTGCTTTTACATTAACAATTGCAATCGCAGAATGAAGTTCCGCTTGAAATGCTGACCGTATTTCACCAACCCTTGAACTTCTGACCCTATTTCACCAACACGTGTTGGGAAAGAACAGGAATGACTCCCTCTCAGGTGACGATGAGTTCACAGAATAGCCTCCTATGAATTTAGTTGTCAAATAAAGTCATGATTGCGGAGCCCTTGCAACAGCTAAGGAACCATACACACCCTGTTACAACTGGTAGAAGCCCAGTTGCTATGAACAGAGAAAATCAGAAAATTAAAAATGAATGTAGGGATTCAAATTGGGCAGTGCTTTCGCCTTCTATGAACAGTGACTCTTTCGGGCTGCCGTCGTTGCCCTGGGATACCAAGAGACGCCGCGTCCTGTACCTATGGAGACGACAACATGGCGGTGGTGTGAGTTTTGAACGTTGATCCCAGGGACGCAGGGAGCGGCGCGAGTGGCCAGGGAAGGTATCTGCCCAGGAGACCACCTCCTCCGGGAAGTGACCAGGGGTCCCCTCCCTGTCCTTCTGAGAGTCCCGTGGGACTGAGACTTGCGCGAGATCAATCAGAGTGGGCATCCCAAAGAGAAAGGAGGAACAACTAAGTAATTTTTTCCCTTAAATTTACCTATTTCTTCCTCCTTCATCTCTACACGACGACCTGCCACTTTTTCCACTGGTTATCGTAGGGATTCTTAGGTTTGAAATTAGAAAATTAGGGAAACTGATAATATGTATTTTTAAGTTCTCGAGATTATAAAATTGGGTTTTAAAACACCACCTCTTTGCCTAGTGTGTCCACAATGATTGCAAATGCCTTTTCGGAAGAGTAATGCTGGCTAGCGTTGTTAATTATAGTCACACTCACATAGGTTTATCTAGGGCTTTTTTAACCCCCTACTTCACATCAACTTTGTGAAATAGTCAGCATAACCCTCATTTACAGGCGAGGAGACTGGGGCTTGGGGATTTGGAGAAACTTGCACATCTCAAATGAATCTAAGCGGATGCTGGAATTTAGCTTTCCCTGCTCCAGGACCAGTGCTCACTCTCTTAAGCCCTAACCCCTGGCCTTGACCAGCTTTTTACCTCATCCTCTCTCATCTCTTCTACGCAATTCACGGGGATGTTTCATGTGTTGACTGAAGACTTTTTCAGAGCACTGAGGCTGGGGCTATCTGTAGAACCTCCTGAAGCCACAGGCATTAATGAGTCAGACTAGAACGACAAAGGCACCTAGTAGCAGAAAAGTAATGGGACCCTCTTCTCAGGGTCCCATGAAAAGATTACATGCCCATGCACATTATATATATTTTGCATATAATTTGCCTATAACATTTGCATATCATTTTCATATAATTTCCAGCTGAAGTTCATCCATAGATTTCTCTGCTTTAAAGGCTGATTCGGGTAGAGTGTAGGCCTGGCGCGTAGATAGATCGGGTTCGATTCCCGGTCAAGGCACACAGGAGAAGCGACCATCAGCTTCTCTATCCCTCCCCTTCTCTGTCTCTCTTCTCCTCCTGCAGCCTTGGCTCGATTGGCAGTGAGTTGGTATGAGGAACTGAGGGTGGCTCCATGGCTTCTGCCTCAGTTACTAAAAAATGTGGCTCCCGTTGTAATGAAGCAACCACCCCAGATGGGCAGAGCATTGCCCCCTGGTGGGCTTGTTGAGTAGATCCTGGTCAGGGCACATGCGGGAGTCTGTCTCTCTGCCTCTCCTCCTCTCACTAATAAATAAATAAATAAATAAATAAATAAATAAATAAATAAATAAATATTGATTCATTTATCCTCGGAAGGAGTCACTACTTCAGCGAATGCTTGCTTTAAACCAGGGCTACCGGTTTCATACTGACAGAGGAAACCCAGAAGACTAAGAACCCTCCAGTCTCCTTTGCCTCTTTACTCCTTATTCTTCTCACAGGAAGCAACACATTCAGAGGAAGGAAACAGAGCAAAACCTAGATGAAGGTAATGCAGATGCTTTAGTAACTCTCAGTGGGGGCTTTCTAGGAAATGCCAAGTGTGCTCATGGAGGGCAGGGTCTCTCTTCCAAGTGCCTTTCCTGAATGGGGGGTCTCTAGGCTTGCAGCGAAGCCCTGGGTCAGATTCAGGCTCCTTCCTCGTGGTGCCACCTCACCTCACACCTGTTGCCAGCGCTGGGAAGCAGGCACTCCTCCATGATAACGATGGCTGTTGCAAATCTACTCCATTGGCCTCTTTTTCACATCCTTCCTGTCTTTTATCTGGTCTCTTCCCAGCTCCAAACTGGCAGGAACTCCTGGCTTAGCCAGAGTGCTCCCCTTAGACTTGTGTTCCAGGCAGCCCCAAACCCCATGTCAAGGACAGGGGGCAGCAGGGACCACACTCTGGATCATACTTGAGTGCCACCATCACTGGCAGCAGTGCGTCCATGAGGGCCTGCAGCAGCGGCAGTGCCAGTGCCCAGTGCCCGTGTGAGCACACGTCCGGGCAGTGGGACGGGGACAGCAGGGCGAGGGCGAGGGGCCGGGTGGCAGGGGCGCGGAGGCGAGGAATCTGAAAGGACACGGTTCTCCTGTCCCAAGCCCAGCACTCCATCCTGCACAGATGGAGCACCAGTCTGGCTGCAGTGGTGGTGGCAGTGAGTGACCGCCAGGGGAGGACTCTAGGGGGATGTGAGCTGGAGGCTGATACAGTAGCCAGGCGTTCTCTTTTCCTTCAGAAAACTCTTCTTGTCATGACCCCTATGACTTTGTGTTTGACCAACATATGAATGTTGATTAGTTTTTTGCAGCTCTTAGTGTTCTCTATGTGACAGCACAGGAACAGTGATGGGGCGGTGGTCTAAGGGTGTGACTCTGGGCTATGGCTTTGTATTTGGTGCAGCGTGTGTCTGTCTTTGTGGATTTTCATGTCTCCTTAAGTGTGATGGTGGTTGTACTTGCATTCCTGCTGACCAGGGGTCATCTCAGCCCTCTATCTGTGCCACTCTGGGCCTGTTTGCCCAAAGATTCACTCTCCTGGCTGGAGATTGGAAGATGGAAGAGGAAGAGAAGCCAGAGCATTTCCCTTCCTCTCTGCTTTTTATAATTTTTTTTAAATTTTATTTATTTATTTATTTATGTATTTTTTTTACAGAGACAGAGAGTGAGTCAGAGAGAGGGATAGACAGGGACAGACAGACAGGAACGGAGAGAGATGAGAAGCATCAATTATTAGTTTTTCATTGCGCATTGCAACACCTTAGTTGTTCACTGATTGCTTTCTCATATGTGCCTTGACCACGGGCCTTCAGCAGACTGAGTAACCCCTTGTTGGACCCAGCGACCTTGGGTTCAAGCTGGTAGGCTTTTGCTCAAACCAGATGAGCCTGCGCTGGCGACCTTGGGGTCTCGAACCTGGGTCCTCTGCATCCCAGTCCGACACTCTATCCACTGCGCCACCGCCTGGTCAGGCTCCTCTCTGCTTTTGACAGTGTCTCCAATAGCAGTGGCATCTCCCTGTGATGCCAGTCCCCACCTCTGGACTCTGAGAACCCCACCACCTCCTTTAACCTAGGTGTGGCTGCAGCTTCCTGAGGTCGCTAACTTCACTACCCCCTGATTGTCCGTTAAATTCCTTGTTTTAAATGCCCAGAGCGGCTTCTGTTTTCCTGGTTGGACTTGACAGATGCACCAGATGATACTTAAAATAAATTACCCTCACTCACCTGGCCACGTTTTCTCTGTGGGCAGATTGGGAAAGAAAATACTGTATTAGCCATCTGACACTGTCTGTAAATATTGAAACTGAGAGTGTAACCTCCAAGAGAGGAAGGATTTGTCAGTCTTTTTCAATACTGTATTTCTGGCACCTAGCTCAGTGTCTGGCTCATAATAGGTAGTCAACAAATATTTGTTGAACAGGGGAGTATATCCTTATGCTATGTAACAATATAAAAGCAATCCTTGTTCAAAGATAAAATAAAGTGGCAATGAGTTGAGCCTTCAGAGCAATGACTGCGGCAGGAAGAGGCACTGCTTCATCCTTCTCCCACCTTTCGTCCCAGGGGTTTCCCATTCCCCTCCCCCCTCAAATAGATAAGGGTTAGGGACCCTCCCACAGAGGGGTTTCCCGTTATAGAAGGGAAGCGTTGGCACATGGCACCTCTAGCATCACCAGAAGTAGTGCTTGGAGGGCCCCAAAGTCAGCGCACAGGGTGGGGGTTGGTCACAGGCAAAGTGGCTCCTTCCTCGGCCCCACCAGCCAGTTGAGGGAGGAGAGGGAATGCTAGAATATCACTGGGGCCTGGAAAAGTGCCTGGGATAGACGGCTCCTGCTAGGAGAGGCTCTGTGGTGAAGGGGCAGGACGGGGAGGACGAGGAGGAGGCAGCATCCAAGAGGCGTGGGATCTAAGGTGCCCGGAGGCACAGAAGAGGCCAGCTAAGACTGCTCAGTTTGCCGGGTGGAGTGGCCAGATGGCTGCCCTAGGGGAGGCATTAGGGTCAGGGGCGCCGGGAATCTAGTTGGAAACCATTCCAGTGACCTTGGAAGAGGTAATATCTGATTCCAGGGCCTGCCTGCCCCTCACTCTCTCTCTTCAGTCCACCCCCCGGGGCTGGAGGTGCCTATACTCTGCGTCTTTGAATCCTACCCCAGTAATTTGTCCATCTGTCTCTCTGCCAACTGAAAAGCCAACCAGCGCCATGGACACTCAGATGTGCTTCTCGAAGAAGCAGGACAAAGTGAAGAAGAGGGTCATCTGGGGCATTGAGGTGGCTGAGGAGCTGCTGTGGAAAGGCTGGGACCTCGGGAAGGAGATCTCCAAGAGCCTGGTTCTGAAAAACCTATCCATGAAAACGCAGAAGATAAAGTACAGGTATGAGACCCAGCCCCTGAGCCCCAAGCCCCAGAGCAGACACTCTTTCAAAAAACACAACTTTTTAAATGTCATGTAAATTCAGAAGACTATATAAAACATGTGCAGTTTGAAAAACTATCAAAAGTGGAACCCATGTGACCAGATTAAATAATGGAACCTCACCTCCATTACGTGTCCCTTCCCTATTAGAACACCTTCCTTACCCACAAAGATAACCATTGTCCTGATTGTCACAATGATGATTTCCTTGCCTTTCTCAAATGGATTTACCACCTATGTTTGCATCCTTAAATGATACAGTTTAATTTTACCTTTTTTATAAACTTTATATAAATGGAATAACCTGGTATACTTCTTAACATTTTTATTTTACTCAGTTATGTTTCTAAGACTCATCCAGGTGCAGCTATAAGTCATCTTTCATTCCGGGATAGTACTCCAATGTATGCTTGTATAGTATTACAATGTCTTCATCCATTCTTCTGTTGAGGGACATTCAGGTTGTTTCCAGTTTGAGATTGTTGCCATCTTTCATGTGCACATCTCTGGTTACACAAGCAGAGATTTTCTAGGGTAGATACATAAGGATAGAATTGCTATGACTTAGAATATGTACATTTGCTTTTTGTAGATAAAGCCAAACTATTTTTCAAAGTACTTGCATCATTTGTATTCCTACCAGCCACGTAGGAGAGTTCCCATTCCTCCACATTTTTACCAATTGCTATTGTCAGAAAAAAAAAAGTTTTGGCTAATAATGGTAATTTCTTGTGGTTTTAAATTTGTGTTTCCCTGATCACTAATACAGTTGAGTGTATTTTCATATGTTATTGACCATATGACCAAATTTCATTTATGAAATTCCTGTTTAAGTCTGTGCCCATCTTTCTATTAGATTGTCTTTTTTTTTTAATAGAAGGTATTTTTTTAGAAGTTTTTATTATGGATAAAAATCCTTTGTCAGTTATGTGTTGTGAATATCTTCTCCCACCTTGTGACTTGTCTTTTCCTCTCTTTATCATGTCTTTTGAAGGCTAGAAGTTCTTAATTTCAAAGAAATCAAATGTATCAATCATTTTCTTTTATGGTGATGCTTTTGATGCTATTTTTGTATCTTGTTTAAGAAATTCTTCTTGGCCTTGGCCAGTGGCTCAGTGGATAGAGCATGGGCCCAGCCTATGGACAACCCAGGTTCAATTCCCAGTCAGAGCACACAGGAGAAGCAACCATCTGCTTTTTCCCCACCACTCCCTCTTCTCTCCCTCTTCTGACCCTCTTTCCCTCCCACAGCCAGTGGCTCGATTGATTAGAGTGTGGCCTCAGATGCTGAGGATGGCTCCATTAGAGCGCATCAGCCTCAGGCACTAAAAATAGCTCGGGACTGGAACATTGGTCCCAGAAGGGGTTGCTGTGTGGATCCCAGTTTGGGTGCATATGGGAATCTGCCTCACTATCTCCTCTCCTTTCACCTGAAAAAAAAGAGAGAAAGAAAGAAAAAGGAAATCCTTCTTTACCACACAAAGGTGATGGAGGTATTCTCCTGTAGTTATCCTCTAAAGACTTTATGGTTTTTCATTTCGTATTTGTCTTTCATCTATATGGAATTGATTTTTTTTTGAATGGTTTGAAGTCAGGATCCTATGACATTTCTTTTTTTCTCAACCAAATGTCCAGTCGTCCCAATACCCATTTATTGAAAAGTTCATGCTTTCCCTCATGACCTCTCCCGCCACTGGTATATGTCGAGTGTTCATATAGTAATGGATTCATTTCTGAACTATTTTGCTCCTTTGATCACTTGTCCTGGGCCAATATCATCCTGAATTAATTATTAGAACTTACAATAAATCTTCATATCTGGTAGTATTAGTTCTCCAATTCCATTCTTTTTAAAATTTTTTATTTATTGGTTGATTTTAGAGAGAGAGGAAGGGGGCAGAGAGAGAGAGAGAGATGTTGATTTGTTGTTCCATTTATTTATACATTTATTGGCTGATTACTTATGTGCCCTGATCAGAGATCAAACCTGCAACCTTGGTGTGTCGGGACAATGCTCTAACCACTGACTATCCAGCCAGGGCCTCCAACTTCACTCTTATTCAACATTGTCTTGACTATTCTTGGCCCTTTGAACTTTCACATAAGTTTTCAAATCAGCTTATAACACCTACACATAAAAAAAACACTTTTTGACATTTAGATTGGGATTTAATTGAACCTACAGATCAATTTGGGGAGAATTGATATTACAAAATGAGTCTTTCAATTTATAAACATGATTCCTTATTTAAGTCTTCTTTCATGTCCTTTGAAAAAGTGTATAATTTTTTCCATAGACACCTTACAAATTTTTAGTTAGTTTTATTCCTACATATTTTGTATTTTTGATGATATATATAATACCATTTTCTGCTTATTCTTGTTTGTTTTAGAAAGTCATTTTTTTAAAAATGTGGATGTTATGTGCATAACCTTATTATGTCCAGCAACCGTGGTAAATGCTCTCACTAGTTCTAATAATTTATTTGTTGATTCTTTTGTTTTTCTATGTACACATTCATTTTACATGGAAACGACATTTTTTCCCCAATCCTTACACATATTCTTTCTTTGTCTTTCTTCCCTGCACTGTTGGATAGGGAAGTGCTGAACAGAAGTGGTCATTGAAGACATCCATGTTCACGATCACACAGTAAAAAATTCCATTGTTTCACCATTCATTGAGATGTTTCCTGCAGTTTTTTCCCCCTTAGACTTTACCAGGTTAAGGAAATTTCCTTCTCTTCCTGGGTTGCTGAGGATTTTTCTCATAATCATATGTTAAAGTTTATTTAACATTTTAAAATTTAGATGATCATTTGACTTTTTTCTTTTAATTTGTTAATATGATGGGTTCCATAGATTTTCTCTGTTAAAGTAATTGTGTAACCCTGGAATAAGCCCAACTTGGTCATGATTGAGTATTCTTTCTCTACATTGCTAAGGTCTTTTGGCTAATATTTTGTTTATGGGTGATTCTGGCCTGTAGTTTTCCATTCTTCTCCTGCCTTGGTCAGGTTACAATGGATTCATAGAATATGTTGGGGGGTGTTTTCTTATTTTCTATTATGGAGAAGATATGGCTGGAATTATTCTTTGTCAGATGCTCAGTAGGACTTGCTGTGAAGGAAGCCACCCAGCCCAGCATTTTCTTTATGGGAAGACTTTTGACTATGTTACCATTTCTTGGATGATTTTAGTGAGGATGGCTGTAAAATTTATTATATAATTCTTGAGTCAATTTTGGTAAGTTATGCTTGCCTAGGAATGTAAACACATTTATGTGAACTTTAACATTTGTTGGTGTAGAGTTGTTGACAATACCATCTTCTTATTAATGATCTTAAAGGTTGGGGTATCTATAAGTTTGGACCCACCCTGTAATGCTGTAGCTCTGTCAAGGTCTCTGCTTGAAAAGGCGTCTCTGGTACCTCTGTTCCCACCTTAGTTTCCCCCAGGAACTTGGTTGAATCAAGACATTCTTTCTCGTATCCATCCCCATGACCACCGCAGGCATCAGAGCTTCAGGGGTTGCCCCCTTGCTCCTGTGTCTGTTTGGTTGGTGCTCTGACATCCTGGAGGGAAGGTCTGTAACAGGGATAGTAAGACGAGGGACACAGGTCCTCCTGGGATGCAGCCCCCGTGTTTTCCCCTTTGTGGTCTCAAGGACTCCAGCCCACTCAGTTTTCCAGGGCCCTTTCCGATCTCTCTGCCCCTTCTGGTTTTCCGAGCCCCGACCCTGAAGCGCGTGTCTGCTGGTTCTCTCCTGCAGGCCCCCCAAGACCAGGTTCTTCTTCACAGTCACCCCTCAGCCCATCCTCCTGAGCCCGGGCATAAGCTTCGTTCTCCCCATCATCTTCCGGCCCCTGGAGGAGGTAAGGTCCACCGTGGCAAGCAGAGGGCAGTGAGGGACACATGCACAGTGACGCTGAACTGGCTGAGCCCCAAGGAGCCCCCACCACCGTGCACACATCCCACCAACGGTAGCAAAACTCCAGCTTGGGAAGCCCTGGAGAGGCTCAGACCTAAAACTCTTTAGACAGAGGTGTTTTCAGTTGGATGTTGGCTGTGCTACTGTATTAGTCATCCAGGCTCTTTGGTCTCTTCCTGCTCTCAAAATGTTCCCCCAAAATGCATTGTTTCCCACAAAAGAGGCCCCATATCTCTGAGACCAAGACAGTGGTAGAGCCCAGATAACCAGCCATCTCCCCAGAGACTGAGATGGAGGGCCACCTCTCAGTGGTTGTGTTGGGGGGATGGCCAACCGCTGGGGTGGACCATATGGTCCCTGAGTACCATCCGGGTACCGGTACTGATTAGGGGCTGCCTCTGCCCCCAACCCCCACACTGCAGAAGGAGTACACGGACCGGCTGTGGTTTGAGAAGGAGGAGGGGATGTTCTGTGTGGACCTGAGGGCCACCCTGCCTTGCCACAATCTGACCTGCCCAGCATCCCTGCAGTTGCCTATGTGTGCCGTGGGGGACATGGCTGAGGCCTGGTTCTGCCTGGACAATGTAGGGTGAGGGGAGCGGCTGCAGCTCAGAGGTGGGGAGAGCAAGTACCTGGGGGAAGAGAGACCGGCGTTTCTGGTGTGGAAAGGGGTGGGCGAGTAACGAGTGGTGCCCAGTATCTCTACCTTCCTAAAGCAAGGGCGGTGACCAGAATGAGCCCAGAGGCTCTGACTAGCTTCACCCTGCAGGGACCTGCTTACCTTCTTCAATTGGGAGTTCCCAAGCCCGTTCCAGATGCTGCCCGCCAGGGGGCTGCTGGGGCCAGGCCAGGCTTGCCGGATCAAGGTGACCTTTCAGCCTCTCGTGGCTGTCATCCAGAAAGTCCAGGCCACGTGCTGGTACGGGGAGGCTGGCAAACAGAGGAGCAGCATCCAGCTGCAGGCTGCAGGTGACGCTCACCTCCTACCTGTGCCCGGAGCCCACGCTCACCTCCTACCTGTGCCCGGAGCCCACACTCACCTCCTACCTGTGCCCGGAGCCCACACTCACCTCCTACCTGTGCCCGGAGCCCACACTCACCTCCTACCTGTGCCCGGAGCCCACACTCACCTCCTACCTGTGCCCGGAGCCCACCTGCTCACCTCCTACCTGTGCCCGGAGCCCACACTCACCTCCTACCTGTGCCCGGAGCCCACGTTCACCTCCTACCTGTGCCCGGAGCCCACCTGCTCTACCTCCTACCTGTGCCCGGAGCCCACGCTCACCTCCTACCTGTGCCCGGAGCCCACGTTCACCTCCTACCTGTGCCCGGAGCCCACCTGCTCTACCTCCTACCTGTGCCCGGAGCCCACGTTCACCTCCTACCTGTGCCCGGAGCCCACCTGCTCTACCTCCTACCTGTGCCCGGAGCCCACCTGCTCTACCTCCTACCTGTGCTCGGAGCCCACCTGCTCTACCTCCTACCTGTGCCCGGAGCCCACACTCACCTCCTACCTGTGCCCGGAGCCCACACTCACCTCCTACCTGTGCCCGGAGCCCACCTGCTCTACCTCCTACCTGTGCCCGGAGCCCACGCTCACCTCCTACGTGTGCCCGGAGCCCACACTCACCTCCTACCTGTGCCCGGAGCCCACGCTCACCTCCTACCTGTGCCCGGAGCCCACCTGCTCTACCTCCTACCTGTGCCTGGAGCCCACCTGCTCTACCTCCTACCTGTGCCCGGAGCCCACGCTCACCTCCTACCTGTGCCCGGAGCCACGCTCACCTCCTACCTGTGCCCGGAGCCCACCTGCTCTACCTCCTACCTGTGCCCGGAGCCCACCTGCTCTACCTCCTACCTGTGCCCGGAGCCCACCTGCTCTACCTCCTACCTGTGCCCGGAGCCCACCTGCTCTACCTCCTACCTGTGCCCGGAGCCCACCTGCTCTACCTCCTACCTGTGCCCGGAGCCCACCTGCTCACCTCCTACCTGTGCCCGGAGCCCACGCTCACCTCCTACCTGTGCCCGGAGCCCACCTGCTCTACCTCCTACCTGTGCCCGGAGCCCACCTGCTCTACCTCCTACCTGTGCCCGGAGCCCACCTGCTCTACCTCCTACCTGTGCCCGGAGCCCACGCTCACCTCCTACCTGTGCCCGGAGCCCACCTGCTCTACCTCCTACCTGTGCCCGGAGCCCACCTGCTCTACCTCCTACCTGTGCCCGGAGCCCACGCTCACCTCCTACCTGTGCCCGGAGCCCACGCTCACCTCCTACCTGTGCCCGGAGCCCACCTGCTCTACCTCCTACCTGTGCCCGGAGCCCACCTGCTCTACCTCCTACCTGTGCCCGGAGCCCACCTGCTCTACCTCCTACCTGTGCCCGGAGCCCACCTGCTCTACCTCCTACATGTGCCCGGAGACCACGCTCACCTCCTACCTGTGCCCGGAGCCCACGCTCACCTCCTACCTGTGCCCGGAGCCCACCTGCTCTACCTCCTACCTGTGCCCGGAGCCACCTGCTCTACCTCCTACCTGTGCCCGGAGCCCACCTGCTCACCTCCTACCTGTGCCCGGAGCCCACGCTCACCTCCTACCTGTGCCCGGAGCCCACCTGCTCTACCTCCTACCTGTGCCTGGAGCCCACCTGCTCTACCTCCTACCTGTGCCCGGAGCCCACCTGCTCACCTCCTACCTGTGCCCGGAGCCCACGTTCACCTCCTACCTGTGCCCGGAGCCCACCTGCTCTACCTCCTACCTGTGCCCGGAGCCCACCTGCTCTACCTCCTACCTGTGCCCGGAGCCCACACTCACCTCCTACCTGTGCCCGGAGCCCACACTCACCTCCTACCTGTGCCCGGAGCCCACCTGCTCTACCTCCTACCTGTGCCCGGAGCCCACGCTCACCTCCTACCTGTGCCCGGAGCCCACCTGCTCACCTCCTACCTGTGCCCGGAGCCCACGCTCACCTCCTACCTGTGCCCGGAGCCCACACTCACCTCCTACCTGTGCCCGGAGCCCACCTGCTCTACCTCCTACCTGTGCCCGGAGCCCACCTGCTCTACCTCCTACCTGTGCCCGGAGCCCACCTGCTCTACCTCCTACCTGTGCCCGGAGCCCACCTGCTCACCTCCTACCTGTGCCCGGAGCCCACACTCACCTCCTACCTGTGCCCGGAGCCCACCTGCTCACCTCCTACCTGTGCCCGGAGCCCACACTCACCTCCTACCTGTGCCCGGAGCCCACGTTCACCTCCTACCTGTGCCCGGAGCCCACCTGCTCTACCTCCTACCTGTGCCCGGAGCCCACGCTCACCTCCTACCTGTGCCCGGAGCCCACGTTCACCTCCTACCTGTGCCCGGAGCCCACCTGCTCTACCTCCTACCTGTGCCCGGAGCCCACGTTCACCTCCTACCTGTGCCCGGAGCCCACCTGCTCTACCTCCTACCTGTGCCCGGAGCCCACCTGCTCTACCTCCTACCTGTGCCCGGAGCCCACCTGCTCTACCTCCTACCTGTGCCCGGAGCCCACACTCACCTCCTACCTGTGCCCAGAGCCCACACTCACCTCCTACCTGTGCCCGGAGCCCACCTGCTCTACCTCCTACCTGTGCCCGGAGCCCACGCTCACCTCCTACCTGTGCCCGGAGCCCACGCTCACCTCCTACCTGTGCCCGGAGCCCACGCTCACCTCCTACCTGTGCCCGGAGCCCACGCTCACCTCCTACCTGTGCCCGGAGCCCACCTGCTCTACCTCCTACCTGTGCCCGGAGCCCACCTGCTCACCTCCTACCTGTGCCCGGAGCCCACGCTCACCTCCTACCTGTGCCCGGAGCCCACCTGCTCTACCTCCTACCTGTGCCTGGAGCCCACCTGCTCTACCTCCTACCTGTGCCCGGAGCCCACCTGCTCACCTCCTACCTGTGCCCGGAGCCCACGTTCACCTCCTACCTGTGCCCGGAGCCCACCTGCTCTACCTCCTACCTGTGCCCGGAGCCCACCTGCTCTACCTCCTACCTGTGCCCGGAGCCCACACTCACCTCCTACCTGTGCCCGGAGCCCACACTCACCTCCTACCTGTGCCCGGAGCCCACCTGCTCTACCTCCTACCTGTGCCCGGAGCCCACGCTCACCTCCTACCTGTGCCCGGAGCCCACCTGCTCACCTCCTACCTGTGCCCGGAGCCCACGCTCACCTCCTACCTGTGCCCGGAGCCCACACTCACCTCCTACCTGTGCCCGGAGCCCACCTGCTCTACCTCCTACCTGTGCCCGGAGCCCACCTGCTCTACCTCCTACCTGTGCCCGGAGCCCACCTGCTCTACCTCCTACCTGTGCCCGGAGCCCACCTGCTCACCTCCTACCTGTGCCCGGAGCCCACACTCACCTCCTACCTGTGCCCGGAGCCCACCTGCTCACCTCCTACCTGTGCCCGGAGCCCACACTCACCTCCTACCTGTGCCCGGAGCCCACGTTCACCTCCTACCTGTGCCCGGAGCCCACCTGCTCTACCTCCTACCTGTGCCCGGAGCCCACGCTCACCTCCTACCTGTGCCCGGAGCCCACGTTCACCTCCTACCTGTGCCCGGAGCCCACCTGCTCTACCTCCTACCTGTGCCCGGAGCCCACGTTCACCTCCTACCTGTGCCCGGAGCCCACCTGCTCTACCTCCTACCTGTGCCCGGAGCCCACCTGCTCTACCTCCTACCTGTGCCCGGAGCCCACACTCACCTCCTACCTGTGCCCGGAGCCCACACTCACCTCCTACCTGTGCCCGGAGCCCACCTGCTCTACCTCCTACCTGTGCCCGGAGCCCACGCTCACCTCCTACCTGTGCCCGGAGCCCACGCTCACCTCCTACCTGTGCCCGGAGCCCACGCTCACCTCCTACCTGTGCCCGGAGCCCACCTGCTCTACCTCCTACCTGTGCCCGGAGCCCACCTGCTCTACCTCCTACCTGTGCCCGGAGCCCACCTGCTCTACCTCCTACCTGTGCCCGGAGCCCACCTGCTCTACCTCCTACCTGTGCCCGGAGCCCACCTGCTCTACCTCCTACCTGTGCCCGGAGCCCACCTGCTCACCTCCTACCTGTGCCCGGAGCCCACGCTCACCTCCTACCTGTGCCCGGAGCCCACGCTCACCTCCTACCTGTGCCCGGAGCCCACGCTCACCTCCTACCTGTGCCCGGAGCCCACCTGCTCTACCTCCTACCTGTGCCCGGAGCCCACCTGCTCTACCTCCTACCTGTGCCCGGAGCCCACGCTCACCTCCTACCTGTGCCCGGAGCCCACCTGCTCTACCTCCTACCTGTGCCCGGAGCCCACCTGCTCTACCTCCTACCTGTGCCCGGAGCCCACGCTCACCTCCTACCTGTGCCCGGAGCCCACCTGCTCTACCTCCTACCTGTGCCCGGAGCCCACCTGCTCTACCTCCTACCTGTGCCCGGAGCCCACCTGCTCTACCTCCTACCTGTGCCCGGAGCCCACCTGCTCACCTCCTACCTGTGCCCGGAGCCCACCTGCTCTACCTCCTACCTGTGCCCGGAGCCCACGCTCACCTCCTACCTGTGCCCGGAGCCCACCTGCTCTACCTCCTACCTGTGCCCGGAGCCCACGCTCACCTCCTACCTGTGCCCGGAGCCCACCTGCTCTACCTCCTACCTGTGCCCGGAGCCCACCTGCTCTACCTCCTACCTGTGCCCGGAGCCCACGTTCACCTCCTACCTGTGCCCGGAGCCCACCTGCTCTACCTCCTACCTGTGCCCGGAGCCCACGCTCACCTCCTACCTGTGCCCGGAGCCCACCTGCTCTACCTCCTACCTGTGCCCGGAGCCCACCTGCTCTACCTCCTACCTGTGCCCGGAGCCCACACTCACCTCCTACCTGTGCCCGGAGCCCACACTCACCTCCTACCTGTGCCCGGAGCCCACCTGCTCTACCTCCTACCTGTGCCCGGAGCCCACCTGCTCTACCTCCTACCTGTGCCCGGAGCCCACCTGCTCACCTCCTACCTGTGCCCGGAGCCCACGCTCACCTCCTACCTGTGCCCGGAGCCCACCTGCTCTACCTCCTACCTGTGCCCGGAGCCCACCTGCTCTACCTCCTACCTGTGCCCGGAGCCCACCTGCTCTACCTCCTACCTGTGCCCGGAGCCCACCTGCTCACCTCCTACCTGTGCCCGGAGCCCACGCTCACCTCCTACCTGTGCCCGGAGCCCACGCTCACCTCCTACCTGTGCCTGGAGCCCACCTGCTCTACCTCCCTTGGTCCTAAAGCCTCCGTGTGCCCTTTACCCCACCTCTGCCCTGGCCTGGCCCCCATGGACCCCCACCAGCTCCCTGCCCTCCCCCCAGCCCTGCACGCTTTGCCTTTTCTTTGCCTTCCTTGGTGTCATAGGCCAGTGTTTCCCTGGGGACTCCTACCTCTTCAAGGGGCTATTCAGCTGGGGCCACAGAGACCCTGGCGGGTTTTCCTCCAAGACCCTCCCCCCAATCTTTGGTCCAGCCAAATGTGCCCAGCTGCTGGTGAACATAAAGCAGAAGCGACCGGAGGACCAGGATGTGGAGGGCTTCCAGAAAGTGCTGCACTTTGGCTCTGTGGCTGTGGGCTGCACGGCCAAGAGGCAAATCAGGCTGTATAATCCGTCGGTGGTACGCATCCTGTGCTCGCGGGGGCCAGGGGCAGGACTCGGGACCGTGGGGCTGTGTGCTCCTGAAACCCGTCCCCTATAAAGAATGTCCTCTTTCTCTCCGTACCTTTGGCTCCAAGCCCCACATAACCCCTGTCCGTGCCCCTGACCCTCCAGAACAATCCACAGAGCAGCCCAGGACTGTCCCAACCCCAGAACCACAGCTAAGCTTTTGGTACCTTCAGGAGAGGGGGAAGGTACCTCCCTGTCAGTCCCAGTACAGGGCACATGGCTCGACTCCGTCCTTAGTCCTGGTGAAGGTAGCATCACCCATGCCCGAAGCTGACACATGAGGCAAAGGCTGGTGCCAGCTGCCCGCACCCTCTTGGCTCGGAACCTTGGTCATGACAGACTGCCCCAGCCTGCGACCTGACCATTCCTGGCCTCACCTGGCCCCGCAGGTGAGTGCCCCCTTCAGGATTGAAGTGGCCCCAGACGTGCTGACCAAAGACCAGGCCTTCTTGTGCCCCACGGCCTCTGGCGTCGTGCCCCCAGGAAAGAAGAGATATGTGTCGGTGTTTTTCCACCCCGAGACCTTGGATGTCAGAACTATGGACTACTTGAGTGTCGTGCCCTCTGGCTGTGCCTCCCAAACCCTGCTCAAAGTCGTTGGTTTCTGTAGAGGTACTTGGAACCCCAGGACGCTGCACTTCTTTGGGGACAGGAGCAGCCCATGCTTAGGATTGGGAAATACTTCTTGCCTGCTAAGAACCGGGTGCCTCCTTGCCCTTCAGTCTCGGTGTCTGCTGCCCCCTGGTGGGCTCAGTGAGGAATCAGTTGAGGACACCCAGAGATCATGTGCCTGCCCTAAGTCCTGGAGACCCGGAGGTCTGCTCAGGCTGCTGGGGCTCCCAGACTTTCCACCTTGGCCTTCTGTCTGCAGGCAGCACCCCCTCTCACCAGTGGGACCCTTGGGAGGCTGCTACTCCAGCCCCACCCCGGTGCAGGGCTAACTCACAGGGACCCCCATCTCCTATGCCCAGGTCCTGAAGTGTCCCTGCAACACTACTGCATCAATTTCAGCTGGGTCAACCTTGGAGAGCGCTCAGAGCAGCCCCTGTGGATTGAGAACAAATCAGACTGCCTGGCTCACTTCCAGTTTGCCATTGACTGCCAGGAGAGCGTCTTCAGCCTCACACCTGCCTTCGGGACCCTGGTGGGCAAGGCCCGCATGACCCTGCTCTGTGCCTTCCGGCCCACGCACCCCATCATCTACTTCCGGCGGGTGGCCTGTCTCATCCACCACCAGGTGAGGGGGGGAGGGGGCGAACAGGAGCTTCTCTGGGAGCTGGAGGGCCAATCTGAGGCCCAAGGATAAAGACAGTGCTTAGCGCTCACCTCTGTGTTCTGGAGCTCCTGGGGCTGTCTGCCTGGCCTACTTCCTCCCGGGCCAGCCTGGTTCTGGAGCCAGAGCATGGCCAGGGGCACAGGCAGTTCACTCTGAGCCGGGCGGGCGGGCGGGTGTGCCCACTTTGTCCTGACTGCTCCAGGCCAGGGACTTTCTGCTGCTGTTCTGAAGGAGAAGGGAGATCAAGCTCACCCCACACAGCACAGGCAAGGCCCAGAGCCTTGAACTGCGCATGAAACCCTGCCCTGCATGAGCTCATTCATACTGTGCCCTGACCAACCTGTGCCGGCCAAGGTGGTGGGTGGGGACTGAAATGCAGCCTCATGTGGACAAATGTCATAGGACCCAGTGTTCCTGGATCTGATCGGGACCTGCCACTCGGACAGCCTGAAGCCGGCCGTCCTGAGGCCTCAGCACCTCACTTGGCACCGTGCGCACCTGGTGCGGGGCCTGACGCTCTACCCGCCAGACATCCTGGGCCTCATGCTGAGCGAGAGGAAGCTGGAGCAGGATGAGAATGGGGCCCTCATGATCCCCACAGAGGTTCGTGGGCCCCACGGGGTCTGGGGGGCAAGCCCTCCCAGGTTCATGCCCCCTTCTCTAGCAGTTCTCGGGGGGGGCAGTCCTGCGCCCCCAGAGTGCTGGGGGGCAACCTGTGTGGAGCTCCTGCAGTTTTCCCCAGAAAGAAACATACCGGCAAGAGGCATGCAGGAGGAGGCAGTGGGCCTTCCCGTCTCTCGCCACCAGGACCCGAAGGACGTGCCGGCCCTGCAGTGTCCCCCCATCCCCCCCATGACTGAGTACTTCTGCGATGGCACCAGAGACTTGGCCATCTTTCCCCCGCCCGTCAGCATGGAGCCGGCCGAGGTGGATTTTGGTGCCTGCCCTGGACCTGAGGACCCCAACCCTGTCCCACTGCGCCTGGTGAACCACACCAAGGGCAAGATCACTGTGGTCTGGACACGCAGGCCTGACTGCCCCTTCTGGGTGACCCCAGAAACCTGTGATGTGCCCCCGCTCAAGTCCACAGCCATGCACCTACACTTCCAGCCATCGTGCCCAGACTGCCTCTACGTGGTGGAGCTCGAAGCCTTCGCTGTCTATAAGGTGTGTGCAGACAGACAGTGTGGGGAAGGTTGGTTCTCTGTCCCGACGCCTGAATGGCAGGGTGGGTCAGGGGGGTGACAGGGACGTGCTGCAGGATCTGTCTCCTCCACGCCAGGCCCTTCTCCTTGTCTTCTTGGCTGGGCAGTGGCCTTGCTGGTGGCTTCTCCCAGGCTCGGGGCCTGCCTTGGCTGCGGGGCTTCTTGGCCTATCTGATTGTGTCTCATTCATGTGTGGCCTCCTACCTTCCACAAAGGGAGAGCTCAGCTGGGGTCAGGCCCTTGGGAAATTCTGGTGGACAAGGAGTAGCTCCCTGGGCGCCTGGCTTCTCTTCTAGTCCTTGAAGGAGGACACAGTCCCTAAAGGAGCTGTGGGCAGGAACCAGGGCCCGGGGGACAGTCGGGGCGCCAGATAATTAGATGTGTGTGACAAGGGGCTCCCAGCACAGCCCTTGCCCAGGAAACTCCGGGCACAGGCTAACCCAGCCTGGCCTCAGTCTCAGACACACAGCACTCCCTCCTCATCTCCCGTTGGTCCTGCCCAGTCCCTCCTGCCTCACTTGGCTCCGCCCACCGCTGTTCTCTCCCAGCGGCCAGGGGCCCAGAGCTGAGAGAAGAGTTGAGCAGTACAGTCAAGATCAGACTCCCTTGGCCCTGGCCGGTTGGCTCAGCAGTAGAGCGTCGGCCTGGTGTGCGGGGGACCTGGGTTCGATTCCCGGACAGGGCACACAGGAGAAGCACCCATTTGCTTCTCCACCCCCCTCTTCCTCTCTGTCTCTCTCTTCCCCTCCCGCAGCCAAGGCTCCATTGGAGCAAAGATAACCCGGGCGCTGGGGATGGCTCCTTGGCCTCTGCCCCAGGCGCTAGAGTGGCTCTGGTCTCGGCAGAGCAACGCCCTGGAGGGGCAGAGCATCGCCCCCTGGTGGGCAGAGCATCGCCCTTGGTGGGCGTTCTGGGTGGATCCCGGTCGGGCGCATGCGGGAGTCTGTCTGACTGTCTCTCCCCAGTTCCAGCTTCAGAAAAATACAAAAAAAAAAAAAAAAAAAAAAAAAAAAAAGATCAGACTCCCTTACCAGCCGTGTGACCTTGAACAAGTCCCTTAATGTTTCTGAGTCCTGGTCTTTTCAGCTACTAATCTGGGGTCATATCCAAACTTTGGAGAAGGCTCTTCAAAGCTGAGTCTTTAATTGCCTCCATTCAAATATCCTGGCAGTGAAACACGGAGGTGTGTAGGAACAAGGCTGTGGACACCTGCCTGGGCCGAGGCTGAGCCGTCAGATTTTTAGGCTCTATGCCTAGCCCCGCACTGTCCCATATGGCAGCCACCAGCTACCCGTGGCCAGCAAGCACTTGAAATGTGGCCATTCTGAGTGAAGATGTGCTGAAAGGGTAGGAGACACTGGAGTTTGAAGACTTAGTGTGAAAAGAATGTAAAATATCTCACAAATCACTTATATATTGGATATTTGTTTGAAATGAGATTTTAGTTTTATTAGGTTAAATAAAACAAATAATTGAAATTAATTTTATGTGTTTGAATTTATCGATGTGGCTACTGGAACCTTTAAAGTTATGTTTGTGGTCCACATTTGTGGGTCTCAGTGTTTCTGTTGGCCCGCGTCTCTCTAGGTACATTCTTACAGGACGTCCCACGGCCGTTGTGAGGCTGAAAGAGCACTGGCTGCGTGCTCAGTGAGGGCAGCCAGGCACACAGCAGGAGGGGCTGTTAGGACTTGTTGTCTGCACTGTTCGCAGGGAGCGCCTCCCTTCTGTGCCCCATGTAGGACCCCTGCCGTGCAGGGAGGCACGCGAGGGCGCTGCGCAGGGTCAGGCACAGGACTCTGAGCTCATCCGTGGACCTGGCCCCCTGCAGGTCCTGCAGAGCTTTCATAATATCGAGGAGGACTGCACGGTGTGCCCCTCCTGGTGCCTGACTCTCCAGGCACGAGGCCACAGCTACCGCGCCGCCTTGGAGCACTGCACCCCCCAGTACTCCCTGGACGCCCCCAAGGTGAGCGTGGTCCAGCAGCAGTGGGAGGTGGGACGGGGGGCTTCTGCTGTGGCCTGCAAATTCTTCTCCCTTCTCTAAGGGTCTGAGAAATGCATCCCAGCACCCTCCCTGGCTGTCCCAAGCTCCCGCCTCCAGCCCCTGGGGCTCCGGGCCAGTGGAGGCCCTGGAGCAGGGGAGAGTCTAGGGCCCGGACAGCTGGCTCCTGCCTGCTCCCTCTGAGATACTCCCCTCTCCTCTCACACTCAGGTGTAAGACTCTCCAGCTCCTTCATTTGTCTGAGACCCATTTCCTGAACACCTGCCAGGGGTGGGGCTGCCATATCATGAGCCCCTGCTCTCGGGGATCACCGAGAGCTCCGTGGGTCGCAGAACCAGTCTCTTGGCTTAGCCCCTTCCTCGGGGAGTCATAATTCCCAGGCCTTCCCTGTCTGAGCAGCAGGACGACATAGGGCTTGAAACAGACCTTAGAGCCAGACAGCCAAGTTCTAATTCCGGTTTCCCCTCTGATGCAGTTGTCAGACTTTTCGTTCGTTCTCACTCCCCTTAAACTGCTGGAAAGGCATCACTTTCGGAGAAGGTGCTTAGGGAGCTTCTGCTCCTCCCACCAGCTGTGTTTCTGCACAAGGGCACCCCTTCCGGAAGCCCTTCATGACTGCAAGGGTTTCCCCTGGCCAGCCCCTTCCAGCAGTGCGTGGCCTCTGCCGCCACCTGGAGCATTCCGGCCCCTGTCAGTCCCCCACAGCCTTGAGCAATGCACTTGTTGTCCAGCTGAACCGGGGGGCCCCCTGCTCAGCGACTTCGGGCCTGTGTTTTGTAGCCTGCTCGGCTCTCAGCCCGGTGCTGGCCACACCCTAGATGCCTAAGGAGTGTTTGGAAGCTGGGCCTGCTGGGCTTTCACTTTCTCAAAGTGGGGCTCTCCTCGGCCCCTGCAAGGGAGTCATCTGGAGGGCTGCTTACCCTGGAGCTTCCGGACCAGGAGCTCTGAAAGTGGGTTTTCCAAAAGCGGTTTCCGGGCCCCTTAAAATGAAAGAACTCTTCCTTAACTTTGAGGAAGGGTCTGTGAGGCCTGACTTTTCTGGGGCCAGTTCCTGTGGTCACTCTATCTCCCTGTCTGGAAGTCTCTGGAGGACAGAAGCATTTTTTGGTGCCAAGCTATGGCCTCCCTCCGTTACCTACTCCCAGGCTTGGCTTGGATGTGTAGAGGCGGCATGGCTCCCCTTGGAGACAGCCCCACCCAAGGCCACATAGACTTCCTTGAGTGTGTGTATCAGGGGTGGGGAGCATGTGCATCTGAGCATGGGTCCCTCTTTTCTTGCATCCCAGCTGTTTCCTGCAGTGTCTCCCAGTGAACCTTCCTACCGCAGCCTGCTCCTGACCAACAAAGGTTCCATGTTGCTGACCTTCAATCTGGCCCCCCAGAGCAGCCCGGACATCTCCCTGAAGCCCAGCTCGGGCTGCGTGGCCCCTGGAGCCCACAAGATCTTCTTTATCTGTACCTACCCCAAGGGCAGCTCCTGGAAGCAGCACGTTTTATACTTACAGTTCAATTTTTGTCCGCAGTATCTTAAGGTAGGAATCTGGGGTAAGGGGCTGGGTCCCTAGGAGTGAGCCATTGTTGGGGGCATCCCTCTTCAAAACCCCATTCTTGGGTTGGCCTTCAAAGCTTACTAAAAGTAGCTAAGGGGGCCCTGGCCAGTTGGCTCAGCGGTAGAGTCTCAGCCCAGCGTGTGGATGTCCCGGGTTTGATTCCTGGTCAGGGCACACAGTAGAAATGCCCATGTGCTTCTCTACCCCTCCCCTTCTTGCCTCTCTTTCTCTTCTCCTCCTTCAGCCATGGCTCAATTGGAGCAAGTTGGCCCCAGGTGCTGAGAATGGCTCCACAGCCTCTTTCTCAGGCACTAAGAAGAGCATGGTTGCTGAGCAATGGAGCAATGCCCCAGATGGGCAGAGCATCACCCCCTAGTGGGCTTGCTGGGTAGATCCTAGTCAGGGTGCATGCGGGAGTCTGTCTCTGCCTTCCCTCCCCTCACTGAATAAAAAAATAAATAAATAAAGTAGCCAAGAGGCTGTTACTCCTCCAAGAAGTGGCATAGCAGGAAGAGGACCTCACTCCTGTGTCTAAGAATAGCTCTCTCACCCCTCAGGGCCTGGCCTATCCACCTCATGGGGTCTGGACAAGAGAAGGGGTTCATAGGTCCCACAGGATGGAGTGGAGGCAACATAAGACTCATATCTACAGGTGGTAGAGGGGTGTTTGGAGCCAGTCCAGGGAAAGGGTCTGGGGTGGTAAACCCACACACATCCGGCCCATGAAATGGTCTCTACATCCTCTCTCAGTCCCTGAGTTCTTTTCAAGAACTATGTCCTAGGTCAGTCCTGACCCACTCTGCCTTTGACAGAAGCTGCCACGTCCAGGCTGGCAGAGGGCCTTTTGCTGCCCTTGCCTAGGGGTAAAAGCTGCCCAGCTGTGGCTGCCTGGGCCATCAGGGATCCAGGGCTGCAGGGTGAGGTCAGGGCACTGCCCTCCCTGCTCTGGCTGCAGGAGGTGAGCATGCAGAGCCGGGAGGAGCTGCTGCAGCTGCAGCTGGACACCCACAGCAGCGTCTTCTTCAAGCCCACCCGGGTAGGCTGCTCCTCCACCAGCCACTCCACCTTCCGCAATCCCTCGCGTCTGCCCCGGGAGTTCGAGTGGAGGGTCTCCCAGCAGTACCGAAAGATGCTGGCCGTCCAGCCTGCCAGGGGGCTTATCCAACCCAATGAGAGCCTCGTGAGTTCCCTGCCCCACTGCCAAGGGCTGGGGGGGGGGTGCCTGCCATCCTCACCCCACCATCGTCTCTTATGCAGGCCTCTCAGGGCCAGGCTTACGCTGTGCACCTCCCACTGGATCTGTAGCCACTTCCCCCAGTCTTATGAGCAGGTGTGGTTGTTGCTGGTATCATCACTTCATTTAATATCGATGAGTCAAGACTTAGAGAAGCAAACTGCATTTACTAAGATTATAGATTAAGAGGTGCAGAGCTGGAACTTAAAGCAGGCTTTCTGATGCCACTGCCCAAGGGTGAGTCCACCCTCCATCCATGGTCCCCAAAATCGTGAGGTCACTGGCAGGTGGTTTGGAGCAGCTGGCCTTGAGGCCAAATGATGGAGAGGGACTCCCAGAGTCCCCAGTGGCTGTCTGGAGGGGTACAGGCTGGGACACAAACTAGCAGATCCCCATACTGGTCTAGGACCTTATAGTCCAGCTGGAAAGCCAGACGGGCCCCAAACCACCAACACACGGCCGGGGTAGTGATCGGCGAGGCGAGCGGCCACGCAGACCCCGGGGCCAGCCTTGGGAGTGCACACCCCAGCTCCCACCAAGTGCCCTCACCAGCTATGTGACCCTGGGAAAACTACTCCAATTCTCTGAGTCTCCAGTTTCTCATCAGAAAATAAGGCACTGAAATAATACCACTTACCTGGTGGGGATAAAGGATTGAGAGGCAAAGGGAAATAACACAATATACGATCTGTGTAAGGTAGACACGAGGTGCACAAGGTAAACACCCAGAGAGGCTTGCCATAGCCTGCTGTCCTGCAGGGGAACCTCGGACAGCCAGGAGCCTGGGTGGGGGCTTCCTGGAGGCACCCACAGGGAGAATCTCTGTGCCTGCAGACGCTGACGTGGACCTTCAGCCCTCTGGAGGAGACCAAGTACCTGTTCCGAGTGGGGGTGTGGGTCTGGGAAGCCGGCCTGCCCCCAAACGCCAAGCCCTCCCCCACCACGCACTACATGATCCGGCTGGTGGGCCTGGGCATCACCAACACCCTCTCTGTGAGTGGGAGAACCCTTGTGGGTTGGGGTAGGGAGCTGGGGGCCATAGGCCAGGGGACCCCAGGGAACCTGGCTCAGAGAGGGGAGCCCTCTGACCCCTGGCCCGCACCTCTGGACCTGCCCTTCCCCGGGGACTAGGGCCAGGGGTGGGAAGCCGGGGCCGTGGTGGGGGAGCCCCCACCCCCCGTCTGAATCTGGCTCTCAGGCAAAGGAGAAGGAGCTGGACTTCGGGAACGTGGTGGTGAACAGTGAGCAGTCCGGGTCGCTGGTGCTCCTGAATGAGGGCAATTGCACCCTCTGTTATCGCCTGTCCCTGGAGCAGGGCAGCCCAGAGGTGGTCAGCAGCGACCCCCTCGGTACGGGGCCTGCGCCAGCACCGGGGCCGGGGAGGTGGGCAGTGGTTAGATCATAGCTAGCAGGCAGGCAGAACAGAGTTTAAAACCCCCTGCTTCTGCTTTCTAGACGTGTGGCATCGGGCTGGCCCTGTCTGAGCCTTAGCTTTCTCACCTGTAAAATGGGGCCCCTGGCGGCACCTGCCCCAGAGACTGCTCGGAGGAGCAGAGTGTTTAGCAGGTGCCAGTGACACAAAGACAGATCCCTTCTGTCTTGGTCTGGGGGGAGGGACCCTGCTCCCCGTTTTCCGGCTCCGAGCCGGCTCCGTAGCCAGTGCTCCGCGGGCCGGGAGGGTAGCTGGGAAGGAGCAGGAGGGGAGGCAGGGCCTGCCTGCACTGCGCTGAAGGCCTCTCCGCTCTCGACCCCACGCCATCACCCCGTCACCCCTGAGCAGCTCTTCAGCTGGACCGCACGGAGGGGAGCATGCCGCCCCGGTCTCAGGACACCATCTGCCTGACCGCCTGTCCCAAGCAGCGGTCCCAGTACTCCTGGACCATCAGTTACTCTCTCCTCTCCCACAGAGGTACCTGGGCCACCTGACCGGGAGCCAGTGCCTGGAGGAGAAGGGGAGGGCTGTGTGAGCAGGAGTGGGGTGGGGGGGTACGCCTTTGGGTGACTGGTATGCATGCCTCATAGCAACCACCTGTCTGTGCGGGGGTCTGTGTGTCCGATGCCTGAGCTGTGAAGGACTCAGGGTACAGCGGTTAGAGCTGTGCTAATTGAAAGAGGGATCGTAGACACATCCTCAGCTGCCTCGGGCCTCAACTTCCTCCACAGTGGAATGGAGTTGTTCCCAGCCTGCCCCAGGGCACGGGTGGTGTCCAGGGCAGCACAGAAGGGTGGCTTAGCGTGTGGACTCGAGCCAGACTGCCTGGGACTGGATCCTGGCCCCTACGCTTATTAGCTATGTAACCGTAGCAAGTGTTTTAACCTGCCAGTACCTCAGTTTCCACATCTGTAAAATGGGAATAATAATGGAGCACAGGCAAGAAAAAGGAAAGAAGTACTGATACAGGTTACCACATGTCGGAACCTTGAAAAGATTATGCCAAGTGAAAGAATCCAATCACAAAAAGCCACGTACATAGCGTGTGATTCCATTTATGTGAAGCATCCGAATGGGCAAATTTATAGCAACAGAAAGTAGATTAGGCTTTACCAAGGGTGGAGGGAGGGGAGAATGAGGAGTGACAGCTACTTGGTACTGGGTTTCTTTAGGGATGATAAAAGTGTTCTAAAATTAGATAGCAGTGATGGTCGCACTGCTCTAAATATACAAGAAAACTCTGAATTGTATGCATTAAAGGGTTAATTTTATGTTATATAAATCATGTTTTCTTTCTTTCTTTCTTTCTTTTTTTTTTTTTTTTTGCTTCTTCTTTTCCAAGTGAGAAAAGGGGAGATAGAAAGACAGACTCCCACATGTGCCCTGACCGGGATCCACCTGGCAAGCCCCATCTGGGGCTGATGCTCTGCCCACCTAGGACCATGCTCGCAACCGAGCTATATTTAGCACCTGAGGCAGAGGCTCCATGGAGCCATCCTCAGCGTTTGGGGCCGATGTGCTCAAGCTGTGGGAGAGGAAGAGAAAGAAAGAGAGAGGAGGGAGAAGGGGAGGTGTGGAGAAGCAGATGGTCACTTCTGTGTGCCCTGACCAGGAATTGGACCCGGGACTTCCACACGCCAGGTTGACACTATACCACTGATCCAACCAGCCAGGGCCATAAATTATGTTTCAATAAAGCTGTTAGTAAGAACTAACTTGAACACAAACACAATGCACATCAAATACAGTGGTGTGCGTGAAGCACCCAGGATGGTGCCTGGTACATAAAAGTATCAGACAAGGGCTAGCTGTTGTTGGAAACGTCTCAGAGCCTGGGAGACATCCGCTGTTCCTGACAAGGGTCCTGGGGCAGGTTGCCCAGGGCTCCTGCACAACCCACCCTGTGGGAGCCAGGAGGTGAATGCACCCCTCTCAGTCACATCCCTGTCCCCCAGATAACAAGGTTGGAGAGAAGCAGGAGCTGTGCCGTGTCTTCCTGGCAGCCGTGTACCCCATGCTCTCCATCCAGAATGTCTGCTCCATGGGCAGCACTGAGGGCATCACCCGGAGGCACCTATGGCACCTCTTCTCCTTGGACATGCTCAACAGCTACTTAAAACATGACCCCTTCCCTGGAGAGCTCACCTACAAGGTGCCCACCCGGCACAGGTGAGCAGAACCTGGGAGACGGGGGAGGGGGAGGGTCAGGGCCCGACTGGGGATGTTCTTGGAGCTTTCTGTCCACACCCTCAGCACAGGGCCCTGTCCAAGAAGTGGGCCCTTACCTGCCCCCTAACTTTTGCCCATCCGGGGAGGGGCCTGGAGAAGGCAGGGGTTGCCTTGATGTCCGAAGCGCTAGCCCACCTGCCCAAGGCTCTGCCTCCCACCTGTAGGGAGCGGAGTGCTAAGCCAGTGCCCCTGGGAGGGCACTGCCCTGTTCCTGAGCCCCTGTATGAGCCCCTTTCTCTGCTCCCTACAGCACAAGTCGGATCCCCCCCGTCCTCACCTCTCTGAAGCTCGACTTCAATTTTGGGGCAGCGCCAATAGAGGCGCCACCCTCTGTGGTGCTCCTGGCTCTGAAGAACAGTGGTGTGGTGCCCCTGGACTGGTATGGCTGGCGCGGAGGGGCTGGCTGGGGGCCTGGGAGGCAGGTGCGGGAGGCCTTCCCTAGCTGGTGGTAGACCTGGCTGCCCAGTGCCTATGGAAGCAGGTACCCCATTGATGGGGCGCGGAGGCCGGGGTGGGACTGGGGTCGCCCAGCAGGACGCAGGATCTGTCACTGGCTTAGACACGTTAGGTCAGTAGGCTCAGCAGTGGTGGAATCATGGTGTTAGAGACAGACACTGCGGCCTCGGTGAGTGAGGAGCACCCACTGGAGACAGGCACTGCGGCCTCAGTGAGTGAGGAGCACCCACTGGAGACAGGCACTGCGGCCTCAGTGAGTGAGGAGCACCCACTGGAGACAGACACCGCGGCCTCGGTGAGTGAGGAGCACCCACTGGAGACAGGCACCGCGGCCTCGGTGAGTGAGGAGCACCCACTGGAGACAGGCACCGCGGCCTCGGTGAGTGAGGAGCACCCACTGGAGACAGGCACCGCATCCTCAGTGAGTGAGGAGCACCCACTGGAGACAGGCACCGCGGCCTCGGTGAGCGAGGAGCACCCACTGGAGACAGGTACTGCGGCCTCAGTGAGTGAGGAGCACCCACTGGAGACAGGCACCGCAGCCTCAGTGAGTGAGGAGCACCCACTGGAGACAGGCACTGCAGCCTCAGTGAGCGAGGAGCACCCACCGCGGCCTCAGTGAGTGAGGAGCACCCACTGGAGACAGGCACTGCGGCCTCAGTGAGTGAGGAGCACCCACTGGAGACAGACACTGCAGCCTCAGTGAGCGAGGAGCACCCACCGCGGCCTCAGTGAGTGAGGAGCACCCACTGGAGACAGACACCGCGGCCTCAGTGAGTGAGGAGCACCCACTGGAGACAGGCACCGCAGCCTCAGTGAGTGAGGAGCACCCACTGGAGACAGGCACCGCGGCCTCAGTGAGTGAGGAGCACCCACTGAGATCTGCTCCAGGCCTGGCACTGTGCTTTATAACCCTTTCTCCGCCAAGCCTCACTCCAACTGGGGGGAAAACCCTCCTCTGCTGACTCTTTCGCAGATGGGAGGCTAAGGACTCAGCAGAGTCGGGTTTACACCCAGACTGGGCTCTGTGCAACTCCAGAGCCCCCGCCTTCACCGGCTAATCAGCAAGGCTTTGAACTGCTCCTGGGTACCAGGCACTGCGCTGGGCGCTGGGGCACCCTGACAGAGCCCCGTCCAGCAGGGACAGCTGGGTGGTGTGTGGGGGGGTGGACAGAAGTCTGCTGGCACGGTGCTGTCGGGAGGAAGGTGTGGCTGCGCAAAGCCGCCTGGGTGGAGACTTTGGCCCCAGGGCAGGCTACACTCCTCTAGTCACTGGGGCCCAGGCCTGGAGACCTGAGTCCGCCACGCTCGGCCCTTCCTGTGCTTGGCTCTCCTCCCACTGGGGCCCAAACCTGTGCCCAGTAAACATCCCGTTTCCATGCCAGGGCCGTTTCTTGTTCTTCCTCCCTGTCTCTGCCACGCGCCTTGATTTCCTAGTAAACTTCCTTTTGATGACTTCCAACTTTCTTTGGCTACACGGAGGTGAGGAAGAAGCGTCCCATCTGGGTCAGGCTTGAGAGTGAGCGAGCCAGGAGTCCAGCCTGGGCGGGCAGTGCATGGGTGAGAGTGAAAATATGCAGGCAGGGGCACCTGGGACGGCAAGAGCCCTCCTGCCACAGCAGAGTCTCAGGGGCCTGGGGGCTGCATCGTCCGGGTGCCAGGGCTGCCCCTACTCTCTGGGTTACCCTGCCCCTACTCTCTGGGCTATCCTGCCCCTGCCTGTGGCGGAGGCAGCTGGGGGCGCTGGCTCACCGGGCAGCCCTTGGATGAGGAGGGCTGGGACTGTGAGTAACGGAGGCTTTCTGACCCCAAATGACTGAGGAAGCTTGGCAGGCAGGGCTGCGAGCCTGATGGGAAAGGCCCAGGGTCGGCTTTGAGCTCTGGATCCGCCATTCACTGGGCTCTCTGAGCGGCCAGGAGCCAGGTCCGACGGAGCTGGGGGGCAGGGGGAGTGGTGGCAGGAAGAGCAGCACTGGCCTGTGCCCCGCTGTGCAGCAGGGTGTTTTGGTGGATCGTGTGTGCCTGTGTGTTTGGGTAGGAGCAGGCCAGCTCACACTCTCCGTGGAGAGGGTCCAGGTTGCTGGAAACCAGGCGAGAGGAAACCTAGGCAGAGTGCCCGCCGAGCTGGGCCCATCCATTAGGGGATCATTTGAGGCTCAGGAAGGCCTTCTGTGCTCCTTCCAGGATTCCGAGCCCAGGGAACCTTCCTCGGATGGCTGGACCCTCCCAGGCCTTCTGTGTGTGTGCTTCCGTTCCCTTCCTTAGAAGGCTGTTTTTGAAAAGCCTGGCTGGTCTCCGCTGAGCTTATAAAGAACAAACCGGAGGCTTAGCTCCTGCCAAGACCAGCAAGAGACAGGGAGCGTGCACTCGGCCTGGAGGTGGTGGCAGGCGGGACAGACAGACTGAGAACCCCAAGGATGATGAGGAGAGCCTGGGAGAGAGGGAGCCACGTGGCTGGCCCCTCCCTTCGAGCCTTCTCTGCTGCTGCTGCCCTCAGCAGTGTGAGACGCGGGGCCTTGGACTGCAGGGGGAGTCCCTGCAGGGGCTGCTTAACATCGTGTTCCCTCATTGCTCATTAAGTCACTGGCTGGATCTCTCCTGGGGCTTCAGAGGCGCGGGGTCGGGCTGGACCAGAATAGAAGTGCAGGGGAGTGAGCCGGCCCCCCAGGGCCAGCGGGCTCTCGGAGCGGGCAAGCCTTTTGGTGCAGGGCGGTCTGCGCTGCGGAAGCCCTGAGGCCACTCCACTCCGACTTGGACACGGGGAGGGGGCAGATTGGAAAGGCTTCCTGGAGGAAGCTACAACTAAGCTAGGCCCTCAACCTTGGGGCTGCAAAGAACCTTCCAACAGAGCACCTGGTGTGCACCTGGGTAGGAGGAAAGGGCACAACATACGCAGAGCATTGATAGGGTAGGAGGGAAGGGCTGGCACGCACTGGGGAAGCCGGCAGGGGCCAAGGTCTCTAGGCCATAGGATCCTTCTCCTTCTGAGCGTTTGGACTTCCGAGAATAGAGATGGGATGGACTATGGGAGGAAGGGCAAAGACACCATCTACTTTTAAGAGCCGTCACTCTGATCTGGGTTGCAGAGAGAGAAATGGATGAGCAGCTTGAGGCAGGGGGCAGGTCGGGAGGCTGCTGTCTCTGCGGAGTTGGGGTGCTCACGCTAGAGGATTGGCCGGGAAAGGGGGCTCAGAATTATTTGGAAGGGGAGGCTGGGTGAGAACAGAGAGGGAAATGGAGGTGATGAAACTACTCAGACAACCCCATAATAGCAAGATCTCTACTGATCAATATTCCCTAGATAAAATGACAAAAGCAGTCCATTCACCTGTAACAAGTCAAATGATACAAGAGCGATGGAAGAAATTCCCCAGCAACCCCCCCCCCCCCAGTCCACCTTGCGGAGTGCTGAGAGCTTTCTCTCTCTGCACTTGTACAAAATACAGACCCAGGGACAGTTACAGGGTTATTCTGTTTCTTTCATTTCATTTTATTTTTTATGGTAACAGTATAAAATGATACATATTACTTTCTGCTCAATATTCTATCAATAACATTCCCTGTAGATTAATACAGATCAATACATAGCTCTAACTCATTGCATAATATCCCATTATAGGGATGGCCCTTACTATGGCTTTATTGGAGGGCGGTAGTGGTTCCCAGTGCTTTTTTGCCACCACAGAGACGGTTGTGATAAACCGTGTGTGTGTGCGTGTGTGTGTATGTGTGCACACGTGTGCATGTGCATGCAGGGATTTATTCCTGCAGGTTACTTCCCCAAAATAGGATTTCTAAGTCAAAGGGCATATACATTTTTCATTCCAAGTTTTTACAAAAAAAGTAGTAGCAGTTTCTTCTCTCCTGACCTATTTTTGAGGGTGTCTTTTTTCCAAACTTAATGAAATTAGATGTAACTCTTTCACATTTCTGATGTAAAAATACTTCAGACTCACTGGAGGGGTTTTGATTTGCTTTGCTCAGCTCCCTTCGAGCCTTTTCGGAAGTGTTGGCCGTTTTGTTTTCTCCTCTGACTTCTCCCTGTTCATAGCCTCTGCCAGTTTGGGGCCGTCTCTGTGCCGGATCTCAGATTGTGACCCTGGGACCCCTTGCGACTTGTTTCTCAGCTGTTGAGAGTGCAGGGCCTACTCTACTATGCCAGGCATGCCAGGAATTAACCGACGCCTGGCTTTGCTTCAGATTCCAGAGCGCCGGTCCTGCTGGGTTACCTGTTCTCTGCCCTGTGCTCACGCTGGCTTGGGGACCCTGGTTGGCCCTGCTGGCATTCTTAGGTGTCTCAAATGGACCTTCCTAGGAATTTTGTCATAGAAACCCCTCCAGGGTTAGTGGCCGGCTCCAAGTCACCCACATATAAAAGTGACCTTCTTGACCCCTGGCAGCCACAATGGGAGCCCGGCCTTCACTTCCTGGTTAGTCATTGGCTGTGAGAATCCACCACCACCCCGTTTGCCCTGCCATGCATGGGACAGTTTGCCAGATGGCAGGATGAAGTAGGGAGGCATGAAGGAAGCCTCCAGCATTCCTCGTGGGGCTCAGAGCTCCTGCCTCTCTATTCCGACTAAGAGGCTTCACTCCTGCTTTGCACCCCTCTCCCAGGACCTTCCTCTTCCCAAATGACCAGCACATCGACCTGGACCTGTGGGCGGAACAAGCAGAGCTCGACCCCACCGAGCTGCACCAAATGCGCGTGCAGGACAATAGCGTCTTCTCCATCAGCCCCAAGGCCGGGAGCCTGAGTCCTGGGCAGGAGCAGGTGGTGGAGCTCAAATACAGGTGCTGCCCCCCACCCCACCCCCCTGCACTTCAGCTCCTGGAGTATCCAGGCCTTGCACTGTGTGATTCCAGGGCACCCTGAGCAGCCACCACCCTGGGGGGACCCCCCTTCCCACCTGCAGGGGAGGGTTAATTCCCCTCCTACCCCTTCCCAACTCAGGGGCTTCCATGTGCTCCCAGGGCCAGCTCCAAGCCACAGGCGTGCTGTGATCATTTGTTCTCCCACTGGTACCAGGGCTCCCTAACTCATTCCGGACCTGTGTCCTCCCTTCCAGCCACCTGTTCATTGGCACTGATCGCCTCCCCGTGCTATTCAAGGTGTCCCACGGCCGGGAGATCCTGGTGAGCCCCAGTGCGGGTCCTGTCCTTGGAAAATCAAGAGAGGAGCAGGGAGTTATGACCCCCAGAGAGCAGGGATCTGGATCTCTCTGCTCAGGGCTTCTCTTTCCCCCCGGGGAAGGATGCTACCCATGAGCCCTCTATTTCCAGCTAAATTTCATAGGCGTGACAGTGAAGCTGGATCAGAAGTATGTGCACTTCACCTCCACTAGCCACCAGTTCATCCCTGTCTCCATCGGCGACACACTGCCCCCACGGCAGGTCAGTGGTCTACATCGTCCTGGTCCCCAAGAGGCCTGCGTGTTGATCTCTGTGTATCTGCAAAAGTTCTTGACAGGGTGACAAAAACACTGCCTTCCAGAAGCCCTCACTCTAAAAGGGAGGGCTGGAGGCTGAACCCCGAGATTGGGCAACAGGAAGAGACCTGAGTCGAGAGGCACCGGTTTCTGGGTGCCTGGTGCTCAGCCCTCTGCCAGGCCCGCTCCCGCGCAGAAGAAGGGCTCTGTCTTCTTTTCTCTCTGGCGCAGGGTTCTTCAGACTTCTTTGACCATGAACCGCACTAATATGTTTTGGGAAATAACCCAGTACTTAATACACATACAACTGATCATAAATCAATACATACACTACTACATGCAAAGTACTCTGATGTTTTTTTAATTATTATATTCTGTTCCATTTCTTTAAATGCTGGATATGACCCATTAAATTAGTTTCGTAACCTGCTCACTGATAGGTCTCAGCCACAGTTTGAAAATCACTGCTCCAAGAAGGACATCTTTCCGGAATATGAAAAACTTGAATGTGAATTCTGAAGATGCTGTAGGGTTTTCTTTATTATTTGGAGCAGACCCAGTTCCTTTGCTGTGAAAATGTACATTGGAAATCTCCAAGAAGGGAACATAGTATTTCCCCAAACCTTTCACAGCTCTGAAATTTCTAACCCTTTAGAATCCCTTGTGTTCCTGGGCAGGGGGCCTCAGCCACTGAGCCTAATGGGCTTCCAGGACCTGAGGGGGGTCGCCAGCCCGAAGCTCTGTTAACGTCCCTACACCACCCTTTATCCCACTGGCTTCCCAGGAACCCCACTTGGGGCTGGCACTGCCCAAGCCTAGAGAGGTCCAGACACTCAGAGAGGAAGGCAAGGACTCAATGGCCCCAGCAGAGCTTTCCAGGGTGACCAGACCACTCTCCTGCGGCCCTGAATGCAGACAATGGAAAATACCCTCCAGTCTGCAGCCATAGACTCAGCTGTGCCTCCAGTCAAACTCAAGTGTGGCAGAGCTTTCTCTCTCATTCGGGAGGTGATGACAGATGATGGCCTGGGCTGGCAAGGGGGCAGTGGAAAGAGAGAGAAGTCAACAGGTTTAATTTACATTTTGGAGGTAACATCGTTGGGACTTGCTGGGGGCTGGGTAGTAAGAGGAAGGGCGGGGTTGAGGATGTATCTGACTACTCCTGGTTCGAGCTACTGGGACTGCAGTGCCATTCATTGGAAGGAGAAACCCTAGAAGGGGCTGCAGGTCTTAGAGTGAAGAGATTGTTTTGGCCCAAATGTGGGATGCCTGAGACACAAGCAAGAGAGGTGGTCAAGTAGAAGCTGGTGTTGGGTCTGAAGTCCAGAGGGCGGTCTAGGCTGGGGGAATAGTCAGCACATTGAGGAGTGGGTGCTGAAAAAGATGAGAGGTCTGGGTATCAATCCAGATGAACTCCTTACTCTCTCTGTCTTCTGTTCTCTCATCTCTAAAATGAAGGATTAGACCAAGAGGTCTCTGATTTCTTCCAGGACATTCTGTGACTTTCAAACATTGAAGTTAATCTTGGTGGCCCGCATACCTTTCCTTCCGCTCCCTTGTCTTCCTTTAAGTAAGACTGACTCTAATAGCTACAGGAAGTGGCAGCCTCACAGGTGATTAGAACCAGAGCCTAGAAAGGGATTAGGAGTCGGGATGGTGCTTGCATGGACATTTCCCTAAACTGCAATACTAAGGACAAGAGCATTAGTGTTCCCTTAGACCTTGGCAAAGGTAAACTGAGAGCAAATAAAATAAGGGTTACAGATTATCTTAAAATGGCACAGGCTGATGGCCCTGGCTGTTTGGCTCAGCGGTAGAGTGTTGGCCTGGCGTGTGGATGTCCCGGGTTCAATTCCCCATCAGGGAACACAGGAGAAGCACCTATGTGCTTCTTCACTCCTCCCCCTCGCCTTTCTCTCTATCTCTCTCTTCCCCTCCCACAGCCAAGGCTCTATTTGAGCAAAGTTGGCCTGGGCCCTGAGGATGGCTCCATGGCCTCTGCCTCAGGCGCTAGAATGGCTCAGATTGCGGCAGAGCAATGCCCCAGATGGGCAGAGCATCTCCCCCTGGTGGGCATGCCGAATGGCTCCCGGTCAGGAGCATGCAGGAGTCTGTCTCTCTGCCTCCCCTCTTCTCACTTCAGAAAAATACAAAAGAAAAAAAAATAGCACAGGCTGAGAAGATAGTTACATACTTCTTGGATGATGAAGCCACAAGGGAAATCTGAGGTATTTGGGGAGCTCTGGGACCGGAAGTGTGACATTACAGAGATCAACCTGCCCTCCTGCAGTGGACACAGCATCCCAGGCTCTCTGCATTGCTGCCCTGGGCTACTTTCGAGGTCTCCCTATCCCTTCCCCCTGCAGATATATGAGCTGTATAACGGTGGCTCGGTGCCTGTGACATACGAGATCCAGACCAACATCCTGTCGCAGGTTCAAGAAGAAAATTTTGGTCACCCCATCTTCTGCTGCCTCAACCCCCAAGGGGAGATCCAGCCAGGCACCACCACTCAGGTCCTGTGGATCTTCTCCCCCATTGAGGCCAAGCCCTACGCAGTGAGCAGCAGCTTGGGCTCTCGCGAGGTGGGGGTTGGGGCCGGCTTCCTCAGCAGGCCTTGCTCTGACCAGTCCCCTCCCCGCGACCTTCCTAACTTCCCAGGTGGACGTCCCCATACACATCCCAGGATGGAACTCGGCCGTAGTCCAATTCCAGGGAGTGGGCTATGACCCTGGTGCCACAAGGGACACAACCCCTTTCCACAGTATCTCCTCATGGGACAACAGCTCCACACACTCAAGGCTGATGGTTCCTGGACAGGTAGGGGGAGGGGACTGGGAAGGCCTGAGTCCTAGGAGGAGCCTCAGGGCCCAGGGTGGCCAGTGCAGCGGGATGGGGAGGCGGGGAAGGAAACGAGAGGATGCTGAGAATGGAGGGATACAGGAGGCAGACCAGCTCCAAGACAGGCTTACCCTGCCACCTAGTGACCACAGGTGTCCCTGCTCCAGCCACTCTACCTTCCTCTCCGGGCATTAGGATGGGGCTATTAGAAGGGGTAGAAAGAAGCTCTCCCATTCTAGGGCTCCAAGGTATCATCTTCAAATAGAACAGCCACCCCTGGACCTAGATGGGTTTTGCTGAAAATATCTAGGGCCCTTAACACTACCTTCAATTCACATACTCCTCACTTTTGGGAGGTCTGACTCATTTATCCATCTACTCATCTATCCCTCTCTCCACTGACCAACATGCCTATTTACTCATCCAGGTGTCTGTCCACCCATTCACCCAGTTCTCCATCCATCCTTCCATGCACCCATCCAGTCACTATCCACTCCTACGTCTGCCTGTCCACCCTTCTGCTCCTACCCTTCCTGGACTCTCACTGCAGGATGAGCACTGTGGAGGCCCTGGGAACACAGAGAAGAGTCCAACAAAGTCCCAGCCGTGGAGGCACTGGGTCTGGACAGAGAGAAATTGCCCCTTTCATGTGGCCTCAGGCTTGCCAGACACCCCTACAACACGGCTCCTGTTCTCTGCCCCGTGACAACATCAACAGCTGATCACCCATTAATTTACAACCATACTTCAAGGACTCAAACTATGTTGACTTTAGTTCTGTCTTCTCTAAGCCAGTTCTGATTTCTCAGCCTTACCAAGCCCGTTTTCACTGTCAAAATCATAAGCTTCAGAGTGAGACTGTCTGGGTTTATCCAGCTGCACCTGTGAGACCTTTGGAGAAAAAATTTATGCTGTCTGAACTTCAGCAGCATATCTGTAAAATGGGGGCGGTGGTAGTACCTCTATCAGGGGTCGGGAAGCTTTCTGGCTGAGAGAGCCATGAAAGCTACATATTTTAAAATGTAATTCCGTGAGAGCAATACAACGACCCTTGTACGTTACACATTATCCAATAAAAATTTGATGATGTCCCGGAGGACACCTGTGATTGGCTCTAGCCACCCGCAACCATGAACATGAGCGGTAGGAAATGAATGGATTGTAATACATGAGAATGTTTTATACTTTTAACGTTATTATTATTTTTATTAAATATTTGTCTGCAAGCCATAGGTTCCCGACCCCTGACCTATATCATAGGCTATTGGGAGGATCACGTGCGTGTAAATTACCTAGCGTGGTACCTGGCCTATGGAAAGCACTCAGTAACTGCTGGTAGTTGCTATGGTTATTATTTCTTCACCTCCCAAAGTTGCTGTTGTGTTGTTTCCCTTAACAGGATGTCTTCCTGTCCCAGTCTCACATCTCCCTGGGAAACATTCCTGTCCAGAGCAAGTGCAGACGCCTGCTGTTCCTCAGAAACCTCTCCAGGAACGAGACGATCGTCTTCGTCTGGCAGCTGAAGCCTCTAGACTTTGGGGAGGTGAGAGTCCCTGGTGTCCACAGATCCAAGCCTCCAGTGGGGCTCCAGATCTACCCCAGCTCTCCCCATCCCATTCCATCCTGTCCCATCCCGTCTCATCTTGTCCCCTCACACCCCACCCACCCCACGCTCTGCCCTCCCATCCCACCCTTTCCATCCCACTCCATCCCATCCCCTCTCCTCTGTCCCAGCCCCTCCCGATGAAGCCCCAGAGACTCCTTCCCCAAATCAACAGGTGTCCGTGAGCCCCATGGAAGGGAAGGTGGCCCCAGGAGAGACGGTCCCGTTGGTGGTGACTCTGAAGGCCTCAGTGCATGCCAGTTTCTACAGCCTGGATCTGGTATGCAAGGTAGGACCAGCCCCGGAGAAGCCGGGATAGAGCACAGCTTCTAGCCCTGGGGGAGGGGGGGACATGGGGGATGGGGTATGAGATCCCCAGACCCCCAGAGAGAGCCAGCCCAGGAAGAGCAGGGGGCCCACAGCACAGGCCAGGGCAAAGCCTGGTCACAGGCCCCCCAGACCTTGGTCTTCTCCCTCCTGGCCCTGGGCCCCAGGTGTACCGGCAGGACCTCCTGCAGCAGTACCATAAGGACCTGCAGGACTGGAAGGACGAGAAGGGGCAGCAGGAGGTGAAGCTCACTATCACGGACAGGAACGTGACGGTGAGGAGGGCAGAGCGGGCCTTGAGCACCATGACTGGCCTTACCCGAGGGCACAGAGATGGTGATCCGAGGGGGTCCCACATGCAAAACTGGCCAGCCTGCCCTAAGAGATTAGATTTATTTTCTCAGACTAAACATAGCATCTCCCCAAGAAACTCTTGCACACAGAAGGCTGGCTGACCTTTCCCTGCTTCGTGTAGCTAGTATTTAACCAGTACCTTCTAAGCACTGGGTACTGGGGACTAGGGAAAAAGAGGCAAAGCCCACCTTCTGATGGACGGTAGTGCAGCCTGGTGGTTGCGGGTGCAGGCTCTGGAACAAGTTGCCCGGTTTGGATTCCTGGTTTTGACAATTTCTAGCTCTGTGATCTTGGTCAAGTTATTTAACTTCTCAGTTCCCTCAGCTAATCGGCTTCACAGTAATTCAGAGGTGGAGTGGAGAGGAGAGAAGGTTGGCTGTGAGTTGTGAATTGTGGAAGCTGGGTGGTGGGTAATGGAAGATTCTATGTAGCATTCTCTACAATTCTGTGTATGTCTGAAATTTCCAAAATTAGGAAGGTTAGAAATGAAAGTTCTGTCTGACCTGTGGTGGCACAGTGGATAAAGCACTGGCTTGGAATGCTGAGGTCGCTGGTTCAAAGCCCTGGGCTTGGCCAGTCAAGGCACATGTGAGAAGCGACTGCTTCTCACTCCTCCCCTCCGTCCCTTGCTCTCTCTCTCTCTCTCTCCTCTCTCTAAAATCAATAAATAAAATCTTTTTTAAAAATATTTTTTAAGAAATAAAAATTTAAAAATATTTTTAAGTGCAAGTAAAATATTATGTGCTCTGTAGCACTGTTGGGAGGATTAAGTGAGTCGATACACATAAAGTAGCTACAACAGTGCCCAGCCCCAGTAAGCATTCACTAAACGTTCTATGAGCATCTGTCCGGGGAGACTGATGACAAAGCAGGTCTTGGTCCCCACCACCACCAGTTTCACAGCCTTTCCATGCTGGCATGTTTGTTCCTTGATCACCTCTGTGTCCACCACATTGCTCCCCTCTGAAACTCTGACCCAACTGTGAATGTAACCCATATCTGAGGTCACAGAAGAAGGGAATTCTGAATTAAGTCTTAACAAGGGAGGCTGCTTCCTTATCACACCAAATCACAAAGCTCCAGGGTGCAAGGAGCTCTTTCGGGTCAGCCTACACATATTTGGTGGCATCTTCTCTTTCCTTCAGTTGGATAACCAGACTTTCCTTGTCTGTAGGTTGTACTTCCCTAGGGAAGGCTCTGGAAGAAGGTATGGCTAAGACTTGGGCAAGAACAGGAGGGCAGCAAGTCCTAGCATTGAGTTCAGGCCTTTGGTGGATCAGTGGGAAGAGTAGAAAGAGAAAAGATTCCCTCTGGGCCTCTTGTATCCTAAGCAGGGGTCCCTTTGCTTCCAGAGAAGAGCATGTTGTGCAGCCTGTGAACCTACAAGGAGGTACAAGGTAAGGCCGTAAGCCCCGGGCCCATCTCCTTGGATAACCTGAGTGGGTCTTTGCTCACTCTTAGAGATACCTCCAACCCCTGGTCCACCTTCTAGAAGGGAGGGATGAAGTTGCCATTGGGTGAGGTCAAACCCTGTGTGGCTCAAAAGGCCTGGTTGGGGGGCTCGGGACCCATCAGTGATGGAAGTGCAGTCCCCAGACCCCTGCTATCATGTCCCCCTTTCCAAAGACGCTGCCCCCCATCAAAAACCAGCAGTCTCTCAACGGGCCCACCAGCCGGAGTCTTAAGATCCCAAAGGAGGAGACGTCCTGGCCAGGTCTCCAGCCGCCCGCGCCAGGCGTGCTCTGCTTGGGCCTCACTGCCCGCGCCCACGCCATCGACTATTTCCTGGCCAACTTCTTCTCTGACTTTCCACGACACTTCTTGCACTGGTGAACTCTCAGAGAGAGAGGGGTCTCTTCCCTCTGCTCTCTACCCCCATCTCCCATCCAGAACAGGGGCTTCCCAGACCCAATCCTTACCAAGGGCTTGGAGCAGGTGCACTGGTGGTGGTGGGGTGCTAATGGAGTGTGGCTGCCCAAGATGCTCCCATTACTGCTTAAGCCCTTTTGAGGATGGGGCCCCCTGGGGAACCTACCTAGGCCTCCCTCTCCCTCCTTCCTTCCTTTCCAACTTGGAGCCTCTCCAGGTCCTGCTCCGACTCTGAGGGTCGGGCTTAGTTCCCCAAATGCAGCAGCACCATGTCTGGGTTAAGACTGAGTCCACCCCAAACTCATCTATGTCCTCGTGACTGTGAGGCCACCACCACTGCTCATGCCCCCAGCCTTAGCATGGTGGCTTGCCCAGGCCACTCAATGTCATGGCCTGCCCCAGGGAGCTGCCACAGAGGATGTCCATCCAGGAGGAGCCAGAGGCTTCTGAGAAAGAATCCCCCGACAAGTGGGCCCCTGTCTCTGAACAGAAGAAGCAACTTCTGGTCGACTGTCTCACCGCCATCATCAGGTGTCTGCTCACCCCCTGGACTCTCACCTCCCTATCTCTCTAGTGCATTCAGTCAACTTGGGTCTACCACAGTTCCTGGAATTTCAGCTCTTGCTTTCCTGAAAAATAAAACTTCCTCACAAGATTCTTCCACTGGTAGCCCTAGGCCCTCCAGGATGGCACATCTGTAATGGAGCTGGCTGGAGGCATCATCAGGGCTGGGTCCCGAGCTCTGCCCTGTCCACAGCTGGTAGATGATGAGGTCTAGAGCTAGTTCACATTCCCCAGTCTTCCTGTCCCTCATCTGTGAAACTCTGACTTCCTGGCTCTGTCTCTACCGTATAATGTTCACCTCTAAGACTCCATGGGGTCCAGGGATGGCTTCCTCTAGAGAAAGGTGGGAAGAGCAACGGACCAAGGGCTCCCCTCTCTCACCTAGCACCTGTTTGTGGACACACTAGGCAAGAACCACAACTTGAGGAACTCTGAAACCAAAGCCTCACATGGGGCTTCAGAGCCTCTCAGTGAGAATCTTTTCCTCCTCTCTGCCACCCAGAGGCCTGCTGGAAGACAAGACCTTCCATGAGGCCATAAACCGAGGCCTGGCGGAGCAGATACCTTACTTTTGCCAGTTCTGGAGCGAGCAGTCCACCAGGCTCATGACCCAGAGCAGCAGCCTGCAGGTAGCGCCAGAACTGTTTCTGTCCTCCAGCAGCTGGGAGGACAGGGGAGGCAAGGAGCCGGAGGAAGACAAATGGAGTCTGGGGAAGCCAGAAGGGGAGGAAGAGACGGAAAAGGATGCAGAGGAAGAAGAAGAGGAGGAAGAGGAGGAAGAAGAGGAGATGAAAGAGGAGGAGGAGACAGGCAAGAAGGAGCTGGAGGAGGAGGAGGTGCTGGAGGAGAAGGAAGATAAGTTGACGGGGACAGGAATTAAGCCTATGTTCCAGGAGTCTCTCCAATGGCAGTGGCAGCAGCAGCTGAAGGCCATAATGAAGGAGGAGCAAGAGCAGGATGAGAAGGAGGCCACGAGCCGGTGAGTAGCCAGACCCAGCTGAGGGTTTGGAGGGGGCTGTGTGCAGAAGGATCCTGCAAGGCAAGGTAGACTGGGGCAGCCTCTACTGCGTGTCTCTTCTAACTCAGCGTGCACTGGCATGATGTTGGAAGTATAAGACCCGGGTGGGAGTAACGTATTTCCCGTGTATAAGATGCACCCTTTTCCAGAAAACTGGAGGTCTAAAAACTGAGTGCGACTTATACAGTGGTTGTAGGTTTTTTTACTTTCATTTCCCATTTTTTTGCACTTTTTTTGTGCTCATTGTTAAAGACAGTGATTCGTCATCAGACACAGATGAGGACAAGCTAATGGATGGGAGTTTTGACAGTGATGAGAAGTTGTATGAATTTTATGATGACTAAAACTTGAGTTCAATAACTTTATGTAATACATTTTTTTTTTCAAATTTTGGACCACAAAATTAAGGTGCGTTTTATACATGGGGAAATACGGTATTTACAGAATGGCGATCTGAGCTTTAATTTTTTTCTCCAAGATCTGCCTGTTAACATTCACCATCACACCACTTCAAGGAGGGTAGTTGTAGTCTTCAAGATCTCTTAATTGGGTTTCCAGAACCAGGAGAGAAGTGCCCCCTCTTCTTGAAACTGCGCTGTGGTGGCTTTCTGTCAGGGTTGGGGTTCCCTAGGCCCCACCTTGTCCCTTCTGCACTCTCGCTGCTGCGTGCTTTTCTCCAAACCTGGCCCTGAGAGAAGACTACCATTGCCTAGGTTCGAATCCCACCACTGTACCAGCTGTATGTTATTTGGCAATTTAGGCTTATAGGTGTTTGTAAGCTGGAACCAGGATGCCTCCTAGTCTAGGGAGGGTGGGAAGTGAAATGAGAATCCAAACAGAGCACCCAGCACGCGGTACAGCTCACAGGCAGCCCGCGGAGAACGCGCTCATGGCGGATGACCGCGCTGACACCAGCGCCCTGGTCCCCCGCAGGCTCCCGGCTTTCGCTAACCTGCAGGAGGCACTGCTGGAGAATATGATCCAGAACATCCTGGTGGAGGCGAGCCGAGGGGAGGTGGTGCTCACCTCGCGGCCGCGCGTCATCGCCCTGCAGCCGCTCGGCGTTCCCAGGTGGGGGCACTGGGGCGCTGGAGGGGCGCCAGGGGTGGCGGGGGCAGCAGCTTGGCCTGAAGCCTCACCCTCAGCCCTACCTGGGGCTTCATATCTTACAGGATTCCGACTTCAGACCTGCTGCCGGCGGCGCCCCTGGAATCACAGCAGAGAGTGGTGCCCCGGCTGGTCGTGGCACCGCCCCCCACCGACTCTTGGAACAGGCCGGAGGCCAGCTCCTCCAGACTGCTTCCCTAGATCCTGCACAGCACCCTCCCCAGCGCCCCTCCAGTAAAGCATCTGGCCGTTTTTCTGTATCTGCCTTGACTTTCTTTCCCTGACGCGGGAGCAGCTCGCACGCGGGCTCCGAGAGAGACAGATGATGGGAGTGGCCGACGTGAACCTTAGCGACACATCGGAGACTTAAAGGCTGGGAGGTTGGGCCTCCCCACTGTACAGGGCAGCCGCCGGGCGAGGGTTCTGCGGGGACAGGGGAGGGCGCTTCAGGTGGGACCCAGCTGGCCTTCGCCCCGGGGCAGCCTGGTGGACAGGCACTGAGCGCGCGGCCCGGCCAGGACAGGGAGGTGCACACCCCTTCCCCGCCCCGCTTTTCCGGGCCTACTCCGAGGCTCGGCCGCTCCGCCCTCGGCCTTTATTCGGCAGCTGCAGGGCCTCTGGGACTCTGCTGAGAGACTGGAAAGAGAGGGAGACCGAGGCACGTTGCGGAGGGCCCACAGCTAAAGGCTGGGTGCGGGTGCAGGTCACCGTCAGGCAGCGGGTCACCGTCTCGACAAGCGACTTCTGTCCTGACTCTGAACTCCCAGACGGGGGGATGTCTGGCCTCCCCTGGGACACCCACCTCCCACTCCCCTTAACCCCCCCCCCCCGCAGCCGCTGTCCTCTGCTCTGCGCTCCTCCCATCACCCCCCCCAGCCGCTGTCCTCTGCTCTGCGCTCCTCCTATCACCCCCCCCACAGCCACTGTCCTCTGCTCTGCGCTCCTCCCACCCCCCCACAGCCGCTGTCCTCTGCTCTGCGCTCCTCCCATCACCCCCCCCCACAGCCACTGTCCTCTGCTCTGCGGCTCCTCCCATCACCCCCCCACAGCCACTGTCCTCTGCTCTGCGCTCCTCCCACCCCCCCCCCCGCAGCCACTGTCCTCTGCTCTGCGCTCCTCCCACCCCCCCCACAGCCACTGTCCTCTGCTCCGCGCTCCTCCCACCCCCCCCACAGCCACTGTCCTCTGCTCTGCGCTCCTCCCATCACCCCCCCCCCCGCCGCCAGAGGCAGGTGGGTGGAAAAGTGACATCTGGTGTTGTTCCAGAGGCGCCCAGGTCCCCGACCCCCCTCCCTGACACGCACGCCGCCAAGGCCTCGGAAGAGCTCGGCCCCGGAGCCCGGTGGGGGCGGGGAGAGGGCTGGGGGCGCTCCGCCTCCTCTGAGTCAATATTTGCCCCGAGCAAACGGGCGCCCGGACAGGTGTGAGCGTGCGTGTGTCTGTGTGTCCAGGGGCGGGGACTGAACGGGCCGTATAAGAGCGCGCCGAGCCGGGCGCAGGCACAAACTCCGAGGCGTGCGCGCCGGGGACCGAGCCCACGAGGGCCCGGCCGGGGCAGGGTGGCCGGGAGGGAGGGGCAGGCCAGGTGCGCCCGCGGTGGCCGCCCGGCCGCCGACGTGTCAGCCGCAGGTGCGCGCAGTGAGGCGCCGGCTGGCCGAGCGCCCGGGGCCCCGCGCTCGCGGAAGACCAGGGCCAGGAGATCACCAGGGGCCACAGCCGGGCCCGGGCCTTCCGCTCCCGCCCCGCGACGAGCCCCTCGCACAAACCGGACCTGAGCGTTTTGTTCGTTCGGCTCGCGTGAGGCAGGGGCGGCCTCGCAGCACCCGCCCGGGGGCCCAGCCGGATCGCCACGCAGACACCTGCCGCCGCCGCTGCCGTTCGGGTCGGAGGAGCCGCGCGCGGTTCCCCGGGCAGATCCGGCTCCCATCCGGCCCCGCCCGCTCGGCCGTTCGCTGCCCTGGCCCGCAAGTCCTGGGCTGCCGGGCCTCGTTCGGGGTACCGTGGGCCGCAGAGCAGGCTCCACCGGGTAGCACACGGGGCTGCGGCCCGGAGAAGGAGCCCTTCAGAGGCAGAAACTCAACTTCTGGTCCGACTCTATCCCAGCGACTTCTGTAGCCTTGGGCAAGTCATTCTCCAGGGCCTCTCCTGGGATTTCTCCATTTGCACAACGAGGTCACTCTGGCCTCCCGTGAGGGCCTCGCCAGTCTCTGTATCCCAGTTCCAAGCTCCTAGCAGTATGTTTGAGCCCCCTCCGCCGGAAAGTTGGAGGCCCCTCACTATAGCAGTAGCGGTGAGGTGTGGAAAGTCTGAGATGGGTGGGCTAAAACTGTGATGGAGATCAAGACCTCCCCCAGGCCTCCAGGGTACTGTCATCCTGAGGGTTCCCTCCCTACTACCTCGATGGCCCCTCCTTCAGTCTTCCCCCGTCTGAGACAGGTTGATGAGAAAGAACAGAGAGCCCAGTCCTTGCCTGATGGGGTCCTAGGCACAGCAACTCACTACTTTTCCCCAACTTCATAATCCCAAGGCCTCTGGCTTCAGGGTGGGGTGGTGCCTGTGCGGCCCTCAGTTTAGCTGGGGGGCCCTCAGTTCAGCTGGGGGGCCATGGTTCATTAGCCACACCCAAACCTGGGGCAGACCACCCCCCTGTCCGGCCATTCAAAGTGCTAATATCTGACACGGAGGCGGAGTAGAGAGATTGCTCAAGACCCTTGGGCTCCTGCTTGGAAAGCCTAAAACTGAGGGCTCCACACAAGGCCTGGGGTCAGTCTGAGCCCCTCGCTGAGTCTGTCCTGGGGCTCCAGCTGCCCTCTGTTCTCCCTCCCAAAACGGATGGTAATGACGAGCCAGCCCCAGATGAGAGACCAGCTGAAGGTTGGGGATGGAGGTAAAGCTACTTGGACAGCAATAAGGAGCCCCAGTTCTCCCTTGGGCTGAGGAAGCATCGTAAGGCGGGACTGTGCCCTCACACAGCCTGGCTTAGGCAGCCCCTATGAAAATGAGAATAAGGGTCAGAAGTCGTTGGTCCCTTCCAGCACCAATCTGGGGGCTGCTGGAGGTGTTGGTTTGTTGCCCCCACTATCCTCCGCCCCGCTCCACTGCCACCCCTCACCCCCTGGGATCTGCTGACCACCCTCAGGCCCCTGGGATCTGCTGACCACCCTCACCCCCTGGGATCTGCTGACCACCCTCACCCCCTGGGATCTGCTGAGTCCTTGTTGCAGAGACAGGAAGGCGGTGGGGATGAGAGGGCTCTGATAGGTCCCAGGCAGGCCTAGGGAGAGGTGGCACTGCCCGAGGGATCTGTGGGCAGCAGCCATGGGTGGGACGAGGTGGGGGGTGCATGGGCCCCAACGCAGTCCCCATCCTGGCCTCCCTGACCAGGCTTCTGTCCTGGGCCCAGCTCTCTGCTCCTTGTCTGGCACTTCATGATGTGCCTGTCAGGCCTGGCACTGGCACATCCCCCCTGTGTCTTGGAGGGCTTCCCCCCCCCCAATCATAGAAGAGGGCTAGAGTTCTCCCCCTCTGGCTGGGATTTGAGATCCTGGGGCTGCAAAACAAAAGAATTCCTCTGGAGTGACCCCCCAACACACACACACACACACACACACACACACAGCAGTCCTTGAGGAGGAAGGTGTTGAGAAAATGAGGCCACCAGAGGTCTGGGGTCTGCCTTTGTGACAGCCTCAGAGTGCTACTGCCTCTTTCCCCCAGAGCCTAATTTCCCTGGGCCACCCCCCACCCCCCAGCCATCCCCAAGACCTATATTTCCTGGCCCTGGCCAGGGATCTGGCCTCTCTTCCAGGTCCCTCCTCCCTTGCCTAGCCAGGGGCGGAGTCTCCAGGCGCCAGGCAGACCTGCAGGTGCAGGGCTGGGTGAGGGGGGTGCTCAGCAGCTGGCGTTCGAGGTGGCCCCCTCCCCCCTCGGCTGTCCAGCTCCCAGCCCGAGCCTGCTTCCTGTCATCCCCGGCAGCACCCTGCGTGGGGGAGGGAGCAGGGAGCGCAGGACGCAGAAAAGGGACTGTGCTTCCAGTGCAGGTGGGACTAGGAAGCAGCCAGTTGGAGACGGAATTGGGAAGAAGGGTGACAGAAGGGCCAAGAACATAACCAGGGCAGGCAAAGGGTGCAGCCCCGAGGGGTGTGAGGACCACAGGGGAAATTTTAAGGCCCAGAGATGCTGCAGAGTCCCCCCTCCCCCACCCCCCACACAGTGAAAACAAAAGCTAGTGGTAGACCTGAAACACAGGCAGAGACCACCTGAGAGAAGCCAGAGAGAGGGGACAGAGGCAGTGAGATAACCAGAGATGTACACTTCAGAAAGATGGAGGGGTTTAAAGATGGAGGGTCAGAGGTCAGGTAGCCAGCGGTGGACGGCTTAGTGTATGTATGTAGAAGGAGGAGGCAATGTGGAAACAGCCTCCACCCCACCCCATGTTGGGACGGGAAATTGCCTCCTACAGAGGGGACAGAGTTGGCTTCTATGTGGGCTGCAAATGGGGCCACCAGGAGGTGGGAGGGACACCCTTCTCTTGGGAGACCAATCTCCATTAAGAAGCAGGAGGAGAGGCAAGGCTCAGGCCACCAGAGGACACTGAGTCTATCTCTCCCCCTTTCTCTCTTGGCCACAGCTGGACAGACAGACAACTATGGCAGCTGCCCTGCCTCCACTGTCCACCTGTTGATTCTGCCCAGCGTTGAAACTTCTGGGTGTGGAGGCTGCCCAGGCCTCCTCTATATTGGCGTGGGGGAACCTGGGCATGCTGGCATGGGGGTTCATACCCAGGTGCTAATCCCCATCCCGCCGAGGCAGAACCAGAGGCTCACTGACCTTCTTGGAGATTAGTCCCCATGGCGACAGCAGTCAACTCGGCCCCCTCACTTTGGCTAGGCTTGGGGGGTGGGGAGGCTGACTGGGAAGGGGAGTGAACTTTCCTGAGGCGTCACAGGATCACAGAAGTCAGGGCTGGGAGGCCCCTGCAGGATCAGCAGTTAGCTTAGTTTACAGGCACAAAACCGAGGCCCCAAGCAGGGGAGTGACCTGCCCAAGACCACAAAGAGAGCCAGAAAAAGTGTGGGGACCAGAAGTCAGATCTCCAGTTTCACTCCCAAGCATTCTTTCCAGGAGAGCAGAGGCCGGAGCAGGAACGAAGGATTGGGATCCTCTCCTCTGACCTTCCTGTCCCAGCAGAGGGGCTGGAATGGGGTGAGGTAGGAAGGCTCCTCAGCCTGAGAGCTAGGCTGGCTCCCACAGGAAGTGTGGGAAAGCCACAGCAGATCCGAGTTATGCTTGCTGGGCTGACTTCTCTCCCCAGTCCCCCCCCCCCAGGCCCCCAGCCCCAGGGCTGGACGGAACCACACTGCAAAGCCAGTCGTAACCAGCGCCACAGCAGTAACATCTAACATTTATTGGTTGTGTACAGCAGGCTGTGTTTTACATGCATTTAAATCCTCACAACAGTTTTTAAGACCATTATTCCCATTTTACAGCAGGGAAAAACCGAAAAATAGAGTACAAATTCATCCAACTTGATGCAGGGGAGCTTGGATACGAACCCAGGCAGCAGCTTGACTCCAGAGCCCAGTCTGCAGTGTCTGTCTGATGGTGGACGGGTGCCTGAGACAATCTTCTCCGGAAGATTTTATCTAGAGACGGTGGAGCGGGATGTGTACATGTGAAAGTGCATACCCATGTGACTCCAGTACCCAGAACAGTGCCTGACATTTAGTACATCTTATTAAATATTCAAGAAACAAGTGAACAAATGTCCGCCCTGGCAGTGTGTGTGATTCTGAAGTGTCTATTAAACTGTAGGAGACAGTTCACAAGTGAGGCATGTGGGACCCACCCGTTGCCTGTACTCTGTGAACATGGGTACGTGTGTGCCCTTTCCCTGTCGCCCCATGCCTGCCCTGTGGCTTTGTGTCTGGATGGGGGGGGGGGTGGCCACGGCTGCCTCTCATCTCTCTGGATGGTGGCCAGCTCTCCGTCCCTACTGAGGGGCTCTGTTTATAGCGGGATAAGACAATGGGTCTTATCCAATGTGTGGGTGGGGCTCCCACCCCCCGCAGGACCCACCTCTTTGGGGCCCAGCTATTGGACCCTGCCTAGGCTAAGCTGGTCTGCTGTTATCTCTGTCTCCCAGGAGACCAGACCTCACAGCCCCAGGGAAAGTGCTCATCTGCCCGTTCCTGGCTCCAGACCTGGGGTGGGGGCAGGGAGAGGAGCAGCAGGGCTGCGAAGGAAGGGCTGGTGCTGTTACCAGGGTGCGGGAGGGCACCGGTCACAGAATTTGCATCTTCGGTCACCAGAGCCCTGGTTGATTTCCCAGTGAAATGAAGGGTAAAGGGTGGGACAAGGCTGGCTTCAGAGCATTTGGGCCACCAGGCACCTATCAGCTGCCCAATGGTACTGAGAAGTCAGATCTCTCGTGGGATGGGACTCTGTATAAGGGAGACATCACTTCTCCGTGGATTCTCAGGGCCTTTACCTGGGATGGAGGCCTGGGCCAGAGCTCAGGATTGGGTCTGAGGGTCTCTTTGTTGGATCTAACCACATGTGTCCATGCGGATGGGGGTCTGTGGGATCTGAGGGTGTCTTATGAGATGGGTGTTTGGGTAGAACCATGGGAGGAGGAGTGGTCCTAAGGATTTCTCTGTGGAATGTATGAGATGGAAAACTAGGTGGAGTGGGGGTGGGTTCACTGAGTCTGATGAGATCCCTGGGAGCTCCTGAGATTGCTTGGAGGTATAGATTTGGGAATAGTTTTTTGTTTGTTTTTGTCTACCTAACTCCCACTCTCCACGCCTGAAGGCCAAGGCTGTGGATGTGGAAGAGGTAGAGGTGCGTGTGCTCAGCTGGCAAACAAAGCCACCTGCACATCCATCCTTCAGGAAGCTCTGAGCGCCACTGATCTGGGAAAACAAACAGGACCAGCTGCTGGGGGCTGGGGGGGCTAGGGGGGGTTTGGTGGGCGGGAGCTGGGGGACTGGAGCTGGACCAGCCTGGTGGAAAAAGGAAGCCAGGAGGGGGTCCATAGTACAGGAAAGGGACAAAAGCCCAAGTCCCATTTGGGCTCATCAGGCAGGGCCCCCTGACAGCCCTTTCCTCGCCTCTTCCCCTTACTCATTCATTCTTTCCTTTTTCTGGTGACTGTGAGGCCCAGAGCCAGGGAGGGGTCTGGGGGGATGGGGTGGCCCTGACAGAAGTCCACAGGTCTTCTGGGCAACGGGCTCTTGGCAGTGTTGGTGGGTGCGCAGACTGCTAGAAGTAAAAACCACGGAAGGTAGGGTGGGGGCCGTGGAATCTACACAGCATGTCCCTGACAGGGAGCGAGGGCACAGGGGTCGAGAGACTGGCTGGTGCCACACAGCGTGTAGTGCAGGCCAAGATCAGAATTCAAAACAAGAAGAGGAGCAGTGGCCCTGCTCACACACAGGAGACTCCTAACGTCTTTCTCTCTCTCTCTCTCTCTCTCTCTCTCTCACACACACACACACACACACACACACACACACACGCACACCCCTTTGCAGAATACAGTCTTCCAACCCAAACCTGGACTGGAAACAGCCTTCCCAGTTGAAGCCCTGAGCCCCAGTTCCTGTAAACACAGCGTCCAGTCTGACAGACAGCCCCAGCCTCAGATCGAACACCGGCACTCGCGTCACGGACCAACGCAGACACACAGCCTGACGCACTCACCACCCGCTCCCGCCGCCCCTCCCAACCTGAGCCTCTCGCCATCTGCCTCTTCCTCCCATCCGGCGGCCTCAGCTTTCCACCCAGAACGGCCCGCCGGCGTCTCCTGGTGGCCGAATCCAGAATTGTATGCTAGAGATAAGGGAGGAAGGCAGAAGGGAGGGAAGGAGAGATTTGGGTTCACCGCCTCCCACCGCAGCCGTAGCCCCAGTTTAGGAAACCAAGACCAAGGGCCAGGACACAGAGTCCAGGATCAGCCCTTGTTTCTCTCGATAGTTTGCATTTTCCCCTTATGGTTTTGGGGAAATTGGGGAAATTATGGCCTGTTTGTTTCTCTCCGAATCTCGTCTTAGGTAGGGAGTCAGGGGACTGGGCGTGGTTCCCAGCCCTCTCCAGTCGAACCTGGCTGTGATTGTCCCTGCTCTGACTTCAGTCCTCCTAACTTGGACTTGACTTCCCAGGCTCTTAGTCTAGGGTATTCTCCTTTACACACATTGTGATCCTCAAGAGCCATTCTTCACCAGTGAAAAATGGAGCCTGGCTGCCCCAGCACCTATTCTTGGAATCTCAGAACATCAGGGTGGGGAAGTTGGTAGATTGGGCAAAGCTTTACTCCTGCACTCTCATTGTAGAATTTCCTCTACACCTCTTCCTTCGCCCCTGGACATTTGGCCCAACCCGACCACATTGTTCACTCACTGTTCAAGTTTTACTGAACGCACTGTGCTAAGGTTTGAAGATAACAACACCTTCATAGTAATGATAATGATGATGACAACACAACCCGCTTAAATGGAGCTTACTGCTTGTATAAAAGGAGACACTCAGCACACCCATAAACAAAAGACGAAAAAGACAGATGCAGCTGCGTCTGGCCTGTGAGCCTTTAGTTACAGGACGTCAGGTGGCAAGAGCAGCGGCTTTGGACTCAAAAGGTCTAACTTCTCATCTTGCCCTGACACTGACTAGCTATGTGAATCTGGACAAGACCTTGTACTTCCTCGAGCCTCAGTGTCCGCAGCTGTACACCCAAACCTCCCTCACTGGACTGCTGTTGAGTCTATGAGGAAAGCAGTTGTCTCACAGGAACAAAAAATACTAGGTCCCTTCTCACTCACCCCCCCCACACACACACACACCTGCTGGAATACCTCCTCCATTAAGGAAAACGCACAATTTTCCCAGAAGCCTTAGTGTCTCATTGACAGTTGCGTGATTAGAAAATTCTGCTGCAATTTGGGAGGAAGTGTCTTCCCTGGAGCCTCCCTTGGGACCCCAAACCTTTCCCCCTCCTTTTCCTCTCCACCTCTCGGGGCTCTTCCCCCACCACACAGAGCAAGGGCCCAGGAGTGCTGCGAGCCTTTTAGTTACAGGACAGTGGGTGGCAAAACAGAAGCCCGGGTTCGAGTCTCAGCTGGGACACCTCCTGCACCACCTTCCACGAACCTGTCTAAGCCGCTGCTGCTTCTATGAAATTCAGGATAATGGCAGCGCCTATGCGCCGACCTCACGGGTTCGGTATGAGAATTGGCTGAGAGAACGCACTTTATAGTAAAGGCTCCGAACAGAGCGCCTGGCCTGAACTGAGCTCTCAGGAATCAGCGGCTAGCACTCGGTAGACGGCGGCACCCGAGCCCCCGGTCCCTGGAGCTCAGTCCGCAGCTGGCAGCCTCGCGCTTCCGGCCGCGCTAAGACCCAAACGTTCTTCCCAACTACTCGGGCGAGCCCCCCCGTCGTTACTATTACTCCTCGGAGCTTAGTGAGTCCGCGCCCACCCCTGCGCGGTTCAAGTTCCCTGCGCTAAGCGCCGTCTAGCGCCCCTCTCCGCCACTCCGCTCAGAACAACGCCCGGAAGGCAAGGCCGGGCCTGGGGACTCCAGTCTGGGAGGACAGGGGCTGCGGAAGGCTGGTCTCCCAGGGAAGAGAAGGCTCGGGGTGTGCGCCTGTCTCCTCCTGCCCTGGCCACAAGAGAGGCCTCGACCTAGAACCGAGGAAGAGGCGGAGTTCAGACTTGGGGAAATCCTGCCGCGCCTGGGAGAGCTCGGGATGCGGGGGATGCGGGGGCCCCTGGTATCTCTGTCCCCGAGGGCCTGGGACGGGGCCGGGGCCGGGGCCGGGGCCAGGAAGGGCGCGTTCTGCTCCGAGGTCGGTGCGCCGGGCTCTGGCCCCCCAGACAGAAAAGGCCGAGTCAGCCTGGGCGGCAGCAGGCGCGGGACTTGTGCCTCAGCGCTTTCTATTGTCACCCCCGAGGGCAGGGGCCGGCCGGGCGGCTGCGGGAACGGCCTCGGCCCCCCGGGGACTCCAGAGCTGACCGCAGCCTGCCCGCTGACTCAGCTCTCCCCACCCGAGGGGGAGAGCGCTCCGGGAGGGCGGCGAGGCCGGGTATAAAGCCCGGCGCGTCCGGCCGGCGCGCAGCCTCTCCACTGTCGGTCACTGCGGCGCCCACCCAGCCGGTGAATACTGGGTCTGGGGCTGGGTCTTTTCAGGGTGGGGGAGGGGAAGATGAGGGAGAGCCACTAGCAACCCGGGTCTAAGCCAGCCTCGGTCCGATCCCTGGGTCCTGCACCCCCAACCCGGCTGGGGCGGGCCTGGGCCTGGGCCTGGGCCGGGAAGGGTGTTCTAGAGACTCTGAGCGCTTGGTCCTTCCTCCGGCAGCGGCATGAGCAGCGCCCCCGCGCCGGGCCCGGCGCCCGCCTGCCTCACACTCTGGGATGAGGAGGACTTCCAAGGTCGCCGCTGCCGCCTGCTGAGTGACTGCGCGAACATCTGCGAGCGCGGAGGCCTGCGCCGGGTGCGCTCCGTCAAGGTGGAAAACGGCGCGTGAGTGGCCGCCCGGGTGCTTGTGCGGGGTTGGGAACTCCGGGCTCCCTCAGCCCAAGCTCCGGGCCTGGGACTTCGTCTCTCCTTCCTCCAGTCCCCAGTCTGTAAACTCGGCCCGATAGAGACCCACCAACACGGGAAACCCCTTGGCTTCTCTCCAAAATCTCCAGCCGCCGCAAGACAAATCATAAGAAAGAATGTATCCTCCCGTGCCCGTGAGCTCAAAGAATAAAGGCGCAAAGCGACCCTTTGCGCAGAGGGGGAGGGAGAGCTTTAACCCTGAAGGGGTTTCCAGTGTAATTTCCTCTCCAAAGTTTTTCTCTGTACAAAGTTAGATGGCTCTGCACTTTGTTTAACAGAAGAAGCCAATTCTCTTCCTCCGGCTCCACCTTGGTCTCTCGGAGCCGGGGTCCCTCAGGAGAGCTGACTGTTGTTATCACGCGCTGCTACCGCAGGTTGCGGTGGGGGTTGGGGGGGGGGTTCCTACGCCTACTTTTTAAGGCATCTAAATTTTTTAATGTAGAAGGGCTTGGTTGGGTGATCTTCGCAAATTGGAAAATTCTGTCCACCCTAAGAGTACCGACCTGGAAGTCTGGACCCCTCAAACCCTGGTTAGCAACCTGTGTAGGGGTTTTGGTCTCTAGAAGGGCAGTTTTGCCACCAGTGGGTGTGTCCGGGAAAGTGCTTTCTCGGTCTTTTCAATCACAACAAGCAAGGGGAAGGGGAAAGAAGTAGTGTGCTGGGGCAGATGTTTCCCTTCTGTTTCCCCAGTTGGGTGGCCTACGAGTACCCCGATTTCCAGGGACAACAATTCATTTTGGAGAAGGGAGACTATCCTCGCTGGAGCGCCTGGAGCGGCAGTGGCGGCCACCACAGCGACCAGCTCCTTTCCTTCCGGCCAGTGCTCTGCGCAGTGAGCACAGCCCTCCCCTCATTTTCTGCCTCCTAGCTCCTAGCTCCAGGTCCGGGTCCCTCCGCGGCACCTCCGACAGGCCGTCACTCACTGTATGGGGTGTGTGTGAACACAACTCCTAGCTGGGTGGTAGGGGCCTTACTTTTAACCGGAGGGCTCTCTCTAAATTTGGATTGTGGGCCTCAGCCCGGCACCAGAGATCAGCACGGCGGACAGCGCAGAGACCTTGCGGGTCTTCCGCACGCACGGGGGGGGGGGGTTCTCTTGTCGCATGGTGCAAGAGTGAGCGAGCGCCTCAGTCATCACACAGCCCTGGGAAGTCCAAATGGCTGCCATTAACCTCATACACTGGTGTGAAAATGGGGCTCAGAGGGGCAAAGTGACTCGCTCCAGAGTCACTAGGGTCAACATGAAGATGAGACTAGAATCCAGGGATCAAAGCTGAGAAGGGTCCGTCTATGGTGTGTGTGTGGGGGTGGGGGAGGAAGGTTGGTAAGAAATCAAATACACCAGTGTTTTTTAACTGCCTGTCCATGGATCGACGGCGGTTCATGAAAAAGTTAACCACCCTCATGTTGTATGAAGATTACAGACCCAATGATTATAGACTCTACAGTCTTCATACAGCATCAGAGTGGTTACCTCTTCTGTGGACTGGCGCGAAATTTTGGTGGACTGGTGGTTGAAAACCACTGAAATACACTCAAGGGGAGTATTTCACTTCCCATTTGTGCTGATTTAGGTCCCATGCTGGTGAGGCCTGGGGCGAGGAGGTGGGGGCAGAGAGCAGGTGTTGACTCAGCCAAACTTCTCCATTCCAGGAGGCCAAGGAGCCCTTCAGCAGGAAGGACCTGGGACTGTGGCAGCCCAGACCCAACCAACACTAATGCCCTGGCCTATTTGTTTTGACTCTACCACTAAACACCCCTTAATTGGGCCTTATCCTGTGAGAGGCTGCCCAGGGTTCTGAGTAGGGAATTGGGTAATCAGTAATGCCTTAAAGAAACTATCTTGGTTAATACACCAAATTTATCTCAAGACCTCTGATTTTTCTCTTGAAAAACAAGTTAATGTCACATGATGCTTTCTAGCCCTGACCTGAAAAGATCTCTAGGACACCCCCCCCCCCCAGTGTCACCACCTCAACCCAAAGCCACAGAAGGGGCCAGACCGGGAATCTCCAAGCACCCTAGCTCCCCAGACTGCTAGGAAGCCAATGGAGTCAACACTAGAGTGTGTGTGGAGCCCAGGTGTCTGCACCACCCCGTGTTGGGTAGCAAGTGAGGAGAGGGGGGCTGAGACTATATCCATTAACATCTCTTTGGAGGGTTTAACCCCTACCTTCCTGTCCCTCAGAACCACAGTGACAGCCGGGTGACACTGTTTGAGGGGGACAACTTCCAGGGCTGCAAGTTTGAGCTCAGTGATGACTACCCTTCCCTGCCATCCATGGGTTGGGCCAGCAAGGATGTGGGTTCCCTGAAAGTCAGCTCTGGAGCGTGAGTCCTGGGGCTGGAACAAGGGAAATGAGAGGCACAGGAGAGGGGTGGGGAGAGGTGCCAGCGCTAAAAGACAGAGGAAGAGGGGGTTGTGACTGGAGGACAGAAGGAAGTGAGGTGGTGGGAGACTTGGAGATAAGGGGAAGGAAGTGAAAGGGTGGGAGCAGTCTGGGAGGGAGGGGGCAGGTCATAGGAGAACAGGAGTCGGGTGAGTGGAAGGGATTGAAAACTTGGCTGGAGGCAATGGAGGGTGGGAGTAAGAGACAAGGTGAGGAAGGTGATAGGAAGATGTAAGCAGTGAGTTGGGCAGGGAAAGATGTACGTAGGAAAAACTGAAGCAATGGTTTTGAAGCTGGGGGTTAGGAACTGCAAAAGGAGTACTACTGATGGAGGACATTGGTGGGGGCGATGGCAGAGCCTAACTACCACCCTTTCCCCCTCACTGGTCTAGGTGGGTGGCCTACCAGTACCCAGGCTACCGGGGTTACCAGTACGTACTGGAGCGGGACCAGCATGGTGGGGAGTTCCGAACCTACAGTGAATTCGGCACACAGGCCCACACTGGGCAGCTGCAGTCCATTCGAAGAGTCCAGCAATAAGGTCCATGACCTGAGCACCTTCCCTCATGACCCTCAATAAAGCCTTCTGAACCTGCCTGCCCTTCTTGCTTCTTCTTCTTCTTCTTCTTTTTTTTTTTTTTTTTTGTGGTTTGCTTTGTGATCTCCATCCTCATCGTTCTGAGGGTCTTTCTCTGCCAATCTGAGCCTCCTTTCAGGCTACAGTTTATGGAGCATAAACTGGCTTAGGATGTGTGCAGCTAGACTCTGCTGGGGCTGGTAAGAACCTTGGGCATCCTGTTAACTGCAACCAGTCCCACACTGCTCCTTGGTAATGGCCCATCAGCGTGGGCCAGGTGTAATGTGGCCAGCTGGCACTTGCGCTCTCCTCTGGTTGGGGTGCACACCGCCCCACAGCGGGGCTCAGAGATGAATTGCCACCTGCTCTTATTCCCTGCTCCACACCCACACCCCCAGCTCGGCAAGGTCAAGCGGGGCAGGCCCTCCTCCACTCTGCAGGAGCTCTGTGGAGTTCCTTTTAGCCCCATTTCCAGTCTTTTTTTTTCTTTAAGGTTTTTTATTGATAGGTTTTAGAGAGAGAGAAGAGAGAGAAGGGGGTAGGGGAGGAGTGGAAAGCATCAACTCATAGTTGCTTCCCCTATGTGCCTCGCCCAGGCAAGCCCAGAGTTTCAAAGGGTGACCTCAGCACTCCGGATCAATGCTTTATCCACTGCGTCACCACAGGTCAGGCAGTTTTCCAGTTTTGATTGGTACCCTGGCTCCCTCTTCAGCTAGGGAAGCCTGCATCCCCTTCCCAGCTTTATGGAATCTCTGCCTTATAGAAGAGCAAGGGTGGGAGAAGAGGAATTAGTGGGAGTTTCTACTGTTTACCAGGGCCTTCTAAGGGGGAGACTCCCTCTCTCTGAACAGAGCCTCCAGAGCCTTTGTCTGAATAATAAAGATCCTTCACATGGTTTGAGCTCCAGTATTTACAAAGCATCTTCATACCCCTCCTTTCTACTGTTCCAAACAACCTCCTCTTCATTCTTCCTCTTCTACACTTTTCAAAGAACGGGTGAACTGAAGAGGTACTCCCCTAGCAACTGACCCAGTGAGCCTGGATTCCGGGGCAGATGGCAGAAGCCCACAGACTCGGTGGAGCTGAGTGTGGTAACAGCCACCGGAACCCCTGTCATCAATGTAGCTTCTTCCCAGTTTCCTCTTTTGCCCAGTTAATAATATCCTCAGTCTTACATAGGCAGGGCTTCCAAGGTGCTGGGGATTCCTTTATCCTATTCCTCAGAGATGCTTGTGTTTTCAAGTTCCTAGTGGACCTATCAATGTGGAGGAGTGCCCAGATCATCACCCCAGTGCAGAGGAGGCAGGGCAATGTTGGGGAGTGGTCAGGCTTGAACCCGCAGTCCCCAGGGGCCCAGCTGTGCATAGTCAGGCTTCTGCTCCCTTGGGAAGAGCCTTGAACTGGCCAGAACACCAGAAGTCAGACCCAATCTCACAGCACCCCTGAAGCTCAATTCCCTCTCCTGTAAACTGGGGCTACTGATCCATGCCTGGTCTGTGTGACAGGGATGTTGTGTAGATACAGTGAGAACCCCCTGAGGATGCTTGTGGTTATGGAAAAGCACTGGGGCAGTCAACTAGTCAACTCCTTCCCTGTCTCCCCTCATGGACCCCAGGGCTAGGTCCAGAAAACAAGGGACAGAGCCCTAGGTGGGGTCTAGAGTCCATGCTCCCTATTGCAGTTGATTCTCCTGACACATTCAAGGCTTAATCCATTTCACCAACGAAGCAACTGGGGCTCCTCTGAGAGGAAGAGGCCTCAACGGGGTCACCCACATAATTGGTGACTTGAACAAGGGCTCTTGACCCCAAATCCAGGCTAAGTGTAGGCTGACCTGAGCAGTGGCTCAAAGTCTCAGGTCCCAGCAAAGCCCTAGAACTCGATGAGTTCCAACGGATCTTGGGGTTCCTGCCTGGTCACAGGCTCCTTGGAGCCTGTCTTCTCGGAGGGATGGTAATCACAACAGCAAAATGTGTAGAGCCTTGTCTGAGCAGTCAGCATGTGTTATATAAGCCTTATAATTCTGTATGGTGGGTACTGGAACCCCCATTTTACAGAGGAAGAGACTAAGACAGAGAGGTTATGGAACTCTTCTGAAAGCTCACACAACTAGGAAGTGGGGTCCCGGAGCTGAACCCAGTCGACTGGCCTCAGAGCCCAGCAGCCCATCTCCTCGTTCCCTGTCTCGGGGGTCATACAGAGGGCCAGGGGAGACCTGGTCTCTGCCATCAGTTGAACCGCCCTCCTTCTAGGAGGGTCTGTGCTGCTGGAAAGAGTCAGCATGATGGCTTCAGGAACTGGAAGCATGACCCTGAACGGGGCACTGCCTGTCTCTAGGTGTCAGCGTCCTCACCTGTACAGCCAGGGAGTCGGGAGAGCTAATATTTGCAGCAACCTTTGTTTTCCCAGACCCAGAGGTCCGATTCTGCTCCCCACACTGGCGACTGAGGAGTGGGGGGCTCACGGAGGCCAGGCCTGAGAGTTTCCACCTTCCCATTCCAGGCAGGCTGAGGGTCTGCAGAACGCTGTGGGGCCTACACCCTACCTGGGATTTGCTCATTGGCCACACTCAGCCAAAGGCCAAAGGGGATGGAGAGGGCCATTCCTTACCGGTGCAGCCAAGCCCAGGTGGGGTTGGAGGACAACTCTCACCGCCACCCCATGCCCACTCCCACCCCACCCCACCCACTCACCCCTTTAACATCTGAGTCCTCAGAGGCAGGAGCTTAGAGCCTGAGATAGTCACCTTCACCAGTTCAGCGATGGGATGTCTGGAGAGACCCCTCACTCTGAGAGCTCTCCTTTCTGCCTCAGCCTTCTTAATGAAAGAGCATTAAATGGCTGACCTTGGTGCCTCCCAGTTCTCCTAGCTCTGACCTCCTACTCCTTGTTTCCTGTCTGGGAAATGATAAGACGGCAGGGAGAAGTATCGGAACCTCAGCTCTGCCTTCAAAACCCTCCCATCCTATGAAGCCCTGAGTTTGGTCAGCAAGGAGCATACCAACCTCCCATTTTTGCTCCCACCAAATTCCGCAAGCCCCCATCCTTCTCCCTTTAGGATCCTCTGGGGTCTTGGGATCCCCCATTTTCCCTTAGTCTCTGCCTTTACAACTTCTACCAGTAAGGACAAACACTCCAGCAGTTATAGCAAGAACCCACCAAGGTAAATTTCTAGCCATTCTCAGTCAGGCACCCCGGGACCAGGGACCCTGCAGAAAACCTGCCCGCTCTAATCCACGCGCCCTGCAGTCCCAGGCATCCTCATCTTCTGGGCTCAAGCAGTGGGAGGAAAGGCCTCAAGCGTACCAACTCGGACAGTAGTCACCGGGTACTGCATGGCTGCAGGCGGGCTTCCGGCTAGGAGCCCCGTTCCCAGCCAGCATCCCTCCCTAGAAGCCTCTTCGGAACCAGGAAGCTGCACAGATACCCAGAGACCTCAAGCCACCTGGGAACCACATCAGCTTTGCTGATACATGACCAGCATCTCTGTCCCTTTTTCAGGGTGGATCTCAGCCTCTACTTCCTCTGGGTAGGGTCCTTGTACAGTGTCCAACCCTGCTACTCCCTCTGCTCCCGTTAGCAAGGTGCCAATTCCAGCTCGATTCAGAGGTAAGCAGACGGCAGTGGTTGTGAGGGTGGACAGTGGCTGGGACCGCAGGAGGTGTGGAGGCTGGGAGAGTGATAGTGTGGCGGAAGTGGAAGGGGGATCCTAAGCTTACTGTATGCCACAGATCAGTGGGGAACAAAGGAGTGAGAAAAGGAGGAGAGAGATAGGATGGAGAGAGAGAGAGAGAGAGAGAGAGAGAGAGAGAGAGAGGAGGCAGGAGGGGAGATGGAAGTAAGAGAGACTAAATGGAAGGAGAGCCCTAGCCAGGTAGCCCCTTGGTTAGAGCATCCTCTGATATGCCAAAGTTGCAGATAACAAATCGATGTTTTTCTCTCTCTTTTCTCTCTCTAAAATCAATCAACAATGTTGTTTTTAGTAAAAAGGAGGGATGTAGAAAGGGGGATGAGGGGCAACCAGCTAGAAGTTGTGGGGGAGATGTCCCAGCGCCGCCGAGGCCTGCGAGCTCTGGAAAGGCCAGACTCGGGGAGAGCTGGAGACAGACCGGGAAGGAGGCAGGTCTCCAGGGCAGAGCGGAGTGGGAGAGGGGCGGAGGGAGAAGGCCCGGGGACGGGGCGCGGAGATAAAGGGAGCTCGGCTGCCCGGCTGCGGGCCCGGGAGCGCAGCGACAGGAGAGAGGGAGGCAAGCGGAAATTTAAAAGTGAAGATGCAGATAACGCAGCCTGGAGACGGGAACCGGGTGGGGGTGGGGAGGAGGGGACGGGAACCGGGTGGGGGTGGGGAGGGGGGCGCGTGGGGCGGGGAGGGGGGGACGGGAACCGGGTGGGGGGGACGGGAACCGGGTGGGGGTGGGGAGGGGGGGACGGGAACCGGGTGGGGGTGGGGAGGGGGGCGCGTGGGGCGGGGAGGGGGGGACGGGAACCGGGTGGGGGCGGGGAGGGGGGACGGGAACTGGGTGGGGGCGGGGAGGGGGCGCGTGGGGCGGGGAGGGGGGGGGTTGGTCGAGAAGCTGCGGCCCTGGGGTCTGAGGTGGGGCTGGGTACTCCGCCCCGCCGCTGTTTGCTGAGAGTCAGGGAGGCGGAAAAGAAACGCGCTCCCGACCCCTGTCAGCGCTCGAGGCCCCGGCCCATCCCCCGCGCGTCTCCCGGCTGCGGGGCGCGGGGGGCTGCCGGGCGCGCAGGGCTGCGGCGCCGCTTGTTGGAGACTTTATTGCGATGGGGCGATAAGAGGGGCGGGGGCGGGGTCCGAGGGGCCGAGGCGACAGCGCTTTAATTAAAACGGAAATTGCGGCCCCTGCCCGCGCGGGGGGCCGGAGGGTTCCAAGCTGCCTGGTAGCTGGCAGCGTCTCTCCAGGACCCCTCGTCCCCCGCCACGCCCGGCCAGACCCCTCCCGCCAGGCCTTGCTGGACTCGGCTCTGTCTTCATCTCCCAGTTACCCGCGGTCGCCTCGGGCGGGGATCGGTACCCCGGAGCGCAAAGCCCGACGCGTCCCCCTCTGTCATCCCCCACCCCCACCCACCTCCCACCGCCCAGCCTCTGGCGGCGATGAGACAGAGCGGCGCCTCCCAGCCCCTGCTGCTCAACATGTACCTGCCAGGTACCAGGGCCCAGCCGGGGGCCGGCGGCACCGGGGCCCGGGGCTGAAGTCTGGTCTGGGGCATGGGCAGGGGACGGCTGGGTCCAGGGGAGAGGGGCGCGGCCCAGAGACTCAGATTGCCGGAGGACTGAACAATCTAAGGCACTGAGGACATTAAAGGCAGATGGAGAGTTTTGGGGGCTCTCGTGTCAGACCTAGAAGACCCGAAGTGAGCAGATAGGGAGGCTGGGAGGCCGAGGTCGCCAGCTCAGGGGCTGAAAGAGCCTGAAGGGGAACAGGGTCTCCGGTGGGGTGGGGACTCGGGGCGTGTGCAGTGTTGGGGGGGTGGGGGTTCGCCGGGCGTCGCCCCGCGCCCTCGCGGCTCCTCACCTCGGTGCTCCTGGCGCTCCCGCCGGCCCAGCCTTCCCGGCGCCCTCCTCTCCTCTCCTCTCCTCTCCGATGGGCTCCGTGCGCTCCGGCTCGGCTGGCGCAGCCCCGGCTCGGCTTTATAAGGCTCCCGCCCGCGGGTTCGGAAAGCGGATTTCCTTTTTCCTGGACGCGTTTCCTGACTCGGGCGTTATGGAGGGTCTCTGCGCGGCGCGCGCCGGAGCCAGGCTTCGGGAGGAGGAGCCGGGCAACTCGCGCCCCCAGCCTCGCGCAGGGAACTAAAGGCACCCCTTCTAGAGCCTTGGCCCCGGGGCCCTTGGGTCAAACCCACAACCTTCGTCTGCGTCTGCCTGACTGTTTTCTTCTGCCGCCACAGATCCCGTCGGAGACGGTCTCTTCAAGGAAGGGAAGAGCCCGGGGTGGGGGCCGCTGAGCCCTGCGGTACAAAAAGGTGAGCTGGCTGCGGGCTGGGAGGGTGAGAGCGAGGACAGTGGATGGGGGCCGGCACCCACCCGAGAAAGACAGGCGCTTCCACTACAGAGCAGAGGGTGGAAGCGATGTGCCCTGCGGGGCCCTGGACAGCGGAGGGTCCAGGCGTCACTGTGGAAAGGATGGGGGGGGGCGTTCACTTGGCCTTAGGCTCCTGCATCTTCCGAGTGACCGCGCTGGACTTCAGGCCGGGACGGAGGAAGAGGCTCCTAGCCCCGGCTCACTCTTTTGAGGACAGTACTGAGGTGCCTGGCGTCCTTCCCCTGCTAGCAGCAAGAGCGCCAGGCCCAGGCACCTCGGGGACCCACTTACTGCCTCGCCACTGCACCGGGGCCGGCACCTCCCTGCTGAGCTGACCTGCAGCGGCCAGGCTTTCCCTGCCAAGTCCGCTGGGCCACTGCAGTTGACTCCTAGGCTCGAAGCCGGCTCTCCACCACTGGCTAGACTACCTTCCGCTTTGCCTTGTTGGTGGTGGGGCCTGACTAGCTTTCCAGGCAAAGCCTCCCTACAGCCCCTCCCTCAGCCAGTACCCTCAATCTCACGGTTACAGTCGTCATAAAAACAGGGTTGGCAACAGCTTTACTTAGAAGAAAACACGACTCCCAACAGGAACGCATTTCCAAGCCTCTGATGTCATTCTGCATCTATTCCAGCTGCACATTTCTACCCAAATCTTCCTTTGCTTCTGACCCTAAAACTCAGCGCTCCCTACCTGGAGCCAGGCAGCTCCCGCTGGGCTCCTGCGGAGGATTGGGGTTGAAAATGTGGAGGGTGGCATCTGGGTTCTGAGCGAGTCATTGCGAAAGGAAGAGAGGCTCCCCCGGCTCGGTTTGAAACAATAATTAAACAACTTTGAGGAAAATCCATTTTATTCTTAAAGGGAGGGGGCGGTTGTACCAAGATTTTAATCTGCTTGTCTGGTTGAGCCCCTAAGACAGAGGAGTGAGTCCCGGGGCACCCCACTCCTCGTCACACGAATACCCAGGGGAAACCCTGCCGCTTCCAGCAACCCCAGAACCAGAGGCAGCAAAGCCTGGAGGTGGACCGAATGTGGGAGAAGGCGGGGAGCTGAGCACAGCGGCGTCGTGGTCTTGGCCCCTCTCCTCAGAGCTGTGCACCCCCTGGGAAGTATGGCAGCTTCGCAGGCCCAGGTTCCCGCCTGTTCCGAAAAACAGGCTGAAACGAGCGCCCGCGCAGCGTTCTGCGCACCAGGCCTTGGCGAGGCTGGGGAGCCTTCAGAGGCTGCTCCTCCTCTCAGGCGGAGGAGGCCCCGAGCCCTCTTCCTAGCTGACGTGCCACCGCGAGGGAGCCTGCCACCACCTCTTCCCCGCCTCAGGCTGTCTGTCCTTCCCCATTCCAACTGTGTGCCCTCAGGGGCTGGGCCTGGTCCAGTGGCCGGGGGTGGTCCTGCCGCCCCCTGCCTCTGCTCCCTGGATCTCCAGGTGTGGTCCAGTGGCCGGGGATGGTCCTGCCGCCCCCTGCCTCTGCTCCCTGGATCTCCAGGTGTGGTCCAGTGGCCGGGGAAGGTCCTGCCGGCCCCTGCCTCTGCTCCCTGGATCTCCAGGTGTGGTCCAGTGGCCGGAGAAGGTCCTGCCGCCCCCTGCCTCTTATCCCTGGATCTCCAGGTGTGGTCCAGTGGCCGGGGATGGTCCTGCCGCCCCCTGCCTCTGCTCCCTGGATCTCCAGGTGTGGTCCAGCTGGGACGTGGCAGTCCAAACACCTGTGCAAGCTGCCATCTACGGTTGGGCAGGCTCTGACCTAAGTTAGGACTCAGGGCCCAGCTGGCCGTGAGCTGACATCTCGTCCTTGCTCACCTCAGAGAGCCCAGGGTCTCGCTGTGCCACTGCCTTCCTGAGGAGGAGGCGACGCTTCGCCTTCTGGTCCCAAGTCTCACAAAGCCACGCGCCCGCGGGACTGTGTCCTCTTGCTGGAAGGAAGCCTTGTTTTCACTGTGGAAAAGCGCAGTCGTGACGAGGACACCTTTGCCGACCAGCCTCTCCCTGGCCGGCCGCTCCGCACAGCTGGGCGGCCCTCTCCCCTCCGGACCCCGGGTTCCCCGGGCTCGGTCGCCCTCCCGCGTCCCCCCGTCCCCACGCCCGGTCCCCCCGTCCCGCCCGCGGCTGACCGCTCTCCTCCCCGCAGGCAGCGGGCAGATCCAGCTGTGGCAGTTTCTGCTGGAGCTGCTGGCGGACCGCGCCAACGCCGGCTGCATCGCGTGGGAGGGCGGCCACGGCGAGTTCAAGCTCACGGACCCGGACGAGGTGGCGCGGCGCTGGGGCGAGCGCAAGAGCAAGCCCAACATGAACTACGACAAGCTGAGCCGCGCGCTGCGCTACTACTACGACAAGAACATCATGAGCAAAGTGCACGGCAAGCGCTACGCCTACCGCTTCGACTTCCAGGGCCTGGCGCAGGCGTGCCAGCCGCCGCCGCCGCACGCGCAGGACGGCCCGCTCTACAAGCTGCCGGCCGGCCTGGCGCCGCTGCCCTTCCCGAGCCTCTCCAAACTCAACCTCATGGCCGCCTCCGCCGGCGTCGCGCCCGCCGGCTTCTCCTACTGGCCGGGCCCGGGCGCGGCCGCCACCGCGGCCGCCACCGCCGCGCTCTACCCCGGCCCCGGCTTGCAGCCCCCGCCCGGGCCCTTCGGCGCCGTGGCCGCCGCCTCGCACCTGGGGGGCCACTATCATTAGACGGGGCGGCCGGGCGCGCGCGGCCTCCGGGCGCCCCGGGCCTCGCTCAGTCCCACCCGCGTCCCCGGGAGGAGCCCTGCGCCTCCCCGCCGGTCCTTTGACGTCAGATTCGACTCCATTCGCCGCACGCAGTCCCGGGAAGAGAGCTGGAGTCTCGTCAATGTCCCTTCAGCCGCGGAGCTGAGCCCCTAGAGGAGGGTGGCTGTGTCCCCCACGTCCCCTACCTTCCACCTTCTTCTAGCCCCCAGGTCCCTAAGGGCTGTGGGCTCGCCCTGTCCTTTCCCCCCTCCACCTGCACTGCGGCCCGGCTCCTGGAAGCTCCATTCTGACCCTTCTCCTTCGAATTCCAAATACTTTCTCTCTTTTTATTCTGTTCTTCACGGAGCTGCCGGCTCCAGCGTGGTGGCGGCCTCTCGCAGTCACCTCTGGGCCCCTCGGCGGGCTCGGCAGGGGCCGCTGCCCCCATGGCTCACGCGGTGGCTTCCCGGGCCCCTCGCTCCCGCCACTGCTCTCTGGCGGGAGGACCCGCTGTTTCTCTTCCCTTCCAGAACCATTAAAGCTCCCCAGCTCCCCGCGCCTCCTCTCGGTTCTTTGCTGCACCAGAACCAGAGCCGTTTTCCAGGAAGGACAGAAGTGCGATGCCTGGCGGAGGCCTGAGCAGAAAGGCCCGCCGGGGAGGAGCCGGAGAGGATGAGGGCGGAGGAGGCTGGGGGGTCGCTCCTGGGGGGCGCGGGGGGCCCCGCGGGCGGCGCGCACGGGGGGGGGCAGCCACGAGGGAAACGTCCCGCTGCGCCCCTCCCCGCCCCCTCCCCTCCGCCCCCTCAGGCCGCCTTCCACCCCCCCTTCTCTATCCCACTGCAGCCCCATCTCGTCCTGACGCGCGGTGGCATCCACCTTGTCCCTCCACGGGGACCCTCCCCGCCCCCTCCCCTCCGGCCCCTCAGGCCGCCTCACGCTGCCTTCCACCCCCCTTCTCTATCCCACTCCAGCGCCATCTCGTCCTGACGCGCGGTGGCATCCACCTTGTCCAGTCGCACGTATCCTTCCACGGGGACCCTCCCCGCCCACTCCCCTCCGCCCCCTCAGGCCGCCTCACGCTGCCTTCCACCCCCCTTCTCTATCCCACTCCAGCCCCATCTCGTCCTGACGCGCAGTGGCATCCACCTTGTCCCTCCACGGGGACCCTCCCCTCGTGCCAGCCCCTATCCCGCCTTGTTTCATCTTCACACAACCTCAGCCTTTCCTCGGGCACGCCCATTGCACCCCCTGCCAGCCCTCACTCGGACTTGCTCTCTCGCCCTCACTCACGGGCCGCCCCCCGCTCGCCCATCTCCAGCGCTCTCTCTGGATCTACATCCACCTCCTTTTCGGAAGGAGGGAACCCTGTCTCCCTGGCCGGCCGCTCCCAGCCTGGGCCTGAGACGGCCGCCGCCTTCCCGCGGGTGGCGCGCGCCCTCTGCTGGTCGCAGGAGGGTAAGCCCGGGCCAGGCTTTGCCTCTAAGCCTGGGAAGGCTTTGCACCGGTCGGGCTGGAACGTCAGGTGTCTTCCCCCACCGAAGGCTGGAAGACCCCGACGCTTTCAGGTTACCCTCGGCCTTCAGAGAGGAGGGCGGAAAAGAGGGCACGCCGGCCGGGCATCTCAGGCCCGGCCTCAGGCAGTCCGGGAAGTGGGTCATTATTCTGGCTTTGCCCTCTTCTTCACCTTGCAGAAGCCCTTCTGAATGGGGTACCCCAGGGGACCACGGCTCTTATGCTCTCTCTGAGCATTTTACAAAACCTATTGGCAGGAAAACTGCCTTAAACACGTCCCCATAGATGGAAACAACGGGGGGCGGGTACCTGAAGTGAGAGCCGGGACCTGGAGTTGCCCAACTAAGCAATCCCGCTGCTCCCCCTTCCCTGGGTCCTGGGATTTCTTCCCCAGGAACACATTTCCTCCGGGACAAAGGTTCCTCGCTGGTTGCTGGGGAAATGCCTGGGCTTCCACAAGGCAGTCAAGGAGACTCCCCTGTCCCTTGTGGGAAGGAAGGAGAAAAGCAGGTGGAAGTCTGGACAGTTAGTGCAACAAGAGCCCAAATGCCCCTTCCCAAAGAGTCCTGATGAAAGCATCTAGGTCCGCCTGTATAAAAAGAGTCTCAATTTATTTTCACTTTATTTATCTGGTTCTCCAAATCACACATTCTCATCATAGTAAATTTAGAAAATACCCACATGAGGCTCCCATTAAATATTAGTTGGACGAAGCATGTAATGAAGCATGGGGAAAAGTCACTTACAGTCCCATCACCTGAAGGCTACTGTTCATAACTCTTTGTCACAACCCCCTGCTTATTCTCTATGCCATTTAGAATTTAATGATATCCGGCTCTAGTCACCTAACATCTGGTGTAATCTTGTTCCACATCATTGGGCCCTATAGACCTCATGGGGTGGAAGACCTCTAGGGGGCACATGAGCCAGGGGAGGGGTCCTTAGTGACTTGAAGAGAGAGGCGAACAGGCTCTTTGCAGGGGGGGGCAGAAGCTGGGAGGGAGAAGAAACGCACTGGGTTAGAACCAGGTTCCAGAAAGGTGGGGGCTGCGAAGAATCATGGGTTGAATGTAACAAAGTGAACTTTCCTGGTAAGGAGTGTGAGGCCTTGCCCTTAGATCACAAAAGACATGACAGCAGGTTGGAGTGTGAGGCATGGCAAGGGCAGGGCTCAGCAGAGCCTGTGTGGAAATATGTGGTGTCTTTGTCGACATATGAAATGGGAGCCTGGAAGGTGAATGCAGAAAAGTCCCTATGATCTGAGGATGCATTGATGGAGCTATGGCACCTCGGATGAAGGAAATGATCCCTTGCTCTAATGATGGTGCCCCCAGCATGTTTTACATGATGTTAGGTAACCCTTTCAGTTGAAGACCAAATGGAGAACATACAGAGGAGAGGACCCAGGAAGTGGAGAGGAAGAGTGTTGCAGAACCAGCAATGGGAGATGTAGCTGGAAAATCAAAGTGGGGAGAGGGGCACAGAGTTGTTCTTAATTATTCGAAGAGCTATTCTGTGGCAGAGAACCAGAATGCATATGACTAAAGACAGTGGGACACGTGGTAGGAAGCTATAGTAAGACAGATACGTCAACTTGATCTAATAAAGGAGCTTCTTTCATGGACCATGTCAGATGAGGAATGATCTGTCACCAGCGTGCTCAGTGGACCCCTCTTTGGGACACTGCCAGGGGAGGTGATCTCCAACTTTGAGACTCTTGAAGTCCTGCAAATGCGTCAATGAAGGAGGGAATTCGGGCATCACTGGGCAGCTGGGGGAAGTGTTGTTAGCTCAGGGGGTCTTCTTACCTGTGAAGTCACATCCTTAACTCTCACGCTGCCCCTATGTTCTTTCCTCCACACTGAGTTAGTTTAGGAAGCTAAGATATAGGACTGGGAACCAGAAGACCTAAGTTCCTGGTCCCAGCTTGGTGACTAACTTGCTATATGACCTTCAGATAATCACATCTCTGGGATTCCATTTACAGTGGTATTAGGATGACTCTACTCCACTCAAGTCCTGAAGAAGCCACACTATCACACCCAGCTTCCTGATGTTCCAGGCCAGTCCTCACTGACCCCTCACTCCTTGGTTCTTGGTTTTCCAAGGTGTTGATTCCATCATTGTTTCCCTCTCCCAATCCAGGGCCCAGTCCCTCTTCCATTCCTCGAAGTTCTGAGACTTTTCTCTATCTTCTCATTCATGTCCTTCGTGGAACGATGCTGACCCCTGCCATATGCTGTCATTACAGAATTTACAAAATACTTTCACACCCATCGTTTTATTAATCCCCTCCGAGGTCAAGGAGAAAGACAGGCAAGGATTGCTTTATCCACTTGGAGAATAAGTAAACCAAGGTCCAAAATGTTAAGAAACTTGGCCAAAGTCCCAGGGCTTGTTCTAACACTTATGTCTTCTGGTTCCTCTCCAAGACTTTTGCCAGTGCTCTGAATGGTTTCTCCATAGTCCTTCAGGGCTTTTGGTCACCTTGCTTGTAGAATCACGCACTCCCAATCCTCAGGATTGCATAGACCCACATCTGCTCCCATAACGCAGGCTCCCTGCAACCAGCTCCAGTTGCCTTTCTGTGCAGATGAAATCAAAAGCCCAATTAGTGACCCTGGCTGGGTGGCTCAGGGTATAGAGCGTTGTCCCAGCATGACCAGGTTGCAGGTTTAATCACATACAAGAAGCAACCAATGAGTGCACAACTAAATGGAACAACTAATTGAAATGAGTTGATGCTTCTCTCTGTCCCTTCCCTCCCCCCCCTCAAATTAATGGGAAAAAATTTTAAGCCCAACTAGAATACAGTATGGGGACACCCACTTCCCCACACTGTTTGAGACCTGCACAGTCACAGAGTAATGATGCCACCTAGGGCACTGAGGCTTGTATAACACTTCCATACATGAGTTAGCTCATGTGACCATAGATAGCACGATGCTGCTGTGAGGTGCTTTTCTCAGGGCTTTCTGCTTCTCTGGCCTTTATCTCTACTTCAGCGTGTCTTTAAAATGCACTTAACTTCTTCTCATTTCCCAACCTGTTTATAATGCATATCAAGTAGAGCTGCTGATGATAACAATGTGCTCTACCATTTATTGAACCTGACGGTGCCAGGCTCTGCCTCTGTTTCCATGTGGCATCTCCTTTACCTGGCCACAACCTTGACAGGTAGGGTTGGTTACCTCCATTTTCAGATGAAGAAACTGACTCTCGGAGAGGTTAAGTAACTTGCCCAACCTGCCGCTCCAGAGCTCTAGTCCTCACCATCACACCACATCCCCTCCTTCTGGGCCTTCTCGTCTTCCTCGTGTAAACACAACCTGCTGCTTGGCTATTTCAGGTGTACTTTGTCTAACTGTCTAATCATAGAAGAAATGGTTGATTATAATGGATGAACTGATGGCTTGTTTTATGAGTGTCCTTAGTAGGGCCCTCAACAGATAAAGAACAAAGAAGACTCTTTTCTTGTCCCTTTGCTTTTGCAAACCTTTACTTTCCTAACTGTGTTCCTATAAGCTTGGCTGCGTTAGATCACTGTACTCTGGGGTCTGCATGTACCTTCACTTTGGTGCCAATTTCTACCTTGTTTGGTCAGCAGGACTTCTCCCTGACTCTCTTCTATCCTGAGACGGTAGGCTCATGTCTGGAGGAAAGTGGCCCAGTGTTCCATTGCCTGTGACTTTTTCTGATCATTCTTTTCCACTGGATCCTGTTTGCTATTTCCCTCTTTCCTTTCTTTGTAAACAAAAGGCAACACAGTAAGGGCTCTGGGGCTGGCCATCTTGGGTTTGAGTGCTGGCTCTGTCACTTACTAGCTGTGACCTCAAGTTGCTTATTTATGTCACATCTGTAAAATGAATATGATAATAACAGAATCTACCTCATGGGTTTGAAAGATTAAATGATTGTGTTAGTGCCTTTGTTTTTCTATTATTAGACAAACAAACAAAATCCCAAACAAAGCAAGCACCTTCCTCTTCCCCACCAGACCCATTCAGATGTTCACCACGTGCCCTGGGAAGGAAATATATGTCTGTTTCCTAGCCAGTCCAGACCTTGTCCTGGGCCCGCCTGGTGAGCCTCTCCAAGAACTGCCTTTTCACTGGTTATGAGGCCACAACCACCATGGCACAGGTCAGCCTCCCGTACTCAGAACATCCTCCATTTCTTTATGAAGTAACAAGAGAGTGTACTGAATTTAGAATTACAGGATTTCAGCTAGTTACCAGCTGTGTGAGTTTGGGAATATATCCATATTGTTCGGGGACTTAGTTTTCACCTAAAAACTGGGGAGAGCAGTAATGCTTACATCCCATGGTTATTGTGTGGGTTAAATAAAAATAATATTAGCGCCTGACCAGGCGGTGGTGCAGTGGATAGAGCATTGGACTGGGATGCAGAGGACCCAGGTTCGAGACCCTGAGGTCGCCAGATTGAGCGTGGGCTCATCTGGTTTGAGCAAAAAGCCCACCAGCTTGAACCCAAGGTTGCTGGCTCCAGCAAGGGGTTACTCCGTCTGCTGAAGGCCCGCAGTCAAAGCACATATGAGAAAGCAATCAATGAACAACTAAGGTGTCGCACCGCGCAATGAAAAACTAATGATTGATGCTTCTCATCTCTCTCCGTTTCTGTCCCTGTCTATCCCTCTCTCTCTCTGAAAAAAATAATAATAATATTAGCAATAACACTTCACATACATCTCACACTTAATAATACCCAAATAATATCCTAATATTATTTCTCTCCTTGTGGTCAACTCAGCTAGCTCTCCCCTTGAGTTGTGTGCTCCTCATTTCACGCAGTAGAGTTGCCACGAAGAAGTGATTGTCCACACCGAGTTCAATTTCCAGGCCCTCCTCCTTTTTTACAAATGGAATATTAATGGAAATGATCATATGTGTTTCTCTCAAGCCAAAGCATTTAGAAGTGGATGTGCCTTCCTCATATTCTCTTATTTCCATTTTGCAACCTGTTCCTAAGATTAGTAGTCCCTAAGAGATGGCAGAGCCACAATAGAGAAGGATCCTGGTCCCTAGAACATCGTATGGAAAGAAGTCACCTGTCAACATGCATTGGACTATGACATGAAATTTGGAGGCTTACTTGTTATCAGCAATTAGCATTGCAATAACTAACCTCCAAATCGCATTTAATCTTTACAATAATTCTCTGAAATAGAGGTGAGTTCTCTTAACCGGTAAGGAGGGGAAAGGGCTTTTGTAGTAATAACAATAAGGGCTAATACTTACTGAACACACATGTGCCAGGCACAATGGTAAAGAACTTTATATTCATTTCATCCTTACCACCCTCTGGAGTTGGTTCTGATATTATTCCCATCATCTATGTATCATCTCTCGTGGAGGAATAAGCAGATTCTGAGATACTGAGAGACCCAGGAAGTGGTAGGACTATCTGCCCATAGCCCAGCCTAACCCAGGACAGGTCCCCAATTCCAACACTCACCGTGGGTTACAGACAAATAACAGAGCAAGAAATGCATTTGAGAAGTCTTGTGGCCAACTGTGGCCCTTGCATTTATGCCAAATGGCATGGCAGAGCAGAAGGAGCCCCGATGGACACGGATTCAAACCCAGCCTCTGCCTACTCCCTGTGAGAACCTGAGGCCACCTACTCTCTCTGAGGCTCAGTGGCTTCGTCTGAGCAGAGGAGATGCTGATTAAACCCACCCTGTTTGGTTTGGTTTGCTGCAAGGCCGCAGCAGGTGCCTTAAGAATCCGGCATGAAGTGCTGCTCCATAATTGTCATTCAGCCCAGCATCGACCAGCCCAGAACAGATGCTGTGAGCACAGACCAGCTCCCAGTCTCACCCTCCAACTCTGCACCCCAATTCTCCTTCCCTGAGCCAGAGAGCTCCTTGAGTTTCCGTGAGGTTGAGGGAGGAGAAAATAGCACAAAGAGGCTAGAAAGCCAGACCCGAAACACCGGTTCCTTTTTCTGGAAGAGGAGGCCAAGTTGCTTAGCAACACAGCAAGAATTTGTCAGGGAGGCTCCAGGCAGTTTTTTCCTTTTGCATCCTGGAGCAGGGAGACATCTCGGGTGACAGTGAGTGGGTAAACAAGTGGGAAAGTGGGGAAGGGTCCCAGGCTCTGATGGTAACCTCTGCACCTCACCCTCCTTTCCTGCAGTCAGCTTCCAAATCCCCAGATCTCTCGCCTTGGTTTTCCACCCTTGACACAGAGGCAGAGACAAGCTCTAGGGTCTATACTGCACACACAATCTGTGCAATGGTCACATCTCTGACCGAGTACCTAAGGGCCAGACTCAAGACCACCTTATAATGTGTACTGTGCTTTACAGCAGACAAAATACACCCATGTACATGATTTCACCTGATACTACAATAGCCTCTTTAATTCCTATGTGACAGATGGGGGGGGGGGATCAAGGTTCACAGTGAGGGAATAGAAGGATCTAGATTTTATGCAAATTTCTGCAGATTTCTACTACATGCTGTAGCATGGATCTTAATACATACTAATCCAGGCATTAGTACATATGTGTGTGCACTGTATCCTCTGTGCTCTCAGTCTGAACTTTTTTCATGCCTAATATCCCCAGATGCCCCAAGATTTACCTCCCACCAGTCACAAAGCAGGTAAGTTGTGATAGCGGGGTTCCGCTGTTCTTCTCTGTTGGCCCCATTCAGCCGGGGGTGGAGGGGAACCCCTGGAGTGGGGAGCCCCAGGAAGGGCCTGGCCTGCTGGCATGCTGCTGTGCGAGGCCAGACTGGCACAAGCGTCTACACACCAGCAGCAGAAGCACGTCTCCTGGCTGGCCTTCCAGAGAGAGGCATTTGGGTTTCACTGGGACCAAGTCCTGGCAGCAGGGAGTAAACATTGTCACCCAGTCACAGATAGCTCATGGAAGGTCCAGGCCTCCAGGCTCTGTGCCGCCTCAGGGGCCAGCAATGCTGGTCAGAGCAGCCCTAGGCCCCATTCTGGACTCTATTGTGGTCTCTTAACCCCTCTGTCAATGTTTCTTAATAGTGCTGACGACCATAGCAATGGCTGTTACCCCAACAACAGTGATAGCGCCACTCCTATCACAGCCGTTTGAGAGACACAACAAATTTCCATCTAATGAGAAAATAAAATTCAGAGTGAATAACTATCTTAGGTCAGCAGCTAATAAATGATAAAGTAGGGACTCCAACCTCTGACTCATAGTCTTCTGTTCATCACATCACAATATCTTTATATGTTAGGGGAGAGAAAGGAGTCCCAGGGGACATTCAGACACCCTGTCCTCTATCTCCTACACATGTAGGCCAATATGGCTCAGTTGGTGTTCCACATAGAACGGTCAATTTGAGTATTTTGATCAAAGTTTTATTGACATGCAAAAACAAATAGTTTTGTGTATATACAGCAATACACACAAAACAGTAGATTCTGTTTTGTTTTTTTTGTATTTTTCTGAAGCTGGAAACGAGGAGAGACAGTCAGACAGACTCCTGCATGCGCCCGGCGGGGATCCACCTGGCACGCCCACCAGGGGTGATGCTCTGCCCACCAGGGGGCGATGCTCTGCCATGACCAGAGCCACTCTAGCGCCTGGGGCAGAGGCCAAGGAGCCATCCCCAGCACCCGGGCCATCTTTGCTCCAATGGAGCCTTGGCTGCGGGAGGGGAAGAGAGAGACAGAGAGGAAGGAGGGGGCGGGGGTGGAGAAGCAAATGGGTGCTTCTCCTATGTGCCCTGGCCAGGAATCGAACCCGGGTCCCCCGCACACCAGGCCGACGCTCTACCGCTGAGCCAACCGGCCAAGGCCAGAAGATTCTGTTTTAAAAGACCAATAACCTTGTCATTCTTTCTACTACTGAACATTCTACTAGAGGTCCTCATCAACGTAGTAAGACAAGAAGAAATATATGCTGAAGCCCTGGCCACGTGGCTCAGTGGATAAAGCATTGTCCCAATGTTCCGAGGTCTCTGGTTTGATCCCCGGTCAGTACGAGAAGCATCAATGAGTGCTCAGCTAAAAAAAAAAAAAGAAGCTATATGCATATACTGAAAAGGAAGATACTAAAATGCCCTTTTTGCAGATAATATGACTGCCTAACTAGAAAATCCAAGAAATTCAACTGGCAAACAATTAAGAACTAATGCAATTAGCATATCCAGTAAGCTATAAGATTAACATACAAAAACTAAAGGTTCCCCCATAACTTCATAAAAATAAGAAAAAAAATTGGGGATAACAGATTTACAACAACAATGAAAAACATGCTCCCAGATAAACCTAGTGAGAAACATGGGGAACATCTAAATGAATAAAGCTATAAATCTGCACTGAGGAATGTAAAAGAAGACCTGACTAACTGAAGCGCTTAGCATGCTGCTGAGTGAAGGATTCAGTATTGCAAAATGTCAAGTCTGTCCAAAGTGATGTGTAAAAGCGATCTAACCGACAGTCCCTTGGTTGGTTAGAACATCGCCTGGAAGCACAGAAGCTGCTGGTTCGATCCCTGGTCAGGGCGCAAACAGGAACAGATTGATGTTCACTTCTCTCGCGCGCTAAAATCTATTCATAGAAATTTTTTTTAAATTTTTTATTTATTCATTTTAGAGAGGAGAGGGAGAGACAGAGAGAAAGAGGGGAGAGACAGAGAGAGAGAAGGAGGGGAGGAGCTGGAAGCATCAACTTCCATATGTGCCTTGACCAGGCAAGCCCAGGGCTTTGAACCGGTGACCTCAGCATTTCCAGGCTGACACTTCATCCACTGCGCCACCACAGGTCAGGCTGTTCATAGAAATTTTAAAGAAAGTGATACCATCCCAATCTAAGTCCCAAAGAAATTTTATGGAAACTGACAAGTTTGACTCTAAAGTTTTTCTGGGCTGTGTTTAAGATTAGCCAAGATGGCCTGACCTGTGGTGGTGCAGTGGGATAAAGCATCGACTTGGAACACTGAGGTTGCCGGTTCGAAACCCTGGGCTTGCCTGGTCAAGGCATATATGGAAGTTGATGCTTCCTGCTCCTTCCCCTTCTCTCTCTCTCTCTCTTTCTCTCTCACTCCTCTCTCTCTAAAAATCAATAAATAAATAAAAAATTCTTAAAAAAAAAAAAAGATTAGCCAAGACGACAACTTCTCTGGCCCCCATCTCACAGACCAGAGAAGCTTGTCCGGGAATCGCTCTACTAAATAAAGCTTTTGCTCTTCCAAAAAAAAAAAAAGATTAGCCAAGACAATTTTTGCAAAAAAAAAAAAGTGAGCATATTGCAAAACGATTGTTATTAAAAGTGTGGCTTGGCACAGAAGTAGTTGAGTAGACCAGTGGGGCCTGGGGAGTAGGTCTGTGCACGAGTGAGAATTACATAAAAAATAAAAATGACATTCCCTGGGGGGACAGGAAAACTGTTCAAAGTTTGGCACAATTTGCTATTCATTTGGGAAAAATAGTTATACCTTTACTTCTTGCTGCATAAAAAATAAATACCAGCCTGATTAGGCGACGGCGCATTGGATAGAGCGTCAGACTGGGATGCCGAGGACCCAGGTTCAAGACCCCGAGGTCGCCAGCTTGAGCGCGGGCTCATCTGGTTTGAGCAAAAGCCCACCAGCTTGAGCCCAAGGTCGCTGGCTTGAGCAAGGGGTTACTCGGTCTGCTGAAGGCCCGCGGTCAAGGCACATATGAGAAAGCAATCAATGAACAACTAAAGTGTCGCAATGCGCAACGAAAACTAATGATTGATGCTTCTTATCTCTTTGTTCCTGTCTGTCCTTGTCTATCCTTCTCTCTGACTCTCTCTCTGTAAAAAATAATAATAATAAATAAATAAATACCAAAATAGATTAAAGAATGAAATATAGATACTATAAAAGTACCAGAAGAAAATTAAAAGACAAAGCAAAACCTAACCTCCAAACCCAGCAGAAAACAAGAGCATTCAAAAGGAGAAGAGAAATATCAAATATCTAGGAGGAGTTAGTTATCAGTTGTGTCCAAAAGATACATATTTAGTTGTATACTTATTGGCAACCAAAGATAAACATGGAAATTCTCATCACGTACCTATTTCATTTCACATTTACTGAGATTTACTGCATTGCCAGGCACTGTGCTACTTCTCATTATTTAAAGAAAGAATATGAATAAATTAATGTAAAGAGAAAAATATTTATTATTTGAATAAGGGACAATGGGTCTTCTATGGCGGTTACAAAAAATACAGAAGTATTCTTTTTTTTAAATTTACTAAGTTTTGGAGAGAGGGAGGAGAGAGAGAAAGAGAAAAAGAGGGAGGGTAAGAAAGAGGGGGGGGAGAAAGCATCTACAAGTAGATGCTTCCTGTATGTGCCTTGACCAGGTGAGCCCAGGGATTTGAACCTGCGACCTCACTATTTCAGGTCATCGCTTTATCCACTGCACCACCACAGGTTTCTCAAATGGCCTTAAGATAGATTCTTGTAAGGGTGCACATATGTGTGTGTCCATGTTCTGTGTGTGTGCGTGCACCATATCTGTGCTGTATGTGTACAGATACATGCTTGCTGGGCTAGATCAGTGACTAACTGCCCTTGACCAGCAAGGGACTTTCTTAAACCTGAGGGATTTGGAAACAGCTTGGGGAGGAGGGAGGGACTGAAGGACTGGAGATGTGTGTTTCTCCTTTTCCAGACACTGCCCAGCCTCACTTTCTTCTCTTTCCTCCCTCCCTTCCTTTCTTCCTCTCTCCCTCCCTCCCTCCCTCCCTCCCTCCCTCCATCCTTCCCTCCCTCCTTTCCTCCCTCCCTCCCTCCCTTTCTTCCTCTCTCCCTTCCTTCCTTCCTTCCTTCCTTCCTTCCTTCCTTCCTTCCTTCCTTCCTTCCTTCCTTCTTCCCTCCCTCCCTTTCTTCCTCTCTCCCTTCCTTCCTTCTTTCTTTCCTTACTTACTTCCTTCTTCCCTCCCTCCCTCCCTCTCTCCCTCCCTTTTCTTTTTTACAGGCATCATCACCATCATCAGCCAGAGAACTCAGGAAAGTACTAAGAAGAGAGGAAAACTGACTATTTTAAATCCCACCATGTAGGGAGTGGGGGGAGGTAGAAGAGGGTAAAGGGGGTCAGTCAATACGTGGTGACAGAAACAGACTTGACTTTGGGTGGTGAACACACATGCAGTATGCAGACGACATATTATAGGATTGTATTCTTGAAACGTATACAATCTTATTAACTAATGTCATCTAATAAAATTAATAAAATTTAAAAATAAAATTCTACCACTTAGGGCAACTATTAACATTTTAATAAACACCCTAAAAGTTTCTACTGCTGCACATGAGCGCGCACACACATTCTTCATATATCTATGACTGCCTACTGTGTGCCCAGCACTATGCTAGATGTAAGAAATCTAGCCATGAACAAGACAGACCTTTATCAGGAGAGAGAAAATGCTATGAAAAAGTAAGTCAGGAGTATGTAATAAAGGGTGACTGTGGGGCAGGCTGAGATGAATTCATCAGCAAGAGGTGACTATTAAATCGAGATCTAAATGAAAAGAAGAGGAAAGCCATTTAAAGATCTTTTTCATATTATATTGTTTTTAACCTACTGTCTTCCCTCTGTCATGGTCACTTTTCATATCAATAAATATAGACTGATGAGGCCCTGGCCGGTTGGCTCAGTGGTAGAGCGTCGCGGCCTGGCGTGCGGGGGACCCGGGTTCGATTCCCGGCCAGGGCACATAGGAGAAGCGCCCGCATGCGGGAGTCTGTCTGACTGTCTCTCCCCGTTTCCAGCTTCAGAAAAATACAAAAAAAAAATAAAAAATATATATATATATATATATATATATATATATATATATATATAAAATATATAGACTGATGAATAATTTTTAATGGTCCACAATATCCTAATGAATATTGACTTATCACAATTTGTTTAATCTCCTAGTGATGAATCCAGTTTTTCAAATATTATAAACAATGTTGTGATAAGCATCCTGTGTTAGGTCTTTTCTTATTTCTTAGGGCAAATTTCTGAAAATGTGGTCAAAGCGCATACTTTCACATTTTGATCCATAGCCAACTTGCTCTTCAAAAAGACTGAACTAGAGCAAAGATGGCCCGGGCGCTAGGGATGGCTCCTCGGCCTCTGCCCCAGGCGCTAGAGTGGCTCTGGTCGCGGCAGAGCGACGCCCCGGAGGGACAGAGCATCGCCCCCTGGTGGGCAGAGCGTCGCCCCCTGGTGGGCGTGCCGGGTGGATCCCGGTCAGGCGCATGCAGCAGTCTGTCTGACTGTCTATCCCCGTTTCCAGCTACAGAAAAATACAAAAAAAAAAAAAGACTGAACTAGCATGTATGTCTATAAACAGGGTGAGAAAGTGAACATTTCCTCATGTTTTTATTGTGGTTTCAGTTTTCCATTTTTATAATCTTTCTCCGTATAAGAGATTCAATATCCTATTACTGTTTTGACTTGAATTTCTTTGGCCAATAATAAAGTTAAGTATCTTTGTATGTGTTTATTGATTATTTACGTTTTTGTATGAATGACCTCTTTACAGTTTCAACCATCTGTTGAGAATATATTGTGTTGCGTATATGTATTCTCAGATTGTCATTTGTCCTTCAGTCTTGCTTGTGGTTGTTCTTTTTCTCTCTAGTTCTCTAACACTCTAACACTTAAATAGAGTCAGAATAATCAGTCTTTTCCTTTAAGGTCTTCTCTAGAAAGATGTTCTCCATCCAACCCAAGATGCAATAATAACAATACTAAAAAATAACTCATATTTTCCCCAAGTATTTTATTTAATATGTGACTATACATAGTCATATACAGTCACATATTAATTACTGTTTTCTAATTTTCAAACAATATACTCATGCATTTTTACTTAAAAAAAGTAAACTCCACACATAAGGTAAAAAAAAAATCCCCTATATATTAGTCTTAGTTCATTCCCAGAAGTCACTTATTAAGAGTGATGTATATCTTTCTCAAGCTTCTGTTATACACACACACACACACACACACACACACACACACACACACACAGAAATTATAGTTTAGTTTGTTTTGCTTTTGCATAAATGGTATTATACTGTATGTAATGCTATGCAACTATTAATATTACATGTTTTGGAGGTCTTTCCTGTCAGTATATAGGATCAAATCCACTCTTTTCAACTTGATGCTGGTAACTTGGATGTATCAAAGTTATTTAACCCCTAACCTATGAGTGGATATTTAGGATGATTCCAATTTACCTCTCACCAAACAATAATGCAATTTTAAAAATATTTGCCATGTCTCTTTGTGGACACATTTAAATATTTCTCTAGGGTCAATACTAGAAATTAGAATTTGTGAGTATAAATGTATGTGCATTTAAATTTTAATAGATAGTTTGAAATTATCTCCTCTTCTAAGGCTTTTATAGCTTTTTATTTAATTTTTACAATCAATTTGAAATTTATTTTGGAGCTAGGGATGAAGAAGTTTTTACCTTTTTCTTCATATAATGACTCGTTGTAGGAAAACCATTTACTAACTGATTCATCTCTTCCCAATGGATCTGAAGTGGTGCCTTTATCATATGTTAGATTCCCTTGATTGCCAAAGTTTAGCTTTGGATTATCCATTCTGTTCTACGATATGTCTAATCCTGTATCAGTGCCATATATTTTAGCTATTTAGCTCTATGATACACTTTCATATCTGGTAGGAAAAGCTCTCCATCATTACACTTCATTCTTAGGCTTTTCTTGATATTCTGTGTTTTTCTGGGATAATATATCAATTATTTTTTTCAAAGGAGTAACATGTAGAAAAGGTGTAAAGAAATGCCTCTTTTCCTATTTATATTGTTTATTATCACCCCTATTTTCTCCTAGGTTTTCACATATAAAAATGTACTCAGAGAGACTAATTTTATGATTTATGAGCTTAAAAGTCAGCCCGCTAGTCTGCAAGTGCAACAGAGAAACTGCCTCTGAAAACCTCACCCGCGTATTAAACTAAGCTCAAAGGAACTTGAATACTGAGACTGTGCCTGTGTCTATCTATTTTGTACCCAATCTTTCATCACACTGAATGAAACCAATTTTTCTACCCCTCATTTACACACCTAGCCTGTGTAGGTACAGATGACCTTTTTGTAGGGTGTCTGGCAAGGTGCTGAGAGGCAAGGTAATGGTCTTAATAAAGGTCTTTAAAGGTTTAATCCCTGCTGTCTTCAGGCCACTCTTGGCAAATGTGTATGATGTATAAAGGGGTCAGGCCCCCATATCCAGCTGCCAGACAGCCTCTGTTGTGAAAAATCTTCCGGAGATGCCCATCTGAATGTCTGAGGCAGAGTCTCAGTGGGTAGAAGCCATAGGATGTCCCCTTGGATACTGCCAGATGCTCTGGTTGCCGGGCATCCTGCCTGGCAGGCAAGGCAGTTACCATGACAACCCCTCCCTACTCTGCAATTTTTTGTTTCTCCTTTCCTATTAAGTACCAAGGTATTCCAGGGACAGGCAAGCATAGCTCTCAGGACAGGATGTCCTCTGCTTCAGGAAGGGGGACAGGGAAAGAAGTGGAGATGTGTATATGTTACTACTGAATGAATCTTCATTAGCATAAACGCCTATATACCTACATCTGGGTTAAAATGTGTGCGTTTTATTGTATATCAATGCATGTATCAGCATGTATCATGCAAACAGTGGGATCACTGTGTATCTACCCATTTGCTTCCTTGCTCTCCTCCGGTCTCTGCTGCCCTGCGCAAGCAGGGAGAGTCACTCCCCTCCGCACCCAACCCCCACCAGGGGTAGTGCTGAGTCATGGCTCCCGCTGGGTTTCTGTCTCCTAGTCTCCATTTCCTTTCTTTCCTCTTTCCACTCTTCACCCCAGCTGGGCTGCCTCTAGAGCTCTGGGTCCTCTTCACTACCTCTTTCCTGGGCCCGGACTCGCTTTCCCGAGGTTCACTTTTGGGCGGTAAAAAGGAGGCACTTCTCTCTGTTCCTAGGCTTCCTTGCTTCTCACTTGCCTTCTCAGAAGACAGTTCTGAGCCCTTCTCCTTAGAAGGGCCTCCTCTCCCAGAAAACAGGACTCTGACCACGTTTGACCCTGGAGGCTAATTCTCCCCTGTATTCATGCTGATCCTCCTCCAGTCCTTCACCTCTAATCGGATTATGGCAGAGTCTCACGCTTTGGGGCACGGCAAGGAAAGTGAGATTTAATTTGACTCCACACACTGAGATTTTTCTCTCGTTCTAGGTCTCCAAGTGCCAGACCACAGATTCCTGGAAGGATGCTTCTGTGTGTGTTTAGTCCAGGGCGGGTGTTCGGTCTATGAGTTCAGGTGCAGTATCTACAGCCCCCATCCCCACGGGCATGATGTTTGGACGTCTCTGCAGGCTCTCGGGTCTCTTTGCTACCCGCTTTAGGCTTTTCTAACGCAGAAACTCCAAGCAAATAGTCTTGCTAACTAGTTCCAAATAAAGCAGATCTGGATTGTTTCCACCGCTAGAGATGGGAAGAGTGAAGACGGGGGCCCCGCCCGCCGGCACAGTCTGGTTACTATGGCGACAGCCGCGGGGTGACCCAAGTGCTCCTCCCTCCCTCCCTCCGTCCAAACCTAGAGAGATGACGGCACCGCGCTGACTGCGCCAAATTCCAGCCAATGAGCGGCTGCTCCCGCCTTCCCTTCCGCCAGTCCTCTCCCCCTCCCTCCGGGAACTCAATTCACAAATCTGGACCGGGGATTTCCGGCTCCAGGCCGGGTGCAAGGGCGCTGGGCCCCGGCTGGGGGAGAGGCGAGGTCCGTCTTCCTCGGAGGGCAAGTGGGACCCGGCATTCCTGGGTTCTCGGGCCAGATTCCTGTAATGTGCCACCAGAATAGATTACACCCCGTTTTCAAACTATCTGGAAGACCGAATTGAGGCCGAGTCCTCTGCTCGTGCTGCCCTTCCAGGGACCCACCCGGCTCCCTGCGCCCGAGCGCGCCGCTCAGCACCACGGACAGCGAACCCGGGCCCTGTGGTTGCCGGCCTCACCCGGGTGTCTGTCAGGGTTCTGGAAGTCTCCAAGCGACCAGGGTCGGAGACGACAGCGCTCTGCTGGAGACGAGCCTCCCTGGGCCAGTGGAACCGTGGACGGAGTGCTTAGCCACGTGTCTAAGAGGGCGAGGGGGACCACACAGGAATCTGAGGCTAAATAGGTCATTTCTCTTCTTTCAACCCCACATGGCTCCAGGCTCCCAGGCTGCCTGTGTCCTCGCCTCCCTGGGGATAAAAGCCCAGGTCTGAATCTCAAGCAGGGGTGGCCCAGCCAAGGCTGCTGTGGGCAGGCGTGTGGCCGAAGCAGCTGTGGAGCCGTCCGGTGGGCGAGGAGAAGTGTGTGGGGTTGAGTGTGGCCGTCGGGCGCCACCTGAGTGGTGAACACCGACCTATGTCTGCCTGGAACTCTATGGGATATAGGACGGCGAGAGATGGAGGAAGAAGAGAAGAGCAGCTACAGTAACTAGCTAGTTCTGCCTCAGTGGACACTCTGTGGAAGGGGAACAACTTCTGCTGTCCTCCTCATTTAATCCAGAAATGGACTGGCCATGAATGAGGAGCTAGGTCAGACGAAATGGAGGCGGGGCTGGGGGCTGCAGTGGACAGGACAGAACGAGTAGCCGTTCTCAGGGACTTGACCTTCCCCTCTCGGCCCGGGGCGGGGGGTCCTCCTGTCCTGCCAGTGACAATTCCACTCCTGCTCCCTCCCTCCCTCCCTCCTGGGGGCCCAAAAAAAGACCGGCGCAAAACCATCTGCAGGCGCTTCCAGCGCTTTATAGTTATCTCCCGGACAGACGGACAGACAGACAGTGCGGCCCGCGCCGTCGGCCCGCATCATTGGCACCTTGGATACGGCACCAGGCCCAACCCAGTCCCTGGTACCCTCCCGGGAGGATTCCGGTCCGGCCTCAGATCAGCACCTCAGACAGCTCCCGGCCCAACCTTCCCTCCCCCCTCCCTCCAGAAACCACCGAATAAATTAAAAGGGCGGGGAGGGGACAACAACACCGAAGGATAAGGAAGAGGGTGGCCCTCCCCCTGAGTGAGAAGAGTTTCTGTCTCTTCTCCTCATTCTGCCGAGGCGTCGCTGCCGTCGGGGTGGCCTCCTAGGTTGAGTCTGCTCCCAAAGGTCAGCCTCCTGGAGTCGCCGTCCCTGTCCCCCAGCTCCCGGCATGCAACACGTAGGAAAGGGAGAGAGGGGGTGGGGGCGGGGCGAGGACCATCCTCGTGGCGTCTGAGCCCCTGGGGCTGTTTCTCGCGCGTCTCGGTCACTCCCAGTGAAGAACTGATGTTCCTTTTGGTCTGGGGAGGGGGGTCTGGGGGCTAAGTCGGGGGGAATAAATGCAAGCTGACATAGGTGGGGTGGGGGCAGGTGGGCAGGAAGGGAGGTGGTGACACATGCCAGGAGAGGGAAAAGGAGAACGAGAAGGGGAGATGGGGACACACGGTGCAGAAAGAGAAACAGGGGCAGAGAGAGATCGGGGGCGAGACGGAGACAGAAATACACACCCAAGGGACGGGAAATGGCGAGGCAGGTGGGAAGGAAGAGGAAGGCACAGGAAGGAAGTGAGGAAATGGACAGAACCGAGGAGGACGGACTGACAGACACGGACAGAGGGAAGGGGGAGGCCCGGGCAGAGCTGGAGAGATGGGGGTGCAGACAGAAATGGTGAGGTAGGGGTCCCCTTCCTGCGCTCAGCCCCCGCCCCCACCCTGCGCCCAGCAGGTCCAGACGCCGGGCGCTCTGGCCTCCAGCTTCCCCCGTGGGGCAGGGCGGCTCCTCCACCGGCCGGGGAGCGCGGCGGCGGTAACAGCGGCGGCAGCTTTGTGGTCCCCGGGGCTCCGAGCGTGTGTCAGGGGCAGGGGCGGGGGGACAGGCGTTGCCCTCGGGTATCCCTAGCGGTCCAGGTTCATAGTCCAGTGCTTGGCTCCGGTCGCGCAGCTGTCCCTGGCGGCCGAGGAGGAGGCGGGGGTCGTGAGCGCGCCCCCACTGGGCGGACCCCCGGCGCCGGCGGCGGCCTCGCCCTCATTCTTAAGGTCTTGGAAGACCTGCGTGAAGAAGTGGGGGTCGGCGTTGAGCCGCAGCATCTGCGGGCTCAGCCGCTGGATGAGGCGCAGGCAGCGTTGCCAGAAGCGCTCCTTGTCGGGCTCCACGAGGAAGGGCTTGAGCGGGTAGGAGATCTCGTTGCCCATGTAGGAGTAGGCGAGGTAGAGGCAGGTAAGGAAGGCGGCCTGCAGCTCGGCGGCCGACGCCAGCTCATCCCCGCGCAGCGACTCGCGGCACAGCAGGTACACGAACACCAGGTTGGCCGGCGTGATGAAGGCCTGGTCTTGCCAGCCCTGCAGCAGCAGCGAGCGGTCCACTCCGCGGAACCAGCCCACCAGCTCGCCCGGGCTCAGCTCCTTGAGGCGGTAGCAGCGTCGGCACACGAAGTCGCCCAGGCAGCGCAGCAGCTCCCCCGTGGACGCCTGCACGATGACCCGCCGCGGCGAGCCTCCAGGCACCGGCGGCGCCGCCTGCGGGGCCGGGGGCGGCGGCGGCTTCCCCCCGCCCGAGCCTGGTGGCGGGGCGGCAGCGCTGCCCCCCGACGGCGGCTCACAGGTGGCGGCGGGCACTGTAGGCACGGGCACGGCCAGGGGCTTGGTGGCGCCGCCGCCGTCGGGGGGGTCCCGACCCTTGCGGAGAAGGTTCTCGCGGTTGCGCTGCTGGACCAGGGGGTCGGGGCCCGTGGACGCGGGCTTGGGCGTCACCTTCTTGCTGCCTTTCTTCTTCTTGGCGGACGCGGCCACCAGCCGCTTCCAGGTGAGCGCCGAGATGAGCACGGAGGGCCGCTTGAGCCGGCTCTCGCCTTTGCCGCCCTTGCCTACCGGCGGCGCCCCGTAGCCCCCCAGCGCCTCGTCCCCCGAGGGCGGCGCCTTCTTCTTCTCCTCTGGCAGCCCGCCGGGCCTCCGGCCCTTGGCCGAGGAGGCGGGGGAAAGAGACAGCACCGTGCCCATCCTGCAGGCAGGGGCCGGCGCCCGGGCCCCGGCGGGAACCGCGGGCGGCGCCGCTGCCGCTGCCGCCGCTGCTGCAGCCCCCGGGGACCCGGCGGTGGGGGGCCTAGCCCCGGCCGGGGCGCGGGAACTGGCGGGGGGAAGCTGGCTGCTCGGCTGCTCCGCGGATGCTGCTCTGAGTCTGAGCTGCGCCAGCTGCAGCGTCAGCCCCACCCCTTCTGCTCCTGCTTTCGCCGCGCCGCGCCCCGCCTCACGCAGCCAACCATCGCCCGAGCTGTCCTCCTAACCGGCAGCTCCTCTGGCCAATAGAGTCTTGCATGCCAACCCCCAAGTCCCGCCCACCCCCCTTCGCCGGTCCTTTCCCTTAACCAGAAAGCGGAAAGAAAGGAGGAGAGGGTGGTGGTTGTTCGAGGACCTCTTAAAGGTCTGGACTGGGGAGGGGGTTGACTGCTCCCACCTCCCCAAGCAGGTCCTGGGACCGTGGGTCAGCTTGTCTTGATGCACTGGATCGAGGTAGAAGAGAAGCCATGGGAACAGCCCCTCTCCCCTTTTGATTATGTGTTGGGCGACAGCATAGGTAGTGAGTGCCCTCATCAGGGCGTCCTGGTTTCAGCTGGGTCGCACGGCAAGGGCTCCTTCATTTGAGCCATCTGGTCTGTTCCCTTTAGCTCTTCTGCCTCCAACCCTTCCCTCCCCACGAGGCCACCACAGGGGGCTGCCACAGGTGCATTTTTGTTCTGCCTGTGATGGAGTGCTGGCAGGGCCCGGGGCCTTCCTGCGGGTCACAATCCACCTCCTTGAGGGCCTTTGCTCTGGGACCGCAAGGCCCTATATATGTCCCGGATGCCAATTTTCCCGGCCTGGTTCTCTACAGTTGAGTTGTGTGGGGAGATGTCCTGGGGTTCTGGTCCCTGAGTGGGCTCCTCTTGTGTCATCATCCTCACCAACACACCCTAATCCCAAACTTGGATGGGTGATGTATGGTTGGTCCCTGGGGAAATGCTGGATATTGGATGTGTTGGTCTCCCAAGACTGAGGCCCAGATAAGGCCTCCTGTGTGGAGGTAGGCCCAAAAGGGTTGGCCTAACCTCCAGCCCAGCCCCACGTCCAGGTGGATGTGGGGTTTTATTGTTAAATGCTTCCTGGCATTCTGTCCCAGCTGTCCCCACTTCCAGCTGCAAGCTATTAAGCTGAGTCCTGCATATTTCTCTCTGTCTGTTGTTCACTCCTCAGTGCCCACACTTTGTTTTGTATTTGAGACTCTCCAGGGCTTATCCACAGGTTCTGAGCCCAGCTGGTATCTGCATTGTAGGACAGTGTCCACCCTTCTCCAAGCCTGCTCTCTGGCTCCTCAACACAGGAATCTTCAGCTTCTTGATTGGGCCTTGAAGGTGGGTATGATGGCAAGAGAAACACCTGCCTATGGATTCAGCAAAGTCTTCAGAATTGACCCTGAAGTCACCTCCATGCTCCTTACAGATCAACACAGCTCCAAAGATCCACTGCTGTCAGGGTTGGTGTGTATGCATGCAAATGTGTGGTTCATTCCAGATAGGCTGTTCCAGAGTCCCCGTAGGCTGCAGCTCTGCCAGCAGCTTTTCTCAGCTGTACACACACCCTCCTGGAGGCCTGTGGTCTTGATTCCCTGTTTGCCACTGCACACATGTAGACTTGTACCCTTCCCTGACTCCGCGCCCATGTGCATTGTCTCAGCAGGGTCTCTTTTACTCCCCTAGATCTGATTTTTATTCTCTCACAGCCTAGGCTGACCTGCTCAACCTCCCTATTCTCCCTTCTTTCAGCTCCTATAATTGGTTCCACTTCTTCCTACAAGGCTTTTGGAGTCAGTCTTTATCTGACACCCAAGGAACAGTTGGTTCACCGGTAGTTAAGGACAGGCCCCACCGAGACTGAGCTGCACTGCCAGAAACACCAGGTACTTGGATCTAAATGGCACATGGGGCCTCCCAGCTCTGCTCCCTGGAGTCCTTCATTGATGTAAGGTCCACTGCTGGTGTCATTTAGGACAAGATCTATGCAGCACCAACAGATCTCACCACCGTGGTACCCCCACTCCAGGCTCAACTGTGACCTCCTGTTGTCCTCTGGGTCAGAATCAAGAATTTCCTCCTCTGCTTCAGGGTCCCCAGAACAGGTATCTTAAAAAGTCACACTTCCAGCCCTGGCCGTTTGGCTCAGTGGTAGAGCGTTGGCCTGGCATATGGAAGTTCCAGGTTCAATTCCCGGCCAGGGCACACAGGAGAAGTGCCCATCTGCCTCTCCACCCTTCCCCCTCTCCTTTCTCTCTCTCTCTTCCCCTCCTGCAGCCAAGGCTCCAATAGATCAAATTTGGCCAGGGCACTGAGGATGGCTCCATGGCCTCCACCTTAGGTGCTAGAATGGCTCTGGTTGCAACAGAGCAATGCCCCAGATGGGCAGAGCATCGCCCCCTAGTGGGCATGCCGGGTGGATCCTGGTCGGGCACATGTGAGAGTCTGTCTCTCTGTCTCCCTGCTTCTCACTTCAGAAAAATACAACAACAACAAAAAAAGTCGCACTTCCCTTTCTCATTCATCACCCTGCCCTGCCTCAAACCCACACTCTGGCTCACCCACTCTTTATCCTCCCAGTGTGGTTGTCCGTCTTGAATCTCTGAACTCCTACCACTGCCCCCCACCCAATAAAACTAAACACTACTTTGCCTTCTCCTGTCAGGCTCTTAAAATTCTACCTCTTCCAAGAAGCCTTTTTGGACTGATTAGGAAGGATCTAATACTCTTTCTGTCATCAGTCTTTCTAACACCTGGTTAAGGGCTGAGCTCTGAGTCCCCAGTCCAAGATGTGCAAGATGGGTATGGGTGGAATTTTAAAGGAAAAGCAGACAAAATAATCAAAACAAATCCATAAAGAATGACGACATTTCTGTTATAAAAAAGCTGGAGACATTATGGGAGGAGAAATAGAGGTTATATTCTGCAGGTAGAGGCCAAGACGGAAAAGCATGGTGAAACCAGAAAGAATTGATGAGAAGGTAGGCTTTCCAAAGGACAGTGACACCCCCACCATATCCTCAAGTGTACTCTTCTGGTTGGGTTATATTTAGGGCCTATGATCTGCAATCGATGCATGTATCTGTATTAGGATCTGTATGTCAACTCCCGTTTGTCCATATCCCATGGCTGTACATGCTCCTCTGGGATAGTGCTAGATGTATTAGACTCCTTTAGATGAGAAATCCCCTGAAATCAGGCTCCTTGTCTGTCTCCATCACTCTGGAAAACAATGTCCTGTCCAAAGAAGCAGTTATTCCTGAAAGCTCTTTAAAACCAGAACTGTAGGCCTAGACCAAGAACTGGAAAGCCTAGATCAAGATTTTAGTCCATGACGGAGTGGATTGGTTGGACTTGTTTTCGGTGGTCTGTATCCTATTTTCTTGGCTATCCCTGTGAATGGTGGTCTAGCAGCCAGGTATACCTCAGCCCTGCTACCAGAGAAAGGAAACATCCTAACCTATTGGATCAGAATTTCTAAGCCTGTTTTTAACAAGATGTTATTTCCAATTTTGTTCCAGACTGCATTTACAGCATACCTTGGTTCTAGACAATATAAATTACTTATAAAGGCTCTTCAATTACCTGAACCTGTACTAAAAATTCAGTGACTGTTAAGCAAATGTGTACACAAAAATAAAACTGTAAAAATAAAAAAAAAATAAAAAAAAATTTAGTCCATGTAGGAATGTAGTTTTATTGATAAGAATTGCAATGTCACCATAGAGATGAGCCCTTCACTGAACTCTCACCCCTGGGAAGATGAGCCCCACTTTTAAGGTAATATCTCCAGGTAATGCTGCTCAGACTCTTACGCCCTTTGGCTGTTTTCATCTCCCTCTCTGAGAGTCCATAGTTTTGAAAGCAGGAGTTCTAGCCCATGGCTTAAAAACTGTATGACTTGGGGAAGTCATTTCAGCTCTCTGGGCCTCCCTTTCTTCATATTAAAATATAGGGACCCCATATACTTCATTATCAGATAAAAAGGAATACTAAAATTTGGGGGATTGAACTTAAAAATGATTCCTAAAGTCTCCTCCAGTTCCATGATTCTGTTTATAAATCTGTCCTATAAATCTGTTTCACTCTCTAGGTCCACCCTGTCTGGCTTTCTCCGATCTGCTTCTGTCTGATGGGCTCACTCTGTGCACACAGCATCTGTGTGAGGCCTGCACTTCTGCAGTTCCACCAAGGAGACAAAGGGGAGGGGTGCTCGAGCTATCAGCAATGCTTTAGAGGGGTCCCTGCAAGACGGTGAGACAAAGGGGAGGGGTGCTCGAGCTATCAGCAATGCTTTAGAGGGGTCCCTGCAAGACGGTGAGACAAAGGGGAGGGGTGCTCGAGCTATCAGCAATGCTTTAGAGGGGTCCCTGCAAGATGGTGAGACAGGACATGATGCCAAGATGGCTGAGGTCCAGGATCTCCCCAGTAAACGCGGGCCAGAGATTCCAGGACCCAAGGTCATTGCACCTCCACACCTCCAGGGGATCCCTACAAAGAAGCTGATGACAACACAAGTTTCTAGAACACCAAGGGTGGAGGCTCAGCTTGGGCATCTGAATGCCTGGATCTCGCTGTCCATGCCCTCCATACACACACTGCCATCCAGGGTCTCAGCTCCTTAAGTGTGCAAAGCAGGAGCATGTGCACCAGCCCAGCTCTCCCTCCCTCTCCTGAGGCTTTACCCGAGGGCACCTGGGCTGGGGAAAGGACCCTGGGAGGCCATAGAGGAAGCAGAATCCCTCCCCAAGCAATAGCGGGCAGTGCGGAGAGGGGGTAAGCACAGAGAAGAGATGAACCTGACCAAGGAGGTGCTGCTAGCTGCCAGGAGGGAGATCTCCACTCCCTTCTCACCCTCTTGCCCATTCCAGCAGGCCCCTTGCTAGAAGGACTTCACTGAGGAGCCCACATGTACCAGATTTCCCCATGTATAAGACGCACCATTTTTTCAAAAAAATGTGGGGTCTAAAAACTGGGTGAGTCTTATACAGTGGTTGTGGCATTTCAAATGCCATAGATGGAACTGAGGACGAGGCAATATATGAAGGCAGTGATTCATCATCAGACACAGATGAGGACCAACTAAGTGGATGGGAGTTCTGACAGTGATGAGGAGTTGTATGAATTTTATGATGAATAAAACTTGAGTTCAATAACTATGTAATACATTTTTTTTTCAAACTTCAGGCCCCCAAATTAAAGTGATCTTATACACGGGGAAAAATGGTAGGTGTCTTAGAGCAGAGAACAGAGTTGTAAACACAGAATAAGGGGACATGCCCTGGGCAGGAAGGGAAGGGACCAATGTTGAGATGCTGGAGGGCCCAGGATTAAGAGTGCGCAAGGACAAGGGTGAGTTGGGGCTCCTTTTCCTTGCCATAAGCTCTGCTTCCTTCCTTAACAAAGCCTTGGTCTTCCCGTCAGGTTAGCAGTGCCAGCCTTCCCCCATTCTCACCCCTGCTCTTCTATCCCCAACCCCAAGGCTCCTGCCTTCACCTCCCTTCGCTGCCTCCTGAGCACAGACTTTGCCGCCCAGCCCTTCCAGCACCTCCAGTAGCTGTATTTCTCGGTTCACCTCCTCTTCCACCAAGCCCCCTTTTAGCCTCTCCCCTTTCACCCCCCATTGCAAGGGTCGCCCCCTGCCCATGCCATTGCTTCCCTGCCCCTGCCCATGTAGACCGCTTAGCACTCCAGATGTAGCAGCCGACCAAGAAGGGCGGGCGCGGTGGCTGTTGCTTTTCTGGGATATTCTTAGCCTGTCTGGGGGCTGGAGCTGGAACCAGCGTTTCCATCTCAACCAGGCAGTTGGCTGCAGGGAAGCTGCTGCTCTGGCTGAGTCTTTATCTAGTCCTTGGTCCGTTCCCTGTCCTCCTCTGTCTCAGTCCCACTCTGTGAGCCCAGACCCTCCATGAGTCCTGCCTTCCCATCCCTGCATCCAGGCGTAGGGCGGGGGGGGACCCTCTGCCCTGGCCTAGTGCCAGTGAGTTCTGAAAACCCTGCTCTCGGAGACTCCTGGAGAAAGAGAAAGGCCTTCAAGTCTAGTTTGGACGTGCCTGGGTCCACACACAGAGATCCTTCGCCTCTACACTTCCAGGCTCACTTCCATCTGGTCCCCAAGAAACCCTGCACGGAACCTGGGCCCAAGACTCTAGCCATGACCCTGAGAGCCTTGCTTATCTTGACTTCTTGGGAATCACTCGGGGTCCCTGAAGTTCCAGGGGCTGCCTCCTGAGAGAGGCTGAGCCTGGGCGGGGGTCCAGTCCTTCTCTGGGACTGAACAAGGAACTCACCGGCCCAGATCCCTTGTTAACGGAGGGAGGGGCCAGAAGGAGATCTGACTCCTTCACAAACAGCACAGAAAATGTTTGTCTTTTTAAAAGAGACAGACAGTGTGGGGATCTTTTTTTTTTTAAATTATTTATTTATTTATTTGTTTACTTTTTTAGATTTTATTTATTCATTTTTATTAGAGAGGGGAGGAGGGGGAGAGAGAGAGAAGGGGGAGGAGCAGGAAGCATCAACTCCCATATGTGCCTTGACAAGGCAAGCCCAGGGTTTTGAACCGGCAACCTCAGCATTCCAGGTCGATGCTTTATCCACTGTGCCACCACAGGTCAGGCCCAGTGTGGGGTTCTTATGTGAATTGTGAAGTCACACAGATCTGGGTTCAAATCCAGTCCCTCCACTTATGAGCGGGGAGATGTTTCTTAAATCTTCTGAAGGCTATAAAAGTGGACCATCATAGAGTTGTTGTAAGATTTTATTTAATCGCACAATGCTTGAATATTACACGTGCTTGGGTTAAAAAAAAATGTTATTACAAATTATATTATTATTTTTACACAGCAAGGAAGCTTTGCTTGACCTGTACCATTAGCATGTTTTGTTTCTTACTAGAACATTCTTCATTAATGGGCAGGATATAATTAAACATTCTTTTTGTTTGGTTTTTAGGACCCGATGTATAGCTGTCCTTTCTTCTTGCCTGTTGTGCCGGAAGCCATTGCTCCTCAGACTGCTCCTGGGGGTTGTTTGCTTTGACTCCTGAGGTCACGGAGACCTGACAGCACATCAGACACCAGTCCCTGGCTCTGGTCCACCACAGGCCCGTTCACTCTGTGAACTGCCGTGTACCTGCTCTGTGCCACACCACGCTGGCCCCCACTCGCTGGCCCCCGGGGGCATGCTCTAGCCACTCATCACACACCTGCTGTCTCTCCAAGGCTCCAGGGAGTCCATGGAGGGTTAGTTCTGCTTTTCAAGGGCTTTGAGAAATTGTTCTGAGAAAATTTTAAGTCAACTTTAGCAAATTGTATTCGAGGAACCTGTAGCCTACAAGGTACTGGGACTATGAAAAGGTATGAAGTAGGGCTCCCACCTTCAAAGAATGATAGCGATATGGAAAAATAACAATATAGCAGTACATTGATCAGTGCCCTATGATTGGGTAGAGGATCGGATTGGATGATTTGGCTAATCCTGCCCATCCCCCTCCACCTTCCACCTTGCAGCTAATCCATCTCCACCTTGTCCTGAGTTCTCACTAGTAAGCAACCACTAGCAGGAAGTTAAAATCAATTTTTAACTGAGATCCAGCTCCTCGACCTGGTAGTATGCCCTCTCTAGTCCGTGGCCCTTCCTGCCTGACCCCAAGCTGTGACGGTGGTAACGGCCTTTCCCAAGGCACAGCCAGGCCTCAGCGACTCCCTGCACACATGACAGAATCTTGCCCTCTGAGTGCGAGAGTTAATGAGTGACTGCTTGTGTGAAGAACCCTGGTGGGCCTGCTTACTGGCCCAATGTCTCAGTTGGATAGGAGCCACTTCAGTTTATCAGCTATTTGTCCAGGATTAGGGAAGGTTAAGAACGGGCTTTGAAACAGGTTCATTAATTTAGACTTTCTTCTCCTTAATTTCAAAATATAAAGACAATTCTTCATTTTTACCTCCTTTGAGTAAAAAAGGCAATTCTACTCTTATAAGCTAGAGCCACACATATACTCACTTTTGATTTTGAGTAGGAAGCAGAGAATGAGGAAGTTGTCCATGACATTAATTAGTAGTTCCTAAACTACTCTGCCCAGCATAACCACCTGGGGGGACTTAGATTTTATTTATTCATTTTAGAGAGAGGAGAGACAGAGAGAGACAGACAGGAGGGGGGAAGAGCAGGAAGCATCAACTCCCATATGTGCCTTGACCAGGCAAGCCCAGGGTTTTGAACAGGTGACCTCAGCATTACCAGGGCAACGCTTTAGTCACTGTGCCACCACAGGTCAGGCCTAAAGTTATCCTTTCTTTAAGTGGGCTCAAGGTGGCATCACTATCAGATGTTAAGATGGAGAACACTCTGGGAGACGGCTAGATCCCAGCTGTTCTTTCTGTTGCACACCACTGTTGTTGCTAAGGCTGGGCATGCAGCCTCCCCGTGGTAAGAGAAACTTAATTTGCCTGTGGGAAGCCACTTCTCCCACACTCCAAATCCATGTGGTCTACCTGAGGCCAACCCCGTCCTAGACCCCAACGGTGGATTCTGGACCTGGACCTGACCGGCTACCATCCTGGGCACAGTGAATCAGGGCTGGGCTGGGGACCCAAACCAGTCCAGTTACACTCAGTTCCTGGAGTTTTACTGGAACTGCTGGAAAGAGGTGCTTTCCTTTCTCAGGTTGCTCAGCTGGTCGGATGGAAGCCTAGAGACCCTGGTGACTCTTCGGCCCTCACATGGACAGAGACCATCTGAACCAATACCCAGGAAAACAGAGTCAACAGATGGAAAAAGAGATTCCTGGGGTAATTTTAGGTCCTGAACGCAGTTGGGCTTGAGGAAGGTGTACGGGCCAATAAACGCTCCCCTCCCCAATTTTTTTCTAATTGTAAGGCAATTTGAGTTGCTAATCTAATATTTGCAAGCAAAAAAGTTCTAATAGAATTTCATGACTGGAAATTTTTCTTCTGAAACTGTATCCATAACTTTAGAGAAGTATATGTTTGGTCTTGGTGACTGAGAAGGGTGGTCTCTCACGTGTGACTATCAGTGAAGGGACTGATTCTGGAAAGGACACTATTGACCAACAAGCTGGGTTCTGGCCCCTACGCCTCTTTCCTGTTGGATTCCTCAAACCTGTCTGTCCAAACCATAGCTGGTGATAGGAGTTCTTTTTCAGGTCTCATGCCCTGTCATCCGAGTGAAAGCTTGGGATATGAAAGCCTTTCCCTACGGCCTGCACAACTGTCAAGTCTTCTCTCTGGGCTGCTGCCAGCCTGCGTTCTTTAGGTATCAGCTTCCTGCTCAAATAAGAAATCTGATGCTTCACCCTCCATTATGCTTCTGAATCAAGTTTGCCCCCAACCAGTGTAAGAGGGGGCTGTGGCCACACAGAACCATTTGTTATTATCAGGGCCATTAGCTCGGTGTCTCTGGAGGACAGGCACGGAGGCGGGTTTGAGCTTTAAGCTGACCCAGGGTTCTTGTCCAGGACTCCAGAGCTCCTACTCTGGCCTGTCTTTGGGGAGCTCTCTCAGGAGAGTGGCTGGAGCTCCAGTCAAACCAAAATTTTCAGTTACAACATGGTTCATATGTGTCTTTCCTTTTTTTTAACTCCAAGACTGTTTACTTTCAAATAGTTTGTGGATTATTCTGCAGTGGAACAATATTTTCCTATCCTACTGTTCTCCAGATATACAATCTTGATGATAATTCTATAAATACTTGGACATCCATTCATAATTCATTTTTCTTTTTTTTAAATTTTTTATTTATTGTTTTACAGAGACAGAGAGTGAGTCAGAGAGGGATAGACAGGGACGGAGAGAGATGAGAAGCATCAATCATTAGTTTTTCACTGCACATTGCAACACCTTAGTTGTTCATTGATTGCTTTCTCATATGTGCCTTGACCACGGGCCTTCAGCAGACCGAGTAACCCCTTGCTGGAGCCAGCGACCTTGGGTTCAAGCTGGTGGGATTTTGCTCAAACCAGATGAGCCCGTGCTCAAATTAGCTACCTCGGGGTCTCGAACCTGGGTAGTCTGCATCCCAGTCCGACGCTCTATCCACTGCGCCACTGCCTGGTCAGGCTCATTTTTCTTTCTTTCTTTTTTATTAAGTGAGAAGCAGGGAGGCAGAGACAGACTCCTGCAAGTGTCTCAACTGAGATCCACCCAGCAAGCCCCTACCAGGCGATGCCAGGCTGGACCACAGTTCTGTTGCTTGGCAACCAAGCCAGTTTAGTGCCTAAGGCTGAGGCCATGGAACCATCCTCAGCACCCAGGGCCAATTTTGCTCACCATTCAAGCGATGGCTGCGGGAGGAGAAGAGAGAGAGAGAGAGAGAAATGGGGGTGGGGTTGGAGAAGCAGATGGTCGCTTCTCCTGTGTGCCCTGACCTGGAATCGAACCTGGGACTTCCATACGCCGGGCCTACATTCTACCGCTGAGCCAACCAGCCAGGGCCCATAATTCATTTTTCTATTCATTTATTTGCTTCAAATATTTGAATATAAAATTTTTTTTTTCTTTCTTTCCTTTCTCTCTCTCTCTCTCTCTCTCTCTCTCTCTTTCTTTCTTGTTAAATTAAATCCGACTTCTAGCCCAATCATACTGCAGTGGAAGGAATTCAATCTTAGTTTTTATGGAGACTCCATCCTCCTTCCAATGGTTACATGATATTTCCTGAAAATAGAAAGTCTCTAGTATAGTCTTTTGGGGGAACTAGTTGTCCAAGTCTGAAGGGCCCCTCAAAGTCTGACATCTCTACTGTTTCTAGGCTGTGACCGAGGTTCAAGAATCTTTTAAATTGTTATGCAACATGTGAGACATACAAAAATGTATAAAAAATTAAACAATATATCTACCACCTAGTTTAAATAAAATACTGCCTTCACACTTTAATCCTCTTATATTCTCCTCCCCAAATCTCTTCCTATCACCAACCCCCCCCCAACAGAATAACCAATATTCTAAATTTGGCATTTATCTTTTCCCTATATTTTAAAATTTTTCTTACTGCATGTGTAGATCCCGATTAAGCAAATATGTGTGTGTTTTATTGCTATCAAAACAATTACCAGACACTTATACATTTAGAGCTTAAACACTATCTATTTCTTAGCTCACTTCTGTAGGTCAGAGGTCCAGACAGGCTTGCTTGGCTTGGTTCTCTGCTTAGAATTTCACAAGGCCAAAATCAAGGGCAGGGCTCTTATTTGGAAGCTCTGGGGAAGAGTCTGCTCCCAGACTCCTTTAAGTTGTTAGCAGTTCCTTGCGGTGGCAGGACTAAATTTCTCCTTTCCTTTGAGACTATCAGCCAGGGATCACTCTTGGCTGCTGAAGGCCACACATTAGTAATTGTGCATAGAATCCTTTTCACACTAGGAATGCCTATTTCTACTTCTGTGGCCAACCGGAGAAAAATTCCTGCTTTTAAAGGGTTCATATTACTGGGTTAGTTAGGCTCACCTAGATAATCTCCCTATTTTAAAGTCAACTGATTAGTAACTTCAATTACATCTGCAAAAGGCCTCTTTGCTACATAACATCACATAATCAAGTATAACATGGGAAAGAGGGACCAAGGAGGCCATCTGTGCATCTAAGTATCTATGAATCTGTGTATCTATCTATGCATTTATGTATCTATCTTTCTCCGTCTATTCCTCTGTTGAGAGAGTTGTTCATATTTTAACTTTATATAAGTAAAGCTATACTATATTAATCTGGAACTCAACTTGTTCATGTTCTCGGGACAGGGCAGAATAAATCAATCAGAAAAAAAGATGGACAACTTAATTTTTTTTTTTTTTTTTTTTTTTGCATTTTTCTGAAGCTGGAAACAGGGAGAGACAGTCAGACAGACTCCCGCATGCGCCCGACCGGGATCCACCCGGCACGCCCACCAGGGGCGATGCTCTGCCCACCAGGGGGCGATGCTCTGCCCATCCTGGGCGTCGCCATGTTGCTACCAGAGCCACTCTAGCGCCTGAGGCAGAGGCCACAGAGCCATCCCCAGCGCCCGGGCCATCTTTGCTCCAATGGAGCCTTGGCTGCGGGAGGGGAAGAGAGAGACAGAGAGGAAGGCACGGCAGAGGGGTGGAGAAGCAAATGGGCGCTTCTCCTGTGTGCCCTGGCCGGGAATCAAACCCGGGTCCTCCGCACGCTAGGCCGACGCTCTACCGCTGAGCCAATCAGCCAGGGCCTTAATTTTTAAAATAGGTAAAATATTTGAGCAAGTGTTTCATAATGGAAATGCCTAAATGGACATTAAGCTTTTGTAAAAGTGCTAAACTTCATTAGATACCACAAAATGTAAATTAAAACTACAGCAAAGGCCCTGGCTGGTTGGCTCAGTGGTAGAGCGTCAGCCTGGCATGCAGGAGTCCCGGGTTCGATTCCCGGCCAGGTACACAGGAGAAGCGCCCATCTGCTTCTCCACCCCTCCCCCTCTCCTTCCTCTCTGTCTCCCTCTTCCCCTCCCGCAGCCGAGGCTCCATTGGAGCAAAGTTGGCCCGGGCGCTGAGGATGGCTCTGTGGCCTCTGCCTCAGGCACTAGAATGGCTCTGGTTGCAGCAGAGCAACGCCCCAGATGGGCAGAGCATCGCCCCCTGGTGGGCATGCCAGGTGGATCCCGGTTGGGTGCATGCGGGAGTCTGTCTGACTGTCTCCCCGTTCCCAACTTCAGAAAAATACAAAATAAATAAATAAATAAATAAATAAATAAATAAATAAATAAATAAATAAATAAATAAAACTACAGCAAGATTCCACTACAAACCATCAAAATAGCTAAAATTAAAAAGACAGAAATAGGCCCTGGCCAGTAATTGATATAAGCACTGTGGAAAACACTTTTGCAATATCTACTAATGCTGAACATATGTGTATTCTGTGACCAAGCGTTTTCATTTCAAGGTTTATACCCAACGGAAATGCACGTACATTCACCATAAGACATTTATTAGAATATGCACAGCAGGGATCTTTGAAATAGTCCCATACTGGAAACAACCCTAATGTCTATGATATTAGTTACCTACTGCTGCATTAAAAAATGACTCTAAAACTCAGTGGCTTAAGATGATAAACATTTATTATCTCACAACCTCTGAGATCAAGAGTTTGGGAGTAGCTTGGCTAGACTGTTCTGGCCCAGGGTCTCCCATAAGGTTATAGTGAACGTTACAAAGACAGGACTGCCATCATTTGGAGACCTGACCCACATCCAAAGTCACTCACATGGAGGTTTGGCCTGAGGATTCAGTTCCCCACTGTGTGGACCTCTCCATTTTATTAATTCCGTTCCCTTACCTTAATTCTTTTCTCAGAGACTTCTAGTTACCGTGTGTTGAGTCTTACTTGCCTATCTTTACTATTTATAATTTTCTCTTTGAATCCTTTTCATCTCTTCTAAAATGTCATTTTAATTTTTAATGTATTTTTTCTTTTCATGTTTATTGATCTTAAGGCATTATCTACTGTATTAATTTACTCTAGTGTTTTTCCAATTTAGCCTTCCCTTCTGAAATTACTTCTTCTTTCATTTCTAATTCTTTTCTGAGTTCTGTCACCTCATTTCAGAATTTCTCTAACTTTGATTTGTTGTTCTTTTATGTGTTGTATTATTTTTAATGGCTTTTATCTTTTTTCTAAATAGTTATGGTTGCAGTTTTTATCTGCTTTGTGGGCATGTCTTTCTGACATGCTTTCTTTGCCTGTAGGTATTATTGTGGTTCTTTTTTTTTATTATTTTCTTATAACTCTGTAATTGATTTGGCCTCAATACTTTTCTTTTGCTTATTTACACATTAAATTAATTTTCCTGAACTTCTAGAGGGAAATGTGGGTCAGGGTAGCTCTTCTAACTACACAGAATATCCTTTCTGTTATTTTCATGTAGTAATAAAAAAATGGCAGCATTCTAAGATTTCTTGGCTGTTCTCACCTTTTCTTTTTCTTTTTTTTCCAAGTGAGAGGAGGGGAGATAGACAGACTCTCGCATGCACCCCGACTGGGAACCACCCAACAACCCCTGGCCCCACTGATGCTCTGCCCATCTGGGGCCATGCTCGCAATGGAGCTATTTTTAGCACCGGAAGCAGAGGCCCCACAGATCCATCCTCAGCATCTGGGAAGATGCACTAGAACCAATCGAGCCATGGCTGCAGGGGGAGAAGAAGAAGAAGGGAAGAATGGAGAGAGGTGGAGAAGCAGATAGCCACTTCTTCTGTGTGCCCTGACCAGGCACTGAACCCAGGACATGCACACCCAAGACACCACAAGTCAGGTGGATGCTCTACCACTGAGCCAACTGGCCAGGGCCTCACCTTTCCATTTATCTGGGCCTTGTCTTGTCTTTATCTTTGTTGTCTCTATCCGGCTCAATTTTTCTTCTCCTAGCTGTTTTTCCTCATGTGGGATCCTGTACCAGCAGGGAGTCCTGATGGCCCATCTCTTGAAACTACACAAGGGCTGGAGCATTCCATTCATTTCCAATCTTGCCACAGGCTGCTTTTACTCACTCACTACTGAATTAGGAAAAACCCCTCCCAATTTCTGCTGCTTTTTCAAATTAACCCCTGAACACGTACTGGTTGTTATGGTGTTCTTCTACTCCCGGTTCCACCAGAAGCTCACTGTTCTCTACTTTCTTCTGCACAGATGCCAATTCAACGCAGTGGTGTTGCCTTGTCCTTGGCCTTTGTATTTTAGGGTTTGTGAAAATACCCTGCCACCTAATTTTGTTGTAAATATTATCCATGGGCTTTTATTTTTATTTTTTTAAGTTGAGGAATAATTGACTAATTAACATTAGTGTCAGGTACACAACATAATGATTTTATATTTCTATACATTGAAAAATGATCACAAAAAGTCTACTTACCATCTATTACCATATATAGTTACATTGTTTTTTGTCTTGTGATGAAGACTTTTTAAAAATTAATTTTAATGGGGTGACATTGATAAATCAGGGTACGTATGTTCAGAGAAAACATCTCTAGGTTATTTTGACATTTGATTATGCTGCATTCCCATCACTCAAAGTCCAATTGTCTTCCGTTACCTTCTATCTGGTTTTCTTTGTGATGAGGACTTTTAAGATTTACTCTCTTGCCTGACCAGGTGGTGGCACAGTGAATAGAGCATCAGACTGAGATGCGGAGGACCCAGGTTTGAAGCCCCAAGGTCGCCAGCTTGAGCAAAGGCTCATCTGGCCTGAGCACTTGCTCACCAGGTTGAGTGTGGGGTTGCTGGCTTGAGTGTGGGATCATAGACATGACCCCATAGTCGCTGGCTTGAAGCCCAAGGTCGCTGGTTTCAGCAAGGGGTCGCTCGGACTGCACTCTGCTGTAGCCCCCCAGTCAAGGCACATATGAGAAAGTAATCAATGAACAACTAAGGTGCCACAACAAAGAGTTGATGCTCTTCATCTCTCTGCCTTCCTGTCTGTCTGTCCCTATCTGTCCTTCTCTCTGACTCTGTCAAAAAAAAAAAAAAAAAGATTTACTCTCTTATAAACTCAAATATGCAATGTAGTATTATTAACTATAGTCACAATGCTGTACATTACACCCCAGGACTTATTTTATAACTTGAAGTTTGTACCTTTAGTTACCTTCACCCGTTTCCCACCCACCCACCCATCCCCGTATCCATGAGGTTTTCTGTTTTGTTTTGGTTTGCTTCTTTTGCTTTTAGATTTTACATACGAGATCATATAGTATTTTTTCTCTGACTTATTTTCCTTAGCAAAATGCCCTCAAGGGGACCTCAAGGTCCATCCAAAAAAAAAAAAATGGTCCATCTATGTTGTCATAAATAGCAAGAGTCCATTTTTCAGTGGCTGAGCAGTATTTATAAATATATATTTCTATTACATATAAAATTGTTCATATATTTATATAATTTTATATAATATATATATCACATTTCTTTATCCATTCACCCATCAATGGCTACTGTAAGTAATATCAATGAACATCTTTTTGAATTAGTGTTTTCATTTTCTTCAAGTACCCGAAGTAGAATTGCTGGATCACATATGGTAGTTCTAATTTCAACTTTTTGAGGAACCTCCATACTGTTTTCCATAGTGGCTGAACCAATATACATTCCTAATAGTGCATAAGGACTGCCTTTTCTCCATATCCTCATCAACACTTGTTTTTTTTTTAAGATTTTATTTATTGTTTTATAGAGAAAGGAGGTTGGTGGGGAGACCAAGAACTTTCAACTCATACTTTCTTCACTTTAGTTGTTTATTGATTACTTATTGTATGTGCCTTGACCGGGCAAGCCCAGGGTTTTGAACCAGTGACCTCAGTGTTCCAGGTCACTTTATCCACTGAGCCACCACAAGCCAGGCAACACTTGTTATTTCTTATCTTGTTGATGACAGCCACTCTAATAGGTGCAAGGTAATCTCTCATTGTGGTTTTGATTTGCATTTCCCTGATGATCAGTGATGTCAAGTACCTTTCCGTGGCCCTGTTGGCCATCTATAGGTCTTCCTGGGAAAAATGTTACTTCAGATCCTCAGCCCATTTTTTAATCTTACTGTTTTTATTTTGGTTTTGTTATTGAGTTGAGTTCTTTGTACGTATATTCTGGATATTAACTCATCAGGTATGATTTGCAAATATTTTCTCCCAGTTGATAGGTTGTCTTTTTATTGTTGATGACTTCCTTTGCTGAGCAGAAGCTTTTTAGTTAGATGTAGTCCCACTTTAATTTTTGCTTCTGTTGCCTTTGCTTTTGGTGTCAAACCTAAATAAAATATCATCACCAAGACCAATGTCAAAGAGCTTACTGTCTGTGTTTTCTTCTAGGAGTTTTACGACTTCAAATCTTACATTCAAGTCTTTAATCCATTTTGATCTAATTTTTGTGTGTGGTGTGAGTAGTTTCATTCTTTTGCATGCAGCTGACCAGTTTTCCATGGGCTTTTAGTTTTGCTATCTAGTTGTCCTGTTTTTGTGTAGGCATTTATAGTAAAACACTATGTCTCTGCCACAGCTATCTGCACAGAACTCTAGTATTCTGTATCCTCTTGTGGATGGTCACTGAGTGTGTTCACTTTGTACAATTGAGCTGTGACCTTCATATTTGTGCACTGTGTTGTATGTGTATTATAAATCAACAGTTTACCCCTATATTGTAGTTCTCCAGAGAAACAAAACCAATAGGGTGTGTGTGTGTGTGTGTGTGTGTGTGTGTGTGTGTGTGTGTGTGTGTGTGTATAGAGAGATGGAAAGACAAAGAGAGAAAAAGAGAGATTTTTAAAAAAAAATTTTATTGTGTTAACCTGGATTCAAGTGTCTCACTCAATATAATTCCCTTACCCCACCCCCAAGAGAGATTTCTCTTAAAGAATTGGCTTCTATAATCATGGAGCCTGGCAAGTCCAAGATCTCCAGGAAAGACAGGCAGGCTGGAGGCCCGGGGAAGAGCAGAGATCGAAGGACAAGTGTGAAGGCTGCTTTACAATTTGTCATCTCTTATAAAAAGAAATTTAATTTGAACTTATACATGAAAATCAGACATGCTAAATAACTTAATTAGACCACTGGAACACTCCATAGAGGACTTGAATTCTTCCAACCCCATTTTCCATGAATGGAAATGCTCTGCCCCTTGCTTTTTTCATTTGACAATACATAATTCCCAACAGGACATAAAGAACTACCTTATTCTTTGTTTTCTTTTTAGACTGAAAAGTGTCCCATTTTACAGAGATGTAATTTACTTAACCAATATCCTCTTGATGAGCATTTAATTTGTTTCCAGTCTTTTGCTATTACAAACAATGATATGATGGATACTTGTGCATAAGTTATTTCACATATGAAATAAACTCCTAACAGTGAAATTGCTGGGTCACAAGATACATGCAGCATTTATATATATATATATATATATATATATATATATATATATATATATATATATATATATATATATATATTTATTTATTTATTATTATTTTTTTTTTTGCATTTTTTTTTCTGAAGTTGGAAACGGGGAGGCAGTCAGACAGACTCCCGCATGTACCCGACTGGGATCCACCTGGCATGCCCACCAGGGGGCGATGCTCTGCCCATCTGGGGCATTGCTCTGCAACCAGAGCCACTCTAGAGCCTGAGGCAAAGGCCATGAAGCCATCCTCAGCGCCCGGGCCAACTTTGCTCCAATGGAGCCTTGGCTGCAGAAGGGGAAGAGAGAGACAGAGAGGAAGGAGAGGGGGAGGGGTGGAGAAGCAGATGGGCACTTCTCCTGTGTGCCCTGGCTGGGAATCAAACCCGGGACTCCTGCACGCCAGGCCGACACTCTACCACTGAGCCAACCAGCCAGGGCCAGCATTTATAATTTTGATTGATGTTGCCAATCTGCCTTCCTTACAGGTTGTACCAATTTAAACCTCCCCCAATGATGTAAATAGCAACACTATACGTCTTTTTGACACTTAGAGTAGAAAAATTATGGCAGGAGTCTGAATGGTTTCTGAGGAGCAACACTAGATGGGTTGCATATCAACTCAGTCATTTTAACTGGTAGCAACATAAGACTCAATCCTCCTTTGCAGTAAGTCATTAATTCTTGTGGACTCTCCCACCACACCAACGGTGCCAGGTTGCCATCAGCAGTCCATATTTCAGAACTTAACACCTGTAATTTGGTCATTCTACCCATAAACAACTAGATGTCTTTTCTACCCTCTCTATCTAGCTATCTCCTGTCCTCCCTCAGAACCACTTGCAATGTCTTCTCCTCCATCAAACATTACCCGACTCAGTCACTCTACAGAATTTTGTTCACACCTTCATCATAGCACAAATCACCTGGAAAATAATTATCCTCATACCTGACTGTCTCCCAGGCTGAGCTCCTCAAGGATAGAAAGCTCATCTTTCTTCATCTTTGGGCCAGCACCTCTTCATGTGGCACCTGGCACAGACAAGGTTCACAGTAAAGGCTTGCTGAAGTGAAATTAGCCAAGGGCACATTTTCATAGTACCCAGCGGCAAATGTAACAGTGCTTCTCTTTTTCCTTTTCTGGTGCTGTTGATCAGACGTTCAAAACTACAGAGCCTTCTATTTCTTTGTATATGTTTCTGGACTTTCTCCTTCTCCTGGAATTGGTTCTGTTCTCTGCTGTGTCCTTGATACCTACAACACTGCCTGGGAGACAACAAGCATTCATAAATAAATTTTGAATGAGTTGATGTCTCTAATCAGAAGAACAACTACAGTGCGGCTGGGATTTTTTCTTTTGTCTTTTTTTTGCCTGTTTGCCGTGAAGATGAGTAACACTATTAACCAACTTGACCTAATTGACATTTATAAACCACTCTTCTCAACAACACCAACATACACATTCTTTTCAGTTGGATATATAGGACTGCAGCTTAGCAGAGCCATCTATGTAGGAAACAGACTTGAAAGTCATTAGCTTAAAAATGGTAATTAAAGCCTTGGGAGTGAAAGCAAAGAGTGTGGAGGGTGAGAAGGGAGGATGCTCACATAATGGAAGGAAGAGGACCCAGCAGAGCAGCCTGAGGAGCAATCAGAAAAATAGGAGAATGAGTGTGGGTGTTATCATGACTACATGAACAATGTTTCATTCAGCGAATGGTCCACAGAGTCAAATCTGCATTTATACATTCAACTAGAAAGCCCGGCGGTCATACGAAATGACTGCTGTTCTAGATATTATAAATTGTAATTAAAATGATTTGTGCAGGCCCTGGCCGGTTGGCTCAGCGGTAGAGCGTCGGCCTGGCGTGCGGGGGACCCGGGTTCGATTCCCAGCCAGGGCACATAGGAGAAGCGCCCATTTGCTTCTCCACCCCCACCCCCTCCTTCCTCTCTGTCTCTCTCTTCCCCTCCCACAGCCAAGGCTCCATTGGAGCAAAGATGGCCCGGGCGCTGGGGATGGCTCCTTTGCCTCTGCTCCAGGCGCTAGAGTGGCTCTGGTCGTGGCAGAGCGAAGCCCCGGAGGGGCAGAGCATCACCCCCTGGTGGGCAGAGCTTCGCCCCTGGTGGGCGTGCCGGGTGGATCCCGGTCGGGTGCATGCGGGAGTCTGTCTGACTGTCTCTCCCCGTTTCCAGCTTCAGAAAAATATCAATACAAAAAAAAAAAAAAGATTTGTGCAAAGGTGTCTGCTAATTCAAACTGAATTACCCAGGGCAGGCGGTGAGGACGCCCCTTTGCTTACTGCCCCACGGGGTTTCCCCCTTCTACTTGCTTAATTGCTTAAAGTAGAGTGCAATGAAGGAAACCACTGGCGGTACATTTCTTAAGAGCAACCAATAGCTCAATAAATAAAGGTGATTTAAATAATAAAATGTTAATTCACATGTCAAAGATCTCTTTGTACATAACATTTGTGTAGATCTTTCCATCATTTTTAAGCTCGCCTTGCAGAGGACCATCAATTATTTTTAATTTTACGTCCGTTCTTTCACGAACTCTTGAACAGGCAACATAAAGTTGACTGTGTCCAAATGCAGGCTCAGGTAAAAAAATGCCAACACGCTTAAGTGTTTGGCCCTGAGACTTATTGATGGTCATAGCAAAGGCAAGTTTTACAGGAAATTGTCTACATCTCAATTGAAACGACAACCCTGTTTGAGATGGAGCCAAATCAATTCTTGGAATGACATATATTTCACCTTTAGAGGAGCCAGTCAAAGACTTAGCTATTATGACATTATTTTTCAATTGGAGAACCTCTAGTTTTGTACCATTGCAAAGACCCCTTCTGGTGTTAAGATTTCTTAACAGCATAATAATTGCTCCAATCTTTAACCTCAATTTGTGAGGTGGCATGCCAGAAGGCGGGACTATTTGAATGCCGTGGCAACTTCACCCCACTGGCTAGTACAGTTACGCAAGCAACCAATAAGCTATCGGCGACAAACAGACACTTAAGCCGCATATAATAAAGATAAGTCAGCGCACCTTCTACATAGCAGGCACTATGCAAGGGGCTGGGACGCAATGGGAAAAAAAGCAAATTTGTACCCAACTCTTGTGGAGCTTACAGTCTACAGGGAAAGATAATCAAATAAATCTCAAAATAAATTTGTAATTACTGAGATGGTTTTGTGAGAGCATATATCAAAGGTAAAGCTATCTTCCCTGAGGAAGTGACATTTGAGCTAGATCATGACAGAGGGCACTAGATAGATAAAAGACTAAAACCAGAAGCAACAAAAGAAAAGACAGATAAATTGGACTTCATCAAAATTAGAAACTTTTGTGCTTCAAAGGATGCCATTAAGAAAGGGAAAAAAGACAACCTAAGCAAAGAAAATATTTGTAAAACATGTATCTGACAAGGGACTTGTATGTAGACTAAATTAAGAACTCCTAAAACTCAGTAATAAAAATACAACCCAATTTACAAATGACAGAGGACTGAATAGACACTTATCCAAATAAGATATATAAATAACTAATAAACATGTGGAAGTATGCTCAAAATCATTTGCATTACGGAAATGCAAATCAAACCTAAATTAGGTACCACGGGCTTCTTCTTTCACTTAGCATAACATTTTCCAAAATGTTATGTACCAAAATTATGGTTATAATAACACTTTTAAAATGGAAAATAACAAGTATTCATGAGTGTATTAGTTTGCTACAGCTGCCATAAACCAAGTGGCTTAAACAACAGAAATTTATGGTCTCATAATTTTGGAGGTCTTAAAAGATAAACTGAGGCATATTAAAGTTTATTTGAGCAACATTGATTTGAATTGGGCAGCATCCAATATAGGAGATAAAAAGGAGCTCCAAAGAGATGTATAAAATGAAACACCTTTATATGCAGAAAGAAGCAGGAATGAGAAATTTATACTAGGCAAAAAGTAGGTTGGTTACTGCAGTTATTTTCTTTTAGTTTAGGGGGTGAACGGCAGGGGTCTATCTGGCATCCTACCTAACTAGTGCTGATCAGGTGATTCCTGATTAACTGGTTTAATATTTTATTTCTGTGAGAGTTGAAATTAATTAAGTCTTGGTTTGGTGACATGAAGCTTAGCATAAGTGACTCCACTTTGAGCCTGTTGTCTTGCTTTTATTTATTTATTTATTTATTTATTTTCATTTTTCTGAAGCTGGAAACGGGGAGAGACAGACAGACTCCCGCATGCGCCCGACCAGGATCCACCCGGCACGCCCACCAGGGGCGACGCTCTGCCCACCAGGGGGCGATGCTCTGCCCATCCTGGGCGTCGCCATGTTGCGGCCAGAGCCACTCTAGCGCCTGGGGCAGAGGCCACAGAGCCATCCCCAGCGCCCGGGCCATCTTTGCTCCAATGGAGCCTTGGCTGCGGGAGGGGAAGAGAGAGACAGTGAGGAAAGCGCGGCGGAGGGGTGGAGAAGAAAATGGGCGCTTCTCCTGTGTGCCCTGGCCGGGAATCGAACCCGGGTCCTCCGCACGCTAGGCCGACGCTCTACCGCTGAGCCAACCGGCCAGGGCTGTTGTCTTGCTTTTAAAATAGGCTGTTAAGTCTGAAATCAAAGTGTCAGTAGGGCCGTGCTCCTTCCAAAGGTGCTGGAAAGAATCTGTTCCAAGCCCCTCTCCCAGCTTTTGGTAGTTCCTTGGCTTGTGGCGGCAAAACTCCAATCTTCACTTGGTGTTCTCCCTGAGTGTGAGTCTCTGTGTCTAGATTTCCCCTTTTTATAAAGGACACCAGTCATACTGGATTGAGGGCCCAACCTATTTCAATATGCCCTCATCTTAACTAATTGCATCTGCAATGGCCTTATTTCCAAATAAATTTACATTATGCAGCACTTGGGATTAGAACTTTAACATAAATTTTGGAGGGACACAATTCAACCCATAACAGTAAGGGTATGAAGAAATTGGAACCTTCATACGGTGCTGGTGGGAGCATCCAATGGTGCAGCCACTTTGAAAAAAACAGTTGGGCTAGTTCTCAAAATATTAAACATAGAGTTACCATGTGATCTAGCAATTCTACTCCTAAGTAGTCAACCAAGAAAAGAAAAACATACGTTCATACAAAAAACTTTTACAAGGAGTCCTCGGGTTGCAATACAGTTCTGTTCCTACGATAATGATGTAATCTCAATTTTGGTGTAAGTTGAAACACACCCTAGTCTAAGTCACTTACCTATCCTAACACAGTTGTAAAATCATAGTCTAGAACATAAAAACATAACTAAGCTACAGAAAAAGGAAAAGAACATAAATATATTGTATTGTATTAACAGAAAAAATGGGTGTAAAAAAATTCCTTCCCTTTATTCCTGTGGTTGGCTTGCACACTGGAAGGGGCATTGCAAGGTGGGAGAGAGTGACCTATTGGGAGGAGGAAGCTGGAGAGGCAGGAGAACCTGCAGAAAGTGCTGGAGACACTGGGTCAGGTGAATCAGGGTTGCCTAAGGGACATGCAGGACACGCTGGATGATTCTACCTGTACTGCAGTGTTTCATCTCGAGAAACAGCTGATATAGAGGGTAACGGATATATTGCAGGCCTTTCTACCATCTTAAAGAATTGTTCCAGGCTAGTCTGGAAGGTTGATGACTTCTTCTCTCCAAAATCTGCCTATAGCATTGCAAGGCATCCGTAACAGCTCTGTAGACTTGACTGAACTGTCATCGCTAAGGGTCTCAGCCTGAAATTTTGCCAACCCATCCTCTACCATAGAAAAACCTTCTGCCAAGCCCTCAGTAGTAAATCCCTTGGGTTCTGGGGTTTCTATCTCTTCCTCTTCAATCAGCTGCTGCTCCGGCTGAATGAGGTCCTCAGCAGACAGCTCCTCTCCATGTGATGCCAGTAGCTCTGTGACATCCATTGTGATGGCTTTCCTCTTCTTCGAAGCACTACCATATGAAGTCTCTGACTTCCTTTTAGGAGTCATGATAAGGGCCAAAAAGTCACCAAACAAAGCAACATAAATGGAACACTTGCGCTTTTTAAAGTCAGAAATAGCAAGTTAGGTAAGCATACTAGGGGACAGCAACTCCCTCACTCATGCGCCACAGTACTGCGTACTCTTCTGCCACACAAAATCAAACTACCTCGACCACGAAGTCTGTAAGTAGGATGCTAATGGCATAAGCCAAAACACTCATGTCTGAATTTTTTAAAGTTTTTACAGGAGTGAGTATTTGTAAACTTGAAACGTCACATGTCAATACTGTTGTAACCCGAGGACCCCGGTACACATATATTCATAGCAAAATTATTCATAATAGTCAAAAGGTAAAAACAACCCAAATATCCTTCAATTTATGAATGACTATACAAAATGTGGTATATCATACCACAGAATACTATTATTTGGCAATAAAGAGAAATAAAGTACTTAAATTTACACAATTTAAGTACATGTCAATTACATCTCAATTTAAAAAAGAAACAGGAGCCTGACCAGGCGGTGGCGCAGTGGATAGAGCGTCAGACTGGGATGCAAGGACCCAGGTTCGAGACCCTGAGGTTGCCAGCTTGAGTGCGGGTTCATCTGGTTTGAGCAAAAGCCTACCAGCTTGAACCCAAAGTCACTGGGTCCAGCAAAGGGTTACTCGGTCTGCTGAAGGCCCGTGGTCAAGGCACATATAAGAAAGCAATCAATGAACAACTAAGGTGTTGCAATGCGCAATGAAAAACTAATGATTGATGCTTCTCATCTCTCTCTGTCCCTGTCTATCCCTCTCTCTGACTCACTCTGTCTCTATAATAAATAAATAAATAAATAAATAAATAAATAAATAAATAAATAAATAAAATTAAAAAAGAAAAAGGAAATAAAGTACTGATATATGCTTCTGCGTGGCAGCATAGATGAACCTTGGAAATGTTATGCTAAGTGAAAGAAGCCAGTAACAAAATATATGATTCCATTTATAATGTCCAGAATATGCAAATTTATACAGACAGAAAGTGGTTGCCTAGGGCAGGGAAGATTTGCGGGGGTGAGGGAGTGACTACTAGTGAGTACAGAATTTCTTTCTAGGGGGATAAAAATGTTCTAAAATTACTGTGATGTTGTACAACTCTGCATATACAAAACTGAATTGTATGCTTTAAATGGGTAAATTTCATGGTACATGAATTGCATCTCACTCAATAAAGCTGTCATTTGAAATATATAAATAAATAAATAAACTCCTTACCATGAAAGAAAAATTTAAAAAGGGGAACAACATTTCAGCAAATACCAATCACCAGAAGGTAAGCTCCAGAATGGCATCAATCTTTGCTTGTTTTGTTTGCTGTCATATCTCCAGCACCAAAACAATGTTGGGAAAATAGTATGCATAAGCAAAATAGTATGTGTGTGTGTTTGCACATATATGGGCATGCACACACGTACACACATACTGGTGACAATATGTAAACATATACGTTAGTATGATAAAATAGTATATATGCCGTTCATATATATATATATTTTTTAAATTTATTCATTTTTAGAGAGGAGAGAGAGAGAGGGAGAGAGAAAGAGAGAGAGGAGAGAGAGACAGGGGGGAGGAGCTGGAAGCATCAACTCCCATATGTGCCTTGACCAGGCAAGCCCAGGGTTTCGAACTGGTGACCTCAGCATTTCCAGGTCGACGCTTTATCCACTGCGCCACCACAGGTCAGGCAACAGTTCATATATATTTATATGCAATGGGTGAAAAAAATGAATATATGCAAAAGCTTTGTAACCAGGAAGAGCGCGTGACTCACTGGAGAAATGAAAGATCAGTGTGTGTGACTGGGATGACCTGGAGAGGACTGGGTCTGACCAGGCAGGTCAGATTTGGATCTGAATCCTGAAAGCAATGGAGAGCTTCCGAAGGATTTTAAATGGATGTGGATCAGATTTATATTTTAAAAGAATACTTGCCTGACCAGGAAGTGGTGCAGTGGATAGAGCATCGGACTGGGATGCAGAGAACCCAGGTTCGAGACCCCAAGGTCACCAGCTTGAGCGCGGGTTCGTCTGGCTTGAGCAAAAAGCTCAACAGCTTGTACCCAAGGTCACTGGCTCGAGCAAGGGGTTACTCGGTCAGCTGAAGGCCCACGGTCAAGGCACATGTGAGAAAGAAATCAATGAACAACTAAGGTGTCGCAACAAAAAACTGATGATTGATGCTTCTCATCTCTCTCCGTTCCTGTCTGTCTGTCCCTATCTGTCCCTCTCTCTGACTCTCTGTCCCTGTAAAATAAATAAATAAATAAATAAATAAATAAATAAATAAATAAATAAATAAAACTTGTAAAAAAAAAAAAAAAAGAGTACTTGCCTGACCGGGCAGTGGCAAAGTGGATAGAGCATCAGTCTGGGACACGGAGGACTCAGGTTCGAGGCCCCGAGGTCGCCAGCTTGGGCGCAGGATCATCTGGTTTGAGCAAGGCTCACCAGCTTGAGTCCCAGGTCGCTGGCTTGAGCAAGGGGTCACTTAGTCTGCTCTAGCCCCCTCCTCCCTCCGTCATGGCACATAGGAGAAAGCAATCAATGAACAGCTAAGGTGCCACAACAAAGAGCTGATGCTTTTCATCTCTCTCCTTTCCTGTCTGTCTCTATTGTCCCTCTCTCTGTCTCTGTCACAAAAGATAAAAAATAAATAAAAATAAATAAATAAAAAGAATACTTGTAGCAGGGAGAGTCAATTAAGATAAGGACTGAAAAGTTGAATTTAACAACAAAGTTTAGTGACCTTGAACAAAATCAATCTAGATAGAGAGATGGAGTGACTAATTTGGGGAAGTGGAAAGGAAGCAGAGCTGGTAAAATTAAACTACACTTAGTAAGGCCTCTCCATATTCTCAAGTCTCCAGGGAAACCAACCAAAAATACACTTGGCTTGAAAAATAACAAAAGACATGTTCGCATGCATATTCACACACAGCCGGTTCATCAGTTGATTCTGTTTCTATTCAAGAGTTCCACACTTTCCATGACACAGAGGGAGGACCCCTGGCTGCAGTGCTTCCATTCTGCTCACCAGAGGCTGTCCTTCTTTCATTACTAGAAGAGGTCGGCGGGAGGACACAAAGAAGGCTGCCATTATCTGAGATTCGGAGGCAGTTCAGAAACACCATTGCTCCCTTTCCGCTTTACTGGGACTCTCATCTGGGCTATTCACAACCCAGATCCCAAAGGCAGACCAAACAGACACAGTCAAGGCCTACTCCAGGAAGACTGAAAGTGAAAGGTGTTGGAATAGGGCACTTGTCCCTGGTGTGACCAGATACCTGAAGTGAGAACCAAAGGGCTAGGTTTTAGTTCTGCCAGTCACAGTAGCAAAACCTTGGGCAAGTAACTTAATCCCTTCTGGGTTTTCGGCTCCTCATCTCAAAAATTAAGAGAATAAGCATATGTTGTGCCATGATCAGAGTGGTCAGGATAAGAGGACAACCATGTAAGACCTAGATTTTGTGGGGCCTGAAGTTTATATCATTTCATGAGACCCCTTTAAGAAAAATATAAAATATTATGAAATGGTACACCTGAAACCTATGGAATTTTATTAATCAATGTCACCCCAATAAATTCAACTTTAAAAAATAAATATAAAATTATAAAACAAAATTAGGTACAAATGTGCATGTATACTTATAATAAAAAATTACATCAAACTACAAATTTTTAGCAGTTAGTTCCAAAAAAAGAAATCAAAAAATTTAAAATCTTTGTTAAATTCACTGCTTGGCCTATATACTTTTTTTCACTACTTTTGGCTGCATATTCTTTAATGACTGCCTCAAAGATAACAATTTTGTAATGCTTTCTATAGAGGGAAAAGGAAAATAATTCAGTCTTTCCTCTCTTGTGGTTGATCAGAATTTTCTCTTTATTATTGCTAGTTTAGAAAAGATTCTTAGTTTTTCAATTCATTATTTTAGACTGGTTGTCAAATTTGGGCAAATCTCTATCAAGCTTCTTTTCTTTGTAACCTATTAGATTTCAAGGAATTTCACATTTCTTGTACACAGTTATTAATATTTTATATCTCCTCATTCATCTGGTGCTGGACATCCTAGGGCCAAAGGATCTCTAGCACGTTCCGGTCACCATGCTTGTAACTCAGCACAGGAGCATTCCTAGAAGCCACTCCTTCACCGGGAAGGCTGACATTAACTTAGGGTATTTATACAACCCATAGACAGGTAGGTAGATCCCATCTAACTCAAATTAAGAGTGTTCCCTATTCCAAAATGCCTAAAAATAACCACAGCCATTTCAATGCCCCCAGATGGGGAAGTCTCAGTGGAAACACAGTGGTCTTAACATAAGTCGAAATAACCTAGTTTGGCCAATTTTATAAAAACACAATGGTAGGGCCTCTTTCATGGCCATAGAGGGGACTCAGGCAAGAGGGCTCTGAAGGTGAAGTTTCGCTAGCGTCGGGGCAAATCACCTTCGCGGCCACAAAGGCTCATTAAAGGACAGAGTCAAAGGGTGGAATGTTGCTCGTATTTGGAGGAAGGCAAAGCGGCTCCGTGGAAGGCACAAGGACCTCGCCCATCTAGCTCACAGAGCGTGGCCACCCCACGGTGGCTGCCCAATGAGTTCAGTTGTGGCTGCTGCCAACCAGTCTCAAGCAGAGCTCTCCGCTGAGCCAACTTCTCCCTACAGCGTCCCCAGCTCTGTTCCCAGAAGGTACCATAACCTTCAACTCACCCGTCTGCTCCGCACGCCAGCGTCTCCGGTTTCAAAAGGGGCGCGTTCCCTCGCATCCGCCCCTCACTTCCGGCTGGCAGCCTACTGGTCCCGCCAGGTCTCGCGATATCTCGTCTTCCGGTCTGACCGAGCCGACCCGAGATATCTGCATGCCCCCGCTGGTGGTGTTGGGGACCGGAGCTGCTCGCCCAACCCGTTTCTTAGCAGCACGGACGGGACTATGAACGCCCAACGGCTCATTTAAGTACACCGGGCCCTAATGGTTCCGGTCAGAAGCTGAAGGGCAGGGAACCACCTACAACCCGGAGTTCATGCCTGACTACGGCCCGGGTTGAGTTCTGTGTGGGTGTGATACTCAGATACTAATGACTGCCTGATCTAGGCATTCACAGGATGCGGGGCAGCGGGCTCTACATCCGTCGTCGTCGCCTTTAATCCCCACAGTAACTCTGAAAGAAAGGTGTGGTTTTTAACTCTTGTTATACAGATGGGGAAACTGGGGCTTAAAAGTGAAGGAGCCTGAGGAGAGCGACAGAATGGGTGCAACCAATATTCAAACCCAGAAAACCTTGACTCCAATTCTAAGGCCTCAACTATGGTAGAGCAATTTGTTAACACATCCCGCCAACCCCTAGATTCCTAAAATACAGTGAGAAGTCCCCGCTTTGGTTCACACCCTCGGGTTCAAAAGAAAAGACAGACACTTTCTACACTGCTCACAAAAATTAGAGGATATTTTATACTTTCATATTCATTTTGAAATATCCCATAATTTTTGTGAGCAGTATATGTTGTGTGACCTTGAGCGACATCCCTCAACCTTTCTGAGAATCTTGAACTGACAGATGGGGATAATAATTCTTCATGGGATCATTGTGAGGGTTAGAAGTGTGTTCAGTGCATACTCCAAAATAAATGCCCAATAAATGGAAGCTAATCTTTTTATCCCCTTACATGTAATACAGTGTTCACTGTGTGGGAGGTACTGTTATAAACCATAAATGGGCCCTGGCCGGTTGGCTCAGTGGTAGAGCATCACATTGCATGTGGATGTCTCGGATTCGTTTCCCAGTCAGGGCACACGGAACAGGTGCCCATTTGCTTCTCTACCCCTTCCTCCTCTCATTTCTCTCTCTCTCTCTCTCCCTCCTGCCGCCATGGCTTGATTGCAGTGAGTTGGACCCAGGAACTGAGGATGGCTCCATGGCTCCCACCTCAGGTGCTAAGAAGAGCTCCATTGCTGAGCAACCTAGCAATGCCCCAGATGGGCAGAGCATCACCCCCTACTGAGCTTGCTGGGTGGATCCTGGTCAGGGTGGATCCTGGTCCAGGCACATGCAGGAGTCTGTCTCTGTCTCCCCTCTTCTCACTGAAAAAAATTTTAAAAATAAAATAAAGCCTGACCAGGCGGTGGCGCAGTAGATAGAGCGTCGGACTGGGATACGGAATGATCCAGGTTCGAGATCCCAAGGTCGTCAGCCTGAGCGTGGGCTCATCTGGTTTGAGCAAAGAGCTCACCAGCTTGGACCCAAGGTTGCTGGCTCCAGCAAGGGGTTACTCAGTCTGCTGAAGGCCCCTGGTCAAGGCACATATGAGAAAGCAATCAATGAACAACTAAGAAGTTGCAACGCGCAACGAGAAACTAATGATTGATGCTTCTCATCTCTCTCCGTTCCTGTCTGTCTGTCCCTGTCTATCTCTGCCTCTGTAAAAAAATAAATAAAATAAAATAAAATAAACCATGAATAAATGAGTGAATGGATCAAGGAAGAAATGAGTATAAATCTGGACAGTATGTGGTCCTTGACTCCAACCCTCTAATCTTTTACCCCCTTCCCTAATGTAGTAACACCTCAAAGGCCTTGAAAGTAAAAAATGATTATTCATCCTCCATTTCCCAAAGAGTTGTGCATGTATGTGTGTGTGTGTTTTATTGAAGCAATGTATAGAAAAGTGCACAAATCTCAAGTGCACTTAAGTTCAGATAAATTGAACACACTAGGATAACCAGTCCCCTGATGAAGATGTAAAACATTGCCAGCCCCTGGCCCTGGCCAGTTGGCTCAGTGGTAGAGCATCGGCCTGGCGTACAGAAGTCCCGGGTTTGATTCCCGGCCAGGGCACACAGGAGAGGCGCCCATCTGCTTCTCCACCCCTCCCCCTCTCCTTCCTCTCTGTCTCTCTCTTCCCCTCCCGCAGCCGAGGCTCCATTGGAGCAAAAGATGGCCCGGGCACTGGGGATGGCTCCTTGGCCTCTGCCCAAGGCGCTAGAGTGGCTCTGGTGGCGACAGAGTGACACCCTGGATGGGCAGAGCATCGCCCCCTGGTGGGCGTGCCAGGTGGATCCCGGTCGGGCGCATGCGGGAGTCTGTCTGACTGCCTCCCCGTTTCCAGCTTCAGAAAAATGCAAAAAAAAACAACAACAACAACAACAACAACAAAAAAAAACATGGCCAGCCCCCAGAATCCCCCTTATGTTTCCTTCTAGTCACTACTCCCCCTGCAAAGGCAACCACTATCCTGTCTTCTAACAGCATAAATTGGATTTGACTGTTTTTGCATAGGATGCTACTGGAATCATACATCATGTGCTCCTCTGTAACTTCCCAGATTTCTATGTCTCCTCACCCTCAGTGGGAATCCAAAAAGAAATCCAGTAAGGTTGACTCCCACATGGTCAGAGCTAACTGCCAAATGCGACACAGCTCACCATCATGGCTGGCCTCTCTGCATGTCCACTGGCCCGTGGATGCCTGTGCCCATTGGCACACCTCTCTATCTCTGAGGCAGGAAAGCATCTTCCGCTTCTTTTTCTCAGCCCTTTCATAAGGATCCCCATGGTAGAGATATGTGTGCTCCAGTGACGCCTGTCCTTGCTTCATAGGATCTTTGTGAGCTTTGGGTGTGTGTTCAGTGCCTACTTCAAAATAAGTGCACAATAAATGCTAATCTTTCCCCCCTTACGTGTTGGTCAATGTTCAGTGTGTAGGAGGTGTGATTATAAACCATAAGTAACCTGACCTGTGGTGGTGCGTCGACCTGGAATGCTGAAGTTGCCAGTTCCAGTCCCTAGGCTTGATCAGTCAAGGCACATATGAGAAGCAACTACGTGCTGATGCTTCCTGCTCCTCCCCCGCCCTTTTCTCTCTAAAATCCCTACAGAGTAGGGGATGGGAATGCTAAGCCACGTATGATCATACCCAGCTCCACATGATTCCAGATAACACTCGTCCCTCTGCTCTGTTCTGTGTGCCCCTTCCCCTTCCATGAAAACCTCTTTCTCACTCAGGGTGATGAACTCTCAGGGCTTCTGCTGTTCCTCCTTGCAGTTTGGCTTCCACCACAGTCCTCTGGCCCACTAGACATGACTGTTCATGCCCGAATCACAATTGTGGGCATAGCTTTCTTCTTTGGAAAAATTCCTGATACATGCGGGTTTAAGGGTTCTGGGCATTCTGCCTCAAGGGGGCAGTGTTGCCTAACATCATGGGACAGCCTAGTTTCTATCCCAGTGGAGAAGCCCCATTACACAGATATTATCATCCAACTCATGCTTCATAAGAGGAGGGTAAGGCTCAGATATTTAAGAGCTTTGTTTAAAGCCATGTAGTTCACAAATGATAAGAATTAGGCCTTGGAGTGGCCATGTAATGCAGGTCTAGAAGCCTGGATACCTTCTAAAGACCACTCATTCGAAGAGACTAAGATAGACCAGATCCATAGGTATTTTACATATACTCTTCAAAATAACTCCAGCATATAGGTGTTTTATTTCTATACGGCAGTGTAAAAACCGAGGTCCAGAGAAATTATGTTACCTAAGGTAACAGGGATAGAGAGACTAAACTAAGATTCAACCCCTTCCCTCTTACAGACTGACCCCAAAGCCTGCCTCTCCTCTGCCTTGTGCTGCACTGAGCAGAGCGATTTTGACAAGTGCAGATATGAGTGGGTATGTGGGTAGAACAGGACCGTGGGGGGACATTCCAGAGAGCAACACACAAAGGGGCTGTTTCAGTTTTCCTTTACTGTATAACACACCACTCCAAAATTTAGGCGCTTAAAATAACAATTTATTATTTTATCTCTCACAGTCCATGGGTTGATTACACTTGGCTTGGCAGTTCTCACTTGGGATCAGATGGAGGCTGCAGCTGGAGTTATCTGAAGGCCAACTGGGCTGAATGTCCAAGATGTCTTTTTAAAATCACATGTCTGACACCTTATCTGAATTGGCTGGAACAGATGGGGACTGGCCAGGCATTTCTCTCTGCACACAATCTTTCCATGTGTCTTGTTTAGATTTCCTCATGGCATGAGATCGCCTCATATTTAGGTGGTCTCAAGGTAGACAGACCTCATACATGGTGGCTGACTTCTCCCAGAGTGAACATTCTGAAAGGCAGAGGCAGAAGCCCCAAGACTTCTTATGACCTCGCTTTGAAGTCATGCAGCGTCACTTCAACAGCATGCTATGAGGGAGAATGAATCCCAGTCCAGCCCAGATTCAAAGGGAGTAGATGATACATAGGTGTGAATATCAGGAAGTTTGGTTCAATGATCTTTGAAGATAAGCTGCTACAAGGAGCCAATGCAGGAAGGATCAACTCAGAGAACTGCATATAGTCCTCTGTAAGTGGAGCATGGTGTACCAGGAAGAAATCTAGAAATGATCATTTGTGGCAGGTGCTAAATGGCTTCAATGACATGCCCAGGAACCTGTATGTGGGTAATACTGGGTCATCAGCTGCCCTGCATCTCCTGTGTTGGAAATCCTCCTTAATGGAAATCTTTTTTTATATATAATTTTATTTTTTTAATGGGGCGACATCAATAAATCAGGATACATGTATTCAAAGATAACATGTCCAGGTTATCTTGTCATTCAATTATGTTGCATACCCATCACCCAAAGTCAGATTGTCCTCTGTCACCTTCTATCTAGTTTTCTTTGTGCCCCTCCCCTTCCCCCTTTCCCTCTCCCTCTCCCCCCTCCCCCTGTAACCACCACACTCTTATCAATGTCTCTTAGTCTCACTTTTATGTCCCACCTACGTATGGAATAATGCAGTTCCTGGTTTTTTCTGATTTACTTATTTCACTTCGTATAACGTTATCAAGATCCTACCATTTTGCTGTAAATGATCCAATGTCATCATTTCTTATGGCTGAGTAGTATTCCATTGTGTATATGTGCCACATCTTCTTTATCCAGTCATCTATTGATGGGCTTTTTGGTTGTTTCCATGTCCTGGCCACTGTAAACAATGCTGCAATGAACATGGGGCTGCATGTGTCTTTACGTATCAATGTTTCTGAGTTTTTGGGGTATATACCCAGTAGAGGGATTGCTGGGTCATAAGGTAGTTCTATTTTCAGTTTTTTGAGGAACCACCATACTTTCTTCCATAATGGTTGTACTACTTTACATTCCCACCAACAGTGGATGAGGGTTCCTTTTTCTCCACAGCCTCTCCAACATTTGCTATTACCTGTCTTGTTAATAATAGCTAATCTAACAGGTGTGAGGTGGTATCTCATTGCAGTTTTGATTTGCATTTCTCTAATAACTAAAGAAGATGAGCATCTTTTCATATATCTGTTGGCCATCTGTATTTCTTCCTGGGAGAAGTGTCTGTTCATGTCCTCTTCCCATTTTTTTATTGGATTGTTTGTTTGTTTGTTGTTGAGTTTTATGAGTTCTTTGTATGTTTTGATATTAGGCCCTTATCTGAGCTGTTGTTTGAAAATATCATTTCCCATTTAGTTGGCTGTCTGTTTATTTTGTTATCAGTTTCTCTTGCTGAGCAAAAACTTTTTTTTTAATAAATAAATTTTTATTTTAATGGGGTGACATCAATAAATCAGGGTACATATATTCAAAGAAAACATTTCCAGGTTATCTTGTCATTTAGTTCTGTTGCATACCCATTACCCAAAGAGAGATCGTCCTCCGTCACCCTCTATCCAGTTTTCTTTGTAACCCTCCCCCTCCCCCTCTCCCTCCTTCCCTCCCCCCCCCCGTAATCACCACACTCCTGTCCATGTCTCTTAGTCTCGCTTTTATGTCCCGCCAATGTATAGAATCCTGCAGTTCTTGTTTTTTTCTGATTCACTTATTTCACTCTGCATAATGTTATCCAGATTCCACCATTCTGCTGTAAGTGATCCGATGTCATCATTTCTTCTAGCTGAATAGTATACCGTGGTGTATATGTGCCCCATCTTCTTTATCCAGTCTTCTATTTTTTTTACAGTGATTAAAAGCCTTTAAGAAAACTCTTGGCCAATACAGCAAGAATCCATAAAAGAGTAGTGTCCTTAACATGTTCACCAAGTCCAAGTTGGCCCCATCACCATGCCAAATCCCTGAAAAATGCAACCCAACCACAGTTCAGTCTGTTAGGAGCTGTCACAGGGAGCAGGAGTCCAGGAAAAGTCCACATCCAGGAAAAGTCCGCATGGCACTGGAATTGTTGTCACCATTCTATACCTTGAAGCTCATGTCCAAGTCCCAGTGACCGCTGCTTCTAGCTGGTAATGATTCAGGTAGACTGGAAAAGCCATTTGCAGCATTGAGCAAAAACTTCTTAGTCTGATGTAGTCCCATTCATTGATTTTTGCCTTCACTTCTCTTGCCTTTGGAGTCAAATTCATAAAATGCTCTTTAAAACCCAGGTCTATGAGTTTAGTACCTATGTCTTCTTCTATGTACTTAATTGTTTCAGGTCTTATGTTGAGATCTTTGATCCATTTTGAGTTAATTTTAGTACAGGGGGACAAACTGTAGTCCAGTTTCATTCTTTTGCATGTGGCTTTCCAGTTTTCCCAGCACCATTTATTGAAGAGGCTTTCTTTTCTCCATTGTGTGTTGTTGGCCACTTTATCAAAAATTATTTGACTATATATATGTGGTTTTATTTCTGGGTTTTCTATTCTGTTCTACTTAATGGAAATCTTAGTAGGAGGTCAGATACTTGCTCCCTTGACCCCTGGCAGGTAGGTCACAAAACTGTGCCTTCAAAAGTGTGCCAAATCAATGAACCCAGTTAGGACTGCATCTTCAGTAAGTGACCCAAGGAAGCAGAGCACTGTTTATAATTCATCCTAGAGACAGCAATAGCCAGATCTCAGGGTGGTGATGGCTGTGTGAAAGATGGCCCCCAGAGCCCAGGGGCAGTGGCCTCTAATCAGGCTACTCCTGGGGTAAGACCTGGCTGAGGTGGGGGCTGCTTAGCTTTTCTGGGTTCCTATCTACTTCCTGAGCCTGACTCTTGAGTCTTCCTGTCAATTCTATGACTGTCTGATATCATTCCAGTAACTTCCTCTTCTACTTAAGTGAACCAGAGTCCATTTATGTTGTTTGCAATTAAGAACCCTGATTGGTACAAAGACCCATTAAAAGCTTCAGTCAAAAGAAATAACATTATCAGAGTACTTCATGGAAGAGAAAACTAGAAAAATCTGATAGAGATGGATTGAAGAGGAAAAAACAGGAATGAGAGAAGCCAGCATTTGAGGTGTGTGATGAGCTACAATATTGACGGTGCTGATGAAGTACGAGAATGGGCAGGGTTTTGGCCAATGATTTAATATAAAAAAGAAAAGAGAAGGGAAATCCAAGTTGGCAGGAATTTTGAGCCTTATTAAATAGAAAAATGATGTACAAAGAGAAACAAGTCAGGGAGAACTAGTTTAGAAGGGGTAATCATTCATTCATTTGTTCAACAAATATTAAATGTCTACTCTATGCCAGCCACTGTTTTAGACAGTGAGACAACAATAGTAAAAAAAACAAAGTCTCAGTCCTTAAATTGAGAAATACATACATGAGATAATGAAACTGCCTCAGTAAAGCTTTAGTCTGTAGAACCACAGGCACATAGCAAACCATGTCTAAGCTGGGAGCCAGAACTTCAAGAAAATCCTAGGAAGGAAGGCTGGGCCAAAGACAGATTGGTGGTCATTCCCAAAGACATTCATTCACTCATTCACTTATATTTGTTGAGTACTTACTTACATATGCAGTACCCGCCTTGCCATAGAAACAGAGCAAGAGAGAGAGAGAGAGAGAGAGAGAGAGAGAGAGCGCCTCGGCTCTCATGGAGTTGCCTTTATAGAGTGTGGGGCAGATGGTAAACAAATACACAAATATATCAAATATATAATGTATACCAAGGGTAGTCAACCTTTTTATACCTACCGCCCACTTTTGTATCTCTGTAAGTAGTAACATTTTCTAACCGCCCACCGGTTCCACAGTAATGGTGATTTATAAAGTAGGGAAGTAAATTTACTTTATAAAATTTATAAAGCAGAGTTACAGCAAGTTAAAGCATATAATAATAATTACTTACCAAGTACTTTATGTTGGATTTTTGCTAAGTTTGGCAGAATAAATCTTTATAAAACAACTTACTATAGTTAAATCTATTTTTTTATTTATACATTGGTTGCTCCACTACCACCCACCATGAAAGCTGGAATGCCCACTAGTGGGCGGTAGGGACCAGGATGACTACCACTGATGTATACTATGAAGAAAAGTAAAGCAAAGTAAAGGTAAGAGATTGTTTCTTGTTTTAGACAGGATAATCTATAAAAGCCCCTCTTATAAGGAGATATTTCAGTGAAGGCCTGAATAAAGAGGCAACATCCATGTGGTTATCTGAGAGAAACCTGTTTCAAGCAGAGAGAATAATGAGTGCAAAGGCCCTGAGGCAGGGTAATTTGGTTTGTTCAAAAAACTGCCAGGAGACCAATGTGTTAAAGCAAAATGAATGAGGGAGAGAGTAGGAGGAGGCAAAGTGAATGTGGTACTGGGAGCCAGATCTTGTAGGCCCTGGTAAGTCACTGTTAGTAGGTTGGCTCTTGTTTTGGTTGAGAAAGGAAGACTTCAGAGAGTTTTGAGTAGAAGAGACACATTATATGACTCACATTTTAAAAGGATCGCTCTGGCTGCTATGTATAGAACAGATGGGGGGAGGCAAGGCAGAAGCTGGACCAACCAGGAGACAACTGCTGTCATTCAAAGCAAGAGACCATGTTGCCTGCTCAACTCCAGAGTCATCAACATGATCCTAAGGTCACAGTTTGAACCTGAAGTTGCCAGCTTGAGCCTGGGGTCACTGGCTTAACCCATGGTCAAGGCATGTATGAGAAGCAATCAGTGCACAACTACGTGGAACAACAAGTTGATGCTTCTCTCTCTCCTCCCCTCTCCTTCTTGCCTCTATTTTGAAAAGAGAGAGAGAGAAAGACCATGGAGACATGGACCAGGATAGAAATGATGAAGTAGGTGACATGTGACCAAACTCTAGATAGAAACAAAGAGAACCAAGGTCATCTCCTGATGATTTGGATATGATGTGTCAAAAAAAATAAAGGAGTCCAGCAACTCCAAAGTTTTCAACAAGAATAGCTAAAAGAGCAGTTGCCATTTACTAAATAGAGAGGATTGAGAATTACATCTAAAGCTTCAAGAGAGAATAAAACTGTTCCCAGCCTTCCTTCCCACCTGCTTGTCTGAATATTTAGTTCAAAAACCATGATGTGGGGCCAAGCAAACTAAAGCATCCATGTGGAGGCAGAGGAAACATTGGCTGACACAAGTTATCAAGGCCAAGATGGGAGAAGATGAAGTCTACAAGGGGAGTGAAGGCAATAGCAGCAGTGGTGGGCCATGGGTTACTTACAAAGGGTTAATCCAACAAGAAGGGAGAAGAAAATGACACAAATAGAAAAGGAGAACATTAGAATAAATCCTGTGGGGTTGGATTGGAATTGAAAGTATGTGAACTCATGATTTTCTACATAGATTGATAGATGATAGATAGAGAGATGATCGATAGGTAGGTAGGTAGATAGATAGATAGATAGATAGATAGATAGATAGATAGATAGATAGATAGATAGATAGATAAATAGATAGAAATGCATGTGTGCAACCATACATTTAATTACTAGCACTGTCCACTGAGAAGTCTGGAAACAGTGACATCTGAGAACAATGAATACACTTAGCACCCAGATCTAAGGACTTCTAAATATAATTCTCCATTAAAAGAAACAAAGGTCTCTTGGAGAAAAAGCTGATTGCAGGGCTGGAGCAAAGGAAGTATAAGATGAGCCCAGAAATGTCTTGTGCCAGAAAGTAAGGAAATACTCAAAAGAATTATGGTGACAGGAGCCAGCTTGGCAGCTGGCCAAACCTGGGGAATTTTGAGCATGAAAATAAATAATGAGGCAATGAGTAAAACTCATCTGTAATATTACTGCCAAAGATATATAACTCAAATCTAATTGTAAGGAAAAACAGATAAACCCAAATTGAGGGGCATTCTACGTATAAGAGATCTGTAGTCTCCTAAACTGCTCCGATTATAAAAATAAAGGAAGCCTTAGAAACTGTCTCAGGCTGAAAAGGACTGGAAAGACATGCTAGCTAAATGCAGTGAATAACTCTGGACTGGATCCTTTCATCATTAGGCCAACTGATGAAAGTCCAGTAAGGTCTGGGGGTTAGACTGTATTAACATGTCAATGCTAATTTCCTGATTGTGAACATTGTATTAGGTTATATAAGAGAATGTTGTTATTTGTAAGAAATATACATTATGGTATTAGGGATGATGGAGCATCATGTATGCAACTTACTATAAAGTGGTTTCAGGGTAGGGAAAGTTCTTTGTGCTATTGTAGTTTTCTGTTACAACAAAAGACAAAGGGTGAATGAAATTTTGAAGCAGTAGAAAATGAGGTGGGCCAGGCAGTGTAACATCAGATACATGCACTAAACCAGGGGTCGAGAACCTTTTTGGCTGAGAGCCATGAACACCGCATATTTTAAAATGTAATTTCGTGAGAGCCACACAACAACCTGTGTACTTTACGCATTATCCAATAAAAATTTGGTGTTGTCCCGGAGGACAGCTGTGATTGGCTCCAGCCACCCACAACCATGAACATGAGCGGTAGGAAATGAATGGATTGTAATACATGAGAATGTTTTATATTTTTTAACATTATTTTTTTTATTAAAGATTTGTCTGCGAGCCAGATGCAGCCATCAAAAAAGCCACATCTGGCTCGCGAGCCATAGGTTCCCGACCTCTGCACTAAACAGTTGACTATATAGAAGAGGACAGCTAATAATTTATAGTGTCATCCCAATAAATTCAATAAAAAGGGTAAAAAGCACATACGAACTCTGCAAAATATTAATAGCTTAATTTTGCTACAGAGAAAATGCTTAGCACACTTACATGATAAAAAATATGGCTCCATGCTGTTTCTTTTGTCAAATTAAAATAAACATGAGGGTCTCTTTTTAAAATTAAAGAAATAATGTGTAGTGTTACAAAGACACTGTAGAGGATTAAGATTGAGAAAAGGGGCCCTGGCTGAATAGCTCAGTTGGTTAGAGCATCGTCCCAAAGTGCTGAGGTTGCTGGTTCAATACTAGGTCAGGGCACATGAAAAGCAGATTGATGGTCCTATCTCTCTCTCTCTCTCTCTCTCTCTCTCCCCCTATTCTCTCGCTAAAATCAATAAATAAAAACTTTTTTAAAAGACTGAGAAAAGGGTATGAAACTTAATTTCTTTCTATATGGTTATTATGGCAGCATCTTTATACATATACAGTACAATGGAAAATAAATCAGATATTCCATTCACAGCAATACTGAAGTATAACAACTTCTCGGTGTTCCCTGAGCCCTGAGATTCAGAGGTTGCAAACCTGCTTTCACTACAATCACTGTGACTTTAAGAAGGAAATCAGAATGGCATAATCATATTAGCTCTTGCCACGGAGGTCAGGTCTCTCTAATTCCTAGTTTTGAAAGGATTCTTTCTTAATTTTAGTATATTTCAGTGATATATAGAATTCGATGCTCACATTTTGGGCAAAATATCTTAGATGTGGAATTAATTATTATTGTTCTCAAGCAATACATGTTCATTATAGACAAATGAAAAATGTAGATAAGAGAGACAAATTTTAAACCACCCATAAACCCATCATCCAAAAATTAATGTGTTAGCATTTTGCTGCCTATTTTTAGACTTTTTAAATGTAAAATATATCTATAATTTTTTGTTTCAATAAAGGAGCGATCCTGCCGTGTGCTGTTTTATACTGTATCTTGTGCCTTCTCCCATAAAGAGCAAACACTGTTTCAGTCACTAAATATACTTCAACCACCTCATTTTAAAGAACGCTGCGAGGAATTTCATTGAGCAGATGGACAGTAATCTGTGTAATCATTCACCTATTTGCGGACTTTTATGTTGGGCGCCAAGAGATCGCGCCGCAGCACTTGGGCTATAAAACAGGAAGACTACAGAAGATGGGATTCTCGGGAACGGTTAAGTCACCGGACAAGGTTTTAAGCCCTCAGAGAAGGAAGAAAGTCAGTGAGGTTGTGGCCGGCGGAATACAAAAGACCTAAAGGAGTCGGTTTAGCAGCGACGCGCGGCAGAGAGCGAATTGTACTCGAGGGCAGTGGACGCGATATGGTGGAACCCGAAACCCACCGAAAAGGAGGGAGACCTCTGACAGACTGTGGAGGCAGGAGGTCCAGGCTCAAAAGCTGGTGCGTCGCCGCTGCTCGCCAACAGAGGGCGCGGGGTCCGCAGCAGTACGCAGTGGGCGGTTCCCAGCTGCCTGCCAGATGTGGACAGCTGGACCGCGGGAGAAATGAGCTCGACACCAGCCGTTGCAGACTCGCAGGCGGGGGCTGAGCGAAGAAGGGGTGGCAGGGGGCAAGAGTAGTGGCAGTATACCCCATCGTCGGTGCTCTGCAGGTTCCCTGATTGCCTTCACTTGTGGTCAATATGGGGGAGCCTCCTGCCCAGAGGGGGAGCAGTTTTCCGATTCCATAAAAATGAGGTACAGACTGGCAGGAGCCCTAGGGCTGGTTCAGCAAGACCGAGACAGGTACACGGGGTGCGGCCCCGGACCAGGAGAGACCCACGCGACCGTCTGCGGCGGGAAAGAGAGCCGGCCTGGAGGGCTTTGAGTTTCTTAACTACCCAGCCCTCGACTTCAGACGTTCCACGTCCACACACAGAGATCCTCTTTGAGTTCTGTCCTGAGTGCGGTGTGCATTCTCAGGAAAGAGAAACTGAGTCACAGCAGGACGGAACGGTTAGTGGAGCCGTACTCTGCGTAATGTCTGGAGCAGAGAAGTTGGGCTAAAAAGGCCTCAGCCCGAAACTCCAATTAAGAACCCTGGGCAGCCTGACCGGGCGGTGGCGCAGTGGATAGAGCGTCGGACTGGTATGCGGAGGGCCCAGGTTCGAGACCCCAAAGTCACCAGCTTGAGCGCGGGCTTATCTGGTTTGAGCAAAGCTCGGACCTAAGGTCGCTGGTTCTAGCAAGGGGTTACTTGGTCTGCTGAAAGGCCCACAGTCAAGGCACATATGAGAAAGCAATCAATGAACAACTAAGGTGTCGCAACGAAAAACTGATGATTGATGCTTCTCATCTCTCTCCGTTCCTGCATGTCTGTCCCTATCTATCCCTCTCTCTGACTCTCTCTCTGTTTCTGTTAAAAAAAAAAAAAAAAAAAAAAGAACCCTGGGCAGGGGACAACCCCAGGGAACCCGCCCTCTTGACCTGCCTGCTGTTTCTAAACCCCTAGGCCGCTTCCCGGACATCGGAGTAATCGACTGCTGCGCGCTGGTGTAATTGCCGGCGCAGGCCCTACCTAGCAGAGGACCGGCGGGCGGCGCTAGGACAGCCGAGGGGCTTAATTGCAGGGCTTTCGGGTCTCAGTCTGGGCTGCGGCTCCGCTCGGGGTTGGAAGGGAGGGCAAAACCCGACACTTGGCTCAGAAAGCCATCATTGGAGGAAGCCATAAGATCTTCGGGTCGGTTGTCGGGGATCCCTTCCCCGGAAACTAGGGGTTGGAGGACTTGAACCCCAGCGAGAGTCCGAGAAGAGGAGCTGGGGACGGGGGCAGATTTCAAACTCCCTATCCCAACCGCAGAAGCCCTGGTTAGTCTTGTCCGAGTCTCCTCCCTCACCCTGACCACCCCCCCCCCCTTTCTGCCGCCCTCGCCACCCCCCTCTTCTCGTATCCCTAGGGCGCTCCCACCCTGGGGAAGAATGTGCCCTACTAGCGCACCCTTGCTATGGTAACGGCACACCCCCACCCCCGCGCACCGCAGCGGCCGGGCCGGGCCGGGCCCCGAGGCCGGCGAGAAGGGGGCGGGGGGCTCCCAGCCCTGCGGACACACCTCGACTGCCCTGGTTGCCACAGCAACCGGGGGCGTTTCGAAGTGCGCAGCTGCAAAGTGGCAAAGGGCTCTTCTCAAAATCTTTCGCCCCTCTAGTCCAACAGCAGAAGACCCCAGTTCTTGCGGGAGACTGTCCTCCACCTTCAAGGACAAAAGTCCGGAGAAGGATCAGGGGGTGTCCCAGCTTCCACGCACTACAAGCCTAAGGAGCAAAGGCAGCCGGAGAGCCCCAGAGAGCCTGGAACTTGAAAAGGGATCCCCTTGTCGCCAGCCCGTTTTTCAGTCCCGGCAGAGCCGGAGGGGGGCGCTGGCAGCAGGAAGCCGGGGTAGGGCCCGGAGGCGCGCAGGCCCAACAGCGTAGCAGTGATTACAGGGACCTGTCCCTCCCGCCCCCGGCTCCCACTCTCATTAAGTCATTTTTTCCCCTGTTGGAAAGTCCCCGTGCCTTGAGCACAGGGGTTGTGGCGACCGCAGGCAGCTGCCGGCAACCACAAGAGAAGTGGGGTGGGAGGGAAGGAGGGAGACCGCGACTAAGGCCTGGCCAAACTCCAATGTGGAAGGCCCCCTGCCAGGGGCTAGCTGGGGGCACCTTAATTCAGGGGAAGGAGAAGGAAGGCGTGTATGCCCCCGACCTTGCTTCTCACTCACCAGGGCCCTCCTACAGCTGCCAAAGCCTCCACCTTTGCCTCTCTCTTTTTTTTTCCAACCCTAGGACCTTGGGCGACTGTGAAGCAGAATGTTTGGGTTCTGATCCGCACCGCAATCTAGCTGCTTTTCCCTGAGCTGTAATCCCACCACTGCCTGCTGATCTATCCACCACCTTCATTCTCTATTAGTTCCCTCCCTTCCTCCCATTGGGACCATCCAGGCTCCATTAGACCATACCATGTTTCCCTCCCACAAGAGGATGACTCAGGGCCTATCAAAGTGAAGGTGTTGGGGCGCAGAGATGGTCCCTTTCTCTCAATGATCTCCGGTCTACCTTCTGTTCTCATTTCCAAATCTCAACCCTGATCCTCTCTGAGCTGTTGGGAAGTTCTTCTTCCCATCTACCTCCATTGTCCCACTTCATTTCAACCCATTTCTCCTATTTGCAATCAGCATGTTAATTACTGCCTCGCCCTTCAGCCAGTATGCGTAAGACCAGTGCCTCTTGGGCCCCATTTTCCCACCTTTTATCACCTCCACATCCCCCTCCAGGACCCTTACCAAATGCCACACACACCTGCCTGTCCAGTTATTGGGTCCAGCTTTGTTCCCAGGACTCTAGTCAGCTTCTGTCCCAGAGAGAGGACAGGGTGGAAACAGCCTCTCTTTTCCCTCCCCAGCTTTTCCTCTCTTCCTGTACAGGTCAGATTAGCATATGTCAGGTCGCTATGACTTGACTTGACTGGACGCTGTCCAGCCCCCTGCTCAAAGCCCACCACGCACTTCTTGCTCTAGAGGCAGGAGGCTCTGCAATGTTATAGCTCCCGCCTCCTTATCCCAACCCTGATCCCATATCCTCAACTTCAGTGTGTCGTCCCCCCCCCCCCCCCCGTCTGTTCTCCTTAAACATGGAAGGCAGAGGAGGGTGACACCAAAGACTGCTGGGGTGGAAGTGTCTCCCCATACACACACACCGTTCCCCCCCTTCCACCCTCCTCCCTGGAATGGATGGCAGGGAACCCAGCCCCCACAGCTCTCTCTTGGGTGAACAAGAGGAAAGGAATGAGGCAGGTGTGTCTGGCTGCTCCTGCCTACCCCTCCTCCCTGGGGACTCTCACCTGCCTGCCTGCCTGCCTCTGGGGCTGTCTTTGGGGGGATGGGGAGAGAAACCCTGTATTCCACAGAGGCAGAAGAGCTGAGCAAGTGGAAGGAAGGCCGCACTGCCTTAGGCGTGTCTGGGAGCTGTTGGGATGCAGCATCTGAGGGGAGGGAGCTGAGGACAAGCTATGGGGCCAAATCCCCCAGCTGGTGGGTCTCCCTCCAGGGATGCATCCTTTCTTTCTCACTCCTTCTCCCCAGGGGTAGGCAGACATGGGACAGGGCAAAAGAAATATGGGGGGATTTTGTAGGCTGGCATTTGGGGAAAAGAATAAGACTTTGTCTTTGGTTGATCAAGAAGGGTGCCAGTCTGGGCTTAACTGAGGCAGACAGCAGGATCACCAACTGTGAGCAGCAGCGGGAGGACTGGATGAAATAAGTGAAGTGTTCTTTCCCCCAAATCCTGATCCCACCTTCCTCTCCACCCTCCTCCTCCTCCTCGAGGGTCTGTTCCAGAAAAACACGAGATCTGAGGACCAAGGAAAGTGTGACACTGAACCAGCTCAGCAGGGTTCTTATGAGGGTATGAAGCTGGGGGGGGGGGGGGGATCAAGCTTGCTGACCTGTCAAGGGCACCCTGAGTTGGGAATCTGGGACACAAGAGGCCCAAAAAGGATGTCTCCCTCCCCACCCCTAGCCTTACATAGGCTGCCTCTCCTGCCTGAACTCAGAGAGACCAGAATCCAGACAGTGAGTCTCCTGGCCCTCCCCCCACTGCCCTCCTCCCAGCCGCACCTCCTGGCCCCACCTGCTCCCTGGGGCACTGGGCTGGGTTGAGCTGGGTCTTGCCCAGGATTACTCCTCTCAGAGTGCCTCCCTTCTCTGCCGCTGGGCGCTGCTGGGCACCGCCACTCGTCCTGGCTTGTGGCAGAGGGTTCAGGCACAAGGTGGACTGCTAGAGCTCTGGCGTCAAGGGCTCCTGATCCCCTTGTCAACATCCTCTGCCTCCATCCAGTCCGGGCCCCATGTCTCGTGTTTGGAAGATTTCTGTAGTCTTCTAACTGGCTCCCCTGCTGACCACCTGTTCCCCTTCAGCCAGGCCCCATATAGTAATCCAGGTGGGACTCAGACCATGACATTTGCCTGCTTAAGGCCCTGTGAAGGTTTCCATTCCTGTTAAAATCCCAGCTCTTTACTTTGGCCTAGACTCTAGGATCCCTAGAAGAACACATGATATGACCGTTGCCCAGCACCCAGCTCCTCTCTTGCTAATCTGCCCCTTGATTTCTTCACTCCGATCACATTGGCTTCTTTGCTGTTTCTCATCAGAGCTTTTACATTCACATGACTTCTACCTGGAAAGCCCTCACCCTCAATCTGTGCGTGGCTTCCCTCATCATGTGGGTCTCAGCACAGAGTATCACAACACAACTCAGAGAGGACTTCCTAGACCAATGGCTTTATCTAAAGGACCCCCCACTCCCCCAGATCACTCTACATCCGAACACGGCTTTATTATTTTCATCACACCAGCATTGTCGAAATGAGCTTGTGTATGTACTTGTTTATTGTCCATCTCCCCCAGCCCGAATGTCAACTCCCAGAGGGCAGGTGCTGTCTCTCTTATTCACATCTGTATCCCCAGCACCCCTCACTCCCTAAAGAGTTCCAGGCCACAAAGATTGCAAAATAAATACTTGTTAATTGAATGATGAGGGGCAGAGGCCTGTTGGGGAAGGTCTCTGGGGCCTCTCTAGAATCACTGCAGCTCAGTTATGTCCATTTCTTCTTTGTAATCCTCTTCCTCCTGCCCATCAGCTTCCATTCAAAGGGGTAATGATGAAAGGAGACAGGCCCTAGTGGATAAGGCAATTCCCAGCCCAACTGGGCAGCCTGAGCTTGGGGCAGCGAGCAGCGGGGGCAGATCAGTCCCGGAGCCCACAGAAGTGATTGCAAACTTGACGACCCTCAGAACTGGGAGGTTCCTATAACATCGTGTGGTCCAACCTCCTCTCCCAGGAGCCAAGGCGGTAGATCCTGTCAACATTGCAAGCAGCAGAGGGCCAGTCTGAGGGAGGGGAGCCCAGCGCTCACTTGCAAACACTAACCCACTCGGTGATGCGGCACTCCTCGCAGACCACGAAGCAGCACCAGTGGAAGCGGCAGTGACAGCGCTCGCTGCGGGTCTGGCGCAAAATGTTGTGGCCGCGACCGCAGCACATGCTGCCGCAGCCGTCGGGGCCAGCGCTGCTCTTGTTACACAGGCGGCCCACGGTGCCCGCTGAGTCCAGGCGTGGCTCGCGCTCGCAGAAGTCGGGTGACTTCTCAAAATAGACCAGGTCTGCAGGGCTGGCCCTGCGGCGTGGCCCGGGAACACCCGGGGCTGGGGAGGGTGCCCCCAGGGGGCCAGGCTCCAGCTGGCCGCCGTTGCGGTTGTGCGGCCGGATGAGCGTGGCGCGGTGGAAGCGGTTGCGCAGCAGCGCCCCCACGGCGCGGAACTCCGGTGTCACCTGCCAGCAGGTCTTAAGCTGGCAGCTGCCTGACGTGCCGTGGCACTTGCACTTCCGCCGCATGTTCTCCATCACCGCCTGCAGAGAAAGGCACGGTGAGAGGTGACGCCCGTGGACAGCCCCACTGCCTTCCTTCCAACACAAGACACTGGCTTGAGAATCGAGAATCGGAGGCTTTTTGAAATCAATTCCCACTGAACAAAGGCAAAATCTGGGGCCCAAAGCGGGTTTGGGGGAGGGGGCAGGGTACTACAACTCCTGAGCCAGCCTGTCCAGAGAAGAAATCTGCCTGCTCTTCTGCTCTCCCAATCCACCGCCCACCAGGCCAGGCCTCGGGGGAATTCCCCCCTTCCTGCCCCCCTCCTCTCCTGCCCACCTTCCTCAGCACCTGCAGCGGGCCCTTGGGGCTGGAGGCTCCTGCTTCCTGAGGGGGGATCCCAGATCCTCAGGGAAATTCCCTCTCCTTCCATCCTCCAGGTGGGGGCCAGGAGCAAGGGTTTGCTGGCCCCACCACATCCCAGCCCCAAAGCCTCTGGCCTTGCTCCAGGCTCTAAGTGGGGCTGCAGGGAGTCTGAGAAAGCCCCTTTCTTCCTCTGGGCCCTGCAGCCCTTCGCAAGGAGGCTACGGAACTGGGGAGGCACCCTTTCCCCACTATACTGGCTGGGGCTTGGGGCTTATTCTGTCCACTGCTGAGGACCACAGTCCCTCCTAGGGAACAGTGAACACTAACCGGGCTCAAAAGCTTTACCTGAATGCAAAATGGGAATCAAACCCAAAGATCCAGACCCCCAGCCCAATGAAAGCGGAGAGAGGTTCCCAGACCTACGAAGGAGGTAGTTAGGGAGCAGGACCTACCCGTGCCCTCCCTGCCCAGCTCTCAACCTGCTGCAGAGTCTCTGCCCAAAGCCCTTGGCATCATCCTCAGCAGAAGACCCAGAGGGAGTGACCACATACTTCTCCCCTCCCCACATTCCACTTTAAAAACACACCCTCAGATAGGGGGAGCAGTGTTCTGGGGTCTCAGACCTGGGCAGCGAGGCCATTAGGGAATGACCCTGGTCCTCTAAGTTTTAAAGGGCTGCTCAGCCTGTATGTGCAGCCGGTGGTGTCAGCACCACGTGGGAACCAGCCCAGTGCCTCCCCTGGCCAACAGCTCCAGAACATCTGCTTCCCACAGGCAGCAGCCATTAATTAACCAGTTTAATGAGGAGGAGGAGGCACTGTTGGTAAAGGCTGGGATAGTATTGAAGCTTGGGAAAAGAGCTGCACGGACAGGGTAGGGCTGGGTGGGAGCTGGACTTGACCTGAGGGTAGATATGCCTCAGTTTACCTCACCTCTAAGTCAGAATGGGAAGAGCTGGATCAGCTTGGAGTGTTTGTGGAAGGAGAGGTGAACCAGCCTGGGCTGAGAGACCCGAGGAAAGGGGAGCGATGGAGAAGGTGGCAGCCAGAGTAAGGGAAAGCCAGGGCCAAGGCCTGAGCTGACCTGGCAGGTTGAGAGAGGGGTGGGGCCAAGTAGCCGGAAAGGAGGGTGCTGAGCTACCCTGAGGGCTAAGGAGGCTCCTTAGGGTAGACGTACACATAGAGTAGACTCCACAGTACGCAAAGGAACATGGCTTCGGAGCTCAGCTGCCCAGAGATGAATCCCACCTCTACCATTTTCTCACTAGTTACATCATCTTGGGCAAGTTTAGTCTCTCTGTGCCTCAGTTTCCACATTTTAACCTGAAGTTCATAAATAGTAAGCGCCCTCAATAGGTAGTTGTGTGGATTAAGTAGGATAATACGTAGTGGTAAAGTGCTTCAAACAGTGCCTAACATATAATAAGCATTCAATAAATCCAGTTTATTATTATTATTATTTTGCAGCAAGTAAAGGAAGAATTTATTGGCCATGCTGGAAGAAAGTCAGAGGAGAGGGGGCCTTGGAGACAGGTTCAGGAGTTAGCCCGGGACAGGCTGCCTCTGCCTACTGCTCCCCTAATTGCAAGTCTCATGGGGCCCCTTAGAGCTTAAGAGAAAGAAAGGCAAGGAGAACTCTCCTGTAGTAAAGAAGGGCGGCGGGGGGGAGGGGGGGGGAGAAAGGCTTGGGCATGCTCCCTGAAGTGAGAGCACCCCAGTCTATTATTAATTTCTTCTCTCTCTCTTTCAAATGAATGAGGCCTTTGAGGTAGTATGAACACTTGAGAGTAGGGGAGAGCGGACTCAGCTCCACAGCGGTTCCTGGGGACCTCGCTTGGGGGGATTTCTCATTCTGCGCAGAAAGGTTGGGAGAGGAGAGGGGGCTGCAGCAGAGGATGTCACAGAATCATGCAATACTGGAGCTGATGGGCCTTAGGGAGGAGCCAGTTCAACCTTCTCACTTTATAGGGAAGGAGAGAAGGTGGCAGAGCCAGGCCTAGGCCCCTGAGGTCAGACTGCAACCCTGCCTTTCACGAGAGTTCCCGGAGGAAATGGGCAGAACAAGCTGTTCAGCAGAGGGTGAGCTAATGAGGGCATGGGTTGTTTCTGCCCTCAACCCCCAGGCATAATCAAGTGCCTGGCACACAGTCAGTATGTATTCAATGCATGTTTGTTGACTGAATTAGGAGGGGGCAACGTGAAAGTTGCTGAGTTAGGAGAGCTGTGTGGTACCTAGAGACGCAGGTTGGGGAAGGGGCGGGGCCCTTGGCAGAGGGATTTGAAGCAGAGGGAAGGGATGGGGAGGATAGCTCTCACCTGCCTCCCAACTCGGTTGTTGTGAAGCCTCATGCGTGCGTGGATGTCTCTGTGAGGCTCCCGGGAGTCCAGAAAGTCCTTAGAGAAGCGCTCCCCGAAGCCCACGTCCGGGCTACAGCCGCCCCACTCCCAGGAGTCCTGCAGGCCAGGGCTGGCAGGGGGCAGGGCCGGGTGCTCGGGAACGCCGTGGCTCAGGCCCTTCCCGCGCTGTAGCGCGTCCAACTGCAGGCGGTGCAGCTTCCGACGGAAGGCCTCCTCATCCCCGCGCCGGGATGCATCGCAGCCACAGGCCCGCAGTTTGCCCAGGGCGCACGCATTGGACACCGCGTGCACTACGCCGGCTGCGGCGATGGCGTAGGCGAAAGCACTCTCTCGGAAACCTGCAGGTGGAGATCCAGGAAACAAAGGGTCTGAGCAGCCTTGACATCCTATCCCTCTGCCTTCCCTGCCCAATCTTGTCACCATACAGAGGGGAAACTGAGGCCCAGTGTTGGGGGGAGATACGTTACAGGGCAGAGAGTCAAAGGGAGTCAGAAATCATAGCAGAGGTTCCAAACAGAGGATGGAGTGGTGGAGATCTTCCCCATAGCTCTCCTCTTCTGCACGCCCTTTCCTGTTTCATTAACATCACCCTTACCAGCTCAGAATCGGTATCTACATTTCTCCTGTTGGACAGAAAGTATCTGGTAAACATTCCTTTTAAGATCAGAGACTTAATCTCTTACCGCTCTTGTCATATTTGCATTTTAACAATAGGCCAGCAGAAAGAAGGCAAATGTAACCTAAAGAATAAATTACCAGTGACGGAACTGCAGGCTGCAGGAAATGGTAATGAGCAGAAGAGTCCGTCAGAGGCCTGCTGGCCCCCTAAAGCTCCGGGCCCCAAGGCTGCTTGCCCCTGCCTCGCCTTCTGGTGCGCTGCTGAACCCGCTCTGAGGCCAGATTTCGGAGGCAGAGAAATGAACCAGCAGAATTTCCCCTTTCCCTCTCCACAGAACATCCCTGAAAGTCTGCTCAGAATAGAGTACCACCCACCACCTGTGGTGAATCCAGGTCAGCTGAAAGTTAGTTGAGGGATGCTGGAGGCGAGCCCTGTGCCTTGCATGGGGTCAAGCATACAGCAGGGCTAAAAACTGAGAGGGAAGTGTGAGCTAAGGCAGACAGACACTTTCCCTGAGATGCTCAGGGCACAGAAAGACTCTCTGATGAGCCACTCTCGGGGGCTCAGGGCTTGGCCAGCCTGGCCACTGACTTGTCCATACCGCTCTCCTCCTTGGTGTTCCCAGCCTGAGCTAGTCTCTGGGAAAGCCCTGGTGGGTCTGGGCCTGTGGCAGGGGAAGGCCTACCTGCACAGGTGTGTCCAGCTCCTGGACCCACAAGCCACTTCTTGCTTATTCTGCATCTGAGAAAGGACTAGCTAGGAGCAGGTTGTGGTACAAGTTTCTGAGCAGCCTCTGAACCTGTGAGGGCAATGGAAGAACCCAAGAGCAGTAATAGCCCCCATTTGAGAAGAAGAATCTACCCATGCCATGGGCCTCTGTTGAGGAAGCGAAAACCTGGCCAGAAGCAGATGGCCTTGGAGGAGGCCAGAGGCTCAGAAGGAAAACTCTGGCTTCCTCCATCCAAGCATTAAATACTCAGAGGACATGCTCACAGGTCTAGAGAGCCAACCAGGACTGGACAGAGACCCTAGCCCAATCCTACCCCTGATGCTCACTATCTGCATCACAGGGCCCTGTCTTCGTCTTTCTGCCCAGCAGAAGGAAGAAAGAAGAAAGAAAGAAAAAAAGAAAGAAAGAAAGACCAAAGCCAAAATGTACAGTAGAGTGTGAACTCTAGTCAGATTGCCTGGGTTCAAATCTTGGCTCTTCCACTTACTACATGTCAATAGCTATGTGACCTTGGCCAAGTGACTTAGAATAATACCTTACTCACAGTAAGTACCATATAAACATTAGCTATTATTGAGTTCTTCCTGACATCTGACTTCACTCACTATTTCTATGCAGGCCATGGCTTTTTGTTTTTCTGATCAGGGACAGAGCCAAGCAGCTTATAACCCACCTTGAATAAATCACCTGGGCCACCAGAAGCCCATAAAACAGACTGTCCCTATTTTCTCTTTCCAGCTCATGGCATCTCAGGACCTTTGCCTAAGAAGCCCAGCTATAAGCAGACAGGGGGTGATGGGGATTGGCTGGAGCCTCCAGAGGGGGTGATGGGGATTGGCTGGAGCCTCCAGAGGGGGTGATGGGGATTGGCTGGAGCCTCCAGAGGGGGTGATGGGAATTGGAGGGAGCTGCAGGGGAGTAGGCACTGCTCTGGGGGGTGGGGGGCCTAAGGGAAAGGAGGCAGACCCAAGCTGGGGAGCACACCCTGTGTTTATCTGTTGCTTTTGGTCTGTGGAACTCTGAAGCACTTCTCTTATTGCTGAGGGAGTCATTGGCCTGCTTCTAGGACAAATGGCAATACTCAGACCTCCAGAGGCAGCCAGAAATCCTTCCCCCAACACACACACACACACACACACACACACACACACACCCCACTGTGCAAAAGGGGAGGCTCAAGGTCATAGGGGTCATGGAGCTGGACCCAGCCCCAGCTCTTTCAGCTCCCAGGCCTGAGGACTTTCTGCTAAAGCAGTGGTTCTCAACCTGTGGGTCGCGACCCCGGCGGGGGTCGAACGACCAAAACACAGGGGTCGCCTAAAGCCATCGGAAATACATATTTTATTTAAAAATGTATTGTATAAAAATGTATTGTATAACCGCTGTGCTAAAGGATGTTTGACTCTAGGGAAGAACTGCCGCTGTATAAGACACCCAGGTAGTCTAGGAAGCCCAGGTAGCCCAGTGCCTAGTTCCCATGGCCCTGTCTATGCATGGCACCAGGAAAAAGCAAGAGGCTGGTCCAGGGAGGTGTGCTGAGCAAACAAACCACCATCTTCCAGGCTCTGTTACATTCAAGGGCGGGCTGGAGAAATCTGGAGAAATATAGCCTACAGTCTGCAGAGAACACCCATACTTACCCCAGGCATCAAAAGAAACTATCCTATGGCCCCCAAGTAGCTGTCACAGCCACATGTAGGTGTGACCAGGCAGGGATTGTACAGCCACCTCTGTTCTAAGCATCCAGGCCTCAGAGAAGTCCAGCCTACTGGGTCTGCCCCCAGCTCCCATTCAGGGCCCCAGTTTCAGTCCTGGCCCCTACTGTCTGGGGCAGATGCAGGCACTGTGCCATCTGGCCAGCTGGAGGGGGAGAGGGGTGGGGCCATGGCCAGCTGGGCTGCCCGGAGCATTGAGGGGGGGTCTTGTTAAGACGCACAATTAGCCGCCCTGCCTTTGATCTGGGACAGGGACTGCCAGCATCTAAGTGGAGTCAGCTGCTGCTACAGGCTGAAGCCAACGGCCAGGAAGGGGCTGGGGGAGGAGATTTGGAGAGTAGGGGAAGTGTGGAAAAGAGAGGATTCAGGAGCCAGTGGGAACCAGCAGGGGTTAGAGAAGCTTTAGCATTGCCTTTTTGAATCAAAGAGACAGGGAAGGGAAAAAGTCTGGTCTCTATTCCCTTGTAAATCTGTGTGTGCTCATGTGCCTGGGCTGAGAGAGAGGGAGAGTTGTGTGCATATGGGAACACTTAGAGATGACACTGAATGTGGCTATATGTTTGCACAAACATGGGTAGGAGTATGTGTGTGTGTGTGTCTGTGCAAGCGTATGTCAGTTTCATTTCTTGGGCTACTTTTACATTGCATAGCTCGTGTCTGGGCACACAAAAACCAGGGTGGCCTTTCAGCTTGGGAGACAGTATGGCAGGGGTTGAGTGCAATCTCTAAAGTCAGCTGGCCTGCATTTGAGTCCTGGTTCTACAGCTCACAAGTTGTGTGACTAATAGCAAGTTACCTAATCTCTCTTAGCATCATTTGTAAAATGAGAATAATAACAGCATCTACTGAATGGGGGTTGTTTGGGGACCCTACAGTACAGATAAAGTGCTTTCGAAGAATGCCCGACACACAGAAAGTACTTAGTATGTGGTGGCTGATTTATTGGATGCCATTAGAATAATGGGACCTAAGGTGACCTTGAGATGTGATTTTCTGTGCTCTGTGTCCCCACCTGAGTGCTATCATATACCCCAAGCCCAGAGACTTAGGCTAAAAACCAAGACTCCCTGAGGATGAATGTACAAGGCAGGTGGGAGAAGAAAGAGCCAAGGCCTTGGAGAACAGAGGCTGGACTCGAATTTGCTGGCTTCTCCCGCACTGGGAGCCCAGCTTGCTGTAGGGCCTCACTTGCCCTCTTTCCACCCATTTCAAATGGGTCTGGGCCTCATGGAGGGCAGTACTTAAACTGTGTGGGAACTCCAGGACCTGCTATATGAATCTACTATTCTCCCCTCCATTAGGCCTCCCCCTGTCCTCTCATCTCCTCTCACTCCAGGGGCCAAGTCCAGCCTGAAGCAGCCCCTTCCTCAAATGCCCCTCGGGTTCTGGCATCCTGAGTGAAGGGTGGATGGGTTCTCTAGTCCTCACAATGAACTCTCCTCTAGCTGATGTTCTGCCCAGCACTCCACCCACTCAGGTACCAACCCTTGGGGTCCTAGAACAAAACACTAGGGGTACCTTGGCATTGGGCCACAGCTGCCCATGGGCTTGGTAAAGCAGTCAACGTGGACTGGGAGCTTCTTCACAGATTTTTTCTGGTCCTAACCCCTAGAAGCCCCTCTCTCTGTCCCCCGTCCCCTCTCCTTGGCTGGGCAAAGCCCTATTATGTGCCCCGCCTTCCCAAGCCCCACTCCAGGTGTTCAAGCTCCTTGTCTTCTCTCTCCTGAGTTAGAACCCTATTCCTTCAGCCCAACTCATCTCAGGGAAGGTGTCAAGACAATTAGATGACAGAAACAGCATTAAGATGGAAAGACCAAGGGACCACCTTTTCTTAGAAGTAAGTCTCTGCATTTTAAACATGACAGAATGCACCTTTAAGAAACCCAGTTGGCAGCCTTGATCAGAATAGGGCTTAACACCCTGATATTCTGCTTGGGGGAAACTGAGGTCACTTGACCCCACAATGGACAATCCATAGCTTAAAAAGAAGTGAAACTGTGGGAAGGGCCTAGACCAGGAGCTGGCTTCCACCAAGAGTGGCCCCATGGGAATTAAATTAGCTAGTTCTTGAGATTTTGGGCCAGGATGGATCAGGAAATGACCCCGATGAGGGTCAATCTGAAAACCTGAATGTGGCTGAGAGAGCGGCAAAAGGGTGGTCCTTTGAGGGGGGAGTGACAATTCCTTTCCAGAAGCCTAGAGTCCCCTCCTCGAGGGAGAGGTACAAATGAGTTGTCGCAATTGCAATTCGGGGAGCAGAAGCCGAAGAGGTGTACGATGGTGTTCTGAGGCCAAAGGAAGGAGCCCAGCCCCCTGCTGAGCCCAGGAGCCGCTGTCCCGTCCCCTCCCCGTTTGGGGCGCCGCCCCGCCCCGGCTAGCCCTGGCAAGTCTCCCCCTCCACCCCTAACCTCTCCCCCCACCCGTCCCCCCAGCTCACCTCCCGCTTATTAAACTGCAGGTGAACCCGGGAGCGCCTGGCGCCCCTCCAACCCCGCGTGGTTCCACCGCTTGGAACTCGTCCCGAGTGTCAAAGACCCCAGGTCGTGCACCGGGCCGCACGGGCCTCCCCTGGCGCAGCCATCAGGACGCCCGGCTTCGCTCAGTGTAAAGGGGACAGGAGGACCAGGGAAAGGGGACACCGGGGCCCGGGCGGGGTGAAGAGCTTGCTTTGCCTTGCCTTGCCCCTTTGGGAAGCGGCAGGGGTGAGAAGCTCAGCTCCCGCCGCAGTCCTCGGGGAACGGAACCGAAAGGAGGGCCGCGGGGTCCTTACAGCGGGGACCCGAGCGCTGGAGGGAGACCGAGGTTCCGGGGGACACGGGGGACTTAGCAACCCGGAGCGGGAGCGGGCGCGCGGCGGCGGCCAGAGCCGGCCCGGCCCGGCACGGAGGGGCAGAGGCCTGTCACTTCGCGTCGGCCGGCACCGGCTGCGGGCGGGGCGGCGGGGGCGGCGCGGGGCGGCGCGGGGGCCGGATGCCGCCAGCGGGGGTCCGCGATCGCCGCGCCCGGGCGGCTGGAGAGCCCGCAGAGCGGCGGGCGGGGCGGCGGGGGCCGGGCCGGGCGGGCGGGGGGCGCGCTCTCGGAGAGCCGCGCGGCTGGGCCCGGGAGCCGTCTGCGCGGCCCGCGGGGATTAGTTCGCGGCTGCATGCCGCCACACGCGTCGGGCTGGGCTCAGCCAGGGAGAAACAGCGCCCCGGGCTCGCGGGGGAGGCAGGAGGGAGAGCGCGCGGGGCGGGGCGGGGCGGGCGGCGTGGGGCTGGGCTGGGGGAGCTCGGAGGGCCCCAGACTTGGGGCCCAGGGAATGTTCGGAGGGGTCCTGGTGGAAAAGGAAAGGCCCTGGCTTCCTAAGTTCTCTAAGTTGCGGTCAATTGAAGTCTGATTCTCCCAGAGCCTCGGGCTCCAACGCCAAAGGGAATGGGGCACTCCTTCTTTCTCCTCCACTGTCAACTGAGAAGTGGACAAGTCCCAAGGAGCCAGGTCCCCACACTGTCCCACCTAAGCAACTGAGAGGGCAAGAGATAGATGGCCAGGTAGGCCCATCCAGGACGCAGGGTTCCCTCTTTCCCTAAAGACCTGAGTCAAGGCCCAAGATACCAACACAGGAGGTGGGTGTGAGCAGAGGTGTGTGACACAACCTTCCTCGATCTCCAGCCCAAGTCATTCTAGGGATTGCTCAGGTAAGACCTGGGTCACCCAGCAGTGGGGAGGGAGGACGGTAGTGGACTTCAGGTTCTCTGAGTTGTGAGGGGAAAAGGAATTGGCAAGGCCACCCGGCCTGCTGGGCTCGAGGCACACACACACCCAGAACTTCTGATTCAGAGAGATTTTTCCAGGGTGGTGAGGATGACACAGAGGCTGGTGGTGTATCCTGCCGCGGAGAAGAGCTTTTTCGGAAGTACGGACCTTTTACCTGCTCAGACTTCCCTCACCTACACCATTTGGCAAAAGGCCCCAACCCCTCTTCATGCTGATTCTGGATACTTTATCATAGGCTCTCCGACCTCCATGCTGTTAGCTATGTAGAGGGTAAAGTGAGGCAGGTCACAGAGATATTTCCTGGGCCTGAACTATGCAGTGTCAATGACAGGGCAGGATGACCCAGGAGTCCAGTTCTCGGCACGGAACCTATCACCTTCAGCCCACACAGCCCAGCCTGGAGCCACATCTGCCCCATTTGTCTGCCCACTCCTCCCCCTGGGGCCCTTCTGAGACCAGATAAAGGCAGCAGAGCACGGCTGGCAGCTGGACACCTGGGGAGGTTGCCAGGGGAAGGGAGTGGGTTGGGGATGTCTGACAGGTTCTGGGGTGGATGGAGGTACTGGATGGGGAGGACATAGGGGCAAGATGAGGGGCAGCTACCTCTGCTGAAGATGGGACTCTCGTAGGGGATCTTATTTCGAGTCTCGAGACTAGAGCAGTTCCAGCGCTGGTCCCGGAACTGGTGCTGACATTCGTGGATGGCAATCTGGATGCCCTGGATGGCCGAGGCAGCCACATCAGGGTGGCGCACACACACCTCCATCTGCCGCCTGCTCAGGCCGGGCAATGTCAGGCACACGGTGTTGGCGTTGAGCACGGGCTCCGGGGGAAGGCGGAGGCCCAGAATGTCGTTGGGTGCAGACCTGCAGGCGTGTGGGGTGGGGATGGGTGAATGTCTGGGGGGGCTAGGGGGACCCCATTTAACAATACACAGTCTGTCCCAAAGGCCATAATCCCTCTGTTTCAACCCTTGCCTTTGGAAGTTGGGTCCATCACTATACCCCTAAAGCATTCTCCTTTCCTTGACCTTCCCACCATCATCACTTCCAACAAAACCCACCCAGCTGCACACCCACACAGGTTAACATGTGCAAATACAGACATCCAAAATGCCTGTGCACACAGTATTTTATAAATTCATCCCCAGACATAGATGCTCACATATGCAGCGTTCCCCAGAAGACCACTCTTAAAGACATGTTTCCGACAGTCATATCCTCTAAGACACACTTCTGCACATTGAGGTGCACACCCAGACCCAGGAACACTTACACACATGCACACTTCATCAGATATAGTTACACACAGAGATACACAAGTACACACACATATTTATCTGATACCTTAATCCAGGAGCTCTCACATTCACACACATGGGCACACAGAGACTGCTGTTTACAAGTTTGCTGGGCTCACTCAAACACACACACATACATACACAGGCGCACACACGCACACCTTCCATCTGCAGTCTATCATTGACCCCACCTGGGCTACCCCCTTCCAGCCCTCAGCCCCTGTGCCTGCCTGTGGGCTGTCTTCAAGGAGGAACAGGACAGTGAGCTTACTCTTGGGGTAGGAGTGCATTCCGCAAGCACAGCTTGTACTCCAACATGGTACTTACTCCCTCCACCCCACAGACACACACCTTCCCTGCTAGTAGCCATCACTCTTCTGAGCACTGCCCCGCTTCCCTGGACTGCCCATACTCTGTCACCAGTTCAACGCCCTCCTATGAGGGCACTGTCTGTCATTGGGCACCAGGACTTTTCTGCGACTCTGTCCCTCCCTTTTTCCAGGGTCCCCTGCCTTAGCCAGAGCGCCAGAGGACCCTGCGGCTGGGGGTCCCGGCTATGCAGGAGGGCGGAGCGTAAGGTGAGGGCTCACCTGGGCAGGGCTGCAGCCAGCAGCAGCAGGAAGAACAGGAGCGCGCAGAGCGCGGGCCGCGGCTGGGGCCCAGGTCCGAGAAGCCGCAGCCAGGGGCAAGGGTGGGTGCTGCCCATGGCGCGCGGGCCGTGACGGGTGGGAAGTGGGGGCTCACAGCCCGGCGGGACCGGCGAGCCAGGGACGACGGCGCATGATCCGCGGGGGTCTGGGCGGCAGCGACACACAGCTCCGACTTGGGTCACGGCTCCGGGAGCAGACGGCGCCCGCCTCCCAGCTCCATGGGGCAGCGCCCCCGGGCACCGCCCCCGGGGGGGGGTGGCGGGCGGGCGCACCGGGCACCTCCTGGCACAGGGGTCCAGGGAATTTCCCGAGGCCCCCCTGCGACAACTCCTGGTGCCTCTTGAGGGTAAGGGGGGCCCGGAGGTGCTGCGGGCTGGGGACGAGAGGCTGGGGTGCCGGGGAGCCCCCCAGCGCTGCGCCGAAAGCCTGCGTTTTCGAGGGCGTGTGGGGCGGGCCGGGTGGGGGTGCACGGGGGGGCGGCGCTGTCTCTGCCCGGCTCCACCACCCAGAGAGTGAGCGACTGTCCCGGCTCGGGGAGCTCCGCCGCCTCCCCCCACCCCTGGTAGTGTCTCAGGGCTCTACCCCACGTGACGTCACACGGGGGTGGGGGTGGAGGCGTCTATGCGTCTTGAGGCCACTGCATCCGCTCAGGACTCCTGGTGGGAGCGGCCCACGCGGTGGGGCAGAAGAAGGAGAGAGGGTTGGGGTCTGTGTACGGGCGCAGGGACGTGCTGGTCTGTGTGGGAAGGCGTGTGTTACTGGGAGGTGTGGGTGCCTGCCTGAGACGCAGCTGCTGGGGAGCGGTCCCCCCACCAATATGCACACCTGCAAGGGCTGGAGGGGCGGGGCTGGCCCCTTCGCTCGCCTCCCCCACCCAAGAGGGACTTCCCGGTCTTGGCTGGCGAGGCAGGTGTGAAATCCTGCGAAGGGGTTTGGCAGCTTCTGGCTTGTGCTCTCCTCTGCTGTGTGACCTTAAACAGGTGCCTCCTGCTTACTGAGCTACCCTCTGCTCTTTTGTGAAAGGAGGTTCTGAGGCCCACCTCATCTAGTCACCTCATTTAACCAGTGAAGGTAAAATTGCTGGGACTCCAGCAGTAAATGCTTGTCGGGGAGCAGAGCACCCGGGGGTGGCACACCCTGGGAGGAGGGATTAGAAAGCCCTTTAATCATTTTATTTCACAAGAAAACATTGAGGCTTAGAGAGGGTCGTGACTTACTCAAGGTCACACAGCATGTAGGTGGAAGAGCTGGAACAAGACCCAGGTGACTTGATCCTCAGCACAGCAGCGACTGCCCCAGCACTGCGTCCTGCTTGCCAAGGCCCTGCCTGCTGATGCTCCGGGTCTTGCCCTGGCCCTGCCGCCTGTACTTGGCTCTCTGAGAGCTCCCCAGCTCCAGCCTCCTTGCTCAGGCCCACTCCTCTCCAGGATCCCTTCCTGTCCTCTCTCCGTAGCTGAACACTGGGCTCGCCTCCATATGTGGTGAGAGTATTGGACCCAGGCAATGGCCCAAGAGCCAGAGGGCTGAGGACAGAGGCTTCAGCTTCTGGTTCTGGTTCTAATCTGGGTCCTGAAATTGAGTCCTACTCCCACTGTGGCCTCAGCATTCTCCTCTATAAAATGGGCACAAACCTCCCACTCTATGCACACACCTCTCTCCCAAGCTCACTGTCTCCTCTCTCTGAAGAGAGCCCCTACTGGCTGAAGGACAAACTATCCCCAACCTCTGGGCTCAGAGACAAAAGGGGCCCTTTCCTGGAATTGGCCATCCCTGGGGAATCGGAGGAGCGGGGTGGGGCCTTCTCTGTCCCCAGACTGTCAGGTGGTGGAGGCGGCCTGAGCCACAGCAGGCTGACAGCATACTCCCTCCCTCATCCCCCCCTCTCCACTGGCAGCCACCGCAGCTGTCAGGAATTAAGGGCTTGAGGCTGCTGGGGGTTGGGGGGGGGCAGCAGTGGGGAGGAGCAGTCTGGCTGGACAGCAGGAAAACAGCCGGGGGCAGGAAGCAGTCTGCGTCAGCCAGAGCCTCGTTCGACCCCAGCTGCCCCCTGCCCTCCCCACGCTCTCCCACCAAGCTGCAGGCGTGGGGAGTTTGGGACTAGAGTGTGAGGAGGGTATGGCAAGGGACAGGGCAGTCCCAGACTCAAACAGGAAGGAGGTATGAGCCCAGGGTGGGAGAGGGCACCAGCAGAGGCAAGCCAGGCTAGGAAGGCATGCTCCCATTGGCTGATGGGGAAACTGAGGCCCAGAAACGATGAAGAAAACTCAGGAATGTGACACCCTGAATGGATTTCTAATCCTCTTCACTCCCTGTCAAGTGCTCACACTAGCATTTCCCACGATCCATGCATCATATTTACCCTGTGGGGTGGGCCATTGTGGGAAACACTGATTCTTGCCCCAAGCAGCTGAAACATCCTATCCAGGAGCAAGGCCTGGGCATCTGCATTTCTAACTGGTATCCCAAGTGATTTTTGTGAGGACCATATTTGGGAAAAACTGCTGATCTGCTTGTTTGGCTAATGTTTTTCCTTTGGCCTCCCTCTAAATCAGGGTGGGTCTCTTTCTCTCCCACCCTCTACCTTTCATGAACTATAGAAATGTGCAGGAGAGGAAGAAGACCCTTTCTCTGAAAACCCCAGGAGGCAAATAACGATTCCCAAGCCTTGCTTGCACTGGGGTATGGTTCTGACCTGATGTCATGAGGGTTTAGAAGCACCCAAGCCTGGGGCACCTCCCCACAGTTCAGAGAGGAGAGGGTCTATGTAGGCACAGGACCTTGGCCTGTGCGCAGATGGAGCCCAGAGAGTGTCTGCCCCAACCCTATATGACCCACACCATGGGCAGGCAGCCCCTAGGCCCCGCCCTGGCCCTGCCCTGGGCTCTGGCCCTCAGCCCAGCCCCAGCCCCAGCCCCAGCAGCCACAGCCTGAGACCACAATTACAGGGGCCCCTGGGGGTGGGGGAGCACCCGGGCTGGAAGGCGGCCTGGAGAATGGTTCCAGCTGTGGTCTCTTTGGAGGAGGCTGCGGGGAAGGGAGGGCTGGGGAGACACCGGGGTGAGGACAGGTGGGATCCTTAGTCCTGATGCTCTGCCAGAGGAGTTGGTCTTGGTGAAGAAGAGAGGGAAGGAGTCCCAGGCCGATACGGAGCTCTTTCTCTTACTGTCTGGGTCTCAGGGACTATCACCCCTCAGCGAGGTAAGGGAGCACAGATAGCTTGCTGCTTCGGTCTCCCGAACACCTCATCTGTTCAGCCACTGGAGGAGGGGGGAAATGTTTCTTGAGCCCTCAGTCTCCAGCTGATCCTGGGCCTTCCTGTCGGCCTCCCCACCCATCTGCCTGCGTTCCAGCTGTGCCTGATATGGTCATGCACACATCTGGGGCATCTCTGTACTCTTCTCCCATCTCCTTGGTTCCATGTGTCCTCCATCACTCAGCCAGCAGGAAACCTTGATGGCTTAGAACGTGCCTGGGGCTGAGCAACTGGGTCAGCGAGGGTGGTGGTGTGATGGGGCGTTTCTGAGCTCTGCTTCCAGCCCCCTTCCCAGGCAGCAGTGCAAGAGCACAGAGCCATCTCTCAGAGCCATCTCTGAGCTTAAAGAGGTCCAGGACAATGGTCAAAACGGGCCTCTTGGCCTGTTACTCTTTCCCTTCACAGATGGCAGTTCCCAGACTCCTGCTGGGCTTGGTCACAGAAGATGGACCACTAACATGTGACTAGCAGTTAAAGACTGTGGTGTGCTCTTACATTGCACTAACAAGCTACCTGGCATCTTCATTCATGATGGGAAAAACAAGCACAGAGAGATGAACTGACTTGGTCAAGGCCGAGCTAGCAAACCAGACCTTTTTTCACTGTATCATGCTACTTCCTCTGAATTCCTTTTAACCTGCTTTGGTTCATATTAGTTTATGCAATGGCCTCAATTTCCCTCTCTGACATCATGGAGAAGAATGTTCAGTATCACCCACTCCACACCCTGCCTCTCCCCTCCCCTCCCCTAGGACCTAGAAGTAAAGCCAGTAGGCAGGCATCCCGACAGTCCGGAACCCTAGCAGCTTGACCCACGCTGTCTGTGGGTAGCCTTGCTTCCTTTCATCCTACCCTCTCCTGCCTACGGCTCTGAGTTCCCCAAATGTCCTGCAACTTCTGTCTGTTGGTCCCTTTTAACAGGGAAGCTGGGCTCTGTGCACCCTCTGGTGGTCTCTGAGAGAAGTACAGGAGATTATTTTTAACACCAATTGCAGAGCTCTAGGGAAGGCAGAGTTGTGAATATAAACCCTATCTATAAAGAGCTTCATTTCCCCTCCCTGAGGCCCACAGTACCAGGTTCCACTCTCTTCCTTTGGCAAGTTATCCAAGCCTATTGGTCAAGAAGTTCTGAGTCCAAATTCTCCATGACACTTCCCTGAAGCCTGAGAGCCTTCCCTCCCCATACGTGCCCCCTCTGGGGCCCTGACATTATCCTTGAGGGCTGAACCAGGATAGGTCATAGACATGGGTGGAGAGGCATTGTGGAGGGAGGACAGATGCCCTGGAAGCCATGGTTAGAGACTGTCACATCCCGGCTGAGTTCCCCTTCCTTCTGTTTCATTTCAAGAACTCTGCTGTCCTCCTGGGCCTCAATTTCATTTCAAGAACTCTGCTGTCCTCCTGGGCCCCAATTTCCTGTGATCCTAGAGGGGCTGCCAATCCCAGTCATAGTAGTACATTTCTCTGGATACTGTTATTGGTTCAGGAATAGGCAGATAACCCACGCTGAGCCAATCAGAGTCTTCCTCAGAACTGCTGGGCAAGTCATTCTTTTTTAAATCACCAGCTTTAAGAATGTAGGCACAGAGAAAGTATGTCTGTAGCAGGAGAGAATGAGGAAGGCATGAAAAGAGTCAGAGATAAGCAGAAACAATAGATATGGGGGTGGGGGTGGGAAAACTTAGGACATCCTTTGGGCTCCTGGGTTTCGCTGTGCCTAACTAAATTCAGTCTTTTCCCTGTCCTTCCCAGGTATAAAACCTACAATTAATTTTCTTTGGACCAAGCTAGTTTGAGTTGAGTATCTTTATTTACAATCAGGGCCTGCCCAATACCTGCAAAAACATCAGCTTTCTAGCGCCATTCTCACAGTAACCATATATATATATATATATATATATATATATATATATATATATATATATATATATATTTTTTTTTTTTTTTTAGGTGAGAGGAGGGGAGATAGTGAAACAGACTCCCATATGTGCCCCAACCAGGATCCACTGGGCAAATCCCATCTGGGGCCGATGATGATCAAATCAGCTGAGATATCCTTAGTGCCTGAGGCTGATGCTCAGACCAGCTGAGCTATCCTCAGTGCCCACAGCCAGTGCTCGAACCAATCAAGCCACTGACTGTGAGAGGGTAAGAGAGAAAGAAGGGCTGGGGGAGGGGGAGAGAGAGAGAAACAAATGGTCACTTCTCATGTGTGTGCCTTGATTCGGAATCGAACTGGGCACATCCATATGCCAGGCCAACACTCTGAGCCAACCGGCCAGGGCCAGTAACTACATTTTATTAAGCATAAATTTGGTAGAAATTATTGTGTCAAATGCTGTGCTGAGTGCTTTTCATAGTTCAAAAATATCCGTCCCCCAATTCTATGAACACACAAGATGGATTATGATAGTTGCAAATCCTTTGCTGCTCCCCCATTGAGAGGTGGTCTATTTCCCCTTCCTTTGAATTTTCGCTGGTTCTGTGACTTGTGTCAACCAACAGAGAGCAACAGCAATGCTTTGTAAGGTCCAAGGCTGGAAATAAAGAAGAGACTGGCAGCTTCTGCCTCCCAGCTTGGCACAGTCTATTTCAAAAGCCAGCCTATGTAAGAAGTCCAACTACACCGAAGCCATCATGCTATGAGGAAGCCCAAGCTAACCACATGGCAAGAAGGAGGCCACTGGAGAAGCTCTGAAGCACTAGACATATATGAGTGAAGCCTCTTGGACTGTCCAGCCTAGTCCAGCCCCCTGTGGAGCACAGCCAAGTGAAGGATGACAACCAATAGTTCTGCCATAGGAGCAGAACCACCAAGTTGAGTTTTGACAAATTCCTGACCAAAAGGATTGTGAGTAATTACATTGGGATTGTTAGCTATGCTCCAATAGATAACTGAAACAGGATGATATTCCCATTATATGGGTAAAGAAACTGAGACTCACGTGATCTATACTGTAAACTTCTAAGCAGCAGCAGCAGCAGCAGCTTCAGACCCAAAGCTCTTGCTTTGCCCTGTAGGTTGATACCTTGATAGGTTATCTAGAGTATTTGGACTATGAGAAAATTGCGGGCTTTGAATCCCAGCCATTTGGCTATGCCTTCTCCGTTCTCTCTGGAGGAAAATGGGGAACAGGAGGTTCAGCTGTGAAGAACCCATATCCTCAAACTCTTCCCCTCTTCCCTCCACACTCACCGTCAGGCTTCCCAAGAAAGAACTAGAAGGAAGGAAATGTAGTTGGGTGCCAGGAGAAATCTTGGGACAACTTTTCTTCATCTCCCTCTAAGTATAATTAGAAATGTTGTTCTGAGCAGTCTTTTCATCGTTAATAGGGGTGAAGTTAGTTTCAATGTTAAGTCTGATGTTACTAATAACATATTTCATCACATTCTGCAGTTCATAAAGTGCTTTAATCCTATGGGCTTGGGTGGCCCTAAGAGTCTACCCACAAATCCCCCAGGATCACAGGAACAGAGGGGAAGATGAGATGTCACACTCCCCTAGCGTTCTGGTGTGGGCTGACTGAGAGCCAAGTACACAGCAGAGGCTGCTGGTCGCTGTCCCCAGACCTTCTCAGGAGTCTGCTTCTTTAAAGAGGGGTTGCTGCTTCTTCCCCAGCTTGTATCCAGGCCCTAGCTGTGTGACAAGAGTGAGCAAGAAGAATGCCAAGGGGAGATCTGGCACTCTTCACCAAGATTGCCAGCAGAGCCCAGGCCCATGGGGGGGGAGATAGGGACCCAGGGGAGGAGCTCTGAATTGCTAGTTCTATCAAAACCATCTCCCTTTAGACACTCCTTCCAGAGCCTGGCTCCATGACAACCCGCCAGAGACCATCCCCCCTCCCAAACCGTGGGCCCAGTTCTATTGGTTTAAATAGCTTTATTGATACTAATCTCACCCACCCAACCCAAGGCCAGCAGTCCTGAGGAGCCCTGCATCCAGAGGTCTAGGAAGGGCTCTTTGGTTTCCAACTGGGGACCAAGAAGATAGAACTCCCTAAAGCGTATAGTCTCTCCCCAGTACCCCCTAAAGCGCCTCTTGGGGGCCCCTCCGATGCCCTGGGCCTTTCTGGGCACGCATATCTTCAGCTTCACCACCTCCGTTTCCAGAGGCCGGGGAGATGGACTTTGCAAGAATAAGCGGGGCCAGGGAAGCGCCCCCTGCTGGAGCCCGGAGGTTACACAAGTACCGAGAGGCGGCTGTGCGCGCAGTCCGGAATGCAGCGGGCGGTCAGAGGCAAAGGCTGAGCTCCTTGCGCACGAGGCATTGGTGGCACTGCACTACGCAGCACCAGTGGAAGCGGCACAGGCAGTTCTCCTCCAGCTGCACGCTCTCCTGGCGGTGCCCGCGGCCGCAGCACAGCAGGTCGCAGCCGCTGAGGTCCAGGGCACTACTGTTGCAGGCGCGGCCACGCGTGCCAGGAGAGCCTGTGCGCCGGTTCGGGGCGCAGAAGTCGGGCGAGTCCGCGACGTAGAGGAGGTCGGCGCGGCTGGGCGGCTTGAGACTTCGGACGGCGGGCAGCAGAGCCTTGCCATCGTTGGTGCCCATGACACGCGAGGCACCGTGGAATCGCTCGAGCAGCTCCGCGCCCACCTCGCGGAACGGGGGTAGTTTCTGCCAGCAGGTGCGCAGAGCGCACGAGCCCGACAGCCCGTGGCACTTGCACTCGGTGCGCGTATGACTCCGCACGGCCTGAGGGGAGCAGAGAAGCAGGCAGATGGAGACAGATGTGGGGCGCGGGGCGCTGAAAGACCCAGAGGACCGATAGAAAATAAGAGATGGGGAGAGGACAGAAGAGAGAAAAGAGCAGACAAAAATAAATAACAAGGAAGCAACAGCCCAGAGAAGAAGGGGACAATAACAAGGATGGAAAAGTAGGAGAAGTGGAGAGCAGGGGACAGCATGTAGCACAGAGGTTCGGGATCCAAAGCCTGGGAACAGTGAGGAAGTAGAAGGAACAGCAGGAGTGAGACTCTCCCCGGAGGAGAGGGGGCGGTGGGAGCTGTCGCACCTTCTCCCTCCTGCCAACCCTCACCCCAGGCGCGGCTGAGGAGAGACGCAGAGCCCACTCCCTGGGCGTCTGTCTCCACTACCCTCCCCAGCCCTCTCTGACAGGTATGTGGGCCTGTCAAGACACTCCTCTCTGGGTCCCCTCTTACCCCCCTTCCCAGTGCCTCAGGCCCAAACCTTAGAGGACACAGGATGTGTGTGAGGGGGGTGGGGGTGGGGGGAGGTGCCCCTAGAGCACCCTAGAACTGAGCCATAGTATGGATACGTTCATGAGAACTGGACCCCAGGAGTCCTGCCTTTTATTTGCTATTTGTGTCTAAGAGTCACAACCCCACTAGAGATTTACGAGGTCAAATGACCCAGGAAAATCATCTCTGGAAGCTCAGAGTCCCGGGGCCAATCTGATCTACAGACATTTGTGTCCCCGCCCCCCTCCCAGGCTCTCTTTTCCCCTGGAAACATCTGACCAAGACAGCTTTCTTGTCCCTAAACAAGAGCTGCCGGGGCCTTCTCATTGCAGAGAGAAGGGGAGAGGGTGCCAGGGATCCGGGCGGGGCCTGGGCTGGGGCCGCTGGGCAGCCAGCTGACAAGAGCCCAGACTCAGGCACAGCTTTCCCGGCCTCTGCCTGACCCCCTCCTGCCTCCACCAGATCCACTCCTTGTCCTTCGATCCCTCCCAAGCCCACTGCCCTGTGGGCCTTTTCTGTCTCCTTTCCAGGCCTCCTGCACATCTCCTGGGTCCCCTGCCTCCCCTGCCTGAAGACCCAGAACTCTGCCCCAGCTCCTGGTCTTCCTCTCCTCGTAACCTTTGTCTCCAGCCTCTGTTCCTACCCTGGCAGCCACATCTCTACCCACCTCAAGCTCTATCCCACTTGTACTGTCTCAGAGGTATCCACTCTAATGGGGTCCCTAAAAGCGCCATCTGAGTTCTCTTCCCTGGGCGCCCTCTCCCTACCCTGCCCTAGGCCCATCCAGACCCCCCAAGTGACTCCATCTTCTCGGCTGGCCACCGTACTGCCACACTCCCATTCAGGCCCCCAGCCACTCTCCCTGAGCGGTCCCCCACCGCCACGCTGGCTCCCATATAGATTACCAGAGTCTTTCACACGCACCCTCTCTCACACCATTTCCTCACGCACTTCCACAAATGTGCCTCTCTGTATACACCACACTCTCCCACACTGGCCCATTCACACACACAGTTCTCCTGCATCCGCTGACACACACTGTCATAGCCCCGCCCACACTCACCAGCCGGCCCGCCTCATTGTTGTGCAGTTGCACCAAGGCTCGGATGTCTCCACCTCCCCGCTTGTGCCGCGCATCCATAAAAAGCCTGGACTTCTCATCCCCGAAATCCACATCGTCACCGCAGCCTCCCCACTCCCAGGCAGCGCTGCCTTCTGGGGAGCCCACAAGGCCCGGGGGCCCAAGGGTGCCCGGCAGGCCGGGGGGTCGCTGTGGGGCTCGCCTGCGGGGCGCCTGGCAGCCACACTGCAGCAGCTCACCCATGGAGCAGGCCTGCGTGACTGCGTGGCTGGCACCTGCAGCTGTGATGGCAAAGACAAAGGCAGTCTCCCGGATGTCTGTGGGGACAAGGAGAGGCAGTCAGCCTGTGGTACCAGAGCTGAGTCCTGGGGGGCTGCGGTGGGCGGGGCAGTGAGGGGTGGCGCTGGGTGGGGCTGGGAGACAGGGTCAGGGCAGAGTGCCCAATTATCCATGGGAGAGGTGGGACTGGGCAGCCTCCCCAGACCTCCACCCTCTCCTCTGGGCTCCCCGGTCTCCTCCCCACACTGACCCTGCTGCAGAATGCGTCCAAAGGCCTTGCTGTGGCTGGAGCAGTTCCAGCGGCGGAAACGGAACTGGAATTGGCACTCGCGAACCCCGAGCCGGGCGCCCCGTGCAAGCTCAGCCACCACTTCCGGTTCTTCCTGGCACAACTCAGCCTGCCGCCCTGCCAGCCTCCGTGCCTTTCTGCAGATACTGGTAGGGTCCATGACCAGGGGACTGCCCACCGCCCTGGGAAGCAAAACACAGCAGGTCAGGGCTGTAACTTGAAAGGTTGGGGGTAACAAAGAAGGAGACCAGACCCACTCCGTCCTCAACCAGGAGCTTGAATATGCCTCCCCCCACCACCAACTAAGATTGAGATTCTCCTATTGTTTCTCTTACCATTCCATCCACGTCTCTGTTCCCTTCTAACTAGGTTCTAGACTGAAATCATAGAGCAAGGAGTCGGTCTTATCCTTCTGTGCACATCTTCATTAATAAGTCCTTATATGATTTTGACTCAGGTGAAGGCAGCTGACACCAGGTAGGCCAAGACTAATATTCAACAGGCCTCACCCAACAGGGAGACAAGGAACAAATTAACAGAAGGAAGATGAAGAGGGCTGGAAAAGAAAATAAATGATGTATAGATACTAAAGAAAAAGATCTGGTCTTAGAGGACCACAAGCTTGGTATGTGTCAGCTGAATGGCACTGGTGCTAAAAAACAAAACAAAACATGGGCAATTCCAAAGGATTTACAAAGCCATCCGATGTTAGAATGGCTGGGGAATGTAGCCTCCAAGGAAAGTCACACTCCCTCTCTAGCCCAAGTTTCTCCTTCTGGAAAATGGGAAGGACGGGGTTTGATTTCTAAGGTGGGCCCTCTCACCCAGGTACCCTCTATTTCCCCAAACTGGGGAACTGGAGGAAGGAGCTAGGGACTGAGTCTCTGAAGCACTGTGAAGCAGGTAACAGTGACCCTTCACCTGCTCCAGGAACGGTGCCCTTTCTAGAGCAGGATGACAGCAAGCCAAGCTCTGGGCCCTGGGTTGATGTAACTGATTGGAGCAGAAGACACTGACCGGGTGGGTAAAGACTTCACGGGAAGTTCCATACGCTTTCAGCAATCCCTCTATGCCCAGCCTTCATCCTGACAGAAGAGGTACCATTTGGTTTCCATATACCTGCCCCTGAAGGTTAATTTGACTGGGTGTTCACACTTGGGTGGAAGGGCTTTCATCTGATTGCTCTTATTTCAATGCTTAACTGGGATCCATCTTGTAGGAATGAGTGGGTTGAGCACATGGGAGCTGAGGATCATTTGAGATCACTCAAAAACCCTTCAGCCAAAGGCAGTAAAAGACTCTGGGCAGGGCAGAGAAGTGGCCCCAGGAGACAGAGGACGAAAGGTAGAGGAAAATGGTTGTAGATAGGTACCAAAGGTCAAGGTGGCCTCTCTTCAGTTTCGCTCTAGCACACATCTACTCCCACTGTCCCCATCTACTCCACAACCACAGGCTTCTGAGGCGTGTTCTGGCCCCACCAGAATGAGAAGTAATGGGCTTCTCATCGCAGCAAGAGGAATTTAGATCTTAAGACAAAACTTAACACTGATGAGCGAGGTGGTTGCCGGACGATGTGTAAGCTCAGGTCTCCTAACACACCACCACCACCACCACCACCACCACCCTACAGGTCATTGTCATCATCCCTATACAAGTAGTCCAGGAACCAATGTCCTTTCTTCAGTGGAGAGACTTATATAGTCCAAACCAGTGATTTTTCAACTGGTATGCTGTAAGAATTTTAAAACATTCAATACCTAAGTGGTGGTGATGCAGTGGATAGAGTGTCCACTTAGGACACTGAGGGCCCCAGTTGGAAACCCCAAGGTCACTGGCTTGAGCCCAAAGGTCACTGGCTTAAGCAAGGGGTCACTGGCTTGACTAGAGTCAAAGCACGTATGAGAAGCAATCAGTGAGTAACTAAAATGATGCAACCATGAGTTGATGCTTCTCATCTCTCTCCTTCCTCACTCTCTCCCTTCCTATCTTTCTTTCTCCTATCTCTCTCTCTCTCTCTCTTTCTCTCTCTATCGCTCTCAATCTCTCTCTCAAAAAAGAAATCAATACCTGACTAGTCAGGGGAACTGACCTATTTTTTCTCAGATTATGAAATAGAAAGCTGATAATAGCCAATAAGACAATAGCCGTGCCCTGGCCGGCTGGCTCAGTAGTGGAGTGTTGGCCCGGCGTGTGGAAGTCCCAGGTTTGATTGCCGGTCAGGGCACACAGGAGAAGCACCCATCTGCTTCTCTACCTTTCCCCCTCTCCTTTCTCTCTATCTCTCTCTTCCCCTCCCACTGCCAAGGCTCCATTGGAGCAAAGTGGCCCAGGCGCTGAGGACGGCTCCATGGCTTCCCCCTTAAGCATTAGAATGGCTCTGGCTGCAACAGAGCAACACCCCAGATGGACAGAGCATCGCCCCCTGGTGGGCTTGCCAGGTGGATCCCAGTTGGGCGCATGCGGGAGTCTGTCTCTGCCTCCCCACTTCTCACTTCAGAAAAATTTTTAAAATTTTTTTAAATTAAAAATCTTTAAATACAATAGCTGTCTAATGTGAATGAATAAAAACTTATACCTATTTTTTTTCAGGTCACAAAAAAAATATTTTTTGATGTGCTGCAAAATTTTAATAATTAGTTTATGTGAGCCATGAGATGAAAAGATGGGAAATTGCTGGCCCCGACCTTCCCTCCTCCATGCTTACCTGCCCATCACTACTTTCCAACGGTAGTCAGGCAAGGCCTAGCATAACCTTTCCCAACCCTAGAGAAGTGACGGGTGGAGCAGTGGGAAGTAGGCCAGGACAAGGCAGTCAAGCTGGCTCCCAGTGGCCCAGTGACCTTCGATAGTTGGTATCTATCTATTCCCTCTTCTATCCGCCTATTCACCTCATTACAAAAAGAATTTGAGGCAAAATCCAGCATAGACATACAGGGTCAGTAGTAAGACTACAAGCTCCTTGAGAGATAGAATCGTCATTTTCTTTTGCCTCCTAGGCAGGTTTTTAGGTACTTCATATTTCCCCTCAATTTTAATGAAAAAATTGCATATTATGAACAATTACTATACTACTATAATGAATACCATTTAATACATGTTTTTGAATGAATAAATGAGCCATCCAGAGAAAAGGTCCTCACTTGAATCTAGCCTCTGTCCAGAGGTCATTTCATGACTCCTAATTAGTTTCCATAAACATTTTATTTCTCCACTGGATTCGGAGGCAGGGACGCAGGCCTCCCCAGGCTCTGTAGGTCCTCTCCTGCCACCTGCATGTCAGGACTCCACCTGGAAGTCTGGGACTCTGCATCCTCCAACGCCCCTCCCGAGGCTACCACGTTCCCCAGCCCCCGCCCCAACCCTGCCTTCGGCTAACTCCCTATTTTCCCAAGGTTGACTGACCTTATCTTCCCAAGGTTACTCTGCCTCCATCCCTCTCCTCTCCCTCCTCCTGCCCTAGGACAGCAAGGAGAAGGACAAAAATCTCTTGACCTTATCTGCTTCCCAGGGACTAGAGATAGAGCAGTCCGGAGGAGTCCTGGCTGTCTGGGAACCAGACTTGTTTACAAGCTGGGCAAGAGAAGAGATGGGCAGTCAGAGCAGCCAGAGTCCCAAGGGACCAGTTTGTTCTCTGCCCTCCTGTCCTCACTCCTATCCTCAAGTCACAGGAAAGGGACCTCCAGAAAATGAGTGTCAGAGGAGCACTGGGCAAAACACTGAGCCTCACTTCAGTACCCTGGTCTCTGTCGGCTCTGGGTGAGCTGAGCCACTCCGGGTAAGTCAGTTCCCTCCATGGGCTTCAAAACCCGGAGTTAGCATGAAAGGCCCACACACCCCGTCTAACTTGAACACATGACTCCACATCAAGAAATAACTCTCTTGGCCCTGGCCGGTTGGCTCAGCGGTAGAGCGTCGGCCTGGCGTGCGGGGGACCCGGGTTCGATTCCCGGCCAGGGCACATAGGAGAAGCGCCCATTTGCTTCTCCACCCCCCCCTCCTTCCTCTCTGTCTCTCTCTTCCCCTCCCGCAGCCAAGGCTCCATTGGAGCAAAGATGGCCCGGGCGCTGGGGATGGCTCCTTGGCCTCTGCCCCAGGCGCTAGAGTGGCTCTGGTCGCGGCAGAGCATCGCCCCCTGGTGGGCAGAGCGTAGCCCCTGGTGGGCGTGCCGGGTGGATGCCGGTCAGGCACATGCAGGAGTCTGTCTGACTGTCTCTCCCCGTTTCCAGCTTCAGAAAAATACAAAAAAAAAAAAAAAAAAAAAAAAAGAAAGAAAAAAGAAATAACTCTCTCATCTCCCCTCTTCCTTTACCCTCCTTCCTTCCCTTCTGCTTCCTTAGGGAATGGACTCTGCTATCGGTGCCTCTGAGTCAGCACTGTCCTGGGATCAGCCCACAAAAGTTGTGCCCATTTGGGAACATCTGCATGTTTTGGGGACTGGAGCACAGTGGTGGTGTAATACAGAATACGTAGGGTCTGAGATCCTAATCAAATAGACATTCTGGGCATAGGAACAATGAGGCTAGCCCTAAAAGAAATCAGTATGCAGACAAGAAGGGACACGCCTCGGGTTAGCCACTCTAACTGGCTTGGCCTGTGCCAAAATCTTCCTCCCAGGGAGTCTGGTGGCATCAGCAGCTGGCCAGTTCCTACTGGCAACTTCTGTAGATTCTGCCCTGGAGGCTCTGGGTTCGGGCCTAATTCCCAAGTTCACAGGACCCAAGAGAGTGCCAGAGGTCATGAAGTCCAGCTCCGCTGACCTGACCCTCCATTACAGAGAGGACCAGTCTCAGAAGGGAGCTGACCAAGGCTGGCCAGTGGAGGAGTCCCACTGCAAGAAATTTAGGTGACTATTGTCAAACCCACAGAGCCAGAGGAAATGGCCACCAGAGGTGTTAGAAGGCATCGGGTGGCCTCACATTCCATTTCCACACAGCCCTCATTCCTAGCAGGCTTGGCTGACTCTGAAGCCATCCCAGATTACCCCACTAAATTCCTGGATTCAGGGTCATCCAACGTCTGCCCAGCATCTCTCCATCTCTCCAAGCTCACTGTAGAGCTCACCTGCCCTAAGTGCCTCCTCTGAGCCCCAGCCCTCACTGACCTCCCCTCCCCCCTCTACAGCATTTTACCTGTCACTCACTGGGGGGGGGGGGGCTTGTTATCCCGCCAGTGGCATAATTATTTTGTCATGCTTTCTTGTCCATCTCTCCAATTAGATAGGAAACTCATTAAAGACAAAGATCTCATGAGGAACCATAATGTCAGTAGCAGAGCACACTCAGGGATTTGGGGGTCCAGCAGACATGGGTTTGGATCTCTGGGCTCTGCTGTTTGCTTAGTCTATGATGTTGAGCAAATTCTTAGCATGTCAAAGTGGCACTTAGTATTTGCTGAGTAGATGATGAGACTTAACCTTCTGAGCCTGTTTCTGCAACTGTGAAATGGAAGCTGATAATACCTGCCCGATTCCCAGGTAGACTATGAAAGGAGCCTGTCCAGAGAGTGGGCTTCCACAAGGGGTTTTTGTCTTCCCATTCACACCCTTACTCCTCTCTTGGCCTGCACAGTGCAGGGCAGACAGTAGGTGTCAAGGCAACATTTGTGGGTTCCTGAGAACTCTCTTTTCTCCAACTGTCTGCTCTTACTTCTCAGCCAGGATCCGTGTGTCTCCTCCCGCATCAGCCCTGCCCATGGACTAGAGCACCCTCCAGGACCCCCGCCCCCCAGCCCCAGTGAGCACTCCTGGGCAGATTACTGAGGCCACGGAGACCCTAGATAGAGTCTTTTGATGCCCTGCCTCCTCTGAAAGGTCTCACAACCAGCTCTCTGTTTTTCCACCCCAGGGTCCCTCATCTGACCCTCACCTCCAGGAGCCAGCAGAGGGAGCCCTGAACCCTGGGGCTGTGGGTGGGGGCTACACGGGGGTGGGGGAGGTGGGTGGTGGAGAAGGGGCAGAAAAATGTTGCCTGACTGCTGCGGAGGCGGCTGGGCCCGGGCCTGTGCCCGCCCGCCTGTCCTGTCCTGCTCTGTCTAACTCCCTAATTACTGCTCCCCCTCCCCCAGTCCCTACTCCCACCCCAACCACCACATCAAAGCCAGGGATGCCCCAGCTCCATTAACCCCTGCCTCCCCACCGCCCACCAGCCACCCCACTCCATCCCTGCCCACCCCCCCACAATTCGGTTCCCTCCGCCTTGTCATGGACACTGCCCTTCCCACCGCCTCACACTTTTCTCCTGCCCATTTCTCTGGGGAGAGGCAGGGGCCCTCCCTTCCCCGACGGACTTCAGCACACAAGAGGGCTTCCTATTGATCAGGGCTGCGAGGGACCAAGGAGGAGACACGTTGAACTCCTATGGATCCCCTGAAAGCAGTCAGTGCTTTCGGCTCTCACATACTGAGGGGAGCACCCAAAGGGGGCCTGGGGAAGGCTCTGTACTCTGTACCCCTTTCCTGACTCCCACCCCCCCTGGAAGCCAGGGTGAAATCTTCAACAGGAGGTGGACTGCTGGCACCAACCCTCAGCTACCTACAATCTCTGTGGCCTTGAGCCTATCCCTGGACTTCGCTGGACCTCTTACTGTAAGTGAGAAGATGGGACCAGATGACCTCTAAGTCCTTTCTTGCTCTGACTTCTGGATTAAATGGAGGGCTCAGAGCTAGAAGAACCAACCAAAGAGGCCAGGTGGAAAATGGAAAAACCCTCCCCGCAAACTTTCCCTCCCTCAGGGGGTCCAAGGGAGGCACCCAAGTTCTCCTCCCACCCCACTCCAGGCACAAAGGAGGGCACGGCCGGAGGGCAGGAGGGCATTCGCCCCAGCCCCCAGGAACAGGCTTTCTGTTCCCCGAGTGCCTCCAGCGCTGGCTGGCTGGGTGCCCCGCCCTCGCCTTATCCCCTCCACAGCTGCATTTCTTCCCCAAAGTACACATCCTGGTGATCCAGCCTCTCACTGAGGGGTTGCACCCCCCAGGAAGTGTCGCGGTGCCAGGACTCTGGTGGGCCCAGGGCATGCTGCAGCCCAGATCGCGCCAGCCTCCTTCTGCCCCTGCCCTTTGCTGCTCACAGCCCCATTGTCTTTCTCCAGGGAAGCTGCCAAGGCGGGAGGCCTAGAGGGTGGGGCTGGATGACCACCCCTCCCACCCACCCCAGCCCCACCCCACCCTGAGCCTGGCAGGGAGCAGCAACTGGACTGCCCACAGAGAGTAAGGGGCCCCGGCTGAAGATGGGATGGGAGAGGGTAGCTAGGCCCAGCCCGGGGTGGGGAGCACAGCTAGAAAACCAGGGTTGCAGGAAGAAGGCTGGTCCTTTCCCTGCCTCCCTGTGGGGTCAGAGATGAGCCTATCCTAGGTCTGTGGTTCCTGTTTCTGTAAGGGGGGGGGGGTTTAAAAGGCAAGATGAGATGGGGGAGGGAGTGAGATTGGGTGGTGTTTTCCCCAGTGGAACAAGGGGAGGGTTAGTTTCTTTCATAGGAAACATAAACAGAAAGAGGAAAGAGGAAGAAAGAAGAAGGGAGATCAATTTGGCTATTCTGTGAAAGTGAGTTATTTTCTACATCCACTAATTGAAGTTATAAATAAAGATAAGCCAGACATCAAGAACTTTCTGGCCTGACCTGTGGTGGCGCAGGGGGTAAAGTGTTGACCTGGAATGCTGAGGTTGCCAGTTCGAAACCCTGGGCTTGCCAGGTTAAAGCACATATGAGAAGCAACTACAAGGTGATGCTTCCTGCTCCTCCCCCTCATCTTTCTCTCTCTTCTCTCTAAAAATCAATAAATAAAGAAAAAGAAGTACTTTCTGGAGGGAGGCAAGGAGCAGGTAGTAGGGAGCCGGTGACTAGGAAACCACAGCCTCTCTCTCTCTCTCTCTCTCTCTCTCTCTCTCTCTCTCTCTCTCTGTGTGTGTGTGTGTGTGTGTGTGTGTGTGTGTGCGCGCGCGCGCGCGCTTCATTCTCAAGATGGGATCTGTCAGGGCCAGAGCATTGGCTAAGACAAGATGGCCTCAAGACAACCTGGCCAGTGTCCTGGAATCTGGGGTTCTGCAATTTGCAAAGATAAAGTTACAGATGTGAGAGAGACAGAGAGGCTAGGGCCAGTTTAGAAAGTATAAACTGCATCAGGGAGGAAGGAGGTGGGGGAGCCCTGCGAGGGAACCCTCCGGAACCTGGAGCCAGGTCCCTCAGCCTACTCCAGGGCCTGGGCCACTCCCCTCTGGACCCTCCGTTCCTAGTCAGGACAGCCCTGCCGGTCAGAGCGCCTGGGTTCCTCTCTGCTCCCAGTCTGGCTGCTGCTGCCAGAATGTCAGAGCGGACTGCAGGGGGCTGCTGCAGGCCCAGTTGCTTTTCACTCCTCCACTGGAGCCCTAACCTGGTCAGCATCCTCTGAGAAGCAGGGAGAAGAGGGCCAGCAAGCAGGTCCTAGACATCAGGGAACAGCCTGGGAGTTCCTGGGCTGAAAAAGCTCCTAGCCAAAGTGAACCTGCACCAGTGTGTGTGTGTGTGTGTGGGGGGGGTACGTGTGGCAGGAGCCTCAGACCACCAGGGATGCTGGGTCTGGTCCACCAACCCAGTCTTGATCTTTGAGGGCAACGATGGGGTGTGGTGAGGACAGGAGTGTAAGCAAGCCAGAGTCAAAGATCCTGAGAAAGGGAATCTGGGCTCAGACCAAAGAAATGAAGTATCAGAAAAAGACTGAGGAGAGTGAGGGGGCCAAGACAGGCGGGAGAGGCAGGTTCTTTCTGAGAAGCATCGAGTGAGGCAGTCTCTGGACACCTTATCACCCCAGCTCCTCACTCTTCACCCTGCTCGCCCTGCAGCTGCGGCCATGAAGGCTTCTGTGTTCTCCCACACCTGCCCTCCTCACCTCCTCCCCCTCTCCTTGCTTCCCTGCTTCGGGGTCAGTCTCCAAGGGACCAGGTCTCCCTCCCTCTGGTTTGGCTCTCACCCAGCAGCCCCTCCTGAACAAAGGAACCCCACAGATACAAATCCCAGAAAGGTGAATCAACCAATTCAGCAACACTCCATAAAGCTGACCTCAGCACCTTCAGTCTCCAGGACCCCAAAGGCCTAGGCTCTGCCTGCCAGGACCAAGGAGGAGAGATGCCGGAAGAGATGGTTGTCAAAATGCAGTAACTGGCACTGGGAGCACAGAGAAGGCAAGGGAAGGAAGACAGCGACAGCTTCATGGAGGAAGTGCCATTTTAACAGGAAGGAAATGAACAATTTGAACAAATGACGAGGGAAGGAAGGGAAGGCAATAAAGTAGCAGGGAGAAACCCCTGTCCCCATATCTTGAGAAAGCGCAAAGTTAGGAAAGTTGTTTGAGAAGCAAGAGAGAAATTTCTTTCCAAAGTTTTGTTTGGGACCTTGAGTTTTAAACTTAAATGAATCCCCCTTGACACCCATGAGGTCTCTGGCCAGGAGAATCTAGGATGTGGAGGAGGGAACTTACATTTAAGGAGTACCTCTCAATGTCATTTTGTAAATCATCCTGCCTAATGCTCCTGGCGAGCTTTCTAGGTAGGGGGGATTGTTTCCCTATTTTACAGTTGAGAGTTGGGGTGCAGAAAAAAAAAGTGACTTGCCCAAGGTCACAGACTTAAGTGGGGGAGATTAGATCTCAGGTCTGTTTCAAAGCTTCTACTTCTTTGCTAAACCAGTATCAAAGGACGCATGTTACCTAGTAAGGACCTGTGTCGTCCTCGATCTGCCGCCCCCTTACTGACACCCCCAAGGGACGCTCTCCCGCATCACGGAAGAAGGATCTCGGCCAGCGGCTCCCTGTGTGGGCATCATCCTCTCTATCTCCCAAGAAGACACTGATCTGCCTGCTCCACCCCTCCTTCCAAATCCCGGGGTGAGAGAGGAGTGAAGTGCAGAATATCCAGCCAATGACATGGCGATATGCAAATAATCAATACCAGGCTTCCTTAGGATTGGCTGGTGTATTAGTGATATTGTCCAAGTCCCTCCTCTCTAAACACTGAAGCTATTCCGGGAGGTTCTTTGCTGCCCTGGAGGCTGCGAAGGAAAAAAAAAGTCCGCGGGATCTAGATATCTGAGCGGTCCCGACCCTGCACGCACCTTCCCAGTCCGTGCCCCAGCCACCAAGACTCAAAGTTCCTTCAACCTTCGCTGCCTACGCGTCTGCTCTAGCTAGGGCCAGTTCCGCAAAGATGTCCTGATCCCCTGCTGGCCAAGCCTACCTCCATTCCACCGGACCCTCCGGGGTTCTCAGTATCTCCTGAGCTGCTCATTTACTTTAGCGTTGACCCCATAACTGCAAGGTCCAGTCGCCTGGATCCCTTTCCTGCCTTTTCTCCTCTTCTTTGCTCGGGAAGGAAGAAACAGAGAAAGCCATGGTCCTGACTCAGTTCCCCCTTTCTTGCCACTATCGCCCACACTGAAGGAGCCCAGAGGGAAGCTGGTGGATTGGTGGGCAAAGTGGTGGGGGGGAGAGGCAGCCGTTGGACCCCACCTGCTTGTGACTTCTTACCTTGTACCTCCCTTTTCCCCAAACCCAGTCCACCTCCTCTCACACTCTTCGGATCTCTGACCACAGGTCTTCCCCCCCGTCTCCCCGGTAGCTCTTCTATCCACCCAACAATTACTTGGTGAGCTGGATTGAGCGCATAACCTGGGAGGGAGGTGGGATGTAGGACACAGGAGGAGGAAATACAATAGAACGTGCGGGGGCTGGAGTAGGTTCGAGTCGCCTAAGTGGCAGTTCAGAAGCGCCCCGGGTGGAGGCCGGCAGGAGAGCGGTACGCACCTCCCCCGCACCGCCCCAGCGCGCAGGTAGAGCCAGGAGGCAGCGGGACCGCGGTTCGGAGCACTCCGTCACGAGGTCCCCACCCTCGAGCGTCAGGAGCCGCACCGGGCCAGCCCGATGCAGCACTCACCACCACAGTCCGCCGACGTGCGCGGGACACAGGAGCAGCAGCAGCAGCAGCCCGAGGCGGGAGGGCACGGGCGGCAGCATCGTGACCGCTCTACGGCCCTCGGGTGCGGGCAGGGGGCGAGGCTGCGGGGCCAGCCGGTGCGCTCGGGGGCCCGCGCTTCAGGGCGAGTGCGGCTCCGGCGGCTGCGGCCGGGAGGCGATGGCTCCGGCGGCGGCGGCGGCGGCGGCGGCGGGGGGGCCCATCTCGGGAGAGGAGGGCGCGGCGGAGGCGGAGAGCGGCCGGGGCAGCCAGCGCCTGTGTCTCCTGCCGAGCTCGCTCGGGAGAAGAAATCAGAGCCGGGGGCGGGGGTGGGAGGGGAGCGGGGCGGGGGCGGGGGGCAGGGAGGCTGCTGGTGTGGCAGTTGCGACAGTCAGGCGGCGGGACTCTCTGGAGGGAGCCGCGAGCCCCGGGGCGGCAGGCGCGGAGCGCGGCGGAGGGCGGGAGCGAGGGTCCGGGGCGGGGCCGGGCGCGCTGGTGGCGGCGGACCCGCCCGCCTCGCCCCCTCGCCTCGCCTCCCGCGGAATGGGAGCCCCCCGCCGCCGCGTGGAGTCCGGGGCGAGAAGGGGCGGGCAGCGGGGTGGAGCGGGGCGAGGGGCACGGAGAGGAGCTGAGGAGGGGGGCGGGCTGGGAGGCAGACGTTTGACAGGTTTGTTGACTGTAAAGAGAGAAAACTTCCCAGGAATGAGGGAGTTTGGGGGTGGGGGGGGCGAGGAGGGCGGCGCGGAGGGCAACGCGGGAGCCGGGACCTGGGCGAGGAAGTCCGCCTGGGGCCCTGGAGGCGCCCGGGAGGGGCGTCTGTCGCCCTGGAGGCTCGAACGGGCGGGTTCTGGTGGGGGTCGCCGCTGACCGCGCCCCGCCCCCGCGCCGTGCCCCCTTTCCAGCCTTTCCTCGAGACAAGGGGGAAGCCCTAGGCCTCGACTCGGGCTACCCGACCATGCCGCCCCTGCCAGCCCGCGTCCGGGGCAGGGGACGCGGAGGGGAGTTCAGACAGCAAGGGGAACCTCTGGGTGGCCCGCGCTCAAGCGCTCACACGTGCCAGCGAGCGAAGGAGCGAAGGTTTCAGACTCGCAAGGGATCGAGGGGTCAGACCTCGCGTAGCCTCGCGTATCCGCGGTTCCTGCTTCACGTGGCTTCCCCAACTTGGCGGGGCCACAAGGGGTGGGAGAGCCAGCTGCAGGTGAGATGGCATTTATTCGATTCCCTCATGCCACAAAAATGTCTTTGATGCCCCTGGCCCCCTCCCCACGTGGGGAGATCAAAGGCCCCGTGGGAAGGAGGGACAGCTCCATTCATCACGGCCTCGGGGCTGGCAGCGGCTGCAGTCCCTGCCCCTCCCCTCCGGCCCCGCTTGCCCCAGGGGTGCTGAGGGACAGGTGGTGCGGGACATTCCAGAGGAAGGCCAGTCTCGAAACCACTGTCATCTGTCTAGAGTGGTCATCCACCTTTAGGAATGTCCTGGTGTGGGGAGGACCTATCTAGCACCTTAAACCTGAGGTGCAGATACCTCAGGCTCCCAGAGGAAAGCTCCTGGTGGTTTGAGTGGGGGAACCCCTGAACTTGAGGGATGAAGCCACTTTCAAGAAAAACGCCCTTGGTGAGCAGAGAGAAGGCAAGATTCCGAGGACCCCAGAATGTGGAGACAAGTGGGCCAACATGAGACTGGGGACCAAGGGGATGTGACAAAAGACCATAGGTGGCTACCTGGCAAGAGGAGGCAGATCTGGGAAGGGAAGGGAAGGGAAGGGAAGGGAAGGGAAGGGAAGGGAAGGGAAGGGAAGGGAAGGGAAGGGAAGGGAAGGGTGAGAAGTAAAGAAGAGAAAAGAAATGGAGAAATGTTAGCCTAGGCATGTAGAGAAGCCTCTGGGTGTGCTGGGAGCCCCACCCCAGGGCCCTGGTGTCCAGGCTGTGTTGGTCTAATTCCTGGGTACAGAGAGTTCTGGTGAGGGGCTGGGATACTCCAGAGAAGGAAGAGGGGACCTGGAGGAGGGTCTGGTGGCTGAAGGAGTTAGTGAGGAGGGCATGGCCTAGGTGCTGCCCATCCCATTTTAACCCTTCAAGGCACCCAGATGCCATGCACAGCCCCTGCTCCTACTAATTCATACAGTTGCTAATTCTACAACGCAGTGCCAACTCTGGATACTACACACTCAAAGACATGCCCGAGTTAGACACACACTCAGGACAGACTGTTGAGGATTCGGGGGTGGGGGTCCCTCGAGGCTGCAGGTGACCAATGACCAGTCCGCCCCCCAGGCACTGCCTGGGTTCCAAACCCCCTGCCCCCACCCTGCTACTGTTATTGCACATTATGAAATGCTCTCCCTATCCTGCATTCTTCTCAGAGGCAAGAATTTTAATGTATTTGTCTTTGTCATCAGGGGACCAGGGCTCTGGGACCGCCCTGCCTCTGCCTGAGGAGGGAGCGCCCCAAATCTGGTCCCAGCTGCCTCCAGACCCCAGCCTCTCTCCATTACCACCCCCTCGTGCCCTAGCCCTGCCCCTCTCCTCCCCCTTCTAAGACACGGTCTCTCTGTGGGGTGGATAAAAATGATGTTATTGAAACAACAGAATTGGGAGCAGTGGCAGGGAGCAGGGATCAGCTCAGGAAACTGGGGCGTTTGCCAAGAAGCCTTCTCCCCCGCAGGCAGCCTTTCTGCCCCCACCCCCACCTTTCCTACAAACACGCATAGATCGCCCCACCCCTCCTGCAGTACTCTCTCTGGTCAGATCTTGCAGAATATTTGGCCATCCCAGGACTCCCCAATTCCTTGTCCTCTCCTCCCACCCCAGAGACCCCTTCCAGAACCAACTGGCTCAGCGGTGCCCACAGCAGTACTAGGGCAGGGGAGGTGCGGACTGTTGTCTGTGATGGACAGGCCTCTGGAAGCCCCAGTCACAGGGTTCTGAGTTCCAAGGAAAACCCTGCCTGTGCTCACTCCTCTTGGCCTTCTCTGCACCCTCGTCAGGATTTGGCTGGCATCTGGGCAGAGCCAGAGCAATGACTTCTACCCTTTCACCTTCCAAACCTTTAGAGAGATGAGTTCAGAAGTTACTGAGACTTCAATTCACTATCACCTTAGAAGACTTTCCACAGAGAGAGACTGGGAGAGACAGAGACAGAGGCACACAAAGACAGGTCAAGATGCATGCACACACATACACACTCCCACCCCCGACACACACAGCTCGGCACAGGCTCTCAGGTAACTCCGCAGAAACCGCAGGCCAGCCTCACCTCCCCCAGACAACGCTGTGTAACCCACAGGTATGGATGGACACACAGAAGGGCTGGCTCAGGATGAGACTCATGCCTGCCTTCCTAGAGATCGAATGTGTGTATGTGCATGTGTGCACAAGCACGCAGCACACACACACGCATACCACCTCTGCACAGACATGCATGTGGAGGAACGGTCAAAGAGACTGGAATGGGAACACAGCAGCCCAGACGCGGGCAGCATGAATGGAGTGGTGCCGCTGTAACTCCCCCTCTCTGTCCTCTGGGCACTGGGCCCCCTCCACTCTTCCCCCACTGCTCTGCCTGAAGTCCCAAGAACCTGTGACTCCACTTCCCGGCCGTGGTGCAGAAGAGAAGTGGAGAGGAGGGACAGGGTGTCTGGCTGTGGGCTTGGAGAGAAGGGGGGGCAGAGTTGGGGACTGCGGAGGGGAGAGAGGCACCTGGGGAAAGATAACATCAGAACCGCTGCAGGCACAAGCAGAGCCCTCTGTCTCTGTCGGATTCTCTCTCTCTTTCAGTGTCTTTTCATGTCTCTCCCATCTCCATAGTTGGGTCTCTATTTGTGTCTGTCTCTAAATCACTTTCTCTGTTTCTTTGTTTCTCAGAATGACTGAAGCTGCAGGAGCCCAGGAATTTGGGCCTGTGACCCTTCCCCTCCCAATAACCTCTCTCTCTCCCTCCCTCCCCACTGCCCTCCCTTCCTCCTTTCCCAGCAATGGGACCTAATTCTCATTCCTTAGAATGGTGACAGGACTTAAAAATTCCTAAGGGCCCTGAGTCTCTGGGTCCCAGGAGAAGAGAGAAAAGGCCAACTCTCTAGAGAGATGGCGGGAAAGAAAAAGATAGAAGGAGTCCCTTTCCTGTCCCCGCTGTACTCCAGACCCCCCCCCACTCCAGCTTTCCCTAGCCCACCTGTAGTCATGAGCGTACACCATCCCAGCTGGGAGGGAGGGAACACAAGTGTCCAAGCTTTAGCCAGGCTTGTCCTCGCCTTTCAGGCCAGGTTTACTCTGAGACTACGCTGGGCCTGTGTTGAAAGGAACCTGTACCTCCAGCCCCGGTGTTCCCCCTGTTTCCCACCTGCCTCCCATCTTCCACATCTCTCAACCCGATCCACATCCCCGACCCTCCTATCGCCCTGTCAGTCAAAGAGGGGAAGAACGGGGAGGAGGGGGAGCAGGAGCTGTGAGGGCGGGCCTGCTGACCCACCAGGACTGTGCTGGGAAAGGCCAGGGAACATGACACTGGCTTCCACTGAGCTCAGCCCCAGTGGCCTCAAGTGGGAGTGGGAGGACCCAGAGCTTCTCCAGCCATCCCAGACACTGCCTTATGGACAGTGGGGTGCGCAGAAGGACCTGGGTGTCCTGGGGGAGCCCTTACCTCCCTCTCATTACTTCATTCTTTTCCAGAGGACACCAGCTATGTCAGCTGACACCCGCTGTGTCAGCTTTCATCTCTGAGCACACCCGGGCTCCTCAATCCAGGACTACAGAACCAGACTCTCTCCTCATGGTGCTGGCATCTGTTGGCTCTCTCTCCCTGGGCAGCAGTCAGCAAATTTTTAATCGAACACCTACTATGTGCCAAGCACCCAGCTGGATAGTGGAGATACAATGGTGAGCAAAAGCAGACATAACCCCTACCCTCAGGGAACTGATGGTCACTAATCACATAGTCTCATAAACAAATGGAAAACCACAACCTTGACCTGTGTTATGGAGGAGAGGAGAGGGGGCCATGAGAGGCCCTGACTGGGGGGCTGGCCAAGTCTAAGAAGGCCCCCCCTGAGAAGGGAGTGCTCCAACTGAGATACCACAATAAGCTGGGGTAAAATGAGTGCAATATACAGATCGTGGGTCATAACAATGTACGCTTGAAATCTGTATGATCCTATTGACCAATGTCACCCCAGTAAATTGAATAAGAATTAAGTTGGGGTTAACTGGGGGACACAAATGAGAGAAGAGCACTTCAGGCAAAAGGAACAGCTTTTGTAAAAGCCCTGCAGGAATATGGAGAAGGCATGCGGGCAACAAATCAAGGTCAGCCTGGAGTGGGAAAGAGAGTGAACAGCAGCCCGGTGGGGGTGAGGCTGAAGGATTTGGGTGATCAGAGCAGGTAAAGCCTTAAAGGCGTGGAAGGAATATTTTTTCTTATTTTGAACACAATGGGAATTCTACAAGACAAATGCGTTGCAAAAGGGAAGAAAAAGGAGCTGCAGGGGGACCTCTAGTTTAAAGGAGAACTAACAGATATTAGAAAAAACAACAATCAATGGTGAACTATACAGTATTTAGAGATGCATGCTTGGATGACAAAAATAAGTTGATGCTTCCCAAGAAGTCAGGACAGTCCTTGCTCTGGGAGCAGGGGAGGAGGCGGTTCTATTTTCAGGGGTATGGCCAGCAGGGTTCTTTCTGTCTCCTTTCATGGCCGTTGGTTTCAAGGCCCTTCGGTTTTCCATCTGATCTATGCTCTTTTCTGTATTATCTTGACCAAAGGGTTTTTCAAAAGCAATCGGAAGCCACTGGGGGACTGTGAGTGACACGACCAGTTCTACAGTTTGAAGAGATGGCTCTGGCCCCAGTGTGAAGAGCAGGCGGGTTAGAGAGGAGCCAGAGTGGAAGCAGAATGGCCAGTTAGGAGGCCCTTGTGGCCCAGGTGAAAGGCCTTGCAGCTTCGGCCTGGGTCAGTGGCAGAGGAGATGGAAAGAAACGGAAGGTTCCGACTGGTATTGGGGAAGAAGGGTCGAGTGGGCTTGGGGAGAGGCTGGAAATAGGGGTGAGGAAGAGAGAGGTGGTACGATGCCTCTGAGGTTTTTAACTGGCCTAACAGGATGGACGGTGATGTGTCTACTTAGCTAAGAAACACTAGAAGAGGACCAGCATTAGGCGAGGCCGGGTGGGGGAGTTTGAGACACGAATTAAAGATGCTTCCTCCGCAATATTAACAAGAGCTGTCGAGGAGGCAGCTGGATATATGGGTCTGGAGCTCAGCGGGAAGGCTAGGGCCAGTCATCCTGGTGCAAGGTGTAATTATGCTGAGAGCACAGCTGAGATGGCCCAGGGGTGAGTGCAGAGTGAGAGGAGGCCTTGATGAAGTGCAGTGTCTAACGGCTGCGTGACCAGGCGGAGGCCACAGAGGGGACTAAGGAGGGGCAGGTGGGAAGAAAGAGCATTGTGGCTCCAAAGGAGCCAAGGAAAGACAGCACCTGGAGAAGAGGGCTGTGGACAACCTGTCAACCGCTTCTGAGGGTCAGTCAGACGAGGAGGAAACTGTCTACAGAACACATGAGGGAAACCACTGGGTCAGTTAAACCTCAGGCTGGCCTGCCTGTGGCGGCACAGAGGATAAAGCATGAACCTGGCACACTGAGGTTGCTGGTTCGAAAACCTGGGCTTGCCCAGTCAAGGCACATATGAGATGCTTCCTGCTCCTCCCCTGCTTCTCCCTCCCTTCTTTCTCTCTCTCTTCTCTAAAATGAATAAATAAAATCTTAAAAAAAAAAGAGAGAGAGGAAAACTTAAAAAAAAAAAATCAGGCTAATATTGCCAAAGCACAAAGACGACCCACCATTTTCTCGCTGTAAAACTTCCAGCAGCATACCCTCTCTTAGAAAATCAAGTCCATTCAATTCCCAGTCAGGGCACATGGGAGAGGCGAGCATCTGCTTCTCCCCTCCTTCCCTTCCCTCTCCCTTCTTTCTCTCTCTTCTTCTCCCACAGCTATGGCTCTATTGCTTAGAGTTCATTGGCCCTGGGCTCTGAGGATTGCTCAGTAGAGCCTCTGCCTCAGGCACTACAAATAGCTTGGTAGTGAGCATGGCCCCAGATGGGCAGAGCATTGGCCCCAGATGGGGGTTGCTGGGTGGATCCTGGTTGGGGCACTTGCAGCAGTCTGTCTCTCTATCTCCCTTCCTCTCACTTAAAAAACAAATAAACCAACAAAAATCAAAATCAAGTCCATGCTCCTTAGCTTGGCACTCAGGTTCCAGTATAGCTTGTCTCTTTGGCATCTCAGCCTCATCTTCCTTGTTGTCTCCACCTGAACTCCAGGCTCACAGTGGCTCTTGGCCAGGCCTCCAGACCCTGCCCCCACTGCCTCCCCTCCACACTCTGCTCACTGACTCCACTCCCCAGCAGGCCAGGCTCAGCCCCGCATCCTCCAAGATCCCATATACCTATAGTTGGAGGCAGTCTCTCTGATTTCCAATAACTCAGAGCACTTTGAACCTGTTCTATAGGAAGTACAGCCTTTACAGTTGATTTTGTTTGTATGTTTTTCTCCACTTGCTTGTGAGGTTTTTGTAGGGCGTGAATTATGTCTGGTCTGCAGTGGGCACTTCATAAACTTGGGTTCCTTTGAACTTCAAGAGAGTGAAAGATATGTTGCCAGGTAGGGCAAGGCAAACTCAGCAGGGGTGGTGTCTTTTTCTCACCGCAACCAAGTCTTCTGAACTCAGGCTGGGAGTTGGGGCTTCAGGGGAAACCAGGAGAATTCTTAACATCCCCTCTACTGCTGCATATACACAACCCTAATAGTGCCGCTGCTTCCCAGGGAGCTGAGCTCAGCACAGACTCACAGCGCCATCTCCTGCCAGGATGAGGTACTGTTTCTTAAGAGAGGTCTTCGAAATAGAGAAATACAAATTAAAAATGGGAACCAGGAAGAACACCAACCTGTGAAACTAACAAAAATTTAGAAGGTGTAAACCTCAAAACTGGAAGAGGTGGGGAGAAAAGTGTGTCTCGTTGGTGGCACTATGGATTTAATCACGCTTTCTAAAGGGCATGCTGATGAAATTGATTATATACTTTGCATGATTTTACTTGTGGGATGATACCCAGCACAAGTTACTTGAGAGAAACCAAAGAACCTACTCTGTGCGTGCAAATGGATTTATAAATAAATTTTCTGTTAGTGAAGAGCTAGAAGCTTATGTAATTTTTAGCTGACAGAAGGGTATAGCTAAACCACGTAGGATTTGAAACAAGGAACAGCCTCCATAAAATAATTCCAAGTGACAGAAAGAGCACCCAAAATGTTATCTTTAAAGTAAAGACTATAAAATAGAAGTAGGAATAGTGCATAGAGCAATGAGGCTCATAAGAGGATTAAAAATCTTAGAAGTAGTCAATGTTCTTCAATATTGAAGAAGCATTTTGAGTTGTTTTTTTTTTTTTTACTTATTTATTTATGCTTTGGTTGAAGTTTGTTTTTATTATCAAGGCCTCAGCTATTTAGTGAAAAGAAATCAAGTACGGAGGAAACCGATTAGGAAAATGTCCAAAGCTCCTGGGGCTGAGAGACTGTGCCTTAGAGACAGTCAAGGTCAGAGATAGCTGAGGCTTTTCTCAAAACCTTCCCACCTTCTAGCACAAGGTCTTGTATGTAACATGTGTTCAATAAATGTCTATGGAGCCACTTAATGAAAATGATTAATGCCTGAAATATTGGCCATCTTCCTCTGTGCCATTTTTCTCTCGAGAGTTTTGGAGGGAGTTTTACCCACCACAGTGTCCCTTGCCAAATTGAAATGTCTGGTCCTTTACATGCCACCTCACTTGGTCGGCAGATAATGTGGGCAGCCCCAGGAATGGCTGAGCATGTCCTCTGAAGCTGACCCGGAGGAGCTGACAGCTAGGACTGTTTACTATCCCCACTCCCTATAACTGTTCAGCAAGCACTTTTTTTTTCCTGTATTTTTTCAAATAGAAGTGGGGAGGCAGTCAGACAGACTCCCACATGCGCCCGACCGGGATCCACCCAGCAAACCCACCAGGGGGTGATGCTCTGCTCATCTGGGGCGTTGCTCCATTGCAGCAGGAGCCATTCTTGCACCTGAGGTGGAGGCCATGGAGCCGTCCTCAGCGCCCAGGCCAACTTTGCTCCAATGGAGCCTTGGCTGCAGGAAGGGAAGAGAGAGAGAGAGAGAGAGAGAGAGAGAGGAAAGAGAGGGGGAGGGGTGGAGAAGCAGTTGGATGCTTCTCCTGTGTGCCCTGACTGGGAATCTAACCTGGGACTTCCACACGCCAGGCCGACACTCTACCACTGAGCCAACCGGCCAGGGGAAGCAAGTGCTTTTATGAAGGGGAACCTGGGAGGTGCATCTCCATGTTTACTATGGAATATTTGGCAAATGTCGAAACTGAGGCCAAGGTCAGAGTCATTGAGTGGCAGAGCTAGGAGTCCGGCTTGTACTTCTGCCTGCAGCCTATGCCTGTCCTATGGTGGCCCCGCTCTACCCCAGGAGAAAGCCCCAGGCCGAGCCAGCCCATCAAGAAGGCTTCCATAGAGAAAATGTTATAGGATGGCATGTAAGTGATCAGAAGAGGCCACAGGGTACCCAACGGGGTCAGCGACATTCCCCAGAGCATCAGAAAGGCAGGCTCCAGAATGCCCTTCTGGTCTACTCCACTTCCTCTCTCTGTCTCTACTCCCTAGACTTAAGGCCCACCTGTTCTCTGATCTTCCTATATTCCCATGTGCCGGGATACAACACCTCGCTCATGTCTCTGTGACAACATGACCTACCCTACTTACTCACATGTTCACTGTCTGCCTTCCTCCTGCCCAACAAATCCCTCCATCGCACAGGGGCCTCCCCAGTCATTATCTCTTAACTATAGCTTTGCATCATTTTACTTTAATTTTTTATAAGACTTCTTTTTTGAGAGAGAGAGAAAGACAGGAAGGAAAAGAGAGGGTGAGAAGCATCAACTCATAGTTACTTTCACTTTAGTTGTGCATTGAAATGTATATAGCTTAACTGAGGCCGAGCCAGTGCCCCCGTGCTTAAACCAGCAACCTTGGGATTTTCATGCCAGTGACTTTTGGGCTCAAGCTGGTGTGCGTTGGGATCACGTGGACAATTCTCCATTCAAGCTAGCAACCCCGGGCTGACACGCCTGCACTCAGACCATGGGGTTTTGAACCAGCGACCTCAGCATTCTGGGTCAACCCTTTTATCCACTGCACCACCACTGGTCAGACTGCATAATTTTACTTTTAATTTCAAAAGACAAGCAAGATCACATCTGTTGGCTTTGGAAATAGAGCAGAATTAAATTCACTCAACAATTTACCAACTATGGGACCTTGAGCAAACAACTAGCCTGTCCTTGCCTCAATTTCCCATTCAGATAAGAATACCCAACCCTTAGAGCTGTAATGAGGATTAAATAATATCACAAAGACACACAAACCTGACCTGTGGTGGCTCAGTGGATAAAGCATTGACTGGAATGCTGAGGTCACCAACTCGAAACCTTGAACTTGCCCGCTCAAGGCACATTCAGGAAGCAACTACTGAGTTGATGCTTCCCGCTTCTCCCTCCCTATTCTCTCTCCTTTCTCTAAAAATCAATAAATAAAAAACTTAAAAAAAAAAAGACACACACACACAGACACACAAGATCAGTGCCTGAGAGATACCAGGTTCTCATTTCCCAGTAATACTTATATTTTTAAGTGAAAAACTCAGGGTTGGGATTAAGTCTTCTTTACTGAATGAAGACAACAGGACTCCAGGACTGTTCAGAGGGAACCAGATACATTCATACGTTATCACCCAGGGGAAGGTGATGCATTTCCTTAGACCTTTAAGTTTCAAATGAAACAATCTAACCAACCTGGCCTGTGGTGGTGCAGTAGACATCCCAGAGTGTTGACCTGGGATGCTGAGGTCTCCGGTTTGAAAGCCTGAACTTGCCCAGTCAAGGTACATACAGCAAGCAAGCAATGAACAACTAAAGTGAAGCAACTATGAGTTGATACTTCTCGCTCTCTCTGCCTTCTCTCTTTGTAAAATCAATAAATAAGGTCTTTCAAATGAGACAATTTAAAGAAAAGTATTTGGTAAATTATAGTCTGAGTGGTATGTGAGTATGGCAAAATCCATGAAAAGGCCTGCAAAAGATGGTGTTTGGGGGAGCACAGCTTATGACAAGGTCATTATTAAACCCAGAGAAGTTTAATGGAGTCCCAGAGAAGGCGACAGGGCCACTGCCTAAAGCACAGCAGCATTCATTCGTTTCTTCTATTCCAGAGGTCACCTGCTCCAGACAGTTCCTGGGCATATGTGAGGAAGGAGGATGCCCCCAGCCCGAGAGTCCAGTCTCACATGTCCTATGTCTTCTTCATTCTCTCCATCGAAGGTATGCTGGAAACAGTGCTGGCAGAAGGGTCAGAAGGCCAGTGTTCTGGTTCAAAGAGCTAATTTGCTTTGTGTTCTTAAGCAACTCACTTCCCCACTTGCTGCCGTTTCCCGCTATGGGAGTGGGGATGGGTGAGCTCTAAGGTGAGTACAGGGCAGGCAGTTCTGTAATGAGTGTGGTGAATCCTCAAGGACAGCAGAGGGCAGCAGACTCTAAAGAGCAGATTCAAAGCAACCTCCAGACCACCCAGGAGTCACAATGAGAGGGAAGTTCCAGCTTCAGAGATGGGGTAACCTTACAGACTCATGAAGGGACAGGGCTGCTCAGGAGAAAGAACTCCGTGCATGGACAGGATGAGCGATACCCCAGCCTGACTTGGGACAAGGCACTTATTCTTTCTGGGCTAATAGCAATTAGAGACCAACTGGCTGGTAAGGTTTCATTCTAGCACCATTTCTCTTGAGGCCTCCTCTATCGGATGGGAATTAAAGATTAAATTCATTCATATCCTCTCTCTCTTTACAAAAAATATATTTTTTAAAGTCAGAGAAAAGAAATGTAACATTGACTGACCTGTGGTGGTGCAGTGGATAAAGCGTTGACCTAGAACACTGAGGTCACTGGTTCGAAACCCTGGGCTTGCCCAGTCAAGGCACATATGAGAAGCAACTATGACTTGATGCTTCCTGCTCCTCCCCCACTTCTCTCTCTCTCTCTCTCTCCTCTCTCTAAAAAAATTAATAAATAAATTTAATAAAAAAAGACATGTGACATCATGGGAAACTATCATGTTCTACAAAAGACTCAAACACCTAATTTTTACCTCATCTAAGTTCAAAGTGAATCTGTAATTTCAAGATGTTTCAACAAGACAGCTTGTTAGTACATTACAGATAGTAGTTAAAAAAAACTATAAACAACCCAAATGTTCATCAATAGAAGGAAGAATTATCTACATTATAGCAAATACCATAAAATATAAACTCTCTGCATATATTGATGAGGTCAAGACATACTGTTCATAAAGACAACAAGAACGGTACACCAGGATAAATCCTATGAAAAGTAAATTTCTGGAAGGAAACACAAGAAACTGTTAACAGGGGGCTACCTTGGGGACAATGGGAAAGGGAGATTTACTTTTCAACTTCACTCCTCTGTATACTGCTGGTTTCCTTGGTCAAGGCACATATGGGAGTTGATGCTTCCTGCTCCTCCCCCCTTTCTCTCTCTCTCCTCTCTAAAATGCATAAATAAAATCTAAAAAAAAAAAAAAAGTTTTTGTTAGGTCATGCTGAGAAAGAAGCCAGGCTAAACGTGGGAATAAAACAATTTATTGGGGCATCTGCATATAGATGGGCTGAGACCCTAAGCAGCATCAGCAGCAAGAAGAAGAGAAGCCCTTTGCCTACATAGGATGGGGCTTGGCAGTATTTCCCGCTGCAGGGCAAAAACTTCTGTTAAACAATGGGGATGGTGGTGATTAATGACTAAGCAACAGAATGTTCAGATAAGTGATGGGGAGGTGACTCACTGGCAGGATGTCCAAGGAAACAGGTATCAAAGCCAGAGGCCAGATTCCAATGCTGTGGGGGGCTTGCTTTCTTCTGGCCATTAGCCTTACAGTTTCGTTATTTTGAATGGGTTGCACATTATAAGGTCCAAAAAATCAGGACAATATAATAAAATATGCACAGAAATTTACTCTTGCCTTGTTTCCATCTACCCCACTCTCTTACCTCCCCACCCCCCCAGCCCATCTTCTGCCAAATCTGTTATTGATCCAAAGTCCATGTGTCCGATGCTTCAAAAGACCAGAACTCAAAATGTCAGTGTTTGAGTAAAGAAAGATTATTAATTGGAAAAGTGCCAACTGAGAAGATGGGAGCCCTAGTGGTACCTCAAAACCATCTTAAGAAAGGACAGAGTTCAGCCTTGGCTGGTTAGCTCAGCTGGTTGAGGACACCGTCCTGAAACAACAAGGTTACGGGTTCAATCCCTGGTCAGCGCACACATAGGAAGCAGCCAATGAGTGCATGACTGAGTGGAACAACAAATGAATGTTCCCTTCTCTCTCCCTTCTTCTCTCTGTCTCTGAAAATAAAAAAGAAATTAAGCCCTGGATTAAGCCCTGGCCGGCTAGCTGGGTTGGTTGGAGCATCCTCCCAGAGTGCAGAGGTTGCTGGTTCAATTCCCCAGTCAGGGCACATACAGGAGCAGCTCTATGTTCCTGTCTCTCTCCCTGCCTCTCTTTAAAAGAACAAACAAACAAACAAAGGTACAGAGTTCAGGCTTCTTTTATGTCAAGGAAAGAGGATATGGGAGGGGCAAGCGGTGATTAACAACTGCAGATATCTGAGTGCCAGCAGGGGTCTGAGAAAGATTGTGCTATTTGATGTGAGTCCAGTCCCAAGATTCCTGCAAATCTTTGATAAACAACATATACTCCCCTTATTTCCTCAAGCTGCAAGCAGAATTCCTCTAATGATGGGCATGTATCTATGCAAGACTAAGCAAAAGGTATTAGCCTGAAGGTTATGGGAATAAAGCAGGCTTGAACAAGATGCAGTCAGAGAGGCCAAACATTTCACTCTGTTACAAATCCTCAGGGTAACTATTTCTATTGTTTCCTGTATCCTGTCCGTGTTTCTCTGAGGAGAATAGAGACATACAGTTGCGTATTCTAGTCCCTTTTTCTTTTACAAAAGGTGGTATTCTTGCTTTTTCTTTTTATGGATACATTTTTAAAAAGATTTTTATTTATTGATTTTAGAGAAAGGATAGAGAGAGAGAAGGTGGAGGAGGAGCAGGAAGCATCAACTCACTGTAGTTGTTTCTCATATGTGCCTTGACCTGGCAAGACCGAGGTTTCTAACTGGTGACCTCAGTATTTCAGGTTGATGTCTTATCCACTGCGCCACCACAGGTCAGGTGGAACCTTGCTTTTTCTACTTCATGATGTGTCATGGATATCTTTCTATACCACAAAAAACCTCTCCCATCTTCCTCTTTTCTTTTTTCTTTTTAAAGATTTTATTTATTGCTTGACCTGCAGTGGCGCAGTGGATAAAGTGACGACCTGGAATGCTGAGGTCACCGGTTCAAAACCCTGCGCTTGTCTGGTCAAGGCACATATAAGAGTTGATGCTTCCTGCTCCTCCCCCCTTCTCTCTCTCTCTCTCTCTTCTCTCTCCCCTCTCTCTAAAAATGAATAAATAGACCTGTGGTGGCGCAGTGGATAAAGCGTCGACCTGGAAATGCTGAGGTCGCCGGTTCAGAACCCTGGGCTTGCTTGGTCAAGGCACATATGGGAGTTGATGCTTCCAGCTCCTCCCCCACTTCTCTCTCTCTCTGTCTCTCTCTCTCTCTCTGTCTCTCCCTCTTCTCTCTAAAATGAATACATAAAAAAATAAATAAATAAAAAAATCTAAAAATGATTTTATTGATTTTTTTTTTTTAGATATAGGAGAGAGAAAGGAGAGAGGAGTGGGAAGCATCAACTTGCAGTAGTAGTTGTTTCTCATACAGCTAGTGCTCGACTTACGACCACAATTGGTTCCAACAGACAGGTCATAACATGATTTGGTCATAAGTTGAGTAGGCTATATGTACAGTACTGTGAAATGATGTTATAAAAATCTTTAAGTCATATTTTATCATAATTTTCTTTCATTATTGTTATATATCATAATTTTCTTTGTTCATTTTATGCCATTTGTATCATCTCTACACCATTTTGTTTCTTATTTTTACATTCGTCAGGTTTAAGTAAAACACTGCATTACCAGTACAACTGGTTTAATATTTGCAAAGACAATTTCCTTTTGGTAGACGTCTTGGAGGGGTTTGATGAAAAATATCCAAGACACAAAACATAAATTGCTGTACCGAGTCTGGGATAACAGTTGAAATGGTGCACATGGAGATGGTAGTGCTGCCGAAAGCTGGTCCGCACTGTTGTACGCCCAGCTGGGCAACGCTTGCACTGCCAGATGCAGAGCAGTCGTGGCTAGCGATTGTGGCCATAAAGTCGAGTGGTTGTAAGTTGCACAGGTTGTAAGTCGATCAATATTTGTATGTGCCTTGACCAGGCAAGCCCAGGGTTTTGAACTGGCGGCTTCAGTGTTCCAGGTCAGCGCTTTATCCACTGCTCCACCACACGCCAGGCTATCTTCCTCTTTTCTGACATAAGTATTTAGTGCTACAAACTTCCCTCTCGGTTCTGTTTTAGCTACTTTAGGGATGTGGAAATCAAGGCTTAGAGAAAGTAAATGATTTGCTGAAAGTCACAAAGCTAGTGTGGCAATTTCTCTTGGCTGAGCGCAGCAAGAGCTCTGTTGGGTCCAGACTCTTCTCAAAGGTTCTCTGTGGCCGCTAGGTAAACTAGGACTTCTTGGGACAGTTTGCATGCTACCCAGGGGCCCTGAAAGAGAAAACTTGAACTTGGCCTATTACTAGCATTTAGACACGTGCAACTGGTGGACTGGGATTTTTCTGAAGAAGGTAGACTGGGTAGGGGGAGAGAAGGGGAGGGGGGAAGAGGATGGAGGTGAGAGAGAGTGAGAGAGAAAGAGACTCTATTGGGCCCCTGAGGCAAAGTTACTCTGTGTGAAAGAAATCTGGCAGAAGAGGCTGAACTGGGCAGCAGGGCCAAGATGTTGGAGAAAGCTGTGAGACCAGGTGGGAAGTGAGGCTGCACTTGACAGTAATCCAGTCCTCACTCCACACCCTGAGACTGGGAGCGAGAAGGCTTGATACAGGGAAGAAAGGGTATTACTAGGGACCAGCAGCTCGACTGTGGGAACAACTTTTGAAGTAGATGAGCTAAAGATCTAGATAGAAAGTTTCTGGTGGCCAAGGAGGGAAACAGAAGCCACAGAAGTCTGTGGCCAGAGGAACAAGGCTATGGCACAAGCAGTGGGATGGGGAGTGGGGTGGCCTCAGCCAGTGGAGAGGATGGCAAGAACAGAGGGCAGCAAGGCAATGGGACTGCAGCCCCAGCATGATAGTAGCTCTATGTGTGGAACACACTCAAACTCCTAGAAGGAACTGGGGGGAGAGGGTTGGTCCCAGAGGAAACATAACAGGTCTTTTCTCTAATCAAAGAGATATAAATTTGAGTTCTAGGATTTTGCCATATCAGTTGTAAATATGGCACATTTATTATAATCAGCAGGTGGGATATGAATATACATAGCTCACACTTATTTTTGTCATTTATTTTAAATCAGTATCACAAGCTGCATAGAAGACATTATTATTATCATTGAATCCATGAGAATACCGAAGCTCAGAGTTTCCCAAGCTCACATAACAAGAATTAATCACCTCATTCCTCTGTCTGGTTTCTTTTAAATCCAGGTGTGCATAACTGACGTGATGGAGGGGACATCTAGAGATCCTGGCTTGGTACCTGGATATAGAATTGGATGAAGTTTATGTGATACTTTTTTTAGGAGGACCTAGGTGCGTTTTATTTTTTTGTTTGTTTTCGGGGGTTTTGTTCCAGGTGCATTTTATTAGGCATGGGAATTTCTGGAGTTGTGTATAACATAGCATGGAGGTTATGTATGACTATTGGGCAACCTAAGGGGAGGACTGTAGCTGTGGCTGTTCTGCAATGTCTGCTCTGTTCCTCCTTATTTTTTTTTTTTTTTTTTTTTTTTTCATTTTTCTGAAGCTGGAAACAGGGAGAGACAGTCAGACAGACTCCCGCATGCGCCCGACCGGGATCCACCCGGCACGCCCACCATGGGCGGTGCTCTGCCCCCCAGGGGGCGATGCTCTGCCCATCCTGGGCGTCGCCATATTGCGACCAGAGCCACTCTAGCGCCTGAGGCAGAGGCCACAGAGCCAACCCCAGCGCCCGGGCCATCGTTGCTCCAATGGAGCCTTGGCTGCGGGAGGGGAAGAGAGAGACAGAGAGGAAAGCGCGGCGGAGGGGTGGAGAAGCAAATGGGCGCTTCTCCTATGTGCCCTGGCCGGGAATCAAACCTGGGTCCTCCGCACGCTAGGCCGATGCTCTACCGCTGAGCCAACCGGCCAGGGCTGTTCCTCCTTATTTTGTAGTAGCCGATTGAGAGAACGGACCTCAGTCAAGGATGAGTCCTGATGAGTCTAAGTCAAACGATTTCTGGGTGAATGGTTTCAGAATGAGCATGGGGTCCATTTGGGGCTAATGAGATACAAAGAGAAATTTCCTAAGGGTTTTTGGAAGATGTTTCATTCTCTTAGAAGAAAGTACCGGAAAAGATGGTCCCTGGATATTGTTGGGCATCAATAAAAGGCCCAGAGCTGTTGCTGCCACCTTAGTATTTGAAGTTGGCACTGGAAGAAATCTGAGCTAAAAGAATCAAATCAACTGTATGTCCAATCGGCCCATGGATGCCCTGTTAAGTGAACCAATAAATCCTCATCTTGTTTAAACCAATTTGAATTGAGTTTACTAGTATGTGTGCCTGAAATCATCCTGACTGATACACGCTCCCCTCTGAGAAATTTAATCTCAATTAATTTAGGATCTCCTCAACTCCCCTGGGGTTATGTCTAAGTTCCTACGTACTCACATAAGGATGAGGTTTAGGGAGGGAAAGTAGGTATTTGGTCCTGCTGTCTTTTCTGCTGGCTCTTGCTCATGGGTCTTAGTTTCCTTGTGTATCTAGTTATTTTCAATTATGTTTTGGATATTGTTGGGATAGTTTGTGGCTTTGGAAGAAGTAACTTTCCCTAGAGAACATTTATGTTTGATTCAGCTGGGCACCTGTGGTCATTAATGATTTAGGACTACCTTAAACCAAATTCAAGGTATGATACTCTCTGAACCATTCAGATGAAGAAAACCTTGACTGTAAGTCAATCTGACAGCTGGTTTCCTTCTGAGTTGCACATACTCTTAGAATGTAGTCATTTGAGATCCCACTTTTTTTTTTTTTTTTTTTTTTTTTTTTCTGAAGCTGGAAACAGGGAGGCAGTCAGACAGACTCCCGCATGCACCCGACTGGGATCCCCCCTACCCCGGGCACGCCCACCAGGGGGTGATGCTCTGTCCATCGGGGGCGTCACTCTGTCATAACCAGAGCCATTCTAGTGCCTGAGGCAGACCCATGGAGCCATCCCCAGCGCCTGGGCCATCTTTGCTCCAATGGAGCTTTGGCTGCAGGAGGGGAAGAGAGAGACAGAGAGGAAGGAAAGGGGGAGGGGTGGAGAAGCAGATGGGCGCCTCTCCTGTGTGCCCTGGCCAGGAATCGAACCCGGGACTTCTATACACCAGGCCAACGCTCTACCACTGAGCCAACCAGCCAAGGCGAGATCCCACCTTTTTATAGATAGGATTTCCTATTGTACTTCCAACTTGTATAGGTCCTGGGCCCCTATTACCCCATATGGTTCTTGTCAGAATTGGCAGAAGTCCTAGAGCTAATACACATTTTTCCTCACTCACTTCACTGTGTACCCATTTCTCTTTCAGTTGGGCCTAGTATCTTGTCTTTTCAGTGCTTTTAATAAGATGCTTTTTCTATATTTAGCAGTTTTAGTTGTTTTTAGTGGAATATGTTTTCTGAAATACCTAGCCCACCAAAACTTTCAAAAATCTTGTTTAAGCCAAAGGTACTCCCTTTCCTCCCAGAACACCTCACTTCTGAAACTCAGCAGGCAGAGAATGCTTTTTCTTCTTTGCATGAATCATTTTTCCCAGCACGTATCATTTCTTTCCTCAGGCAATAAACAAGGAAACATCAAGCGTTCCTTGTTGAGGCATAAGTCCCTCAGAGAACCATGTGCCCTGAGCTTGGAGGAACTGTGGTTCCCTGAAGGAAAACTTGAGGGGTTCCACCAGAGGGTGAAATGGAGTGAGACAAGGGCTACATGGTAGAAGAAAGTATCCCTCAATTTACCTCGCATTTAACAGTATCATCCCATCACGTATGTAAATTGCTTAACCCAGTGCCTCGCTCATATTTAGTGTTCAATAAATAGTTATTGTTGTCATGATTATTATTTCTATATCCAAACTTACCTTCTTTAAGAAGCCTTCCTTCATTAACTTTCTCCTATTCCAATCCATCTTTTACTGTATTTTCTCCAAGTAACTTTTTGTCCCCATTGTCATCCTGTTGATTTCCTCCAATTGCTTTTCCAAATATGCGCTTTTTCTTGGGAAAGTGCAGTGACTGAACGTCACCCTCAGAAGCCTTGGAAGGTGTCTAGGTCTTGTTTCTTTAACTCTGGTATCAGAAGTCTTTCAACTGCAGGTGACAGAGGATTTGTTTTCAAACTACATTAAACAAAAAAATTCTATTGGTTAATGTAACTGAAAAACCCAGAGGTAGGGCTTCAGGTACAGTTTGATCTGAGGCTCAGGGAATGTCATGGGGACTTGGTCTTTCTCAGCATGTTGTGATTTTTTGCCCTCTGTTTTGTCTTCATTCTCAGGCAGCTCCAAGGATTGCCACACACATCTCACAGCTCCAAGTTCAGTGGGAAAAACTTCTCATTACCTCCAGGATTCATCCCTATTGGATTAATTAAGTCAATGCTCCCCTCACTGTGGCCAGGGGAATATAATGAGTTGATTGTATAAGTCTGACCAGAGGCATATTTCCTGGAACTCATAGTTCAGTCCCTCAGAGAACCATGTGCCCTGAGATTGGAGGAACTGTGGTTCCCTGAAGGGAAATTTGCAGGGCTTCCAAGAGAGGGTAAAATGGATTCTGGATAGACAAAAGCACCATCTGTCCACTTCAGTCTCCACCAGCCCACAGAAAAGGGCTCAGTAATGTGGGGCAGACTAAATTACATTAACAAGATGCTGAGTCTGTCCAGGTTCTTGGAACACTGGCATAGAGACTGCTTGGTTTCAGCCACACACAGTCAGGGCGGGAGCAGGAGTATCTGGGTGACTGACGTGACGGCTGCGCTCACAGCCTCCCAACCCCTCCGGCACAGGAGACCCCATTTATACCATATCAGTAATGGGTCTCCTCCAGCTTACCCCCTCGGCCTCCTCAAGCTGTATTTCTTTATCTGAATAAAAATAACACTTAAAGAGGATCCTGACCCCATGTCCTAGACAAATAAGCTATCCAGAGATGGCAGCCAAATTCACCCGAGGGTCAGGGTGCACTGTCCTTACCACAGTCCGTTTTGAGAACAAGTCAAGAAATAGGGTTTCAAGAAATAAGATACCAACACCAGAGACTAGAAGCAAACACCCAAGGAGTATTGGTTTCCCAGCCGAAGCCAGTACCTTCTGCTGATTTGACCTGCCAAAGAGGATGGGTGGGCAGGGATGCCAGCAAGAGCAGGTACGGGAGCCCTGCGAGGTAAAGGCCCTCTGCTAGGGCAAGGCAGAGAGCTCCTCTTTTACAACTAGGAAATCACTATCATTTCAGTGCTGAGCAATGCTGGTGTCTGTCCCCAGGTGGAGCCCTCCTCGATCCCCCCCTTGACGCCATCATGAGGTGACCAGTCAAGAGCCCCCTCCTTGTGCCTGCCTGCCTTCCAGGCTTCATAGCTGGAGGTCTAAGAGGACCAGAAGCAGATGGCAATGTATCATTGTAGTAACCACGTACTGAGCATATATTGCATGCCAGGCCTGTGCTTTATCTATATTAAGTTTAGTGATTAAAAGTGTGACGAGGCCTGACCTGTGGTGGCGCAGTGGATAAAGCGTTGAGCTGGAAATGCTGAAGTTGCCAGTTCGAAACCCTAGGCTTGCCTGGTCAAGGCACATATGGGAGTTGATGCTTCCTGCTCCTCCCCCTTCTCTCTCTCTGTCTCTCTGTCTCCTCTCTCTCTCTCTCTCTCTCCTTTCTAAAATGAATAAATAAAATAAAATAAAATAAAAAGTGTGACGATAGGATCCAGAAACCCTGGAGTTGACTTGGCTCCATCTCACTAGCTTTGAGATTTTAATCAAGTTAGTCTTTTTTGCGACTTGATCTTCTCACAAAGAGTGGGATGTTCTGTCATGTTTAACCTGCATCTTCCTCCATTAAGTTCAAATAGCTGCTCCAGCTTCCACTATATCTTTTTCTTTCTTTCTTTCTTTCTTTCTTTTTTTTAGAGTAAGAGATAGGAAGAGAGAGGGGAAGGAAAGAGATAAGAAGCATCAACTTATAGTTTCTTCACTTTAGTTGTTTATTGATTGCTTCTCATATATGCCTTGACCAGGGGGGCTCAAGCCAGTGACCTTGAGATCATGTCAGTGATGCTTTTGCTCAAGCCAGTGACCCCACACTCAAGCTGGCAACCCCGCACTCAAGCTGGCAACCCCACACTCAAGCTGGAGCACCCATGCTCAAGCTGGCAAACTCATGCTCAATCAAGCTGGTAAGCCCATGCTCAAGCTGACAAGCTTGTGCTCTAGCCAGCAACCTTAGGGTTTTAAACTGACGTGTCCCGGATTGACCTTCTATCCACTATATCACCACTGGTCAAGCCATATCTTAATGGCTTAATCCAGTCAGTAGGAAAGGGGAAATCAACCTCTTTGTTCTAAGGGCACTCTTAAGGTTTGCTTATAACAATACTGCTCAGATCCCATTGGCCAAAATTAGTCACATGGCCATCTCATCTGCAAAGGAAGCTGGGAAATGTAATCTTGCCCTTAGCTAAATTGTGGGGATTTACTAGTAGAAGAAGAAAGGGAAAATAGATATTGCTCTATCAGAGTTCAATGTCTACCCACTCCTTAAAAAAAACACACATTTAGCACCCCTCAAGGGAAGGAATGCAGGGTTCTTATCCAGACACAGCACCAGCCCAGAGCCCAGGATCTCTGAGGGACCAGATGTGGATGATGTTCTCATGGTCTAGTGACTTGTAAACCAAAAGGCAGGTAATCTGGCCCTCCCATGCCCCATAGACAATAGTGGTGAGAAACAGGAGAAATTCTATTAAAACATTCACTCAAGGATTAAAAAAAGCTGTGGTACAGATTTATAATAGAATATTACTGAACCGTGCAAAAGAACGAGATCTTACCATTTGCAACAGTATGGATGGACCTAGGAGGTATTAAGCTAAGTGAAATACATTAGTCAGGGAAAGAGAAATACCATATGATTTCACTTATACATAGGATCTAAAGAACAATATATATATGAACAAACTCATAGATACAGAAAACAGACAGGTAGTCACCAGAGAGGAGGAGGATTGGGAACTGGGTGAAAAAGGTGAAGAGACTGAGAAGTACAGATTGGTAGTTACAAAATAGTCACGAGGATGAAAAGTACAGCGCAGGGAATACGGTCAGTAATAATGGAATAGCTATGTATGGTGCCAGGTGAGTACTTGAAATAACAGAGGGAATGCTTTGTAAAGTATATGACTGTCTAACACTATGATATATACCTGAAACTAATACAAAATACTATTGAATGCAAACTGTCATTGAAAAAATATTTTAAAAATTAAAAAAGAAAATATTGGAGAGACAAGATGGCGCTGGAGTAGGCGGACGTACCAACATCTACCTCCCAGAACCAAAGTGGAATACAAACTAATTTTTGGAACTATCATCTGGAAAAACCAACTTTGGACTAAACTAAGAGGACTCTGCAACAAAGGAACACTGAAGAAGCCACACCGAGACTGCTTAGTGTATCCCAAGGTTCTCTTTACCACGCCACAGTCGCAGAGCTCCAGGGAAAAGCTACCTGGTCTCATCTCTCCAGGCAGAGGAGAACAGAAGCTCCATATCTACGCATGCTGCAAATGGCTTCTCCAGTCTACCTGAATCATTACCAGCTAGAAGCAGCAGTCACTGGGACTTGGACATGAGCTGCAAAGTATAGAATGGTGACAACAATTCCAGTGCCATGCGGACTTTTCCTGGATGTGGACTTTTCCTGGACTCCTGCTCCCTGTGACAGATCCTACAGACTGAACTGTGGTTGGGTTGCATTTTTCAGGGGTTTGACATGGTGATGGGGCCAACTTGGACTTGGTAAACATGTTAAGGACACTACTCTTTTATGGATTCTTGCTGTATTGGCCAAGAGTTTGCTTAAAGGCTTTTAATCACTGTAAAAAAAAATAAAAGGCTGGATAAAGAAGATGGGGCACATATACACCATGGTATACTATTCAGCTAGAAGAAATGATGACATCGGATCACTTACAGCAGATTGGTGGAATCTTGATAACATTATGCGGAGTGAAATAAGCAAATCAGAAAAAAAACAAGAACTGCAGGATTCCATACATTGGTGGGACATAAAAGTGAGACTAAGAGACATGGACAGGAGTGTGGTGGTTACGGGGGGTAGGGGGAGGGAAGGAGGGAGAGGGGGAGGAGGAGGGGTACAAAGAAAACTGGATAGAGGGTGACGGAGGACGATCTCTCTTTGGGTGATGAGTATGCAACAGAACTGGATGACAAGATAACCTGGAAATGTTTTCTTTGAATGTATGTACCCTGATTTATTGATGTCACCCCATTTAAATAAAAATTTATTTATAAAAAAAAGAAAAAGAAAATATCATCCACTCAACAAGAAAGAATGGCAAACACCCAGCAGTCACTGGATCTTAACAGTTACTAAATCCAGTTGGGCAGGAATTGTAAAACTGCTTCCTAGTCATACAGTAAGTTGAAAACAGGCTCAGAGAATGTACACAATGTTTGTCAAGGCAGGAATTGTAAAACTGCTTCCTAGTCATACAGTAAGTTGAAAACAGGCTCAGAGAATGTACACAATGTTTGTCAAGGTTGTACAGCAAGCAAACAGCAGAACATATAGTTTAACCAGGTTTATCTGATCCCCAAATAGGCTTTCCATCACATCCAGACAGTATATTTGATCATCAAGGTGCCCACTGTTTCCTTAAAGATAAAAGATACTCACATGTGAATAGTTATATAAATGCCAGCCCAATGCACACTGAGATGCGGTCACAGAACACGCCCTAGCAGACCAGTGCAGTGAGGGTGCAATCAGGGAACAGTTTCTGGCCCTCTCCGTGGACTATGTCTGAGGTGGAGGGGACAATGGACGATGGAGCACTGCAGAAAGCAATGGTCTGAGCTGAGCTTGTTGTGCATCTGGCGTGTCTGCGAGGGTGGCCTGGGGTGCATAAGGGGTGAGATTTTCCAGGTCCGATACATCACACACACGCGCGCATCCAGGGATTGTCCACCTGATCTTTCTACCACTTGAGGTGTCCCGTTAGCTGTGCCTTAGAAGTTCCATCATCTGCGACCAGACAGGAACAGGCCACAGGGGTCCTGTGGAAGGGGAGCAGCAGTCACCCCTGCACTAGCCAAGACACACATGGATGGGCCAAGTCCCTTCTCTGCTCCGTTCTCCTCCACCCCCAACCCCGCGCATGGCCGGGACTTTGAGGGATGATGGGAAATATGATCAATGAACTCAGCAAGAAATCCAGGAATCCGTGACTAAGTGTCCACTCCGGGCCAGAGCCTGAGATGGAAGGGGTTGAAAGGAATAGCCGAAAGGAGGGGCAGAGAGAGGAGCAGGAGCAGCTGGGTCAGCATTCCTGATATGAACACTGACTCAGGCCTCAGGAATGCCAAGGAAGGGGGGTGGGCAGCCGCCAGAGCCAGGTTGGGAGCCTCTGGGCACCAGAAGATGTAAGAACAGGAAACCCAGCAGGATGAGGGGTCTGAGGCTGCTGCATACTTGGACCTACCTCCAAAGCACAGGTAGAAACAGGTGTCCCTTACCCTGTGTGTCAGTGTAGGCCCTGAGCCCTCAGGCCCGCTGCACACCTTCAAGGCGATTACCACAGGTCTCCATCTGCCCAAACCATCCCAATCCCCCACTAGGGAGAAAGGGAGAAAGGGTCAGGCTCCTAGGACTCAAATGGGGACGTCGGGACACATATTGGCCACTCTCCCGGGACCACCCACAAACCCTGTATCCCCAGCCTCTCAGCGGGCTGCAACATGCATTTCTAACTCCAGCACCACCCACGGCTGAAGTTTGTCCAAGGAAGAAAGTTGAGCTCAACCCGCCTCCATTTTCCCTCATTTGGCACCTGACAAAGAGGAGAGAGGCCCTTGGAGGAGGAACCCGGGACCCAGAGCCTAGGTCCCCCGAGCCCCAGTGCCCCCGGGTTGCTCCAAGCCAACGGGCCCACAGCAGGGTCTACCCCCCACCCCTTGCTGGTTCTCGGAGATCCAGGAGGCAGCCCAGGACCAGACATCAAGACTCTAGGTTGCCCCTTTCCCTCCCACCCTGCCCCCAAGCTGCTGGGCTGGAGCAGCTGAGTGGGTGGACCCCTCCCTTCCAGCTGCCTGACACCCAGAGAGAAACTGATCCGGGAGGGCGGGGCGCCAGGGGCCAGGCCCAGAATAGTGCTGCCCAGCCACAGGGCCCAGCACTTGCTCTCCGTCGGTCCTGTGGGCAGCATGGAGCCCGAGCTGGAGCACGCGCTGCACGGGGTACGGGGTTCCAGGGAGGCCGTGAGCTGTGGGCACACTACACTGGGTGAATGTGTCTGTGTGTGTACATGTGTGTGCGTGTGTGTGCTTGACTTAGATTTTCTCTATGTATGTGAGCATGTGGGTGTCTGTGTATATGTATTCTTTGTGTGAGTATATGTAATTCAGTATCTGGGGGTTGAGTATATGTGCTTGTGGATGTGTATAAGTATTTGTGTATGGGTGTGTGTGTTTATGTATCTTTGTGAGGTGTGTGTGCTCATGTGCGCACCGTGGGAAGGGAAGGACCTGCGTTCCGGAACATAGGGTGTTTTTCCCACCCCTTCAGGTGTTCTTCTCTCCCCAGACCCCGTCCTGGAGCAGCCTCGTGAGACCTGAGCCTCAAGGTGGGTGAGGTGGCGCCCCTCCTAGTGGGCCTCGCCTCTTTTTCAGGGCCCCCAATCTCACCCACTCCACTAGCCTGGCTCTTGTCTTCCTCCCATTTTCTTTTTCTGTTCCCCTTTGTTTCTTCTTCTTCCTTTTCCTTACCTGCTCCTTTTTCTAAAAAAAAGAGAAGGTGGCCTGACCTGCGGTGGCGCAGTGGATAAAGCATTTACCTGGAACGCTGAGGGCGCCGGTTCAAAACCCTGGGCTTGCCTGGTCAGAGTCAGAGTCAAGGCACATAATGGGGGTTGACGCTTCCGGCTCCTCCCCGCTTCTCTCTCTCTCTCTCTCTCTCTCTCTCTCTCTCTCTCTCTCTCTCTCCCCTGTCTAAAATAAATAAAGTCTTTTAAAAAAGAAAGAAATACAAGAGAAGGTGGATCTATAGTCTGAAGACTTAGACCCTGATTCTGACTTTATCACTTACTAGCTGTGTGATTTGTGGCAAATTGCTTAACCTCTCTAATCTCAAATCTTTTGTTAGTAAATTAGGAATGGTAAAAATGCCTGTCTTATAAGGCTGTTATGAGGTATGAACAAGAAAATTCAGGAGAAAAGCCCTTTGAGAGCTTGCAAATATTAAATATTACTATTCACATTTTAATTGATTCTGTTACGTTACTCCCTATTAACCAACAGGCCCATCCCCCCTTCCAGAGATGAGCTTCCTAGAGCAAGGAGATAGAGCTTCGTGGTCATCACTGGCCATGACCACTAGCTCAGAAAGAAGCCACGGGAAGCGGGGGGCCAAGGCCTCAAGATGGACAAGGCAGGAGGCTGTGGAGGAGGAGGACCTGCCAGGCCCAGAGGAAGGTGAGGCCGAGGCCAGTTTGGGGGGTGCAGTGTGAAGTCCCAGAGCCTGGGGCCTGGGCTCTGTCCATAATTCTTCTAGAACACAGAGTTGAACCCAACCCTCATCTTATAACCTCAGTCTCCCCCCATGGAAGAAGACTGCCACACTGCAGAGCCAGGGACCCAACACGGGTTACTTGGGACAAAGCCATTATCTTGTGTGACTCCCTGTGACCCAGCTTTCTCATCTGCAAAATGGGGCCCACATATCCAGGCTTCCCCCCGAGGCTGCTCTGAGGATAAACTGAGACGGCAAGTATTCAAGCATTTTGGACAATGGCATTCTTGTCCTCTCCCCCATGAACAGGTCCCCAGTCCAGGTCAGCTGCTGAGCCCATTGGGCTGGAGGCCACATTCCCCAAGGCCACACCCTTGGCCCAGGCTGCCCCCTTGGACGTCTTCCCCTCTGGCGCAGCCTCAGCCACTGGCTCCAGCTCAGACGATGTGGAGCTGAGCAAGGAGTCCCCAGTCGCAGCAGCCTGCAGGTATGAGCTCAGCCTGGTGGAAGAGAGGTCTGCCCCGTGCCCATCCCCACAGGCCCCGCTACCCAAGCAGGGCTGGGACGATGAGCTGCAGAAGCCGGGGGCCCAGGTCTACATGCACTTCATGCAGAAGCACACCTGCTACGATGCCATGGCAACCAGCTCCAAGCTGGTCATCTTTGACACCACGCTGGAGGTGAGGCCACAGCTCTGCCCATCGACATTCTCACGTGGCTGCGACTACCGCTCACACCCTCCAGGACACCCTGCCAGGCCAGGCCTCCCTGCATGTCCCCTTCCAGAGCTCCTTCTTAGCACCATGGAGACCAGTGTGGGGATGGCTGCTACTCTCTGTAAGCAACCTCTAATTGTCCTCACAGCTCTGCCACTTAGGATCTGTAGGATCTTGGGTTGGTCACATTACCTCTCTCATCTTTAAAATGGAAGTAGGAATGCCTGCTTTGCCCTACAAATTTCAGAGGACTCCCGGGACAACCCAGGATAGGTAGGAGCACTTTGCAAACCCTGAACTATGTGCAGGATATTGCAGAATGGCTTAGGACAAAGAGCAGGGGACTCTCTGTACCAGATAAATAGTATAAACTCTGGCATTTGTTCTTGCATTAGGCTGAGCTATGAAATGCCCATAATTCCATTCTTATCGCCATGTATATAGTAAAGCAATGTTTCCCAAAGTATGCTATATGTGTTGCCCACAGCACATGATTTGACTCTAATGACAAATGAATGAATATATTTATATCAGTAGCTTTATATTTATTTTAATATGTATTAGAAATACAACCAGCATGTTTAGATAGCATTTGGTTAAGGGCAAAATGAGTTGATGTAAAATTTATTTAGAGAAAAATATTTTGTAAATGTTATGCAAATAATTATTCCACTAGTACCTAGATTAGCAAAATTATACGTGTGTCTGTACACATATGATTTATGAGTAGAAACACAGTTTTTCACACCCTGGTGTGCCTGGTAAGGGGGTCACCTCAGTGCCTCTGGCCACAAGCAGCCTTATTTCTGTAGCAAATGTGCCCAACAAGGATTACCGTGTTTCCCCATGTATAAGATGCTCCCATGTATAAGATGCCCCTTAATTTGGGGGCCTGGAATTTGAAAAAAAATGTATTACATAAAGCTATTGAACTCAAGTTTTATTCATCATAAAATTCATTCCTGTGAAAAAGTGGGAAATGCAAGTAAAAAAATCTACAACCACTATATAAGTTGCACCCAGTTTTTGGACCTCAAATTTTTCAAAAAAGGGTGCATCTTATATATGGGGAAATACCGTGTGTCTGGTGTGTGCTGTGACCTAGCTCACCTAGAAAGGCAGGCTAGCTCACGGTTGGAGGATGGCCCATGAGAAGGCACTACAGGAGGGGACCCGGGTTGGGACAGGGTACCACTAAGGCAGGGGTCCCCAAACTTTTTACACAGGGGGCCAGTTTACTGTTCCTCAGACCGTTGGAGGGCCAGGCTATAAAAAAAAACTATGAACAAATCCCCATGCACACTGCACATATCTTATTTTAAAGTAAAAAAACAAAACGGGAACAAATACAATATTTAGAATAAATAACAAGTAAATTTAAATCAACAAACTGACCAGTATTTCAATGGGAACTATGGTCCTGCTTTTGGCTAATGAGATGGTCAATGTCCAGATCCATATTTGTCACTGCTAGCCCTAACAAGTGATAGGACGCGCTTCCGGAGCCGTGACGCATACGTCCCACGTTGCCGGAAGTAGTACTGTACGTGAGCGACACCGTACTTTACTCCTCTCACTGACCACCGATGAAAGAGGTGTCCCTTCCGGAAGTGTGGCAGGCCGGATAAATGGTCTCAGGGGGCCGCATGTGGCCCGCGGGCCGTAGTTTGGGGACCCCTGCACAAAGGGACAGTGGAAGACTCACCCTCAACTGTTCTCCTCGGCCCTCAGATCAAGAAGGCCTTCTTCGCCCTGGTGGCCAACGGTGTCCGAGCAGCACCTCTATGGGACAGCAAGAAGCAGAGCTTTGTGGGTGAGGAGTGGCTGGGGGGACAGAGGTGGCAGGGAAGGGTCCCTCAGAGAGGGACCTTGTGAGGTGCTTCTGCATTCCATTTCCCCATGTGTGGAAGAGTTGTGACCAGCTGACCCCTCTAGCTCTACTGCCCAGGGTTCCAGGTCATAGATGCTAGGTGGGACAAGAGAAAAGGGAAAGGAAGGAACTAGGAGAACAGAAAAGGGTGTGGGGGAGGAGAGAAGCTGGAGAGAACAGGGAGAACCCCATTTCTCTGTCACGGGAGGGGCTGCCCCACTCCACACGCCCCTCTTCCCACAATTCCCACTATTGTCTCAGTACCAGGACACTGGCAGAGCCAGGAAAGGGATTCTGACCCCTCAGCCTGCCTCTCACCGCAAGGCCCTATGCTGACACCCCTGTAACCCCCAACCCCGCAGGGATGCTGACCATCACAGACTTCATCTTGGTGCTGCATCGCTACTATAGGTCCCCCCTGGTGAGGAATGGGTTGGGACTCCTGAGGGCACCCATCTGGGCTGGGCGGTGAGGAGTTCCGGGAGGCTGATGCCCGAGGGGCCCGCGTCTGACTTCTGGAGTCCTGTCTATGTCTCTAGGTCCAGATCTATGAGATCGAAGAACACAAGATTGAGACCTGGAGGGGTGAGCGGGCAGATGGAACGGGCCCGAGGGCGTGTGGGTGAGCGTGGGCCCAAAGACCTGAGGGAGAGGTGGGCAGTGGCGATTTCCTGCAGGAAGCAGAAGAGGGGTGACAGGGAGCCCAGGAGACCTAAGGGAGGGAACGCACTGTGTGGACTCTGGTAAGGCAGGATGGCCAGTATCATGGCCTGACTCTGGCTTTTTCTGCAGAGATATACCTCCAGGGCTGCGTCAAGCCTCTGGTCTCCATCTCTCCCAATGACAGGCAAGCATCCCCAACCGCACACCTGAGCCTCCTTGCTCTGAACAGTCTCCTTCCTCACCCCTCAGTTCCGGACTCACCTGCACACCTTGGGAGGCCCACAGCCAGGCTGCCTGGGCACCCCGTCCCCCCTTCCCGGGGACTGGGGTGGAGGGTGTCTCTCCCCACGCTGCCTCCGGCTCACTGCTCCCACCCCACAGCCTGTTCGAAGCTGCCTACACCCTCATCAAGAACCGGATCCACCGCTTGCCTGTCCTGGACCCAGTCTCAGGTGACGTGCTCCATATCATCACACACAAGCGACTACTCAAGTTCCTGCACATCTTTGTGAGTCTGGGGCACACACCTGGGGGTAGGGGTGACCGTTATAATTGGGAACAGGGCAGCTGGGAGTCCTGGAGGTGGCTCCACCCTAATGGCACCACCTGTCCCCCAACCCAACCAGGGCGCTCTGCTGCCCCGGCCCTCCTTCCTGTCCCGAACCATTCAAGATTTGGGCATCGGCACATTCCGAGACTTGGCTGTGGTGCTTGAAACAGCACCCATCCTTACCGCGCTGGACATCTTTGTGGACCGGCACGTGTCTGCGCTGCCTGTGATCAACGAAGACGGTACCCGCCCTAGGACCAGGGTCTGGGAAGGCGCACTGGGGCGGGGGGGGGGGGGGGGGGGCTGAGAGAGGTCTATGTAGCGTCAGCTCAGGGCCCAGGCTGGAGTCCAGGTTAGAAGTCTGCCTGCATTGAGCCTTGGACCAGTTACTTAAACTCTCTGTGCCTCAGTTTCTTCATGTATAAAGTGGGAATCTTAACACCCATCTTCTGACTTCACAAGCTGTGTGTGATCAAATGAGTATAATGAGAGAAAATAGCAGGTGAGGTTTTTCATTTTAATTCGTCCTAAGGTGGACCATTCTGACCTCAATTTCTTGCTCTGAAAAAGGGTTGGAGGAATTGTAAGATCATTTCTTTGGTAAACCATGGTTGTAAATGATTTCAAAGTTAAAATTGCCACGGTGAAGCCAGGTATCAAAAAGTATTCTCATTTATTGTTGATTATGAAAAATTTCAAATGTAGGAAAATGGCAGAAAAAGCTGTATAATGAGCCCCTGATATCCTTTGCCTGAATTAGCTACTATTAACTATTGCCATAATCAGTTCTTTTTCTTTTCTTCCCATTAGTTGAAGTAATTTAAAATAAGTTATAGATATCATGTCGCTTCACCTCTAAACATTTTAATCTGCATCTCTTAAAATAGGTATATTATCTATATCACCTAACAGAACTATAAATAATTTATTAATACTCTCTAATATTCAATCTTAATTCTCATTTCACCATCTTCCCCCAAAATATCTTTTTTTTACAGTTGATTTGTTCAAACCAGAATCAATGAAGGTGTATACTTTATATTTTCCTCTTTTGTCCCTTAAATCTCTTTTAATCTAAGACAGCCCCCCCCCCCACTTACTTATTATGACATTGGTAATGAGAAGCTGGGTTGCTTGTCCTATAAAATGTCCTACCTCCCGCTCTACCTGTTTGCTTTCCACGGTGGTCTTTACTTTGTTCCTCTATTCCTGTTTCCTGTAAATCAGAAATTAGATTTAAGGCTTGATCAGACTCAGGCTAGAGCATTTCAAAAGTGATGTAATGTACTCATATTGTGTCACATCAGGTCGTCTCTCTCCCTCCGGGATGCTGTTTGATCTGTGGGCTTTGATGCTTCATTATAGAGCCAGTAGTTCGAGGGGGGGTGGGGGTGGAGAATGTTGAGAGATTCATTCCAAACACCCACCCCAGGCCCGTGCACAGCATCCTGGTTCTGATCTGAACCCACTCCCTGTCTTTCTCTCACCCCACCCGCCACCATCGCAGGTCAGGTCGTGGGCCTCTACTCCCGCTTCGATGTGATCGTGAGTGTCTGTCGGGAACGGCGGGGGGCTGGGGGTGCTGCAGGGAGGCTGTGGGGGTAAGAACCAAAGGCATCTGTGGACCAGGTGGACCCTCTGCAATGTGTAGGGGGTGATGCCTGTGGGCTAGAGCCTGGTTGAAGGGGGACTAAGAGCAGTGCTGCCTGCTCTGCCCAGCACCTGGCTGCCCAGCATACCTACAACCACCTGGACATGAGCGTGGGGGAAGCCCTGAGGCAGAGGACACTGTGCCTGGAGGGAGTCCTTTCCTGCCGGCCGGAGGAGAGCTTGGGGGACGTCATTGACCGGATCGCCCGGGAGCAGGTAACCCCTGCCCCTCCTCCACACTTCACCAGCCACGGTCCAGTCCTTCTCAGGAACCACTCCAGCTCTCCCGACACACTGGGCACCTGCCCTGTCCTCCTATTTCATGGCCAAGCTCTTGGTGTCCGCGTGGTCTGCAACTGGTCTTGTCCTTGGGGCCCTCGTGCCGTGGGCCACAGCCAGCTGCTTACCCCAGGGAGGTCAGGTCCACCCTTAACTGGTTTTGGGGTGGTATGAGAGACACTCTGTTGCTCCCCCAGTTATGTCCCGTCGAGGCCTGACTCCCCGGCTGCCCTAGCTGCATGGCTCTGTCCCCTGACCGAACATCTGTGGGCCCACAGGTACACCGGTTGGTGCTAGTGGATGAGAACCAGCATCTTCTGGGTGTGGTGTCCCTCTCTGACATCCTTCAGGCAGTGGTGCTCAGCCCTGCTGGCATCGAGGCCCTCAGCGCCTGAGAATACCCAAGTCGTCATTCTCAGCACACCTTCCACACCCGAAGCCAAGGAAGAGAGCTGGGGCATCGGCCTTCATCTTCTCCAACCCTCGTTAACTGGTTTGACTCTGGTTCAGGTAGGCTCCGCCCTGGACCATTGGCCTCAACACCAGCCCCTCAGTCTTTCTGGGCTCCCAGATCTCAGGCTGGGGCACCCTGAGGGTGGGAGGAGCCCAGCTCATAGCTGAGCAGCCCCATGAACACCACAAATGTCAAAACTCACCACAGGGCCACCACTGTGTTCCATCTCAGCCGAGGTCATTGAGCCCCCTCAAAGGAAGGGTGCACAGGGGCCAGGGTAAAGGTGAGGCAGTGTGATGGGACTCCCAGTGCTCCGGGGGGGTTGACCTGCCCTCTCACAATTCAATTCGCACCTGCTTGGAATTCCACTACTGGAAGGAAGCAAGTTAATAAACCTTTTTTGAGTGAAATTTCCCTGCTCTGTAAGAACTAAGGCTAAAAGGAGGAAGCTTCTGAAGACTCATCTCAGTAAAGTTGCCACGATCTCAGACGTTTTCCTGGGAGTGTGTTTGCTCAGGGTTTGCAGGAGGGCGGGGGTGCAGATTTCACCTACCTGGCAGTGGATGGCAAGACTGAGGTTCCCCTACTGGAAAGGCAACCTCCCCCCCAAGGCCATTTAGTCACCGTCTTCTGCTCTCTTTTCCTCACAGGCTTCTCCAGCCCTCCCTAAACACTCTTGCCCTGCCTGTGCTCCCAGAAGCCCTTGGGATGCCCAGTGCACTATGGGACGATGAAACTAAGGAGAACAGCTGAGTCAAGCCTAGAAGTCCCTGTACCAGAGACAATGGGATAGCCCCAGGGCCGACTGCTCCATACCCACCCACATCACTTTCCCCACCTGGGTCATGACTGGCCCCAGGGGAGTGGTGAGCCCTCACTCAGCCCATGGGTTTAGTCAGAGCTCTGGATTCTTCCGCTTCTGGACTACCTGCTGCTCGGATCCCAGCTCCTGGGAGTTCCAACTGCTCTTCCCCCCACGGGAACAGCCTTAGGGATCCCACAGCTTGGCCACTGCCCTCCTATTCCCCCTGCACTGTCAGTTCAGGGCTGCTGGGGGCACCATGGAGCAGCAGTTATTTACAGAGCTGCCTGTTGAAGTGGGTCCACTCCCTCTGTTCCTGTCCTTAGCTCTCACCAGCAAACACTGTTCTCAGCCTCCAGTGATGGCCTTGTGTGCAGACCACTGAGGATGAATGATAGGGAAAATGAAAAGAAAAAGAACAACTCATGGACTTCGCTTCTATAAGTTTCACTCAGAAAATGATACAGTCATTTGAATTGAACTTGTGGCAAGATCCCTGCCCTTTGTGAATTCAAAGACGCAAAGGAAAATCTGTAATTGGCAAACGCCGCGAGTGGCGTTTCTTTTGTATGTTGAATGTTATTCCGCCGAGATTTCTTTTTCATCTTTTATTTATAACGAAACCATAAAGAAAATAGTAATTAGTTACTTGGTAGCTAGTAATTAGTTACATAGTAATTAGTTACATGGTAGCTACAACTCACTCATCTACAAGAAACAACTTTATTTTTCTAACACGATGCAGTTTCTATTATGATGCCCATTTCACCAGGTGGTAGAAATTAATCTCAGAGAATTGGGGGTCCCCATCCTATCTTTTCCTGGGGTTAACTTCAGCAAGGAAGGGAGGCTTTCAATTGTATAGAAATTTGTTCCTCAGTCATCATCATCCCTCCATGTCAGTTCCTGCTAAAACACCCCCCTCCATCTGGTTGTCACTTGGTTGGTCATTGGTGGGCATGGTCCCTGCTCTGCCCCCTCACTCTCTACCATGAAGCCTCTTTGGATCTGTCTGCTCTTGGGGCATGAGGACATTCTAGCTCCTGGCTCTGCCCCGCTGTGGGCTTCAGGAAACTCTGTGGGGCTGTCCCAAGCCCATCTGCTGAGATGGACAGCAAGTGGCCTGTTCCACTCTTGAGCCTTGTGGTTTTCCCAGACTCTCCCCCGGGAACATGGGGCCCAGGGCTTTTCTCCTCTATCGCCTCTAAACCTCTCTGGAGTACTTGTCATTCTTTTTCCCCCCAGCTCCTTCTCAGGGAACCCCAGAAAAGTCTACAGTCTTTGCTTCCCCAAACGTTACCAGCCTGTGGAATCTTTACCCAATGGGGAAGATGGAGCATTTTTCTCTAACCCTTCATATATTCTTCCAGGCCTGATCTGTGGTGGCGCAGTGGATAAAGCATCAACCTGGAAATGCTGAGGTCACCGGTTCGAAACCCTGAACTTGCCTGGTCAAGGCACATATGGGAGTTGATGCTTCCAGCTCCTCCCCCCTTCTCTCTCTCTGTCTCTCCTCTCTCTCTCTCTCTCTCTCTCTCTCTCTCTCTCCTCTCTAAAAATGAGTAAATTTAAAAAAAATCCTTCGTATATTCTTCCAAATCCATGTATATGTCTTGAGTTTTTGTCACCCACCTTGAGGATCAGGCTTTTGAAATTCCAAAGCCAACAATGAACTTCTGCTCTGTCACCCTCCACTGTGGCAATAGATATAGCGAGCCGGCCAGGGGCAGAGAGAGGCTAGCATATCTGAAGCATGCTCCCACCCCATTGACTGCACAGAGCAACCAAGTAGAGACACGAGCTTGATGGGGTAGGTAACAAATGAAGGCATTTCCTCAAATTCTCAGCTTCCATTTCCAGGGTTGCTCTAACCCGCAGGTCAGGTGCTGGCTCTGCTCTGGCCCTTCCCGGGAGCTTCTGGGTCTTTAGCTCCGGTGGGAGGATGGGATGAGGGTGCTTGCTCATAAAGTGACAGTGTCCTTGGTGGGGGCCAGGGCAGGCTGCCTCCGCCTGCGCTGGCTCTAGGGAAGGTCCGCAGGGTCAGCCTTGTGGGTGATGCCCTGGGTTGCTCAGCATGAGCAGATCTTCAGGGGTCACAGCAAGGCTTCAGGTGAAACGGGCAGGCTGAGAAAGGCAGTCTTCCCCTCTCCACTGTCCTTGAGAGAAGATAGGTGTCAACCCCCTAGGCACACTCTCCTGAGGACTCAGCAGTTCACCACCCTGGGGAGACCTTTCTTTCAGCCAAAGGTACACCCGTTGTGCTGAATTAATGTTCTCTCTTCTGCAGTTATCCTGAATCCCATTATTCTTTCCTTATAGAGTCAGGTCGGGGTGGGTTATCAGAGACCCTCACTGTGACATCCCTCTGCTGTGACTTTTGGGGGCAGCCCAGAGTCCTTGAGACCCCAAACCTCAGACGTTTGCCTCATCACTGGCCTCTGATAGGCCTTGTCCAAACCTCCATCCAGAGCTGATGTTTTTCACCCTCCAGAGAGAAAGGTGCAAGGGAAAGGGCCCACGCTATTACATCACATCATCCTATCAAAGAAAGTAAGTTTCTCACTTCCATTAAATAAATCTCATCCAGGCATTGTGCTGGAATAGGAGCTGACAGAAGCCATTTTCAACCCCCCAAGATAGGCAGAAGAGCTTCACATGCACATATGGTGTATATGCCCTGTTCCACAGGTATATTATATTTCAATAAAAATCTTTTAAAATTTAAAACAAAAGAATCTCTAGTATAAAAGAGAAAACCTTTTTGGTCATGTTGTGTTTTGTTTCTCTATGTTCAGGTTAGAAGTCTTTGATTCTCCCCAGAGCTTCACCTGTAGGCAAGGTTTTTCTAGTTGTGTTAATAGCTCTTAGCTCTTTGGCTTTTGTTTCTTGTAGAACACAACATTCACTTACCACTGACGGAAAATACTGTTGTGGGGTAGCCTCTGAAGCTGTGCCTACGCCTCACCTGCTCTTTCATTGATCCTCACTAGCACATCGTTACTTCACCAACCTGCTGAGCCCCTGTTAGGGCTCTGCATTTCTTTTCTTTTTTGTTTTTATTATCAAGTGAGAGGTGGGGAGACAGAGAGACAGACTCTCGCATGTGCCCCAACCGGAATCCACCTGGCAAGCTCTGCCCATCTGGGGTCGTTGCTCTGTTGCTCAACAGCCAAGCTATTTTAGCACCTGAGGCAGGGCCATGGTGTCATCCTCAGCAGCCAGGGCCAACTTGCTCCAATAAGCCATGGCTGCAGGAGAAGAAGGGAGAGAGAGAGAGCAGGGGGAGGGTGTGGAGAAGCAGATGGCCGCTTCTCCTGTGTGCCCTGATGCCACGACCAGCTCAGCAGTGGGTGTGTATGAAAGGAAGGCGCTGTAGTACTTAAGAAAAACACACAAGACACAACATAGAGAAAAGATGAGTACAGGGGACTCACAGCCTCTAGGACTGCGAGCCCAGATCTCTGCAACCTCATCATATTTATTGGTCTCTTTGCTCATCAAGCAAATTAGAAGAGCCTGGGTTCAGGTGCAGAGAAGGGTAATCAACTATTATCTTTCAGGCATGTAGGGAAAGGCCGCAGGGATCAGCTGTTTCCTTTAAACAATCTTACCAGTGCTCGCAGGGACAGCGTTCTGCCCCCACAAGACTTGGCGTTCCAAAGTCCGCACCAAAGACTTGTCTCAGGACAACAGTCTAACTCCCAGCCATTTTCCTATCCTCTGATTAGGAATTGAACCTGGACTTCCACGTGCTGGGCCAACGCTCTGCCGCTGAGCCAACCAGCCAGGGCCCAGGCTCTGCATTTCTGGTTTCCGATCGGAAGTTGGCTTTTAGGCCCTACGGATGCACAGGAGAACAGTGCCGCTTCAGAACTTCCCGTGGGGCCTCTAGAGCTGTTGCTTATATTTCTACAAGCTCGTCTGCATAGATTTTTTTTTTTAGTTGAGATATAATTCACATACTCTTTAAAGTCATTCTTTGGAAGTGTACAATTCAGTGGTATTTAACACATTCACAAAGTTGTGCAGCCATCACCATTATCTAACTGCAGACCATAGTCATCATTCAGAGGAAACTGTATTTGTTAACCATCACTCCCCGTTCTCCCTCCCCCCTGGCTTCTGGCAATTACTAATCTGCTTTTTGTCCCTGTGGATCTGCCTATGCTGAACATTTCATGTAAATAGAATCGTGCATACAAGACGTGGTATTTTCCAAATATATGGTGACGGAAGATGATTTGACTTTGGGTGGTGGGCACACAACACAATCTACAGATCATGTGTTACAGAAATCTACACTTGAAACCTATATAATCTTATTAACCAATGTTACCCCAACTAATTTAATTTTAAAAAATGATGTGGTCTTTTGTGTTTGGTTTCTTTCATTAACATAACATGTCAAGGTTCATCCGCAACACAGCATGGATCAGTACTTCATTCCTTTCTAATGGCTGGGTAATATTCTACCCATGGCTATACAAGATCTTCAGAGATTTCAGTGGGAAATTAGCCTATACATTCATCAACTGAACTGCAGACCGTGAATGCTGACACTCTTTGATAGGTGCTACAAAACCCCAAATCCAAGCCACACTTCAACATCCCCCTACCCAAGCGTCGGCACTGAGGGTTCATGCGGCTTGGACAGAGCACCTTTGGTCGTCTGAAGGAGCAGCACACTGGTAAAGGCATGAGTCTGCTTTGGTTGACATTGTGACAGGGACCCTGGCATCCTCCAAGCCCAGCCCCAATCCTCTGCATTCGTAAGGAGCCTTCACCAGTGAACACCTACATCGGAAAAGTCAAGATCCACTCCTTTGTCACCAAGAATTTCTTTCAATTCCCTCCAAGTTTCTCTTCTCAATATGGAAACTCACATCCATCCCTGTCCTTCCCTTTCCTTCTTCCAATTCCAGTCTCTTCTCATTCAACAAGCATTTGTCAACCACCTCCTAAGCGCTGGGCACAGAGTTAGATACTGGGATCCAAACCGCAAGGAGCTTTGTTTGTGCCCTCCATGGGGTCTGCAGCTGCCTGGGGAGACAGTCGGGTCTGCAACAAGGTGGACAAACTGGGTGTTCAGTGCTGCAGGAGCAGGAGGTGGGGGAGCACAAAGGAAGTGCTCACACGCCCAGACAGGGGAGCACAAAGGAAGTGCTCACACCGCCCAGACAGGGGAGCACAAAGGAAGTGCTCACACCGCCCAGACAGGGGAGCACAAAGGAAGTGCTCACACGCCCAGACAGGGGAGCACAAAGGAAGTGCTCACACCGCCCAGACAGGGGAGCACAAAGGAAGTGCTCACACGTCCAGACAGGGGAGCACAAAGGAAGTGCTCACACCGCCCAGACAGGGGAGCACAAAGGAAGTGCTCACACGCCCAGAGAGGTCAGGGAAGGCTTTGCAGAGGCAAAGCTGAGTCCTAGGGAGATGCAAGTTCTCTGGGATGACATGACAGTTGGTGAAGAGTGTGTTCCAAGGAGAGGGGACAGCAAGTACAAAGTATTGAAGCCAAAAGGAACATAAAGTATTGAAGCCAAAAAGAGCTCAGGGAAATACAAGGAACTGGGGCTCAGCTGTGGAAAGAGTATCTTGGGGGGTGGGGGAAGAGGAGGGTGAGGGGGGAGGGTGGATGGGAGGGTGCCAGAACAGGAGTCCTCTAAGCCACAGTAAGGACCGGGAGCTTTGCCTGAGTGCTAAGGGGAGCCACCAAAGGATTTTAGTCAGAACAAGTACGTGCTTTTTCAATGGGCTCAAACTCAAATCCCCACACACGTAAGAAACTCGACTTTCATTTCTTATGACTCAGTAGAAATTTACAACTGGGACCGGGACTCCGCTCGCTGACTTCTCAGGCTCGTGGTATGGTACATTGGATCTCAACGCGAACCTGCTTTACTTCTAGTTGGCTTTCTGTACTAAAAAGGCTTGAAAGCTAAAAATTATAATCCCCAGAATCCCTTGCAGCTAGAGTTGCAGGTAGAACTGAGGTTCTAACCATCAGATGTATGTGGGAGGGATTTGTAAGGTAGCTGTGAGGCAGAGGCTGTGTTCCTGCTGCTCCTGGTTGCTCTGGAGACACTGGCAGGGGTCCAAGGCCAGTGACTCCCGGTTTCATGCAGAGTAAGAGGCAGGAGTTGGGAGGGAAGCCTGTTGTTTTGGGGACTGTTTGTTTGTTTGTTTGTTTTTGGCCAGCATAGACCTGAGAGACATGGAGTAGCTCTAGGGCCAGTAGTTGTAGTGGGAGCTTCCCAACTCTCATCCCCCTGAGTGTGGCCAACGTGGTGCTCCCCAACCTAGTCAGTGCCCTGGTGATGTCCTAGAAGTCACTCTTTTTTTTTTCTTTTTTCTTTTTCTTTTTCTTTTTGTATTTTTCTGAAGCTGGAAACGGCGGGGAGAGACAGTCAGACAGACTCCCGCATGTGCCCGACCGGGATCCACCCGGCACGCCCACCAGGGGCGACGCTCTGCCCACCAGGGGGCGATGCTCTGCCCCTCCGGGGTGTCTCTCTGCCGCGACCAGAGCCACTCCAGCGCCTGGGGAAGAGGCCAAGGAGCCATCCCCAGCACCCGGGGCCATCTTTGCTCCAATGGAGCCTTGGCTGCAGGAGGGGAAGAGAGAGACAGAGAGGAAGGAGGGGGGGTGGAGAAGCAAATGGGTGCTTCTCCTATGTGCCCTGGCCGGGAATCGAACCTGGGTCCCCCGCACGCCAGGCCGACACTCTACCACTGAGCCAACCGGCCAGGGCTCCTAGAAGTCACTCTTATAGGCCTAGCTTAGAGCTTTTCCAACAATTTGGGTAGCACATCGCTACCTATATCTAAGCACTTTCTGTTCAAAAGAGGGTGCTATTGTCAGCACCTGGGAGTACCTCTGTGGCTCCTGCCCAGGTGGGGCCTCAGCCAGTGCCAGGGGAAGCCAAGGCCTCTCTGTAAGATCTGGGGAAGCATATGGTGTTCTCAGTGTCCATGGAGGGAGGTGGCTCTGCCTCCCACCAAGGTTCCCAAGAGGAGAGAGGGCATTCCCCAAACACAAAAGGGGTTCAGATGCTGGGTCGTCAAAAAGAATGAACAACGTCTCCAATTATCAATAGAAGTCCCTTTATTCTATATTTCCCCAAGGATAGCAATGTGACAAGGGTCTGGCCTTTTTTTCTAAGAGGGAGATGAGCAAAATAATAAAAGTAGCCAAAGCTCAGGGTTCTATGGGAAGTACACTGAGTTTCTGCAGCCTCTGGTATCTGGCAGCCCGCCTCTCCCACTCCTCATCTGAGACACGACAGTGGCCAGGAATCATTGTGCCAAGGCGGGGCCTCTAGGGCAAGCCTCAGGATGGCAGAGGCCCGGCTCAACACTGTCTCTGCAGGAAACGCAGGCCCACCTTCTTATGAGGAACCAGGACAATGCGGGCCACACTCTTCACCTCCCCTGTCTCAGGGGCCAGGACCACCTCATAGTGCTGCATCAGCTGGGAGATAAAATGAATATGGGCAGTTAACGTCTGTGATCACCATCCTCCGCGTGTTCCCACCCCGAGCCTCCCTGCCTCTCCTCCCAGGGCCTCCTCGCCCCGCCCTGGCCCCCACACCTCCTGCCTCTCCCCACTCACCCTGGCCAGCAACAGCTGCATCTCTAGCTCTGCAATCCTGCGGCCCAGGCAGCCCCGGACCCCATAACCAAAGGGCACGGAGCCAAATGGGTGCTGGGCCCCGAGGGTATCAGTCTGACCCTTCCTTAGCCAGCGATGGGGCTGGAAGCTCTCCGGCTCAGGAAAAATGCTGGGGTCCCGGGACACCACATAGTGGCAGAACACAAACTGGGTCTTCAGAGGAAGAATGGGCGGCACGTCAGCTTAGGGCGGTGAGGCACCCTGGGAACCCCAGCTCCCTAGCTCCACTCACATTCTTGGGGAAGAGGAAACCACCAACTTCAACTTCTTTTTCCGTGATTACCCGGGAATTTATGGGGACCACAGGGTAGAGACTGCAGGGAAAAGAAAATGCAGGCCTGCCTCTGGATCCAAGTAGGGGCAGAGCGCCCACCCCTTCAACCACACCTCTCTGGTCCCCCTGGCCCCTCCTCCCACTTCACCCCCCCCACCAGCCCTAACCCCACCAGTCCCCGCTTCCCACTCCTGTCTCCGAGTCAGCCCCCACACGGGGACCTGGTGCTCCCGGGACAGCAGCTTACCGCAGGGTCTCCTTAAGCACAGCCTTGAGTAGGGGCATGTGGGCAAAGTCCTTGTGCTGGGGCACCCGCCCAGCTGGCACCACGCCCACCACTTCCTCGTGCAAGGCCTCCTGGATCTCTGGGCTCTTTGAAAGATGGTACAGGGCCCATGTCAGCGTGTTTGATGTCTGGGAAACAGAGTGAGAGATGAAGTGAGAAGGGACTTCTAGGAAAGAATCAGGTGGTGGGAGGGTGTGAGAAGGGGCATGCAAAACATGGAAGGAAAACTAATTTGTCATGAGCATGGCAGAATAAGACGGGGGTTCGTGGGACCGTCCCTGCTAACCGTGACCCTGCAGTAGAATAAAAACCAGTGATGGAGAATCGTATTCTAACAACAGAGGAGAATGTAACATAGAGAAACCCAACATGAAACAGACAAGCTCTACACCTCGCCACTTAAATTACAGTACTACAGAGTTAAATTAGATGTGAGATGAAAGGTCCCAGCTGTCAGTGAGGCTCCAGAAAGTGATGCAATCCCTCTTACAATAGGACAATTCCCTGCCCGCCTCTGCTGGGCTGAGTGACCCCCCCCCCCCCAACCTCCATTTTCCTTCTAGCTCTACATCCATGTTACAGAAAGAGAAGCAGGTACCTGAATAGACGAAGGTCAGGTTCAGGATGGGAATAATGGGGAATTGGATCAGGATGGGAGCCCCTGATCTCCTCGCTGGACCCCCTCACGCACCGTGTCTACCCCAGCCATGAGAAGCTCAGGAAGGCTGCCCATGGCCTCGTGAGGACTGAGCTGTCCGCTGGTCAGCAGGAAGTGCAGGTAGCCAGATATCTGGACCGCATCCGGCCCTCCTGTCTGCAGTTGGGCCTCTATCTCCTCGAGTTTCTGATCAATCAGCTTCTTCCCTACAGGGACACAATGGACAGCAGGGGAGGACAAGGTTCAAAGTCATGATCTCCAAGGACCAAGAGCCACTCCGATAGCCGGTAGCCGGAGGGAGGAGACCCTGGGAGAGACTGCTAATGCAGAGTCCCCGGGACCTGCCGCCCCAAACTCATTTCCTGGCTTCCTCACCAAAAGAGAAGATGGTGTTCCAGCCATCCAGATATCGCTTCCAGAACGGCAGCAGGGGGCGGGTCCACTTGGGCAGAAAGGTGGCATAGAGTGAGTTCTGGAACATGAGCCCCACAGATCTGACGAAGGCCTCTGTGTCCGGGGGGATGGAGCGCTCCAGGCAGCCGATACGTTTCTCAAACAGGATGTAGCAAATAGCTGGTGGGGCACAGAGGCCATCACAGGAGGCAGTGCCATGGCACACGGAACGCATGGGGGCTTTAAGGAGAGGAAGCACAACCTACCTCTGACCCATGCCCACCTAGCCCCTCTCCCAACAAAGGTACCTTCCAAGGCAAAGTAGTAGAACTGGTGAGCCGTGTCGGGCACCTGATCTCCAGAGGCACTCTCTGCCCGAAGCTGGTTCAGGCGAGCCATGAAGCTGTCAATCACCTCATTCAGAACATCCGTGTAGAGCGCAGCCTCAGCTGGCTTCAGCATCCGCTGGTTCAGAACCTGGCGTAGCTGGTACCAGTGATGTCCTTGCCTGTGGGGAACAGAGGAGCAGCACGTGTAAGCATCTGATGGGGGTTAGATTAGAGGGCATCTTCCCACCCCAAGACCCCTACAGAGTCTAGGAAAGTCTCATTTTAAGATTGATAATGGGCCCTGGCTAGTTGGCTCAGCGGTAGTGTTGGCCCGGTGTGTGGAAGTCCCGGGTTCGATTCCCGGCCAGGGCACACAGGAGAAGCAACCATTGAGTCTCCACCCTCCCCCCTCTCTTTTCTCTCTATCTCTCTCTTCCCCTCCCGCAGTCAAGGCTCCATTGGTGCAAAGTTAGCCCGAGTGCAGAGGACAGCTCCATGGCCTCCCCCTCAGGCACTAGAATGGCTCTGGCCCCAATGGAGCAACGCCCAAGATGGGCAGAGCATCGCCCCCTGGTGGGCATGCTGGGTGGATCCCGGTCAGGCAGGCACATGCGGGAGTCTAACTACCTCCCCACTTCTAACCAAGGAAAAATACAAAAAAAAAAAAAAGATTGAAAATGATAGAATCACCAAACTTTCAAAAGATAGGCTTTTTGAATCACAAAATTCTAAAATCTCTCTACAACAAAGTGGAAGTGGTTAAGGTGGGCATGTAGAACCAGACTGCTTAGGGGGAAATCACAGGTATGATGATTACTAAGTAGAGTGACCATAGGCAAGCTGAACTGAACTCCTCAGTTTCCCCTTCTGTAAAACGGGAATAATACGAGTGCCTATCATGGTAGGATTGTTCAGATAATTAAAGTGCTTAGATCCGTGCCTGGCTGTTAAATATGATTATCTTCAAAGTACAGCATACAGCTCCAGAGCCTTCTGTATGTGAAATGAGGAGGCACTGTAGTGGTTCAGTCCGTGTGTGTAGAGAATGATCAATGAAGGAGGAGATAATTAGAGTTCCTGGGGAGCTCAGATCCTGGATCTTTGTGCTTTTCCTGGTTCAAAGGGCCAAGGGAAGAGGGAGCCCCACTAGGCTGATGCCCCAAACCCTCTTGCCACAGCCAACCGGTAGGTGGTTTAGTCCCCCACTCTAGTTAGGCTGGGAGGCTCACTTGGTTGGGTGTGTGCTTTCCAGGGGGCACTTGATATTTGAGGGCTGCCCCCAACCTCAGATACCCCCCTAAACCTATTACCTTTCCTAAGCAGGCTGGGACAAGTCCACTTTTTATAAGCTAGTTGCAGAATAATAAGTATAATATGGTCCAATTTTAAGAGGAAGAGAGGAAGGCCCTGGCTGGTTGGCTCAGTGGTAAAGCGTCAGCCTGGCATGCAGGAGTCCTGGGTTCGATTCCTGGCCAGGGCACACAGGAGAAGTGCCCATCTGCTTCTCCACCCCTCCCCTTCTCCTTCCTCTCTGTCTCTCTCTTCCCCTCCCACAGCCAAGGCTCCATTGGAGCAAAGTTTGCCCGGGCGCTGAGGATGGCTCTATGGCCTCTGCCTCAGGCGCTAGAATGGCTCTGGTTGCAACAGAGCAACGCCCCAGCTGGGCAGAGCATCGCCCCGTGGTGGGCATGCCAGGTGGATCCCGGTCAGGCACATGCAGGAGTCTGTCTGACTGCCTCCCCGTTTCCAACTTCAGAAAAATACAAAAAAAAAAAAAAAGGAAGAGAGGAAACCTTACATACCTGTGTGTGTGTGTGTGTGTGTGTGTGTGTGTGTGTGTGTGTGTGTGTATATATATATATATATGTATATATATATATTTGCATGTTTCTACCTTAAGTAGGGAAGAATACACACTAACTGGCCAGGATTACTAGGAGGATGGGATGGGAGTGACCGGTGGAAAGACAATATCTTATTATTGGAGTTTTTACAATAAATATTACTTTTGAATTTTAAAAACCAATAAGGTATTTTAAAAAGAAAAACATTAAAAATCTTAAGTCAAGAATCAGTTTTTTATATTTAAAAATTATTTATTTAGAAGAACCTCAAACCCCAGGAGTGTTATTATATTGAGGAAAACCTAAAAAAAAGATAAACAAAAAGTGTTGCTGAAAAAGAAATGAAAACCAGAATAGAACCATTTCCTGACACTTCAGGTTGTAGGTTACCCCAAGAGTAAAACCCCCCAACAGTAGGAATCAGATTTGTGGAACTTAAATGAGAGCATTTCTGTGACTGATAAAATATTTCTTGGGGAAACAATGCTTCATAAAACTGAGATTTAAAAATATAAATGTTAAAGCAAGATCACCTTTATTATCATAGGTTAGCAAAATGTCATTTAAATACACCTATATGGTATAATATACTATATAGGAAACTGGCTTTAGGGGAAAAAATCAATGACAAAGGAAGCTACATAATGTTTGGCTCCGATTCTAAATTTAAGCCTTGAAGTCCAGAGGTCGTCTGCATTGGTGAGAGCTTGAGAACCAAATCTTGCCCTGGCTGGTTGGCTCAGTAGTGGAGCATTGGCCCAGGTTTAGATTTCCAATCAGGGAACACAAGAGAAGCAACCATCTGCTTCTCCAATGCTCCCCCTCCCCCTTCATGTTATCTATCTCTCTTCCCCTCCCTCAGCCATGGCTTGATTGGTTTGAGCACATCAGCCCCAGGCACTGAGGATGGCTCTGGGAAGCCTCCACCTCAGGCACTAAAAATAGCCTGGTTGCAAGAACAGCCCCAGATGGGCAGAGTATCGACCCCGGACGAGGGTTGCCAGGTGGATCCCAGTAAGACCACATATAGGAGTCAGTCTATCTATCTCCCATCCTCTCACTTGGAAAGGAAGAAAAAATAAAGAGAGAGAACCAAATCTTGCTCTGAGTCAGAATCAAGGTAAAGAGCTCTTGAAGAGCAGTTGTTCTTTATTCTCTTCCCAGAACTTTGAATAAAGGGCCCAGGAATTGTTAATTTCTGAAACTGTCCACCTAAGGAACCATGAAAAAGAAAGAAAACCATGCAATGAGAGAACAAATATATAGGCATCAAGACAGGAAATGAACCCTCCAACCAGCTGGTTTCCTCTCCCAAGGAACCAGGGCATTAAGTTCTTCAGTTCCAGAATCAGAGATCTGTTCCACCACCCACTACTTGTGTCAGCTCTGGCAAGTGACACAAAAACCTCCCTAGGCCTCAGTTTCCTCATCTATAAAATGGTAATAAAAATCTTCACGGGCATGTTGTGAGAATAAAATGAAATAATCAATATAAAGAGCATAGCCCGATGCCTGGCACAGCATAAACACATAGCTACTTACTACCATTGTTCCTGTTACTTACCTCCACCAGGAGCCACTTTAAGAATTGACTAAAACACGGATGCCAAACAACTAGGGAAAATAAAAAGCCATTCATTGTTTTTGGAGCTCTGTTAATATACTGTTAACATATAGCAAAAAATAAAAAAAAAAGCCTGTAATATATCCAATTACAACCTGTGGCACTGGGAATGGTTTATCACCAGTGATTCTCAATTATTTACCCCAGTGGGCATATGGGTATAGAACATACTCAGCCCGTCCTTCAGTTTGTCACTGCCAAAACAATCCTCACTTTGCTAGATACAACCTCAAGGCTGAAACCTACATCTGTTCCTGTGTATAGAGAACATCCACGAAACTTGTATCCAACAGCAAGCACACAATACATAATAATTTTTTAAAGCAACAGCAAGTGAATGGGGGGGGGGCAGAGAGATGAAAAGTAACAACTCATAGTTGTGGCACTTTAGCTGTTCATTGATTGCTTCTCATATGTGCCTTGACCAGGGAGCTCCAGCCAAGCCAGTGACCATGAAATCACATTGATGATCCGACGCTCAAGTGAGCAACCCCACACTCAAGCTGATGACCTCAGGGTTTTGAACCTGGGACCTCAGCATCCCAGGTTGACGCTCTATCCACTGTGCCACCACTGATCAGGCAAACATACAGTAAATATTTTTAAAATAAAATTAAGCCCTCACAAGTAATATAGTGATGGTACTTTTTCAACTATAAACAGATATGTCCCATTATGATTTGAGTTGGCATATTTTTAACCCTAATGTAGAATAACAAAGCTGGTAAATGTCCTAGAGTTACCTTGGAGATACTCTAGTCCAAATTTCCTATTTTATGAATGAGAAATGTTTAAGGCCAAGGAAGAGGAAATTATTCATTTGTCCAAAGTCATACAATATATTAGTGGAAAAGTCAATGAATGGTCCCTGGACTTTAGTCCATCCCAACCTCGGCTTTCTAGACTGAGTATCAGGTCCAAAGGAAACAGAGAGATCCTACCCTGCCCATAATCTACAGGTTTCCCAGGGCCACTATCCTTGGGCCTGGCCCTCTGGGGCTCTGCTCCAGTCCCTTCAGGCCCCAGCTCACGTGGTGAAGGGCCCATAGGCCAGGCCATGCAGGTCCCGGTGCTCCTTCCATAGATCCATGTCGTTCCGTATGGGGTACTTGCCCTCCTGACGCATCACCTGCTCCAGGAGGGGGGCGCTGGCCAGGTTCACGTGGGTCTGAGCTCCCGCGCGGGTTATCCACATGGGACCATACTTGGCCCTGGTCAGCACCTGTGGGGTTCAACCAAAGCTGAATAATCGCGGCCCAAGCAGGCAGGTACTTCACGGAGAGAAGATGGGAGAGGGGAGTGTCCGATGGCGACACCACAAGCGGGCTGGGCAAAATCACACTGTGTCGGAGGTAAGGCACTGGGGTGGCCTGTGGTTCCAAAAGGAGAACACTGAGAAAAATGGGCACATAGCAGTTAGAATATTGAGAGCAATGAGTATCTATCTGGTGGAAGTGGTCCTCAGAAGAATGAGATTTTGGAAAAATGGACTATGTGGCAAACTGGGGTATGTTGAGGTCTAGATATTGGGGGTCCAAGGTTTCAGAGAAACTAAACCCTTTGGTGAGACATAGAAGCCTTTATATCTACTGCTGCGTGCTGTCCATCAGATGAAGATAAGTATTTCATGTAGTCAACATGAAAAAAGAAACACAATTAGAAACTGAATGATAAAGAGTCCAAATATGAAGTAAACTATGTGGTATAAGTTATTTTAAAATAAAAAATATGTTTTATATAAATATTATGTTAACTAATGTAATTCTCAAATATTTTGTCTTAGAATTTCTAAAGCACTGGACAGTACCCAGAACACCTATGAAATTGACATTCCTAGGATGTTTTTATACGTGCTGAAAAATGAGGGAGAAAATAAATATACTTTGGCTTAGGGGAATAAAATTTTAAAAGAATCCATAAATACTGAGACTAACTTTACTCATTTACACTCGCAAACTGAGAGAAAATGACACTTAGTGGTTTCCCCAGCACTTCATCTCCCACAGTCTGTTACTACAGAGATTTTAAAAGAATCAGAATCTGCTTCAGTACAGAAATTAGGCCAATGTGTTTCTGAAAAGAGATGTAAAAATTATAGATATCTATCATTCAAATAATAGAAGGAAATTTCACTTAACTCATAGTCTAGAAAAAATGCCAGTCTGATTGGGTCTTACCATTGGCATTAATAATCGGATTCTCCTAGGACCAATGCAATATGGTTTCCCAGAATGCACCCTGAACTAACGGTTCATTCTGCCCGTTCTTAGGCAGACAGCTTTGACAAGCCCCCAAGGTCCATTTAGGCTTGTTTCCACTTCTACCTCCCAGTAATGCCTGCCAGTGTGGTATGCTTTTAAGCTGTTGTCTGTAAACTACAGTGATTCCTGGAGAGAAACAGACATACTCATATATTACCGGTGGGAGTCTAAAATGACACAACCTTACATGGAGGACAATTTGCTGACATCTATAAAAATTACAAACACATTTATAATATGTAACTGAATACTATATCACCTTAAAAGAAAATACAGCAGCTCCTTGTGTACCAAGCTGAAAGGAGAGACTGTAATATGGAAGATCGATAACCCAGTTAGATTGTTAAATGGAAAAGTATGATATCTTTTGCCTAAGAAAAAAGGGCTAAATAAGAATACACAGCATTTGTGTTTGCTTTCAGAGAGACACAGTGGATTGATACGTCAGAAACTACTTCAAGTAATTACCGTGGGAGGGGGGAGGGGCAGTGGTGGGAGCAGGGCTGGGTGGTGTAGCTCTTGTTTTATTGTTTTGAGTTTTGAACTATGAGAATGCATTCAATTTTTTTTTAACCTAAAGAGAGAAAAACAGAAAGTGTTTTCTGAAACAGTAAGTCACCCACCATTGATCAGATAATTCAAGAACACAGGAAAGCCTTGTTTAATCTCTGAATTAATGTGTATGTTTCTTAGAATGTATAAAATGCAAACAGTGGCCCTAAATATTCATTTCACTGTGTGTGTGTGTGTGTGTGTGTGTGTGTGTGTGTGTGTGTGTGTGTGACAGAGACAGAGAGGGACGGAGAGAGGAATGGACAGGAAGGGAGAAAGATGAGAAGCATCAATTCTTCGTTGCTTCAGCTTAGTTGTTCATTGATTGCTTTCTCATATGGGCCTTGACCGGGGGCTACAGCAGACTGAGTGATCCCTTGCTCGAACCAGGGGCCTTGGGCTCAAGCTGGTGAGCCTTGCTCAGACCAGTTGAGCCCGTGCTCAAGCTGACGACCTCGGGGTTTCAAACCTGGGCCCTCCGCATCCCAGTCGGACGCTCTATCCACTGCGCCACCACCTGGTCAGGCTCATTTATTTTTCTTAAAGTTTCCATCAAAAAATACTTTACTCATAAATTTACTTTTGTCTACTAAATTTCATAGGACACTTATCTTCAAATTAAGCTTTTATTTGTATTTTCTACTTGGTTTAAGATATTAATAACTTAGTATTATTAGTAGTAATAATAATAGCAAATATTTCCACGGAGCTTAGCATAAACCAGACACTGTTGCAAGCATTTTAATTATATTAGCTCATTCACTCCTCGCTATGGCTGAATGACATAGGTTTAACGTTACCACAATTTTGTAGATGAGAAAATTAAGGCCCAAAGAGGTTACTCTAGGTCACTTTACTGGTGAGTCAGAGTTCAAACTCAAACCATCTGACTGGAGGTGGTGCTCTCAACCACTTACTCTGCTGAGCCCTGAAAAAACTGTCTTACTAACTAGAAACAAACTTAGGCCCTGTAAAACTATATGCTATTTAAAATACAGCTATGCAACACCCCCCCCCCAAGTTTCTCGCCCCAAGTTGACATCTTGGGCTGGATAATTCGTTGCTGTGGGGACTGTCCTGTGCATTGTAGGATGTTTAGCAGCACCCCCAGTCTTTACCCATTAGCCCCCTTCCCAGGTATGACAACCAAAAATGTCCCTAGATATTGCCAAAATGTCCCCAGAGGGGTCAAATCACCCCAGGTTAAAAACTTCTGCAATAACCCAACCTCTTTATATGTCCCTTAACTATTTAATTTTAGAGAACTCTTAAAGAAATACTATCTCATTTTGAAGAAATGTTTATCTTAAGTTTGGTTTCTTTTCCTTCTGTAAGTTCAAGTAAAATTACATGTCACATTGTTTTAAAAATGCAAGTAGTGGTTATCTCTGAGTTAGTTTACAGATAGTTTACTTTCTTCCTTATACTGTGATTTGTTTTTCAAAATTTCTAATGTGATCTTGGAATAGAGGGCGCAGAGAGAAATGCCATGTTTTAAAAGACTTGACTGCCCTGGCCGGATGCATGGTTGGTTAGACCCAAATCCCAGAGGTCGCTGGTTCAATCCCAGGTCAGGACACATACAGGAACAGTTGATGTTCCTGTCCCTCTCTCTCTCACTCTCTCCCTTCCTCCCTCTCAAATCAATAAAATAAACATTAAAAAAAAAAAGAAATTTAAAAGACTAGACCAATAGCTATTAGTCAGTCGGGTACCAGCTCCCTCCCTGGAATCCAAAGACTCGGGCTCAGCTTCCCGGCTGTCAGGCTGGAGGTTTCTAGGACATTTCCCCCTTGCCTAGGCCCTGCTTTCTTCCCTCTTTCTCTGTATTCTTCTTCTAGGTTAGTTTACTCAGTGGAACTTAATGAGGATCTATTTATATAAGAACTTATTTTAGAAAGACACCAGAACACTTGCTGAGAGATGTGTGCCGTGTCTGTGTGCCAACCACCATTAGACTGTAACCTGAGCCGGTTAGAAAGCCCGAAGGTTCTCAGATAGGTCCTGTCAAAGTACCACTTTGCAGAACAGAGTCTCCTGGGATCCTCGCCAGAATGAATGGCAGGACTGGTCTCTGCCAGGTGACATTCCAAAGAGTGAGAGTACTGAATTCATTCATTAAAAACTGTTATAGAAGTATTTTTACTGATTTATTAAGATATTCATATTTATCGTTTCAGTAAATGGCAAACAACAAAAGAGAGTAATATATGGTATGCTTTCATTTTTAAAAACATGTATGTGTAGATGACACATGGGGGAAAGTGTGGAAGCCTAGTCACCAAGGACAAGCAAGCAGGGACAATGCTTACTTATCCCCAGGATCATGTGTGTATTTATGGATTCCTGTCACAAATGTCTATTAACCACCTATGCATACAAGGCTCTGTGACATGTGTAGGGAGTTGGGATTATGGAAGATTTGGATTTTCTTTTTTGCCTTTGTGTCTCCTGATTTCTTAATTTCTGCAAAGAATTTCACCTAAGTCAAAATGACACTCTGTTTGTTAAATGTGACGTGTAATCTCAAATAATTAGCATGTAACTTATATTTATGTGATCTTTTTGAAGAACAAGGGTAATTTCTACCAGGAAGAAAAGTGCCTATCTCATTGTCACGTGTTTTCATGTCACAGTCACCACAGCTGGCAGTATTAGTGGAGAAGTCATGGACTACTTGGCAGGAGATTTTGTTCTAGCTGCAGCCCCAACACTAACAGCCTTTGTCACTTTGTTGGGTAACAGCACCACCACGGCACCCTCCCTGACTCATACGTATCCATACACGCGGAGGTGTGGACCCAGCCTCTCCGAGTCTTCAGGCTGAACGCCCTGTGGTCCTCCAGGAATGCGGGAGGACTGAACAAAGGCAGCGCCACTCGCACTTGCCCCCTCTGCCCCCCCGGCAGGCTGTCATCAGACAGTTTCTCATGCTCTGTGGGTTCTGATGGGGGTGTGGGTTTTCTTCCCTGCCCTCCTCAGAAAAGAGAGGCTCCTCCACAATGGGGTTTCCCCTAAGTGGCATTACAGTCATCGGGCCCCTCTTGTTTCAGGGCAGTCCTTTTGTATGTGTGGGCCAACGATCTTGGGGATCTGGGACCTTTGGCTTAGTCTTCTTTCACTCTCTATGCACATAGATAATAAACTGTTTAAATCTAAATGTGGCCCTTTGTGTCTTTCCCGGAAGAATCTGTTAGGCCTTGGCCTTGCCTTGTCTACTGTGTGAACCTGACACGTCAGGTGCCCAACATGCGGCTGGTAAAGTTACAATGCTCTTTTAAGACCTGGCCAAGTAGGAGATAAATCGATTTCCACGATCTAGTAACACATGGTCTGGCTAAGCCTCTGTGTGGCGGGGAAGCTTGGCGGCCCACAGGCTGGTTAGGACAGGTAAGACTGGCGTGGCAGAGGAGTACGGGTCTTCCCACAGTCCTGTGGACTCTGTCCACAGTGGCCACTGAAACTGAAAGTGTAAAACTGCACTTTTCGATAGAGCACCCCCTCTCCCTGCCCACGCCCCTCCTCCACCCCATTCCCTGAGCTCCCAGCCATTCCTGTAATTCCTGAAGTGCCTGTGTTAAAAAAAACAAACAAACCTTTTGGTCAGTGTTTCTCTACAAAGCGACTGACAGTTTGGGGCAAGAACTGCAGTGAGGTGAGAACAAAAGGGAAAGTAATTCTGTGAGTGAGAAGTCGGGAGCCCATTTCCTCCTATGAAGTGAAACCAGTAACGGAATGTTTATGGGTGAGGGCTCCCAAAGTGTTAAGAAAATTCCTCTGACATCCGAAGTTGTAATTGTATAAAGTCTTGAAGGGCCCCAATGACAACGTTCAGAGTGAGCTGGTCAAGTGGCTTCTGGAAACAATGTTGGTGGAATGACAACACTGAATTCCTCTGCCAGACAAAGGAGAACTGCTGTCTTTTACTGACTACAAAGCAGTATGCTCCTGGTAGGACAGTTGCAACCCCCTGCTCCTGAAGATGGACTCCATGGGAGTTTTAACCCCTTCCTCCCCAAAGCTGATAAGGTCACAACATCCTTTTGGAAAAAAGACAGTGAGATGTAGAACAGGATCCTGGCAGGCACTTGCAGACCTGGGTGCTGATGTGTTTACAGACAAGGTGACAGGGATGGTTGACTTTCACAGATGCACACGCACATAGGGGAATGCCGTGTGAACATGAAGACAGTCACTCACAAGGCAACAAAAGGGGCTCCCCTCACAGCCCTCCGAAGAAGCCAACCCTGACGACATCTTGATTTGGGGCTTCTGGCCTCTAGGACGGTGACATGCAATAAATCTCTGCTGTTTAAACCACTTTGTTTGTGGTACTTTATGGAAGCCCCAGCGAACTAACACGGGCAGACTGCAGGAGGACAGGCTCCCAGAATGGGGACACACATGCCATAAGAACTCAATTCTTGTTTATGTCAATTAGCCCATGGTAAAAGTGATTTCATTACGTGTCGTTTCACTTAAAGTTGCAGAACCCAGTGACATGTTAAGTGAGGACTTACTGAATATATATATTCAGAGAGAGAGATTTATTTTAAGAAACTGGCTCATGCAATTGTGGGGGCTGGCAAGTCAGAAATTTTCAGGGTAAGCCAGAAGTCTGGCAATTCTAGCAGGAGCCCATGTTGCACTCTTGGTTCTGAAGGCAGTCTAGGGTCAGAATTCTCTCCTCTTCTGGGGACTTCAGTCTTTTCACTTAAGGCCTTCAGCTGATTGGATGAGGCCCACCCACATTATGAAGGGTAAACTGCTTTACTCAAAATCTACCTTCCCAATCACATCTGGGCTGCCACCCTGACATATAAAAGATTCACAGTAAGTGAGCCTGAGCCTTTTTGAGCCAGCACACACTCCAGTGGTTATCATGGATACTGCTGAATATATTGTAGAAATGCATGTAATTCTTCTCTTGATGGTAAAGCATGTTCCCAATGAGGAAGTGTCCCATTTGGAACAGTAATAATGGGTGGGGGGGCCTCCAGGAGTCCACCCAGCTCTCCCAGCCCAGCCATGAGGCACTGATAAAGTAGGACAGGAATTCAGAAAAAGAGAAGGGGTTAAAGGGAAGATCACAAGACAGACAAGCTTAAGAAAACTACCCAACAGACTGCACAGTCTGCCCCTCTGCATGGGCCATTCAGTGCTCACAAGACTTTTGAGCAACAGTTGTCAGTGACTAACAATTCTGCAGACTGGAGCCCGTGGCAAAATCATGAGGTTATTTGGGAAATGGTTCTCTAGGGTTTTGGATATGACCTTTGCCTGATATCACCACCCAGGGTTCCCCATGTGAGATACAGATGAGTGCTGGTGGACACCGAGAGGCTGCCGAAGTGTTGCTCTACCCTGATGTCCCTTTCATAAAATGAGGCAAAAATGAGAACAGCAACAAAATGGGGATTGCCTAACAAGACATATGCAGAAGTGAGAGTTCCGAGAAAAGAAGTAACTGAGCATCAGGTGGTTGGTTGTCCTCCAGATGTGCTGATGGAGATGCAGAGTCTATGCCAACACCTCGGGTTTCTTAGGAACTTCGCCACACAAAGGGTCTTGACAAAGCTTGGGTACACTGAGGACCTACTTCATGGATGGATCAGGTAAATTGAAGGCCATGGGTGTACTGAACTGCTGCTGTGGAACCCCAGGGAAAAAACTGTTTAAAACGATGCATGAGAAAGAGAACGCTGTTCAACAGGCACAGCTGTAAGCTGTGGTACTTGCCCTGGAAAAGACCTCCCAAATTGTACTTTGTTACACTTCCACTGGTTCATGGTGATGTGGGCTGGTGCCTGGCAGCAGAATGCCTGGATGATCAAATCTTATCCTCCTTGAGGACGAACGTTACGGCAGGCAGCCGATCACACAAGACCCATACCCCCTGTTAGTGACCCAGGTGGATGTCCATGGAAAAGGTCTCTTTGGATGAACATCAATGGAATCAGCAACTTGATGGGAACTGTGGCGCTCATGGAAGGATTATGGCCATCTGGATACACCATTTCACAAGTCATGGTAATCCACCTACAATTCAAGCAATGACTCCAGCACATGAAGCCAAGGAAACATGGAAAATATGCCTGGACTGCCAGCGATACGGTCCAGTGCTAAAGGAAACTGAGGCACATAGTGATGGCTACTGGGCCTCGCCTCTACTGGCAAACGGACTGTAGAGGTCCCCTACCATCCTCTCAAGGATGCTGTTGGGCACCGACTGAAGCTTTTCAAAGTATGGCACTGCCATCTCCATCCACACAGCAGATGGGGGTCACACTATTCAAGGACCTTTCCATATGAACTGTGCTGCATATTCAGATCCCTTAAGAATGTTCAATCAGCCCTGGCTGGTTGGCTCAGCGGTAGAGCATCGGCCTAGCGTGCGGAGGACCCGGGTTCGATTCCCGGCCAGGGCACACAGGAGAAGCGCCCATTTGCTTCTCCACCCCTCCGCCGCGCTTTCCTCTCTGTCTCTCTCTTCCCCTCCCGCAGCCAAGGCTCCATTGGAGCAAAGATGGCCCGGGCGCTGGGGATGGCTCTGTGGCCTCTGCCTCAGGCGCTAGAGTGGCTCTGGTCGCAACATGGCGACGCCCAGGATGGGCAGAGCATCGCCCCCTGGTGGGCAGAGCGTCGCCCCTGGTGGGCGCATGTGGGAGTCTGTCTGACTGTTTCTCCCTGTTTCCAGCTTCAGAAAAATGAAAAAATGGAAAGAAAAAAAAGAAAAAGAAAAAAAAAAAAGAATGTTCAATCAGGCAACGGTGCCACGTTTGAAGTGAAAAGTACCCAGCTGTGGGCAGCTCCCTGGGACAATCGCTGGACCTTCCATACCCTGGGTCATCCCCAGGGAGCAGGTGCCATTGAAAGATGGCATGGACTCTTATAGAAGAAACTGAAAAAGATAACTGACAACCAAAACTCAGCTCCCAGTGGAGAACACACTTAAGAAAGTTTGGCTTATAAATGTGGCAGTTTGCCAGAAGGGTATCATTTATTTAGACAGAGTTTTCCATTGTGAGTTGGGGAGGTGGAAAGAGGCCCAGATAGGCTGTAAGCGACCGAAGCCACATGGTTAACTTTTCTCACTCCACAATTTTCTTCCCACACCTCCCCTTGGAAACCAGGATACTGGAATTTGAAAGTAGCAAGGAGAGTCAGGGAATAGATAACTTGGTGCTTCTCTTGCTGCTGACTGTGCTTCTTGCCCTTGGGCAATCATGGATATTGATGATAACAATCATGAATATGAGGAGACAGCTCTTAAAACAGTCCTGATGTGCCCACATGCCAGGAGTGGGAGATACTCTAGGATAGTATAAGGCAGGGGTCCCCAAACTATGGCCTGCGGGCCACATGCGGCCCCTTGAGACCATTTATCCGGCCCGCCACACTTCCGGAAGGGGCACCTCTTTCATTGGTGGTCAGTGAGAGGAATAAAGTACGGTGTCGCTCACGTACAGTACTACTTCCGGTGACATGGGACGTATGCGTCACAGCTCCGGAAGCGCGCCCTATCACTTGTTAGGGCTAGCAGTGACAAATATGAATCTGGACATTGACCATCTCATTAGCCAAAAGCAGGACCATAGTTCCCATTGAAATACTGGTCAGTTTGTTGATTTAAATTTACTTGTTATTTATTTTAAATATTGTATTTGTTCCCGTTTTGTTTTTTTACTTTAAAATAAGATATGTGCAGTGTGCATGGGGATTTGTTCATAGTTTTTTTTATAGTCCGGCCCTCCAACGGTCTGAGGGACAGTGAACTGGCCCCCTGTGTAAAAAGTTTAGGGACCCCTGGTATAAGGTATACAAGGACAAAACGACTAGTGCACTTCAGGAGAAACCAGGGCTCACATGAGGGCAAGACACAAGGAGGATTGGGACATGGAGTGAAGTAATTACAGAAGGACTCGTCACACTGATCACATGGCTGAGGAAAGAGTAACACCTCTGGCTTGACGGACATCAGGGGTCAACCCTGATTTATCGAGAGTGAAAGGAAGAACTGTGAATCTCTCAGCTCTTGTCTATAGGGCATCTGGTCAATTTGACCCAGACTGCCACCCCCCACCCTGAGCTAATTGCGGACCAAAGAGCATCTGAACCTAAAATCTCTTAGAAACTTTCTAAGAGCCACTGACTTCAGAAAGGATCAGTTTCTACTAAAGATGATGAACAAGGTTAACTTTCTGATCTTTAATGATTCTAAATTCCGCAGCACGGGTAGTCACAAGGAATCACACTGACCAGAACTTCTGGGGCCAGCTGAGGGGGCGTGTGTGGTTGCTGACACCTCTAGCTGCCCTCCCGATGGGGAGCCTGGCTGGGGCTAGACACCAAATAGGCTTTAGGTTGTGATAAAGATTCTTTCCTTAGCTAAGTTCTAGTCAGGACCCTCTCAGCCTTTTTCTCGACTGGGCCTCAACCTTGGCTTATAAAAGACTTGGACACATTCATATGCTTTCTTTTTTTTTTTTTTAATTCTTTCTGAAGCTGGAAACGGGGAGAGACAGTCGGACAGACTCCCGCATGCGCCCGATCGGGATCCACCCGGAACGCCCACCAGGGGCAACGTTCTGCCCACCAGGGGGCGATGCTCTGCCCCTCTGGGGCGTCGCTCTGCCGCGACCAGAGCCACTCTAGTGCCTGGGGCAGAGGCCAAGGAGCCATCCCCAGCGCCCGGGCCATCTTTGCTCCAATGGAGCCTTGGCTGCGAGAGGGGAAGAGAGAGACAGAGAGGAAGGAGGGGGTGGGGGTGGAGAAGCAAATGGGCGCTTCTCCTATGTGCCCTGGCCGGGAATCGAACCCGGGTCCCCCGCACGCCAGGCCGACACTCTACCGCTGAGCCAACCGGCCAGGGCTCATATGCTTTCTAACAACACCAGATCCCACCCCGAGGATGACCTTCACCCCTAGGATGAAGCCTCCCTTAAAGGACCTGCCTGAGGAAACCCAAGGCTGCCAAAAGAACTTACTGTTTGTTCCAGCCAACACCTGAAGATAGGGCCCCTGTCCCCCAGTCTCTGTGGGATGATAGGAGCCTGACTTCAATAAAAGAAGCACTATTTACAAATCCAGACCAGCTTCACATGAACCAATCCTCCCTTCCTGGTTTTGTGAGTTTTCGTTTCCCTGACTACTCAAGGCCCACTGGTCTTCCTCCCCACTCCTTCATGCTCTGTTTAAAATACCCTCTGCACAACCAGAATGGAGTTCATCTCTTTCCTCTGTTGCCAGTAGTTACTGAATAAAATTAATTTTCACCACTTTAACGAATACCTTTGACAGGTACATGTGCTTGAAAACTCAAAAAGTGCTACATAAGCCAAAAAAGTGAAAATAACCCAAATATCCATCAACAGATAAAGGAATGAACAAATTATGGCATATCCCAACAATGGAGTATATTATTCAATCACAAAAAGGAACAAAGTAGTGATGCTTGCTAAAACATGGATGAACCTTGCAGACATCATGCTAAAAGAAAGAAACTTTTCACAACAGAGCAGGTGTTGAGTGAGCCCATTTATATGAAATGTTCCCAATAGGCAAATCCACAGAGACAGAAAGTAGATTAGCAGTCACCAGGGGCTGATGAGGAAGGGTGACAGCACAGGGGATGTAGTCATTACATAGGGAGAGAAAGGGGTGGACAGTATAGGAAGTGTCATTATATAGGGAGGGAAAGGGGTGGACAGTATAGGAAATGTAGTCATTATATAGGGAGGGAAGGGAAGTGCCTGCTAAACCATACAAGGTTTCTTTCTGAGCTGATGAAAATATTGTAAAATTGATGTGGTGATGGTTGTCCAACTCTGTAAATATAATAAACACCATTTCATTGTTAAATGGGTGAATTGTATGGTGTGTGACCATATCTCAATAAAGCTGTTACAAAACAAAGAAAGAGCATTAAAATCATCCCCAAATTTCCCCCTGAAAACAACTGATACTGCACTGTGACGTTCTAATCTCCTAGTTAGTGAGGGACCTGTTTAGTGTACTGATAGTGGCTCCTTAGGGAGAGAGTAAGCACAGCGAAACAACAGGAAAACAGCAAGTAAACAGCTCTGAGGACAGAAGTGAACTCACAAATACCAAGTGCTGTTTCTCCAGTGTCAACAAACCTGACCCGAAGAGCTGGCAGCCGTCAGCTGGGTAAACAGGAGAGATGTAAATTCAGGCACAGGCCTCTCTTTTGCTTACACTGACAGGTGCCAGAAAGAAAGCCCATTCGGGGTCAAAGATGAGAAGTCTAGCAGGGACAGTGCTGTCAAAGTGTTGTCAGGGTTTAGCCCCAACTCCCTCACACAAATGAAATGCACATTTCAAAGTGACAGAAGGTGCTAAATAATTAACAGCATTCTCAGGTTCTCCTTGCTCCAAACTTTGCTTTGAGTGATCTCCAAGATCAGACCAAGCCGGTGGCACCATTTGGATTCATGATGAACCAAGTTACTCATATTTTTTACTATGAATATTTTAATGTGGATAATTAAAGAAAATAACACTATAAACACCCATGTACCCAATCTCCAGAATTAAGAACTGTTAAATTTGTCACATTTGCTTCATATCTTTTTTAAGTTGGAAACAGTTCAGATACAAATTCTGTTGTATTGTTCCACTGTATGAATATACCACAATTTATTTATCTTGTTGACAGACATTTAAACCTGAATTACTTATTTTACAAACAAAGCTGCAAAAAAAATTTTTTTTGTGTGCATGTGTGCAGCCATTACTTCAATAATGAAGAAGGTAGAACCGTCCTAAGTTACCAGGGAGTTGGACTGGAAGGATTTCCTTCCGATTTTGTACTCTGAGGAATAAGCCGAGGCAAAGGAAGACCAATGCCTGATGTGACTGCAGAGAGGCTGGCAGGGAAACAGAAGCACTGCCCACCCGCCACCCGCAGCCCTCCCACACCCAGAGGCAGACTTCACACGCTGAGCACACCTTTTCCTACAAGCTGGGTGGGGCTGGGCTGGAGTGAAGCAAGGAGAATATTTCAGGAACAAGGAGCAGATGATCAGTGATAGATGCAGAACTGAAAAGAGGATGTAAGAAGTGGGCCCAGAAGTAAAAACCCAAAGCCAGACATAAGCACAAGAGGAGGTGCCAGCAGAAGACCTCAAAATTTTATGTTGGGCCTGATGTGTGGTGGCACAACGGTAAAGCGTCGACCTGGAATGCTGAGGTCATATGTTCAAAGCCCCAGGCTTGCCCAGTCAAGGCACATACAGGTAGCAACTACTATGAGTTGATGCTTCCTGTTCCTCCCCCTTGCCTGTCTCCCTCTCTCTCTTGCTCCTCTCTTTCAAATTAATATATAAAATCTTAAAATAAATAAGTATATGTATATATGTTATGTTGGACCAGGAAGCACTTTGTCCAACATCCACTATGTCCTGCTCTCCATCCTTTGGCTGTTGAACTATGGCTGGCAAGGTGAAGCCAGAAGTAACTCTGGCGGACGTCCATAGCAGTCCTGCAATAAAAATCAAGTCTTCCTAGTTCTCACCTCCAGACTCCAAGACTCCTGCACAAAGACAACCGGCATTACGAATTTCTTGTGTGTCTTCCTGGAGATATTTTACACATATGTAAACATATAAAAGCTTATGCCTCACACTTTTTTTAAATCCACATATGAAGTCATATTATTATTTAGTTTCACATTTACTTTCTTTCCATGTCTTTGCAAGCGATTCATGACAATACACATTGATCTGTCCATATTCTTTTTATTTATTTTTTAAATCATTTTTTAATTATAATTGACATACACTTTTATATTCATTTCAGGTGTACACCTTAGTGATTAGACATTACATAACTTATTAAGTGATCATCCTAATAAATCTCATACCCATCTGACAACATACATAGTTATTAGAATAGTATTGACTTTATTTCCTACACTGTTACATCCCCGTGACTGTTCTGTAACTACCAATTTGTACTTCTTAATCCTCCCACCTTTTTCCCCCATCTCTCCCCAACCCCCCCATCTGGCAATTGTCAAAATGTTCTCTATATGTACGAGTCTGTTTCTGTTCTACTTGTTCGTTTATTTTGTTTTTTATTTTTTTATTTTTTAAATGACAGGAGGGGAGATAGTGAGGCAGACTCCCACAAGCACCCCAACCGAGATCCACCGGGCAACCCTATCTGGGGCCGATGCTCCCAACCGAGCTATTTTTAGCATATAAGGATGACGAGCTTGGACCAACCTAGCTATCCTCAGTGCCCTGGGCAACACTTGAATCAATCAAGCCACTGGCTGCAGGAGGGGAAGAGGAAAAGAAGGGGGAGAAGAAGGAGGAGAGGAGCAGATGGTCAATTCTTTTGTGTGCCCTGACAGGGAATTGAACTCAGGACATCCATACATTGGGCCGACATTCTACTGAGCAAGCCAGCTAGGGCCTATTTTGTTTTTTAGATTCAACTGTTGATAAATATGTACTTATTGCCATTTTGTTGTTCATATTTTTATATTTTTTTCCTTCTTCTTCTTCTTCTTCTTCTTAAAAAAGACTCTTTAACACTTCACATAATACTGGTTTGATGGTCATGAACTCCTTTAGCTTTTTCTTGTCTAGGAAGCTCTTTATTTGTCCTTCAATTCTAAATGATAGCTTTGCTGGGTAGAATAATCTTGATTTTAGGTCCTTGCTTTTCATCACTCTAAATATTTTTTGCCAGTCCCTTCTGGCCCACAACGTTTCTGTTGAGAACTCAGCTGACAGTCTTATGGGAGCTTCCTTGTAGGTAACTAACTGCTTTTCTCTGGCTGCTTTTAAGAATCTCTCTTATGACGTGTCTTGCTGTGGGCCTCTTTGGGTTCATCTTGTTCGGGACTCTGCACTTCCTGGACTTATCTATCTATTTTCTTCACCAAGTTAGGGCAGCTTTCTATCATTTTTTAAAGTGGGTTTTCAATTTCTTGTTCTCTCTCTTCTTCTGGCACCCCCATGATGCAAATATTGGTATACTTACTTTTCCCCTATTCTTTTTAATGGTTGCATAAAATTTCATCATATGAATGTATTATAATTTATTTAATTAGTCCCCTACTGGGACATGGAAGTCATCCTAATCTTTCCCAATCAAAAATATTGCTACCTTGAATATGCTAGCTAGACTATCCCTTTATCGGTAAGATAAAATTCTGGCAGTGCAATTGATAAGTTGGTATAATTCACATTTTTGTCTTCAACACCTAGTTTCAAATTTCCCAGCCTCAAGGCTTACAGGCAGTACACCTAATTCTGTTAGCCTCAAGGGAACCTGTAAATGTCTGCCAGATGAGACTGAAACACTTTAAGCCAAGTCAGGGTAACTGGAGGATAATCTCTGGAAGGCTTGATAGTAATGTGAGTACTGAGGCAGAAAATCCATCTAATCAATGGTATTAGCCAAACTGAAGAAAGAATGTGTTAACAGAATAGAATTGGCCATTACAAAACCCAGAAGAGAGAAGCCAAACAGCAAGAACTTGGCAGCATTTATCTCCCAAGAGAGATACTTAATGTAATGGGCAGACACCAAAGAAGCATATTCAACCAGGCTTCTCCACAGCCTAGATGAAATTTCCTTCCAAATGATTATATTCCTTTAGTTCTGGGGTCTCTATACACCCGCAGTCTATTAAAGTAGTTACTAATTTCTTTCCCTAGGTGTTTAGATCTTAGGAAGAGGATGTGGTGGATTAAAATAGGCACAGCTTCTTTGATATCCCTCCCTTTAAGAGGTGAGGTCTGCATCTTCTGCTCCAGAGACAGATGGGCTCTGTAAGAGCTTTGATGAGTAGAATACAGTGGAAATGATGCTGCACCAGTTTCCAGGCCCAGGCCTTGAGAAATAGGGAACTTCCACTTTCTATCTCTTAGAACATTCACTTTGGGAAAGCCAGCACTCTGGAAAAAGTCTGACTATTCAGAGACCACCATGCTGAGAGGAAACCCAAGCTAGCCACATAGAGAGAGAGAGGGGGGGGGAAATTGATTCATTTGTTCTGTAAAATCATCCTGGGCATCAAACATGAAATAAAAGAAGCCATCTTGAAAATTCTAACTCCTGGCAGGTGTGACGTGGAGAAGAACTGAGGGAGCCAGTCAAAAGCCAGACCCAAGGTTCAGACATATGGCCCAAATTAAGTCAACCTAGTGATCTTTGCTATTCAAACTGAAGCTTTACTCTATTGTGAAGTAAAACTAAGCCATTTCTGATGTGCACAGTCCAAATTTTTTTTTTTTTTTTTTTGCATTTTTCTGAAGCTGGAAACAGGGAGAAACAGTCAGACAGACTCCCGCATGCGCCCGACCGGGATCCACCCGGCACGCCCACCAGGGGCGATGCTCTGCCCATCCTGGGCGTCGCCATGTTGTGACCAGAGCCACTCTAGCACCTGAGGCAGAGGCCACAGAGCCATCCCCAGCGCCCGGGCCATCTTTGCTCCAATGGAGCCTTGGCTGCGGGAGGGGAAGAGAGAGACAGAGAGGAAGGCGCGGTGGAGGGGTGGAGAAGCAAATGGGCGCTTCTCCTGTGTGCCCTGGCCGGGAATCGAACCCGGGTCCTCCGCACGCTAGGCCGAAGCTCTACCACTGAGCAAACCGGCCAGGGCCCACAGTCCAAATTTTTGACCCCAAATCATAAATATAACAAAATGCTGTTTTAAGCCACTATGTTTTGGGATAGTTTGTTATACAGCAATAGATAACTAAAATAGGGAGTTTCTTTCTTTATTTTTTATTTTTATTTTTTTATTAAGTGAGAGGTGAAGAGGTAGAGAAAGACTCCCACATGCACCCAGTCCAGGATCCACCCAGCAAGCCCCCTAGCAGGCAATGCTCTGTCCATCTGGGGTTGCTGCTCCGTTGCTTGGCAACCGAGCTATTTTAATGCCTGAAGCAAAGCCATGGTGCCATCCTCAGCACCTGGGGCCAACTTGCTCAAACCGTTTGAGCCATGGCTGTGGGAGGAAAAAAGAGAAAGAGAGAGAGGAGAGAGGAGGCGAGGGGTGGAGAAGCAGATGATCACTTCTCCCATGTGTCATGACCAGGAATCAAACCTGGGATTTCACATGCCAGGCTGATGCTCTACCACTGAGCCAACCAGCCAGAGACAAAATAGGGAGTTTCAATGTAAGGAAATATTATGATCCCTAGGAGAGCTAACTTCATCAGGAAAGAAACATGTGGGCACTCCAGTCCACAATTTGTTTCTTTGGGTCAGTCTCCAGTAGTATAGTGATGTTGAATGTGTTGACAAAATTTAGTTTCTAAACCTGGAAAACTGAGACCTCAAGGGCCAGACTTAATTAACATGCCCACCTCCCTTACCATCTCATCTTCACTCTATCTTATGTCAAATGACCCAGATGAAGGAGCTGATAAGAGTCTCACAAAGAAGCTTACCAGCAGATATAGCCACTGCTTGGCACCATTCATAGCCTTTGGCTGGTCCATGAAATTTATTCATTTATTAAACATTATTGAGAACCTCCCCTGTGCCCAGGGCTGTGCCTGGCCTTGGGGGGGGGCACAGAAGTGGGAAAGACATAGGCCCAGCCCTCACAACTTAACAGCTCAGTCTCTAAGCCATATACACAGGTTATAATAAGAAACATGTAAAAAAATAAAAAAAAGAAACATGTGCACCTAACTATATAAAGCAAATATTGACAGACACAAAGGGAGAAATAGATCCATACAGTTAACAGCAAGTGACTTTAATACCCCACTTTCATCAATGAAAAGGTCATCCAAACAGAAAATGAGTAAGAAAACATTGGTCTTAAATGACACATTAGGACCACACAGGCTTAACAGATTTGTACAGAACATTTCATCCAAAAGCAACAGAGAAGATAGATTTAAGGCACTATTAGGTCTCCCATCTTCTTGGTTGGGGCCTTCTTGATTAATAAATCTTTCCTTACTCAAAAAAAAGAAAAGCAATAGAATACCTATGCTTCTCAAGCACACATGGACCATTCTCCAGTATAGATCATAAATAAATGTAAGAAGATTGAATTATGTCAAGCATCTTTTATCACCATAATCCTATGAAATTAGAAAGCAATATTGGAAAGAAAAACTGGAAAATTCACAAAAATATGTGGAGATTAAACAACATGCTACTTAACAACCACTGGGTCAAAGAAGAAATCAAAAGAGATATCAAAGCCCTGGCCGGTTGCTCAGTAATAGAGCATCGGTCTGGTGTGCAGGAGTCCCAGGTTCGATTCCCGGCCAGGGCACACAGCAGAAGTGCCTATCTGCTTCTCCACCCCTCCCCCTCTCCTTCCTCTCTGTCTCTCTCTTCCCCTTCCGCAGCCAAGGCTCCATTGGAGCAAAGTTGGCCTGGGTGATGAGGATGGCTCTATGGCCTCTGCCTCAGGAGCTAGAGTGGCTCTGGTTGCAACAGAGCGACGCCCCAGATGGGCAAAGCATCGCTCCCTGGTGGGCATGCTGGGTGGATCCCGGTCGGGCACATGCAGGAATCTGTCTGACTGCCTCCCTGTTTCCAACTTCAGAAAAATAAAAAAATAAAAATAAAAATAAATAAAGAAGTAAAGAGATATCAAAAAATACCTAAAGAGCCCTGGCCAGTTGGCACAGTGGTAGAGCATCAGCCCAGTGTGTGGATGTCCTGGGTTTGATTCCCAGTCAGGGCACATAAGGAGAAGCAACCATCTGGTTTTCCTACCCTCCCCCTCTTGCTTCTTTCTCTCCTCTCTTACTCTCTCTCTCTCTCTCTTTTCACCTCCTGCAACCGTGGCTCAAATGGTTTGAACAATTTGTCCCCTGGCACTATGGATGGCTCTATGGCCTCACCTCAGGCCCTAAAATAGCTCGGTTGCTGAGCAATGAAGCCGCAGCCCCAGATGGGCAAAGCATCACTGGGTAGGAGGCTTGCCAGGTGGATCCCGGTCAGGACACATGCGGGAATCTGTCTCTCTGCCTCCCCACCTGTCACTTAATAATAAAGTTTTTTAAAAAGATCTAAAGACAGCCTGACCTGTGGTGGCGCAGTGGATAAAGCGTCAACCTGGAAACGCTGAGGTTGCAGGTTCAAAACCCTGGGCTTGCCTGATCAAGGCACATATGGGAGTTGATGCTTCCTGCTCCTCCCCCCTTCTCTCTCTCTCTCCCTCCTCTCTATAATGAATAAATTAAAAAAAAAAAAGTAAAAGATCTAAAGACAAATGAAAATGAAAATATACCAAAACTTAAAGGGAAAGGTGCTTGGGAAAAGGAAGATGGGGCCTCCAATGTCCAGATGAGAAGTTAAAAGCTGATTCTCCAGGCCCCGTGGAGATTCCTAAGCAGGGGACCAATATAACCAAACATGCTCTTCAGGACATTGATGTGGTAGTGGTGCATGACTAGATTTCAGGGGCAGGACAAGCAATAAAGGAGTCCAAGACCAGGCACCATTTCTTCCCAGAATCACAATGGGACTGTTCATATTGCCAGCTGAGCCACAGATAGCAAGGAAGCTGACCTGGTGAAGCTGCTGGAACTACTAGTGCTGGAAATAACATCCTCTTTGTTGGGCAGCACAAAGCCTACCAGGTTCAGGAGGTTACAAATTATCTGGTTTTTGATGCTGATGTCCAGTAGAGCATAGGTCCCCAACCTTTTTTGGGCCACAAACCGGTTTAATGCCAGAAAATATTTTCACAGACTGGCCTTTAGGGTGGGACGGATAAATGTATCACGTGACCAAGACAAGCGTCAAGAGTGAGTCTTAGACGAATGTAACAGAGGGAATCTGGTCATTTTTAAAAAATAAAACATCATTCAGACTTAAATGTAAATAAAACGGAAATAATGTAAGTTATTTATTCTTTCTCTGCGGACCGGTACCAAATGGCCCACGAACCGGTACCGGTCCGTGGCCCGGGGGTTGGGGACCACTGCAGTAGAGAGTGGGAATGGAGGCTTTAGGTGAAGAAAGAAAAAAGTGGTAAAAGCCAAAACTTATGGAATGCAGTAAAGCAGACCTAAGAGGAAAGTTCAAAGCAATTAATGCTACAGTAAGAAACAAGAATGATCTAAAAAACAACCCAACTTTACACCTCAAGGAACTAGGAAAAAAAAGTGGGAAAACTAACTCAAAAGTTAGTAGAAGGAAAGAAATAACAAAGGTCACAGTGGAAACAATTGAAATTGAGATTAAAGAGACAATAGAAATGATCAGCCAAACCAAGAGTTGTTTTCTTTCTAAGATAAACAAAATAGACAAGCTTTTGGCCAGACTCACCAAGAAAAAAGGAGGACTCAAATAAAATCAGAAATGAAAGAGGAGATGTTACAACTGATACCACAGAACTACAAAGGATCATAGGAGACTACTATGAACAATTAATTATACGCCAACAAACTGGACAACCTAGAAGAAATGGAAAATTCCTAGAAACATACAACCTACAAAGATTGAATCCTGAAGAAGTAGAAAATCTGAACAGACTAATTACAAGTAAGAATATCTGAGTAGTAATCAAAAACTTCCCAACAACCAAAAGCTGAGGACCAGATGGCTTCACTGGTGAATTCTACTAAACATTTAAAGAATTAATACCAATCCCTTCAAATTCTTCCAAAAAGTAAAAGAGAAGGGAACACTTCCAAAATCATTTTACAAGTCCAGCGTTTTCCTGATACTAAAACCAGACAAGGACACCACTAGAAAAGAAAATTACAGGCCAATATACCTGACAAGTATAGATGCAAAAATCCTCAACAAAATATTAGCAAACCAAATTCAACAATAACTACTTAAAAGAATCATACACTATGATCAAGTGGGCTTTATTCCAAAGATGCCAGGAGAGTGGAACATTAGCAAATCAATCAGTGTTATACCCCATATTAACAAAATGAAGGATAAAAATCATATTATCATCTCAATAGATGCATAAAAATATTTTGAAAAAGTTTAACATCCATTTATAATAAAACTCTCGTAAAAGTGGGTATAGAGGAAACCTACCTCAGCATATAAAGGTCACATAGGACAAACCCACCAGCTAACATCATAGTCTAAGCTGAAGGCTTTTCCCTCAACATTAGCGATAAGACAAGGGTGACAACTCTCACCACTTTTATTAAACAAAATATTGGAAGTCCTAGCCTAAGCAATTAGGCAAGAAAAAGAAGTAAAAGGCATACAAATCAGAAAGAAAGTAGAAAAGCTGTCACTATTTGAAAGGACATATTATATACAGAAAACCCTAAAGACTACACCAAAACTTCATTACAGCCAATAAATGAATTTAATAAAGTTGCAGTATATAAAATCATATACAAAAATCTGTTGATTCTATACACTAATAATGAACTATCAAAAAAAGAAATTAATAAAACAATCACATTTACAATTACATAAAAGAATAAAGTATCTAGAAATAAATTCCACTAAAGAAGAGAAAGACCTATGCACTAAAAACTATGACTTTGAAGAAAGAAATTGAGGAGATGCAAAAGGAAACATATTTCATGTTCATATACTGAAAGAATTAATATTATTACAATGTTCATGCTACCCAAAACAATCTACATATTCAAGGCGATTCCTGTTAAAATTCCAATGCCATTTTTCACAGAAATAGAACAAACTATCTTAAAATTTGTATGAAATTGCAAAATACCTTGAATAGCCAAAGCAATCTTGAGGGAAAAAAAAATCCTGGAGGCGTCATGCATATTTATTTCAAACTATATTACAAAGCTATAGTAATCAAAACTGTATGATATTGACATAAAAATTGCCACATAGATTACTGGAACATAACAGAGAGCCCAGAAACAAACCCTGCATATATGGTCAATTAATTTACAATAAAAGAGCCAAGAATAGACAGTGAGGAAAAGACAATCTCTTCAATACACGGTGTTGGAAAACTGGACAACCACAAAAGAATAAAACTAGCATACAGTATACACAAAAATTAACTCAAAATGCATTAAAGACTTGAACATAAGACATGAAACCATAAAACTTCTAGAAGAAAAATAGGCAGTAAGCTCCTTGATGTCATTCTTGGAGATAATATTTTGGATTTGATATAAAAAGCAAGGGTAACAAAAGCAAAAACAAACAACTGGGACTGCATCAAACTAAAAGGCTTCTACATAGCAAAAGAAACCATCAACAAAATAAAACAGCAACCTACTGAACAGGTAAAAATTTGCAAATCTTATATCTTGTAAGCTTTAATATCCAAAATAAAGCACTCATACAATTCAAGAACAAAAAAAAAACAAACAATTTAAGAAGATATAAGATATACAGATGGCCAACGGGTACATAAAAAGGTGATCAACATTACTAATCACCAGGGAAATGCAAATCAAAACCACTTTCTAACACTTGTTAGAATGGCTAACATCAAAAAGACAGAAATAATAAGTGTCGGTGAGGATGTGGAGAGAAGGGAACCCTTGTGCGATATTGGTGGGACTATAAATTGGTACAGTCACTATGGAAAACAGTATGGTTGTTTCTTAAATATATTAAAAATAGAAAGACCATAGAACCTAGCAATTCCTTTTCCGGGTATTTATCCAAGGAAAGCACTAACTTGAAACGATATATGCACCCCTATGTTCAATGCAGCAGTACTTACAATAGCCAAGACATGAAGGCAGCCTGAGTGCTCATCAGTGGATGAATGGATAAAGAAAGTGTGGCATAGATATATATTCACACACACAAAGGAATATTATTCAGCCATAAAAAGAAGGAAATCTTGCCATTTACAACCACATGGACCTTGAGAGCATTATGTTAATTGAGTTAAGTCACACAGAGAAAGACAAATACTCAATGATCTCACTTATATGCAGAATCTAAGACAAAACAGAACCAAATTCACAGATACAGAGAACAAATTGGTGGTTGGCAGAGGTGTGTGTGTGGAGGGTTAAAATGAATGAAAGTAGTCAAAAGATACAGACTCCCAGTTATAAAGAAAATAAGTCCTGTGATGTAATGTACAGCATAGTAATTACAATTAATAATACTGTATTATATATTTGAAAGTCACTAAGAGAGTAGATCTTAAAAGTTCTGATTACAAAAAAAAATGTTGGCCATTGGGGGGTCACCAATCCAGGAAGTCCACTATCAGAGCTACAGAATAGATAGCTGATCTCATCACTCTAAGGGTTGATATTTCTAAAAGATATCAATTTAATATAAATTTACATGTAAATGTAACATATATTCACATTTTATTTTTTTAACACTCTTGACATTATTTTGGTTAGGAAAGAGACGGAACTAGCATTTATGGGCTAACATGATTTATACATGTCCCAATTTCCACTCTATCCTCTTAATTCCTGCACTGTTTCCCCAAGCGGATTGGATAATTTTATGTGGGATATGCAGTTTTTGACAACTGCGGGAACAGGGAACGTTATGGGCAAGTGCCCTTGTATCAATTCCAGTCCTCCCCCTTGTACTGCAGCCACCGAGTTTAGAAGAAAAGATCCTAACCCCAGATTTAAGGATGAACCAGCAAGGGTCTAAGCTAATTAGAGTATACTTGTGGCCACAATGATGTTCAGGGATGGGCAATTAACCCAAGCCAGTCAACTAACTTCTGCAAGACGGCAGAGCCAAGAGAACTGCAGAAAAACAAAACTATAGCTTTGATGATCTCATGAATCTCTAGAGCAAACTATACCTGAAGGGCACCCAACTGTTAAACTTCTTGGTTATATGAACCAATAAAGCTGCTTTACAGTTTAAGCCAGAGTGCGTGACAACCAAAAAAAATTGAACTGATACAAAGTCAGTCACTGATATGCATCCTGTTCCTCAATAGGGGTATTAACCAGGGTTTTACAGATGTGTAGCACACCGCCCTTTATTAACTCACACCAGCCACCTGTAGTGTGTGGGAAGGGCTAATATATACTGCTCACAAAAATTAGGGGATATTTCAAAATGCACTTTCAAGATCAGGGGACGTGCAGATACTCCAGTACTTTCAGCCTTTTGTATAGTGCATTTCCACCAATGAAATAAAAGTTGATTTTGCTCTCATTTGCATAATCAAAGAATTTTCTTTGTCTTGTCATTTGCTTTGCTTTCTTTCTTTTTTTTTTTTTTTTTTTTTTTTACAGAGACAGAGAGAGAGTCAGAGAGAGGGATAGACAGGAACAGACAGACAGGATTGGAAAGATGAGAAGCATCAATCATTAATTTTTCGTCGCGCATTGCAACACCTTAGCTGTTCATTGATTGCTTTCTCATATGTGCCTTGACCACGGGCCTTCAGCAGACCCAGTAACCCCTTGCTCGAGCCAGCAACATTGGGTTGAAACTGGTGAGCCTTTTGCTCAAACCAGATGAGCCGTGCTCAAGCTGGTGACCTCGGGGTCTCGAACCTGGGTCCTCTGCATCTCAGTTCAATGCTCTATCCACTGTGCCACCGCCTGGTCAGGCATTATTTGCTTTTCTGATGTTTTTGTTTAATAAAAAAAATCAAATACTTTTTTTTTATCGCTTCATATTCATTTTGAAATATCCCCTAATTTTTGTGAGTATTTGCCATGGGAGCGGCCCAGGGTCATGTGACTACAGATCTTTGAGGTATAGGACTGGAATCAAGGGGCTCTCCTAAATCTCAGCCTTGACTTTTCCTATAAATGGCCACATATTTCTGGCTTTCTTCTGCTTCCTCCTTCTCCTCTTCGGGCCATCGAGAATTCGTTTGGTTACTGCTCTAGGGAAAATCCTGAAACCTCTCCAACTTAATCAATATTGGGTTTTCCGGTCTCTGTCCATTGACAGAGGGGCGGGCCATTCATCCCGGCCTCATATCAGTGCTCCACTGGATAAATCTTCCTTACTGGAAATTGATATCATAGTAACAAAGTAATGCACCTTTTCCTTAATGTCTATGATTTTGCTTTCACTCTCTGAGAAGTGACATCTTTTTTCCCTTAAGAAGAGATTTACCTGGCTAATTGTTAAACCTCTGTAATCCTCCTGAAGTCATTGCCTTTGGAAGAAGTCTATGGTAGACAATATGACTGCAAAAAATAAGTTGTGGTTCTATAACATCTGGCAGTTAACACACTTGCATCTGCCACTCTGTTACAAAGAGTTCCTTCCTCTCTCAAGCTCTGCACACTTTAAACGTAGCGTCCCGAGTCACCTCCTTTCTGGTGCCCTCCTGATTCTTAACACTCTTCTACCTATTCATCTCCGTTCCGAGGGCTCGGTCTACCCTTAGCACAAAACCCCACCCATTTCCATGTTATGACCATAGCACCAGCCGGGGCCGAGCTAAGTTCCCATGTTCTTCCCTTTTTGTCCAACGTCTCCCCATCCCCAGCTTCTCCGCCCAGTGCTCACTCACCCCCCGTCGCGAGGCCCCGCCCGCTTACCTGGAGCTGGTGCAGGTGCAGGACGTAGCCCTGTACTAACAGCTGGAATAGGAAGCGCAGCTGCCCAGGTCCTGAAAGTTCATCCGGGCTCCGCAGCCTCCGGTCGCCAGGCCCGGTTCCGGGAGCCTCGGCTGCCTCAGCCACCGGGAGGGCGTTGGGGATCGAGGCCTTGGCTCTGGCCCCCTGTGGGCCGAGAGCAAGACGGGTCATCCGCGTCCCTAGCAGCGCCCACCGCAGCCTCGCGCAACCCAGCGCAGCAAAGCGATCCATAGCTCACGTCGCTGCGCCTTTGGGTGGCGAGTGCGGAGCGCCTGGAACCCGCCCAGAGAGAGATCGGGAGGGGCGGGTTCAAGGGCACGGGTATCCCGGGGTGGGACGGGCAAAGGCCGGCCAGGCCCTTTACTGTTCACTTTATCTCACGGCCCTCAGTCCCTCCAAACAGGACCTGAAGAACACGCCGAAGTCACCCTCTCCAACTGTCTGCCTCCCCGCCCCGGGAAGGGACGAGCCGACACAAAGGCAGAAGATGCACAAGGGAACTTAGGGAACCCAGTGGCGAGTTCCGACGCTAGCCGCCCCTTCCGCGCCTCCCCACTTCGCACTTCCGAGAACTCTCGAGGAGAACCTGAAGTTCGCTTGCTGCGAACTCCGACTAGTCCAAAAAGTTCCGGGATCCCGCAGCCTTTCCAGGTCCCGGAGGCCCCACCCGGAGCGACCGGCCCTCGCTGGACCTGCAGGATCGCCACCCTAGGAACCCGCTGCCGAGGTTAAACTGACCACTGGTTTTTCTTAACGCATCTCCGGCCCCCCCTCCCCCGCCCCACTTCCCCGCATTGATCCTGGAGTGTGGCCGCTGAGAGAAGAGGGAAAACAAAACAAAACAGAACAAAAAGGCCCAGTGTCCGAGGTCATCTGATTTCTGGAGTGGGAGAAGCCAAACAAACAGACCAACAAACAAATTTAAATAAGTTTTTAAAATGCAATGCTACCGCTGTCCGTCTTCTTCTCCACCCTCCACCCAGCCCGGAGCCTGCTAAGGCAGGGTTTTTCAAACTGCAGTTTGAGACCAGATTAGTGAGTGTGACCAGAATTATTTTTCAGTGAGATGGGGAAAAAAAAAATAATAAAATAGTACAAAAATATTGCAAGAAGAAAAAATAGTCTTTCATGAATTCCTTGTTTCATATATATTCAAAGTATACTTTTCCAAAAAGTTAAAAGCATGACATGTAATTATAAAATAAACACGGAGTCAAAGATTATTCAACCCTTTAGTAAAAGAGCCAGTAAAATAGTAAAGCTTGTTTTAAGAGCATTTGAAGAATTGGTTATTTATAGGCAACCAGGGGGTGGAGGAAAAGGGCATATTAAGTTCAAAGGGACAGCAATTAGATTGACAGCTGATATGGCTGGGTGTGGATTTCTTTTTACCTATCCCTCAGGGGTGATAGTTTCCTGAATCTGTGACTGCAAGTCTTTCATCAGTTTGGGGTGTTTTTCAGGCATTATTTGTTGAAACATTGCTTCTATCTCGTTTCTATTTCTCCTCCCCTTGTAGGACTACAAACGATACATATGTTAGACCTTTTGACTGTATCCTTCCTGACTTTTACCCTCTCTTCTCTTCTGAACTTTTCTATCTTCCTGTGTCATTTAATTTATTAATTATTCAGTTGGGTCACTGAATTCTTTTTTTTTATTTTTATTCATTTTAGAAAGGAGAGAGAGAGAGAGAGAGATAGAGAGAGAGAGAGGAGAGAAAGAGAGAGAAGGGGGAGGAGCAGGAAGCATCAACTCTCATATGTGCCTTGACCAGGCAAGCCCAGGGTTTTGAACCGGCGACCTCAGCATTTCCAGGTCGACGCCTTATCCACTGCGCCACCACAGGTCAGGCGGGGTCACTGAATTCTTAATTTCCATTACTGTATTTTCTACTTTTCAATTCTGATTTTTTTCAAATCTACATCCTTTATTATATTTCAAATTTTATGCCAAATTCTTAATTTTATCTTTTATTATCTCCTTTAATTTTGTAAGCATATTTGGGTTTTGTTTTTTTTTTAAAGCATAGTTGTTTTAAGGATAATCACCAATAACTCCAATATCTGGAACCTATGTGAGGCCAATTCTACTGTCTAGTATTTCCAGTGATTTGGTTCAGGTTGCCATATTTCTTCTTGGGCCTGGTTACTTTTTATTGTGTGCCAAAAAAGTGTGTTCTCTAAGTTTCTTGTAAAACTAATTTGAGGTGTAGGATGATTTCATTTTCCTCAGGGAAGACTTTCTTTTGTTTCTCACAATTGCCTGAAGGCACACGCAATCCAGGATCACTTTCCGCAGTGAGATGATCTGAGGCTGCAGTCCTTTAGAGACCGTGCCCCCCCCCCCTCCCCCGCCAGTCTTTAATCCCATGGGGTCCCAACTCAAAGCTTTGATAAAAGAGATCCTGGACTCCAGCTTTTTCCTCCCAGGCCTGGAAGGCTAAACCACTCACTTCTCAGCTTTTTCTGACAATGAGAAAGACCGCCAACAGGAAAGTGGTACCTATATGCCTAACAAATCTGAATTTCTGTTTTCTCTTATTTTACTTGGCCATTGTTTATTCTCTTGTTTGTTCTCTGATGCTGATGCCTTCAAGTAAATGCTTGTCATATTTCTTTTTAGCTTTTCAAGTTATTCTTAGAGAATTGAGTCCAATAGTAACAGAAGTGGAAATTCAGTTTATGCTTTTATTATTAATTCCTTTTTTCCCTCTGGGTTTATTTTCTTGAGTTTTAAATTATTTTAACCTTTAAAAAATTGCTTAATGAAGTTTTCCTATTTCCTAATAAATGCATGTAAAGCTATACCTGTTCGTGTGGTACTGTTTTGACCACATCCAACAAGATTCAATAAATAGTTTCCCTCATTAACACCTATTTCCAAAGAGTTTGTAATTTCCATTTTGATTTCTTTTTTAATCTGAGAGTCACATAGAGAAATGTTATTTATTTATAAATACTTGGGATTTTGTTTTTTGCTTTGTTTTGAAAGATACCGTTCTTTTGGGGGGGGTATTTTATTTATTGATTTTAAAAAGCGTATTATTACATTATGATGAGAGTGTATATGTTCTGCTTTTTAGAGTTATTGAAATATTTTTCATGATCTAGTGCATGCTTATTTTTCTCAATGTTCCATGTATATTTTTGAAAAATATAATATTCTATTTATCAACTTATTAATTTTGTTATTTAAATCCTCTATAGCCTTACTTATTTTTGTTTATTTGATTTGGTAATGTCTGAGAGAGGTATATTCAGGTATCCCAAAATTATAGATTTATTAAATTTTTTCATATTTCTAACAGTTTTTGTTTTATATTTTGAAGATCTGTTGTTAAGTTCATTATGGTTTCTGACTATTATGTATTCTTGACAGATAACACCATTTACAAATTTGAAACATTAAATTGGTTCAATTTAGTTTGATTTTTATATTGTTGTTCTTACTTTGTTTTTAAGCATTTGTTTGGTATTCATTCATTCATGTATTTTCAATCATTATAAGTTATTTTGATTTAGAAGTATCTCTCATAAATAACATGTAACTAGATTTTTTCTTATCCACTGAGAAAATCTCTAAATAGCAAATATTATTTTTATAATTTGAATGAAAGTTTAAAAGTAATTAAATGAACTGAAATAAAAACATAATTCATAAAAGAGGAATTATAAATGGCTCAACTTATAAATTGTTCAACTTAAAAGAAAGGCAAATCAAAACTACATAAGAAACCATTTTTTCCTTATATAGCAAAGATCAAAAGTTTGATACACTACATCGTTGAGGATGTAGGGAAACAAACTCTCAATCATGTTTCAAGGGAGTTCAAACTGCTACTGACCTTCTAAATTTTAAGGTGTACTTAGTTCTAGGGATGTATTCTACAAATATACTGGCATATTTGCAAAATCACAAATACATAAAGATATTTATTGCAGCATTGTTTGCAAAGATAAAATATTGGAAATAACATGAATACCCATCAGGAGGGGGACTAATGAGATAAATTATGGTTAATTCATGCATTGGAATCATTTGCAGCCTTAAAAAATTATGATACAACCCTATATGTATTGATTTATAATAATTTTCAAGGTATATATTTTAAATAAAAAGAGCATAATTTAGGGTAGGTATGCTGCCATATAATTATGCTATGATTGCACATGCATAAAATATCTCTAGAAGGATACACAAGAAACATAACAGGTGGCAGGGACACAAAGAACTCCACAGAATGCTCTTTGGACTCTATGAATTATGTAATATATAAATATATATATGTAATACCAAGTTTTCTCAACTGGCTTATCTGAAAGTCACATGGGAAGGATATTTTCTTTTGAACTTTCTGAATATTTGTTTCCCAAAGTGATATCTGACCATTACCTTGGTCATTAAAGCCAAGAACTTTAGTGAAAGCAATAGTAATATATTAAAATAATTAAATCCTTACATACATATAAAAATCTTAAATTTTTCTTTCTTTCCTTTTTTTGAAATTCTCCAGAAAAAAATATGCTGTAGAAAAACGTATTAATTTAAGATATAAACCTACTATATCTTACCTTTCATTTAATAGTTTTATTTTAACATGCTATATATTTTTTTCACAGTTAGCAATTCAATCCATCTGGACTTAACTTTTGGTTCTAACATGACTTAGACCTTAATTAAGTAAAAGGACAAATAGTGTGCATAAAAACTGGTTTGAAATGAGAGAGTACATAAAACTGATCTGATTATTTTATTTATCTCATACATTTTGTGATTTTGAAAATTAAAATAAAAAATTTCCAAACCCCCTGAAAGTAAAATTTTTTTCCTTGCTTTCAGAAGCACTTAACTATAGAGAAAAACATCCCCAAAGTATGAATCATCCATTATCCAATACTTGAAAATTTTATATAAAGTGACAAAATGAAAGACCCTCTCTCTGCTTCACCAGTTATTCTTTCTTCCAGACCATGTTCTGTATTTATAGAAATCATTTGTTTACCTATAGGTGAAGAACACATGTTGATACTTTAATGTGAATTTCTTTATATATTGTAAAGGCTTAGGGTTTGTTTGTTTTTAATATGCTTATTGACCATTTCTCTTTCTTCTATGAAGTCCTTAGTGATATTCTTTGATTTTTTTTTCTATTTGATTGTTTGTCATTTCTTATTGTTCAGTTGGTGTTCTTTTTTTTTTTTTTTTTTAATTTAGAGAGATTAACCTTTGTTATAGATGTATTTACAGGTATTTTTCCTGGTAGTGTGTGTTGTACCTTGACTGTATTAAGTGCATCTTTTCTTAGTTTCTGTGTGGTACAATTTGGTATTTTTGCCTTTTATAACTTCTGAGTTTCATATCTTGCTTTGGACTGGCCCAAGATTATTACAGAGGAAAAACTTAAATATCTTACCTTACATTTAATAGTTTTATTTTACATGCTATAGTTTTTTCACAGTTAACAATTCACTCTATCTGGACTAAATTTTTGGTCTTGATGTGACCTAGAATCTTAATATATATTCTAATTATTCCAAAATTATTTATTAAATAATAGCTCGGGAGATTTCTGGGCGTCCCCATCCCCCATCTGGGAACAGCATTCTTTAAATTATAGGATTTCCTGAGGATCTGAACTGCCATTTCACCCCAGGACAGTCCCTTGGTGCCATGTACTTTCAGAAGCTAGCTCTGGATCACCCTCCGATACTACAGGGGCCGCCCGGAGCTCAGAGTCACAGTCTCCCTTAGATGACCCTCCATGCGCACTGGAGGCCAGGAAGAGAGGGGCAGAACAGACCCTTCCAAGGCGTGCCACTCTGGCTCTTTTGTGTTCACAAGACCAACGTACCAGAAAGGACATGTTCCTCTACCAAGAGGTTAGGACGGTTTCAGAGGGAATCGCCACATAGGAGAACCAAACCTGCTGAATCTGACTTCCAGCTCAAGTTGCACAGGGTAGGCAGCCTGGAGCCTAGCCCTTCATGACCCTTACTTCTGGGGCTTCACCGACAGCTTTCCAACTGGGCTCTCCTGCACTGTCATTTGTTTATTGTCGCTCTTGCATTCTCTTCTTCAAGTCTCAAAGTAGCAAAATTCCATTTTCCCTTCCTCAGGAAAACCCACTTCTTTCCCCAAGGACCCTGGATTCTTTTCTTCAAATAAGATTTCGAGTCCTAGTTCGGAGACCTCATCGAACCTTGAGTTTCAGCCAATGGTCCCACAGGTGCAGAGGGGGTGGGTACCCAGTCCCTGGAGACAGTGAAAGAAGAGCCTCCAGTTCCTGTTTTAACAATATTTGCACCCATGAGCACAGTGGCAAGGCTGGTTTGGTTCTTCTAGTGGTTGACCTATAAAAGTAAGCATCTCACTGCCTGACCAGGTAGTGGCACAGTGGATAGAGTGTCGGACTGGGATGCAGAGGACCCGGGTTCGAGACCCCGAGGTCGCCAGCTTGAGTGTGGGCTCATCTGATTTGAGGAAAAGCCCACCAGCTTGAACCCAAGGTCGCTGGCTCCAGCAAGGGGTTACTCAGTCTGCTGAAGGCCCGCGGTCAAGGCATATATGAGAAAGCAATCAATGAACAACTAAGGTGTTGCAACGCACGATGAAAAACTAATGATTGGCCTGCCAAGGCGGTGGTGCAGTGGATAGAGCGTTGGACTGGGATGCGGAGGACCCAGGTTCAAGACTCCGAGGTCACCAGCTCTGCACTCATCTGGTTTGAGCAAAAGCTCACCAGCTTGGACCCAAGGTCGCTGGCTTGAGCAAGGGGTTACTCAGTCTGCTGTAGCCCCATGGTCAAGGCACATATGAGAAAGCAATCAATGAACAACTAAGGTGTTGCAACGAAAAACTAATGATTGATGCTTCTCATCTCTCTCCGTTCCTATCTGTCCGTTCGTCCCTGTCTATCCCTCTCTCTGATTCACTCTCTGTCTCTGTAAAAAATAAATAAATAATTTAAAAAAAAATGTTCTAAAAAAAAGAAAAAGTAAGCATCTCACCCTAGATAAATTACTTTTCTTCCCTTTAAATTGTATAGTTTAAACCCATACTGAAGTGAGAATATTTCCTCTAAATGTTAATAGAATCAGTGAATATCAATTACTTTCCTAAAATAACAAAGCAGTTGCTTTCTCTTCTGCTTTTCTTGGGTGTGCAGGAAGACTGCTGCATCACAGAAGGACTACCCTAGCTCTTACTGATTACATTCTGTGACACTCAGGGAAAGGTCACCTGCCTTGATTACACTCTTTCAAGTCAGCAATTAGCCTCTGATTGGGGAGGAGGTAGTGTGGCCAACTCTTCCACACAATGCTTCTTCCCAAGAGGTTTGAAATACCGTAACCATCTTTTCTTCCACTCTAGTATGTTTTTGAATCTATTTTTGTGCTTTCCATCCCAGAGGTCAAAAAAATCAAAATAACTTGAAATGAAACAGACCAGGCTGGAGCCCAGAATCGGGGAGTAGTCAGGACTGGAGTGGATTGAAGGAGACAGTCCAGGGCAAGCGACCACCCAACTCCGGCCAACTGTTGATGTTGCTAGAGCTTGGGATTTTTGAAGAAAAGCCAAAACCCAGAATTTTTTATGAGAAAACAACTGAAAATCTTTAAAAACTTAACCAGGCCAAACAAAATTTGTGTGTGCTAGTTTTCAGCCTCTGCCTTATTGTGTTCCAATGTTTTCTCTGTTCCTATGCCAGGGCAAGGCTATTTGAAATGCTGTTCTTTTACAGGCTGGACTGTGTGCCCTCAAAATTCATATGTTGAAGTCCTAACCCCAGTGCCTCAGAATGTGACTGCATTTGGAGATATGCCCTTTCAAGGGGTAACTAAGGTAAAACAAAGTCAAGTGGGCTCTAAGCAAAATCGACAGGCATCCTTAAAGCAGAGATTTGGACAAAAGCACACATATGGGGAAGACCAAGTGAAGACACCTAAAAGAATAGCCATCTTAAAGCCAAGGACAGAGCTCTCAGAAGAAATCAACCCTGCTGACACCCTGATCTCAAACTTCCAGCCTTCAGAACTGTGAGAAAATTAATTTCTGTTAAGCCACCCCGCCTGCAGTACTTTGTTACAGCAGTCCTAGCAAACAAATGCTTCTCTATAAAAAGACTTTCAACTCATAGCAATTCATTGAATACAACAGCCCCTCAGACAGTTAGAAATCATTATTCTTGGCCCTGGCTGGTTGGCTCAGCAGTAGCGCGTGTAGAAGTCCTGGGTTCAATTCCCAGTCAGGGCACACAAGAGAAGCGCCCATCTGCTTCTCCACTCTTCTCCCTCTCCTTTCTCTCTATCTCTTTCTTCCCCTCCCATAGCCAAGGCTCCATTGGAGCAAAGTAGGGCAGGGCACTGAGGATGGCTCCATGGTCTCCTACCCAGGTGCTAAAATGGCTCTGGCAGCAAAGGAGCAACACCCTAGATGGGCAGAGCATTGCCCTCTGGTGGGTATGCTGGGTGGATCCCGGTCAGGAACATGCGGGGGAGTCTGTCTGACTGCCTCCCCACTTCTAACTTTGGAAAAAAGAAGAAAAAAAAAAGAAAGGAAAGGAAAGGAAAGGAAAGGAAAGGGAAGGGAAGGGAAGGGAAGGGAAGGGAAGGGAAGGGAAGGGAAGGGAAGGGAAGGGAAGGGATCATTATTCTTCTCCAGAAGAGAAGATGAAGTTCAGAGAGGGAAGCACAGTGAGTGGCAGAGCCAGACTTTGAATCCAGGCTTTCAGGTACTGAGTTTAATGCTCTTTCCACTAGATTTAAATGAGAAGGAAAGGACTAGGTCATACGACCACATCTATTACAGAAACGGGAAGTTAAGAGGAGTTTACTTTTACCCTGATAACCAGAGGCTGTGTGATGTTAGGCGAAACATCTTGCCTGGCCCTGCATATGACATCTGCCCAGACCAAACGGTTCTCCCAGCCCTAGTGACTTGAGCATCTCTGGGAGCGGACTCTCTTGTTGGGTAAGAAAAACATCCAACTACATGTTATTTATGAGAGATACTTCTAAATCAAAATAACTTACAATGATTGAAAATAGAGGAATGAATAAAAAGATATGTCAAACAAATGCTTAAAAACAGAGAATAACAATATAAAATCCAAGTAAATAACTTCTTGCTTTGTCCTCTGCTATGTCAGTATCTCCCTAAAAGGAGTTAGATGAAATTCTCCAAACCACTGCTTTTTTTGAGAGAGAGAGAGAGAGAGAGAGAGAGAGAGAGAAAGAAAAGAAGGGAGAGAGATGAGAAGCATCAACTTGGTTTGCATCACTTTAGTTGTTCATTGATTGCTTCTCATATGTGCCTTTACTGGGGGGCTTCAGCCAAGCCAGTGACCCCCTTGTTCAAGCAAGCAACCTTAGGATCATGTTGACAATCCTACCCTTAAGCCAGTGACCCTGTGCTCAAGCTGATGAAACCACACTCAAGCTGAGTGAGTCCACGCTCAAGCTGGATAAGCCTGAGCTCAGGCTGGTGACCTTGGGGCTTCGAACCTGGGACCTCTATCCACTGTACCACCACCAGTCAGGTCAAACCATTGCTATCTTAATGAGGGAAGGCCACTTGATTAAAAGGGGGCATTTGGGGGTGTTGTTACACTGACACTTGAATGGGGCTCTCTATCTTGCAACAAAAGAATTTATTGAAACAAGATGCAGCATTATATAGTGAAAAGAGCATGGCTTTTATTAAAATGCTCACAATGTTGCATTAAGAAGAAAGAAAAACAAGTCACAAAACCATTTCAACAGTTGATCTTTCTCTTTCCCCTATCCCCTCCCTTCTCAAATGTTCATAACAGTAGAGAGCATAAGCTATATGGCCTTACAGTCATACAGACATATGTGCCAGTCCTGGCTTTGTTCCTTACCAGCTGTGAGAAATTGGGCAAGTTATATAACCTCTTGAGTAAGCCTCAGTTCTCAACTATTAAATAAGAATAATTGCCCGAGTCATATATGTACTAAAACCAATAATTTGTATTAGAATTTTGCTATTTCTTCACAACAAATTTCCCAAATACTTAGCAACTTAAAGCAATAGTCATTTTATTATGAGTACAAATCTGTGAGGCAAGGGTTTGAAATGGGCACAGTGGGATGACTTGTTTCTGGGGTGAGGGGGGAGGGGGCGAGGAAGGAGAGAGGGGGTGGGGGAGGGGAGGGGCACAAAGAAAACCAGATAGAAGGTGACAGAAGACAATTTGACTTTGGGGGAGGGGTAATACAGCACAATCAAATGTCAAAATAATCTGGAGATGTTTTCTCTCAACATATGTACCTGATTTATCAATGTCACTGCGTTAAATTTAATAATAATAATAAAAATAAATAAATAATTTTTTTTTAAAAAAAAGGCCTTTCTACTAAGGCTGAAGAAAGTCTCTGCAAGCACCTGATGACTCAGAGACCAGGATTGCTGTCCTGCGTGTTCCCACGTGACCTCTCCTTGTGACCTGGCTTCCTCATAGCATGGCAGCCTTGGAGTGGCAGGGCTTACTACACAGCGGCTCAGTCAGCACTTCAAGCATAAATGTTCCAAAGAATAAGGCAGAAGTTGCATGATCTTTCATGACCCAACTTCAAAAGTGATTCAGCATCACTGTGTTATACTTTTTTAAAAATTATTGATTGATTTTGAGATGGGGGGGCAGAGAAAGCAAGAAGCATTGATTTGTTGTTCCACTTATTTATGCATTCATTAGTTGATTCTTGCATGTGCCCCAACCAGTGATTGAACCCACAACCTTGATGTATCCGAACGATGCTCCAACTAAATGAGCCACCCGCCTGGGGCACTTCTGCTATGATTTTTAGTCAAATGCTCTCCCAAATTCAAGGGGAGGGAAGTTAGACTTCATTTCCTAATGGAAGAGTGGCAAGATCAGTCATAGAACTGCATGTGTGTTGAAAGAAATTGTTGCCTGACCTGTGGTGGCGCAGTAGATAAAGCATCAGCCTGGAATGCTGAGGAAACCAGTTTGAGCCCCCCGGGCTTGCCTGGTCACAGCACAAACAAGAAGCAACTACTGCAAGTTGATACTTACCGCTCCTCCTCTACCTGTCACTTCTCCCTCTAAAATCAATTAAAAAATAACAATAAAAAAAAACAAAGAAATTGTTGCAACTACCTTTGGAAGACAGTCTCCCACTTAGCCACCAGGGAAATGCAATGCAAAACCACACGAGATAACCCTATGCTTCCACTAGAATGAATAAAATTACAAGTACTCAAGTGTTGTTCCACTTCATCTGGAACCTTCATACACTGCTGGTAATGTGTCAACTGCTATGATTACTGTGGAAATCTAGCCATATTTATGAAAGCTGGACTATGTCCATCCAATGACACTGTAATCCTACTCTTAGATACAAATCCAACAGGAATGTGTAAATATGCTTATCAAATGTCTCTAAGAATGTTCTGAATAGTATTATTTGTGATAGTCCCTAACTAAAAATAAAAAAAAAAATCACTCAAGTACTCCTGACAGTAGAATAAATAGTGAATTGTAATACACCCAAACATTGGAATTACATACAAGGATGAGAATAAATGAACTGCACTACATATGACTAAATCTCATTAGCATAATGTTGACTGAAAGAAACCAGATACAAAAGACAACATACTGCATTTACATAAAGTTTGTTTTTGTTTTTTTGCAACAGAAACAGAGATAGGGACAGACAGACAGGAAGGGAGAGAGATGAGAAACATCAACTCTTCATTGCAGCTCCTTAGTTGTTCATTGATTGCTTTTTCATATGTGCTTTGACCAGGGGGCCACAGCAAAGCAAATGACACCTTGCTCAAGCCAGTCACCTTGGGCTCAAGCCAGTGACCTTTGGGCTCAAGCCATCGACCATGGGGGTCTATGATCCCACGTTCAAGCCAGCGACCCTGCGCTCAAGCTGGTGAGCCCACGCTCAAGCTGGATGAGCCCATGCTCAAGCCAGATGAGCCCATGCTCAAGCTGGCGACCTTCGGGTTTCGAACCTGAGTCCTCCGTGTCCCAGTCCAACACTCTATCCACTGTGCCACTGCCTGGTCAGGCAGGACCCATGATCTTAACTTCTAGTACCATACACTACTTTCATCTGTTTTTAAACTTTATGTAAATGAGCCTGGAAACTACTCAAGTGACTGTCAACAGAAAAATGGATAAACAAAAGATGGTATATACATACAACAGAATATTATTCAGCCATATAAAGAAATGGATTTCTAACACATACTACAACAAGAATATTGAAAACATTATGCTAAGTGAAATAGACAGACATACAAGGACAGATATTGTATGATTCTACCTATATAAAATACCTAGAGTAAGCAAATCCATGGAGAAAGATTAGAGGTTACTAGGGAATAAGAATTGGGGGATGGAGAGTTATTGCTTAATGGGTACAGAGTTTCTGTTCCAGGTGATGAAATAGTTGAAAGTAGGTAGTGATATGGTTGTGTAACATTGTAAATATAATTAATACCACTAAATTGTACATTTAAATGGTTAAAATAACAAATTTTATTATATATATTTTATGAGCATAAAAATTATAGCAAAAGAGAAAAGAGAGAAGGAAGGAAGGAAGGAAGGAAGGAAGGAAGGAAGGAAGGAAGGAAGGAAGGAAGGAAGGAAGGGAGGGAAGGAGGGAGGGAGGGAGGGAGGGAGGGAGGGAGGGAGGGAGGGAGGGAGGGAGGGAGGGAGGGAGGAAAGGAAGGAAGAGAAAAAAGGAAAGAAAGGAGGAAGAAGGAGAGAAGGAGACAAAGACCAGCCCAGGGCTGAAGGAGGTAAGAATTAGATGGGAAATTAGGCATGGCATTCCACTAAGCCAAGCTGGATTCTATGTCTATGCTCCTACCTATGCACATAATTTGTACCCCAAAGATTCCTCACTCTAGAAGTTCGTTACACAGTACAGTGTTGGCTTGGACCCATGATGAAGGGCACTCACTAGAGCAAATGAGAGGTCAAGAATAAAACTAAAGAACCCACCTCCATTTCCAATCCCACAATTTGGGGATGTGTCATATATAATATTTGGATAATGAGGTTGGAAATCACATGCGACACTGGCAGAGGTTTTTATTTAACCATGTCTGTTTCATCATTTTCAATGAAAGAAATGTGTAAGAAACACAGTATATGGGGAAAAAACACTAAAATATAATTTATAAATTATTTAATTATTACTTTAGTAACTGTTAGAGTGCCCTTGATCACATGATTAATTCACTGTTACATTTGTCAATATCTTTTTTTTTTTTTTTTTGCCTCTTTTTTTGGCTTCATATTTCATCCTTCCTTCAGCCCAGGCCTTCCCGTGGATTTCTGAAATCAGCAACTGCTTCACCGTACTAGAAACAACATGGTACCTGCATTCATGAATTCAACCAATAACTTTAGACAATTCATCTAACTACTTTGAACCTAGCTTTTCTTAACTGAAAAACAGAATTGATACCAACAAAGATTAAAAAAAATAATAAGTGTGTGTGTGTGTGTGTGTGCGAGTGCACACACGTGCACATGTGTTTATACTGAGAGCAATGCTTAAGTCATAATAGAAACTCAATAAATGCCTGGCCTAGGTGGCGAGTGAGTAAATGCTTGGAATGCTGAGGTTGCTGGTTTAAAACCCCAGGCTTGCCTGGTCAAGGCACATATGAGAAGCAACTACTAGGAATTGATTCTTCCTGCTCCTCTCCTCCTTCTCTCTCTCTTTCTCCTCTCTCTCAAATCAATAAATAAAATCTTAAAAGAAAAGAAAAGAAAAAGAAACTCAAGACCTTTGCTAACAGTGGTAGAGCGTTGGCCTGGTGTGTGGATTCGATTCCTGGTCAGGGCACACAAGAGAAGCAACCATCTACTTCTCCACCCCTTGCGTCTCCCCCTTCTCTTTCTTTCTCTTTCTCTTTCATTTTCTCTCTCTTCCTATCCTACAACCATGGCTGTATTGGTTCTAGTGCATCAGCCCAGGTACTGAGGATGGCTCCATGGAGCCTCCACCTCAAGCACTAAAAATAATTCCATTGTGCCTGACCAGGCGGTGGCGCAGTGGATAGAGCGTCGGACTGGGATGCAGAGGACCCAGGTTCGAGACCCCGAGGTCGCCAGCTTGAGCGCGGGCTCATCTGGTTTGAGCAAAAGCTCACCAGCTTAAACCCAAGGTCGCTGGCTTCAGCAAGGGGCTACTCGGTCTGCTGAAGGCTCGCGGTCAAGGCACATATGAGAAAGCAATCAATAAACAACTAAGGTGTTGCAACGCGCAATGAAAAACTGATGACTGATGCTTCTCATCTCTCTCCATTCCTGTCTGTCTGTCCCTGTCTATCCCTCTCTCTGACACACTCTCTGTCTCTGTAAAAAAATAAAAATAATTCCATTATGAGCATGGCCCCAGATGGGCAGAGCATCAGCCCCAGACGGGGTTGCTGGATAGATCCCGGTCAGGGCATGTGCAGGAGTCTGTCTCTCTATCTCCCCTCCTTTCACTTGGAAAAAAGAAAAAAGAAAAAAAAGACTGTATGCTTCCAGGAATTCAGCCATTTCTTCTAGGTTGTCTAATCTATTGGCATATAGTTATTTATAGTAGCCTCTTATGATCCCTGGTGTTTCTGCGGCGTCAGTTGCAACTTCTCTTTCATTTCTAATTTTATTTGAACTCTTGCTCTATTGTTTTTTTTTTCTCTACAGGGACAAAGAGAGAGGAGTGGGGATAGATAGGGACAGATAGACAGGAACGGAGAGAGATGAGAAGCATCAATCATCAGTTTTTCGTTGCAACACCTTAGTTGTTCATTGATTGCTTTTTCATATGTGCCTTGACCGCGGGCCTTCAGCAGACCGAGTAATCCCTTGCTTGAGTCAGCGACCTTGGGTCTAAGCTGGTGAGCATTTTTTATTTTGCTCAAGCCAGCTGAGCCCATGCTCAAACTGGCAACCTCGGGGTCTTGAACCTGGGTCCTCGGCATCCCAGTCCAATGCTCTATCCACTGCACCACCGCCTGGTCAGGCGCTCTATTATTTTTATTATTTTTTATTTTTGGCAAGTCTAGCTAAAAGTTTGCTAATTTTGTGTATCTTTGAAGAACCAACTCAGTTTCATCAATCTTTTTACTATTGTCTTTTTGGTTTTTATTTCATTTATGTTAATTCTGATCATTATTTCCTTCTTTCTACTAACTTTGGGCTCCATTTCTTCTTCTTTTTCTAGTTCTTTTAGGTGTAAAATTAGATTACTTGGGTTTTTTCTCATTTCCTGAGGTAGGCCTGTATTGCAATGATCTTCTTAGAACTACTTTTCCTGCATCCCTTAAACGCTGGTTTGTTGTATTTCTGTTTTTATTTGTCTCTAGATATTTTTAATGTCTCCTTAGATTTCCTTTTAGAGCGACCTATTGGTTGTTAAACAGTAGCATACTGTTTAATTTCCATGTTTTTGTGGTTTTCCCAGTTTTCTTCTTGTAATTGATTTCTAGTTTTATACCTTTTGGTTGGAAAATATTTTTTATACTATTTCAATTTTTTTGAATTTATTGAGACTTGTTTTGTGGTTTTGTGGCCTAACATGTCATCTACCCTGGAGAATGTTCCCTGTGTACTTAAGAAAAATGTGTATTGTGCTGCTTCTGGGTACAATGTTCTATATATATATATATACATATATAATATCATATATATATACATATATATACATATATATACACATATATATAATATCATATAATTTCATCTGGTCTAATGTGTCTAAGGCCTTATGACTCCTTAATGTGTCATTTCAATGTTTCCTTATTGATTTTCTATCTGAATGATATATCCATTGATCTAAGTGGGATATTATTATATTACTGTCAATTTCTTCCTTTGGTCTGTCAATATTAGTAGCTATATATATATTTTTTTTGGTGCGCCTATGTTGGGTGCATATATATTTATAAATCTTATATCTTCTTGCTGGATTGATCCCTTTGTCAACCAATGGTTGGTGTCAATTCAATGCCAACAGAAATCCCCAGTTTGGGGTGTGGTGAAGAAAGAAATTTTATTTCATGCAAAACAGCTCAATTGCAAAACAGCATGTCTGAGGTACAGCTCAATTGTGATGCAGCACAGCTGTGAAAACAGCATGAGGTTCTGGGGCCAGGTCCCTCTTGCCAGATATCTTCAGTGTTTCAGCTCAGCCAGGAAGATATAGTCTCCCACAGAAAGGGAAAGTGTGCTCTGAGGCAGAAAGCTGACATATATGTATAGGAATCTCTGCCCCTGGTCCCTACTTGATCCATCCCTATGCAAATGAGGGCTACAAATCCTCCCAGTTTGATTGGTCCAAAAGGTATCCAACTGGATGGAGAAAGCCTCAGTCTTACTGGTTGAAACAGAATTCCAGGAAGTTTTTTATAAGGGCTGGCTCAGGTGACAGAAACGCAGTGCAGGCAGGCAGTTCAGCACCAGCTTCTCTGTGAAGTGCAGTTTGCGTGAGCATCCCTGTACAGATAGTTACTAGTCTCTGCATTTTAAAATTTGAGCCCAGTTAGCCACCAGAAACCCTTCTTAGTAGGTTTCTTTATTGTCCCTCAGGGTTCACACCTTTGCCAGTATGTAATGCTCTCTCTTTGTCTTTTATTACAGTCTTACTTTCAAAGTTGATTTTGTCTGGCCTGACCAGACAGTGGTGCAGTGGATAGAGTGTCGGACTAGGACACAGAGGACTCAGGTTTGAAATCCCGAGGTCGCCAGCTTGAGTGCAGGCTCACCAGTTTGAGCACAGGGTTGCCAGCTTGAGTGTGGGATCCTAGACGTGATTCCATGGTTGTTGTCCTGAAGCCCAAAGTTGCTGACTTGAGCAAGGGGTCACTCGCTCTGCTGTAGCCTCCTCCCCCTCACCCGGGCCTAGGCACATATAAGAAAGCAATCAATAAACAACTAAGGTGCTGCAACAAAGAATTAATGCTTCTCATCTATCTCCCTTCCCATCTGTCTGTCCCTATCTGTCTAATATAACTACATCAGCTTGCTTTTCATTTCCACTTGCATGGAATGTCTTTCTCCACCCTTTAACTTTCAATCTATGTGTGTCCTTAATTCTCAAGTAAGTCTCTTGTTCGGCAGCAAATAAATGTCTTGTTTTTTTCTAGTCTGATTAGCCATTCTATCTCTTTTGATTTGAGAATTTTATCCATATACATCTAAAATAATTGTTGCTAGGTACGTATATATTGTTATTTTAATTGTTTTCTGGCTGCTTTTAGTTCCTCTCTGTTCCTTTCTTCTCTTCCCTTGAGGTTGGATGATTTTATTTAATGTTAACATTTAGCTTCCTTTTTCATTTTCTTTTAAGTTTCCTACTTTGTAGTTGCTATGAAATTCACATATGACGTTCTATCTTTATAACTGTCTACAGTCTATTTTAAGTTAAAAGCCACTTAAATGTGAACACATTCTAAAACTCTGTATTTTTACTTCCCCCTTTTGTTTTTAATTTTCAATTTTATATATTTTGTTCTTTAGTATTAATTTTATTTTCATCTTCTGAACCTTCATATTAGCTTTATGTGATTATTTCACTACCTTTACTATGTAATTTATACAGTGAAATATTTACTCTTGCATATTTTCTTGTATGTTATCAATTAGTGCCATTTCTTCTCTTTCATTTTTTTTATTCTGTATTTTTCAGAAGTGAGAAGCGGGGAGGCAGAGAGACAGACTCCCTCATGCGCCCCACCAGGACCCACCCAGCATGCCCACTAGGGGACAATTCTCCACCCATCTGGGGCATTGCTCTGTTGCAACCAGAACCATTCCAGTGCCTGGGGCAGAGGCCATGGAGCTGTCTCCAGTGCCCGGGCCAACTTTGCTTCAATGGAGCCTTGGCTGTGGGAGGGGAAGAGAGAAAGGAGAGCGGGAAGGGTGGAGAAGCAGATGGGCGCTTCTCCTATGTGCCCTGGCTGGGAATCAAACCTGGGACTTCCACATGCCAGGCTAACGCTCTACCACTGAGCCAACCAGCCAGGGCCATTAGTGCCATTTCTTTTCTTTCTTTTTTTTTTTTTTTTAACAGAGACAGAGAGAGAGTCAGAGAGAGGGATAGGTAGGCACAGACAGGAACGGAGAGAGATGAGAAGCATCTATCATCAGTTTTTCGTTGCAACACCTTAGTTGTTCATTAATTGCTTTCTCATATGTGCCTTGACCATGGGGCTACAGCAGACTGAGTAACCCCTTGCTCAAGCCAGCAACCTTGGGTCCAAGCTGGTGAGCTTTGCTCAAACCAGATGAGCCCACGCTCAAGCTGGCGACCTCGGGGTCTCTAACCTGGGTCCTCCGCACCCCAGTCTGACGCTCTATCCACTGCGCCACCACCTGGTCAGGCTGTCGTTTCTTTTTATTGCTTAGTATTCCAAACAGTTTATCTGTTCAGAAGCATTTGAGTTGTTTCCATTTTTTTTATTATGGATACCTAGGGGTGTAATTGCTGAGTCATACATAAACATATGTTAACTTATCAGAAACTTCTGGTATTCCATAGTAATTGCAACATTTCACTCAACCACTAGTCACATGTGAAAACCTCAGTTGAGGCACATTCTCTCTATTTGGTCTTGGCTGTCTTTTAATTCTTCTAATGTTATCTCGCTGTGGTTTTAATTTCTGTGCATCATGAAATGATACTTTATCCTTTTTGAAAATTCAAATCTATTTACTTGCATTCAATAAAACACCCATCTTAAGTGTATAATTTGATGAGTTCAGACAAACTTTCGACCAGGATATAGAATACTTCCAACATGCCCTTTTATAATCAACCCCCTCCCTCATCTGTAATCGCTGCAACCACTGATATGCTTTTTGTCACTACAGCTTGCCTTTTCTAAAATGTTATATAAATTGAATTATAAAATAAGTAATCTTGTTTTTGGCTTCTTTCACTTAGCATAATGCTCGAGATTCATCCATGTTGTTGCATGTATCATTTTATCCCTTTTTTATACTTAAGTGGTATTGAACAGATATATCAATTTGTTTATTCATTCACTGGCTATTGGATAGTTTTGTTTCAATTTTTCCCCATGGTTTTTTTTTTTTTTTCTTCTCTGTATTTTTCTGAAGTTGGAAACGGGGAGGCAGCCAGACAGACTCCCACATGCGCCGACCGGGATCCACCCGGCATGCCCACCAGGGGGTGATGCTCTGCCCTTCTGGGGCGTTGCTCTGCCGCAACCAGAGCCACTCTAGAGCCTGAGGCAGAGGCCATAGAGCCATCCTCAGTGCCCGGGCCAACTTTGCTCCAATGGAGCCTTGGCTGCAGGAGAGGAAGAGGGAGACAGAGAGGAAGGAGAGAGGGAGGGGTGGAGAAGCAGATGGGCGCTTCTCCTGTGTGCCCTGGCCAGGTATCAAACCCGGGATTCCTGCACGCCAGGCCGACGCTTTACCACTGAGCCAACCGGCCAGGGCCTCCCCAAGTTTTTACTGTTATGACTAAAGCTTCTGTGAACATTTGCATGTAGGAGCAAATCGCTAAGTCATATTTAAGAGCATGTTCCGTTTTATAAGAAACTCCTAGCCTGACCAGGTGGTGGCACAGTGGATAGAGCATCTGACTAGGTTCAAACCCCAAGGTCACCGGCTTGAGCACGGGCTCACCAGCTTGAGCAAGGGGTCACTGGCTTGAGTGTGGGATCATAGACATGACTCCCTGGTCACTGGCTTGAGCCCAAAGGTCACTGGCTTGAACAAGGGGTCACTTGCTCTGCTGTAGCCCCTGGTCAAGGCACATATGAGAAATCAATCAATGAACAACTAAGGTGCTGCAACAAAGAATTGACACTTCTCATCTCTCCCTTCCTGTCTGTCCCTATCTGTCCTCTCTGTCAAAAAAAAAACAAACAAAAAACTCCTAAGCTGTTATCCAATGTACCATTTTGTATTCCCACCAGCAGTGTATACTCAGTATTCTGACCCTGGTTGTTTTCAATCTTCTTTATTTGAGCAATTCTATTGTGTAAGTGGTGTCTCATAGTTTTCTTTTTAATTTTGTTTGCTTTTTTTAGCCCCTTCAAACCTTGCGTTGAGGGCTGGCTTTCAATAGATCACAGTGAGGGAGCAGCTCTGCTACATAGCAACCCTGACTCCAGCAGGTCTTCCATGGCTTAGCCCCTGGTTCCGCAAGGACGTGCATTGTATGACATGTGAGGGGGCAGCCCTCTTTCTTTTCCAGCTAGGCTGTTTCTCTGGAGAGGCTTGCTGCTCAGGAATCAGTCCAGCAAGCCCCTGCACCCCCTGGGGAGTATTTGGCCACCTGCCTCCAGGAACAGTGCGGTACCAGCAAACCAAAGCTCAGCCACTGTCGGAAGCCGATCAACGGCTGCTGGCTGACAAGGTCACAGCAGAAGAAGATCCACAACTGCTGGCTGACAAGGTCACAGCAGAGAAGACCAATGGCTACTGGTTGACAAGGTCACAGCAGAGAAGACCAATGGCTGCTGGTTGACAAAGTCACAGCAGAGAAAAGGCACAACGATACTTCCCCCTTTGACCTTTTGAATTAATTTGGCCTTATATCCCCCCTTTTCTGGGTGTGTGTGCTATCATTTATGGCACAGGGATAATAGTACCGTGCTTTCCATGTAGATTCGTAGTAATTTCTTTGGACATGAGACAGAGGGTGTGAGTTCCACAAAAAAGCCTGTAAGCCCCTTTGCTTGGGCTCATAGACATAAGAGGCTGGCTATAATATCCCTCGAAAAGGGTTAAGTTTGTAGGAGAATTTCTTCTTATTAATCATGTTAGAAAAAATAGATTGTGACTTATGAATAGGTAGGAAACAGTAACTATACACAGAGCACCTTTCAGCCTTCACTTAATTCATTACTTTACCTCCCTAGCCTTTTCATGTGGTAGAGAAACTTTCCTTTCTTCTTGCATACCTGACCTGCAGGTGGTGGAACACTCTGAGAAAAATAAAGTTAGAACATAACTAGTGTATGAATATAGTAGATAAATAAATTTGACTAGACAATAGGACCTTAGGTAAGGTAGAGTTATTAATCAGTACTGACCTTTTAGAAGTTTGTACCAATATTGTTATTGCTGTTCAAGTTATTGTATAACTGTACTTTGAATGACTTACCACCTGATTTATAGCTTATAGAAATGAATTAACTGTTACCTAGAAATATGTAACCAAAAAATTATTAATCAATGTATTCTGAATACCATGTGATTGTAACTTAGTGTGTGTGTATAAAAATAAAGCTAGACCAGCATTTGGCAGAGATGCCTGCAGTAAATGCTAGAGAAAAAAAGAATTCGGCTCTCTCACTTGATTCGCGCTGACGCCGTCTCTTCCTGTGGGACCCCTGGATTCCCCCCGGGGCTGGACCCCGGCAAGCCACACTGCCCCATCATTCTACCTTGGTGTATTCTGACTTAAGAGTTTCAATTATAATCCTACAGATGGTAGTTTTACCCCTTTGGCTCCATAGCCAAGCATATACACAAAAAGTCTGAACCTGTGTCATTATAGTTTTAATTGTATTTCCTTGCCAACTAATGTTAGAGTTCCAACCTTTAAAGCTAATTATCTTGATTAAATCCTCAAGTTTAGTATCCAATGGATAGAATCAAAGTATACTTTATCATAGTTTTATAATAGCGACATGCTGTTACAATTACTTTATGAAGAAATGTTTCTTTTTCTTTTTTAAGTGAGAGGAGGGGAGACAGAGAGACAGATTCCCACATGCGTCCAGACCTCTATCTGGGGCCAATGCTCAAATCAACCGAACTATCCTTAGCGCCTGGGGCTGACACTCGAACCAATCAAGCTGGTGGCTGCGAGAGGGAGAGAGAGAGAAGGGGTAGACAGGTAGATGGTCACTCCTCGTGTGTGCCTGGCCGGGGATTGAACCAGGATGTTCGCAGGCTGGGCCGATGCTCTATCCACTAAGCAACAGGCCAGGACTGAAATGTTTGCAATGGTGTTATTTCATCTGTTTCAGAATCTATTTTAAATCTGCACTATTATCAGGCACTTTTCTGGCTGCTTTACATAGTCCTTCCCCCATTTAACCCTCCTATCCTATGAAATAGGCTTTGCTCTCCCCACTTTACCCATTGAAACTTAAATTCTTTTCAAAAGTGTTGGCTTTTGCCATTAAGTCTCTAGCATTTCATGTGTCTCAGTCTATCGTATAATAAAGGAACAAATGGGTTTTAAAAAACAACTACCCTGCTCCCACTGATCCTTCTTGCATTCTTTCACCCATGAGAGATCTGCCAAGAACATCATTAAGACCACTTGCAGCTTTATTGCTCCAAAGCTGATGAAAGGTCAAGTCCAATGAACCTTGATATCAATGAGGGTGCAAACTCTGTGGGGAGAGGGACCTAAAAGGCCAAGGGTTACTCAAGGGCTGGAGCATCTTTAGCCAGGTATCTGAAAACCATCAACGTTTCTGTTTCAAAGCAGTTGGGGCGTTGGAACAGTGCCTTAAAGTGCCTTGAAGGACAAATCCAGAGGAAGACAAGAGGGAAGGTCTCCTGGTTGCCTTTGGAATGAACTATGTACCCAAACTATCAACCTTCGCTGGCCCAGTGTTGAATGGCTCCAGGGGCCAATCAGGTGTGTCCTTTGTCCAGGGTAACTAAATAGCTTGAATCCCTAAGAATGGACCTGACAACTGTCCCTTGGCAGAACTGTTGGGTCGGTGCGTCTGTTCTTTGGCCCAAACTCCAGTTCAAGGTCTCTATTTTCTTTACCATGCTCCTCCCCTTTCCAGTCACCAGGGACCCACTGCTCCAGTGCTCTCTTTATCAAAGCTTCTCTTGGGGTAAGACAATTGTTTTCTTCAATTCACGTACTTGTTTAATGTGCTTCCTTACCCAGGGAATTCCCATTCTGTGAAATACTTAAATAAATCCCCAACAAAGAGTGAAATAGAGTGAATGATGATAAGGTTTCTGAGTGTAATGGGGTGGAGGTGGGGTGATGAGGCACCTAAACCCCGTTCTGGCCTTCACCTTGAAAATGACTTCTTAGCTGTTTCACTTCCTTGTGGAAGGGGTTTTAACATTTCTTGCCTGCCTTTCCCTACCCAGAACACAATTTGAATAGCAAATGGAGGGAGGAGTAACCATGAATTAAGTACACTCTACATCTTAAGTGCTTTTACTGTTTTACTTAATTTTCACAACCATGCAGTATGTTTTATATTCATATTATAAAAAAAAATTTTTAAACAGATTTAAAAAGTTAAATGGAGGCCCTGCCCGGTGGGCTCAGTGGATAGAGCGCCCACTGTGCAGACGTCTGGGTTGGATCCCAGGTCAGGGCACACAGAGGAAACGACCATCTGCTTCTCTCCTCCTCCTCCTCCCGCTTCTCTCCCTCCTCCCCTCCTGCAGCCAGTGACTCAGTTGAGCCAAGCATCAGCCTCAGGTGCTACATATAGCTTGGTTGATTCAGGCACTGGCCCTAGACAGGGACTGCCAGGTGGATCCTGGTCAGCACATATGCAGGCATCTATCTCCCCTCCTCTCACTTAGAGAATAAAAAGTAGCCTGACCAAGTGGTGGTGCAGTGGTTAGAGCATCAGCCTGGGATGCTGAGGACCCAGAATCAAAACCCCACAGTCACTGGCTTGAGCATGGGCTCAGCAGCTTGAGTATGGAATCGTAGACATGACCTCATGGTTGCTGGCTTGAGCCCAAAGGCCGCTAACTTAAAGCCCAAGGTCACTGGCTTGAGCAAGGGATCACTCACTCTGCTAGAGCCCCGGTCAAGGCACATAGGAGAAAGCAATCAATGAACAACTAAGGTGCTGCAAGGAAGAACTGATGCTTCTCATCTCTCTCCCTTACTGTGTCTGTCTCTCTCTTGCTTGCTAAAATAAATAAGTAAATAAAAAGTTAAACAGCACCTGAGGTCATACTGCAGAACTAAGACTTGAACCCAAGGTCAGCCTCTAGGCCCAGGCTCTTTCCCTACCATAACACCACCTCATCAGTAGTCGCTCTCGTCACTTGGGTTTTTTGCCTTTTTTTTTTACCATCCTGAGTGAATCTGAAGTGACACCAGTAGCGAGCGCCCTGCTTGCCCTCTGCCCCAATCCTCACTGCAGTGCTCCAGACACACTCTGCCCTGCACTCCCCTTCTCCTAACGGGCTCGAGTCACCAACTTAGGAAAACCACCACCATGTTCTGACGTTTGTTCTACTCTATCTCCAAACTCAAACTTTCAAAGAAATCTTTTTACTTCCCCAAAATTCCTTATTTAGCTGAATAACTTATACTGTGGGTACTTGTTGCTAAGTATGTATGCTGAATGCTTAATAAGCAAGAATTTGTTCTCTCTCCAGGGTGAAAGGGAGTATGATACATAAGCCATTCCTTCTCCTGTCCAGCAGAACACCCAGCAGATACTCACATGGGAAGCCAATTAAAAACAACGTATGGATGAACATGTTTTCAACTACTAAGGACACTCCATTTTCATCAGTCATTTATTTCCTCAGTCCCTCCCTGCCTCCCCGCCATCTCCACCATGCCGCAATGCTGGTCCCCTCTCCAGCCACAGAGAGGGAAGTGGACTGGCTGTGCTGTCTGGGGAATCTCAGGCCAAAGAACCGAAGGTGGTTTCCAAGCAAACCAGCTCAGCAGGCCTCTGCACCTAAACCCATGACCAGAGGACCAGCTATGGCAAAACTGCTTAAGGAGGTGGCTAGTTTTCTTTAGAAGGCTGCTTGCTGTCCTTGCCACAAAGTTCGTTGTGACATTTTTGCATCCAGGTAAGACAAGAGGGAGTTGGCTTCAAGGGCTGCTTCTGCTGGACCTGATTTCTTCCCATCTGTCACCATGACCTTTATACTGGCCAGCAAAGCCACCTACTTGTGTGGCCTTAAACCTAGTCGGACCTCTTAGTGATCTTTCCATGGCTCCGTGCCAGCTTGCCACAGAACTCCAGGAGCCATGAAACAGGGTGGTCGCCACCTTTCCAAAGCTCACAGAATGACGACAGAGCCCAGGGTGGGACTATGAGCGGAGCTCCCTGCCTGACGTGCAATGGGGAAAATCTGGGTATCATAGACAGGGGCCAGTTGGCCTCTTGTTGGGCCTTGCTGCGAGAAAAAGGAAGTGAAGGTATTCCAGGGCTGGGGTGGGGCGAGCAGCAACCAGGAAGTGCCGGGTTAAGGAGGAGCACAGTCCAAGTGAAAACAACCTTTCTGATCTCCCACCTTGGGCTCCCCTGGGCTCCACTCTGCCCCAGGGGAGAGAGAAGTAGACCTGGTTCAGATGCTGGTGTCCTTGGAAATCTCCATCTGTACAGTTCGCTCAGTCAAACGTTTACTGACCAGTCACTGAGTCTCGGGAAGGGAGGTAGATTCAATTCAGTATACGAGAGTTGAGCCAGTGGTCTGACTGGAAGCCCAGCCTCCAGCGGGGACTGCTCCTGAAACCCATCTGCCATGCTACCAGGCTCTGCCCTAGTGACCTGTGGGCCAGAACCCACTGTCAGAGACAGCCAGGGGGCAAACGGAACGTGAGCCTGCCTTCGAGTGGTGGGGGAACCACAGCTCCTCAGAGACAGCCAGGGGGCAAACGGAACGTGAGCCTGCCTTCGAGTGGTGGGGGAACCACAGCTCCTTCCCTTCTGCCCCAGGTTTGTGCCCTGAAATATGGACAACAGCAGCTGGGATCGCCAGGGCTTCTTCACCAGGGCCACAGGGAGTTCACAGAACCTCTCACCCTCAGAAAGCCAAGAGCTGAAGAGGTAACATTTGTGGCAGAGAAGTCTAGAAGGCAGACCAAGTAGTGACATGAAGTCAAAATAGGAAGACCCAGGGCTACTGGCTGGTGGAAGTATCAAAGGACAAATGGTCTGCAGCTGGTGGAGCGCCAGCATGACAGGAAACAGGTTCATCATGTCATGGCCTCTCCCCGGCTATCAGTGAGGAAGTTGGAAGGTTTCTGGAGGCGGCTCCTGAGCACAGAGGGGGACGGAGGGAGGAGGGGACCGGAGGAAATGAGAACCTGCGGAGCCGCCCCCTCAATTACAAAGGACTCCAGGCCCAAACATATTCCGCTCTCTCCTCTTGAACTCGAATTCAATCACTGCACCAAGGCCTAAAACAAACCACACATGGCTCTCTGCAGGTAGAAAGCAAACCCTGCTTTATAAGGCTCGGTGGCCATCATTGGCTTCTCCACTGAGAGATGAGGTACCAGCCAGGGAGCCTTCCTCACCTCTCCCTGGCCCCACCACCCCGCCAGCCCCCCAGGTGCCCATCTCTGTAATTCAACCACTTCAAAAAAATACTCTGAAGAGGAGCAAGCCGGAGGGGGCAGGGGCTCAGGTTGGTTGGTCGGGCAGCTCCCGTGAGGTAGCTAATGCTGGTACTCCTGGGCAGGGGCGAGTGCAAGTGGCCAGTCACGGGATCACAGCAGCCAGGAGGGAGTCAACAGGTGACGGGGAGACGAGGGAAGCAGAGAGTCTCGAAGTCTGCCCAGAGTACGTGTTCACAGGTAACATCTGCAGAGAGAGGCTGGGCTCTTTGCTGGTGTCCTCACTGTCTTTTGAGGAAACGGGTCTCCTAGGGAAAGAGGAAGAAAGGCCAGCATGGGTCTTCTGGGGCTTGGGAGTAGTCCCATCTTCAGAGAGTGAGATGACTCCCCAGAGGAGCTGTGTTTTCTAAAGGGGACGGACAAAGACATGGCTGAGACACTGTGTGGCTGAGACTTCAACTTATGATCTGCCTGCCGAGTCTGGACCAGGCATTCGCAACACTATGCTGTTACAGACCATAATTATATGGAGGTATAGATAATCGTAAAATATATCTTACTTATCTGAAGGCTTGAGAGCTTAAGTGCAAGGATGAATGTGTGTGAGGGCAGCAGGACTAATGACTTCCTACAACCGCGAGGACAGCTGACGGGGCCACTTCTGCAGACGACCCTGCTCAGCTCAGCCCCCTGGGCAAACCAAGAGTCCCCAGGAAGAGGAATCTCTTCCCAGATCTTGATGAGATCAGCATTTTCTCAACTGGTTGGTGGGAGATGAGCATTTTGAATATCTGTATCTATTCAGAATATTCGGCTCCCATCATAATTTAAGAAAGGAACAAAACTCCCTGAATTCACATCATTAATATAATATTGTATGTCAACTATAATTGAAAAAAAGTGGGTTTTGTTTGTTTCTGTATTTTTCTGAAGTGAAAAGTGGGGAGGCAGAGAGATAGACTCCTGCATGTGTCCGACTGGGATTCACCCGGCATGCCCACCAAGAGCATTGCTGTGCTGCAACCAGAGCCATTCTAGCACCTGAGGCAGAGGCCATGGAGCCGTCCTCAGCGCCTGGGCCAACTTTGCTCCAGTGTAGCCTTGGCTGCGGGAGGGGAAGAGAGAGACAGAGAGGAAGGAGAGGGGGAGGGGTGGAGAAGCAGATGGGCGCTTCTCCTGTGTGCCCTGGCCGGGAATGAAACCCGGGACTTCCACACGCCAGGCCGACGCTGTACCACTGAGATAGCTGGCCAGGGCTGAAAAAAAGTTTTTTTTTTAAAAAAAGGTCTCTAGCCTGGCCTGTGGTGGCACTGTGGATCCAGAGTCGACCTGGAACACTGAGGTCGTTGGTTCGAAACCCTGGGCTTGCCTGGTCAAGGCACATTCGATAAGCAATCAATGAAAAACTAAAGTGAAGCAACTACGAGTTGATGCTTCTCGAGCCCCACCCCCCCTCCTCTCTCTATAAGAACAATAAACTAAAACCCTTTTTTAAAGATCTCTAGACTCACACCCAGCACCTCCCCTTGCCCAGGTGGCACTCACCCCAGCCTGCCAGGCTCCAATGTGGAGAAAGCACTGAGCATCACGTCACCCTTTGGGACAGTCAGAAGTGATGTCGGGAGAGACCACTAAGAGTACAGAAAATGATCAGGGAGGGTCCTGGCACTTTGCCCCAGCTCTGCCTGAGTGATGATCACGGGGTCCCCCTTCCCTTCCCTTCAGGTATAGCCCGTACAGGAAAAAGTCTTGGTTTTCTCTCTCTCTAGACAAAAAGTTGAGGCTACAATGCACTTTTGATCCTTGAAAGAAAGGCACCCAGGGAATCCTAGAGGCAATTATTCCTTTGAAAAGGGAGGGCCATGAGACACAAAGGCAGGGCCCAGGGGAGAAGTGAGAGGGTCTAGAGCAGTGCTGGTCAACCTGGTCCCTACCGCCCACTAGTGGGCATTCCAGCTTTCATGGTGGGCGGTAGCGGAGCAACCAAAGTATAAATAAAAAGATAGATTTAACTACAGTAAGTTACTTTATAAAGATTTATTCTGCCAAACTTAGCGAAAATCCAACATAAAGTACTTGGTAAGTAATTATTATTGTATGCTTTAACTTGCTGTAACTCTGCTTTATAAATTTTATAAAGTTACTTCCCTACTTTATAAATCACCATTACTGTGGAACTGGTGGGTGGTTAGAAAATTTTACTACCAACAGAGATACAAAAGTGAGCGGTAGGTATAAAAAGGTTGACTACCCTTGGTCTAGACCTACAGCCAACCCATGGTGCACTCTTTAGGCAGAGGAGGGAGGAGTCTGAGATGGAGCTGACCCCTCCCTCCTAAGGGCATCACTCACCAGTGGAGCAGAATCAGACGTGGCTCCTGTGTGGAACCCCTTGTAGCACCAGCTCCGAAGCAGATCTACTCCTAGGATAAGATTAGCAGGGGTGGGACTTAAGAGGGTCGAATCAATGGGCCAATTCTTCTTGCGAGGGAGGCCCATTTCTTGGTCTATAAGGATTTAATCTCTCACTAAACATGGCCTCCTGTGGGCATGGAGAACACATCACCTTTGACCTTGTTGCCATGGTACTTCTGTTCCCACTGGGTGGTGAGAATGTTGAAATATCGTGGCTGCTCAAAAAAGCGGAGATAGCGAGAAGAGATTCGAGAAGGAAAAATTCGCTCAAATTGACCCCGGCGAGAAAACTCATCTTCCATCTCGACCAGTACTCGAACATCATCTGGTGTCAGGACATCCAGCACAGATGCATAGAAGTCCTATGGCCCAAGGAAAAGGGAGGAAGAGGGTTTAACAGAAAATATAAGCCAGAGGCAGAGAGTCAAGAAGCAAGGGACAGAGAGCCCAACTGTGGGGTCCTAGGGCCCCAGGATTCTCAGGGGACTCCCAAGGCAGCCTGGTGAGCCAGCTCTGGACCTCCTTGGACCCCAAGTCCACTGAGCTTAGCTGGGGTATGAAGATCCTCTTGGTCAGGGTAAGGGGAACCACTGGGGCACAGACGTTAAGTGATTCATTGGATGAGGTCAATGTCACAACCCAGCAATTTGGACCTGGCAATAGCCTTGTGTCTGCCACGCTGCCAGCTGGCTCCCTCGCCGGCTCTCAGAAAGCCAAACCTTCCAGGGGCTCATGGCACCTCAGGGAAAGAAACCCAAAGGGTCTACAGCTCTGAGGACAAGGCTGGGCTAGTAGAGTATGCCAAGAGCAATGGTCCCTGAACGCGTAATAAAAGCCATCAACTCTACTGGAATGATGTACATGCCAACAGACCTCTGCATGCCCAGGGGACTGTGGACCTGGGTTAGGAAACCCTGCCCTAGACAGAAGAGAAACTGGGTGCTTCAAGGTTCAAATAGTTAAGCAGGGAAGCTTTCTGCAGTCACTGGGGGAGGTAATCTCCTACCTGATCAGGAATTTTCTGGGTCAGGTAATAGGCTTTCTTCAACTTCTGTGCAGTGAATTGCTCCGGGGCCATTCGGCATTTTTCCTTAGGGGAGCTGGGCAGGCTAAGGCAGGGGGCAGAAAGGGAGAAAGGGTAAGGTCAGCAGCTTCACATGCTGAGGACATGTGGAAAGCTGGTCCAGCACAGGAAGACACCCTTCTCAAGAGAAGACAAAAGTGTGAAAATGTTACTTCAGTAGGTCAGACTGCCACGCACTCCATTCAAGCAGCTGACAGTCAAGGAGCCAGTATCATGGAAAGACTCAGAGGACAAAGTGCCCGCTCTGGGTTCTGTTTCAACAGTTATTAAAAAAAAAAAAGATCCTGGAATAACTGCTGTACATTTCAGTTTAGTTTCATTTAGTGAACACTTACTGAATACCCAGATCAACCCTACTGGCTACGGGATCCTGGACAAATCCTTGAACTCCCTGGCCCTCAGTTTCATCATCCACATTACTATAATTCTTACTGACAGACACAAAGAAGGTCTCCACGGAGCTCACTGGATGGCAGATGTCAAATGACAAATAACTAGAGCACACAGTCACACACAAGTCTCTCAGGTATGGTGGGGGAAGCAAGTTTTGTTACTGGCCACTTGGAAAATGAATTCCAGCTGTACCCACTTGTACACGAATAACCTTAGATGGGTTGTTTAATCCCAGTGATTTTCAGCTTCCTCTTCTGTAAGCTGAGCACACCAGGACCAGCTTCGCGGGGCTACTGTGGGGCTAAGTTACAGGTTTTTCCTTACACATAGCAGATACTGGCTAGACCCTGGCTCCCTTCCATCAGGAGTGGTTCCCAGTGGTGTGGGGTGTGGAGGAGAGAGCCCGCACCGGGGCTTCGGGAAGGTGCTGTCTTCAGTCAGGCTTAGAGGGATGGATGGGGGACGTCAAAACAGGGGGGGCTGGCTGGGGGAGTTTCAAGAGGAAGAAAGCCAATGAGCAAAGGAGGAGACAGAATGGGGAGACAGTGAGAGGTTAACAGTTGTTTCGGAGGGGGCTTAGTTAACTGGTCTGTTGGGATCCTTCCACCCCTGAGGTTCTTCGAGCGATCAGCTTGTCAGAGCACAGAAACCAAAGAGGAGTAAAGGGAGGGTGCCCTGAATATCCACTCAAGGGGTTGAAGCTGAGTCCCCAGGCCCTATGGAGATTTGTGAGCAGGGAACCAGTATAACCAAATGTGCTGTAAGGGGCACAGACGTGGCGGAGGTGTGTGGGCAGACTGCAGGGGGGCACAGACGTGGCAGAGGGGTGTGGGCAGCTGCAGGGGGGCACAGACGTGGCAGAGGGGTGTGGGCAGACTGCAGGGGGGCACCGACGTGGCGGAGGTGTGTGGGCAGACTGCAGGGGCAGACCACGCCGCGGAGGAGCCCAAGCAGGCAATGTGCCTGACATCCCTCCTTCTCAGGTTCCCAATGGGGCTGTTTGAGCCGCCAGCCGAGCCACAGAGAATCAAGGAGGCTGACCTGGCGGTGGCACTGGCGGTGCTGCTGGAGCTGGTGGCACTGCTGGAGCTAGAAACATCCTCTGTGTTGGGCAGCACAAAGCCTGCCAGGTTCAGAAGGTCACGGATCATCTGGCCTTTGATGCTGATGTCCAGTGGAGAGTTGGAGTGGAGGCTTTGAGGAAAGGACGCAGAGTGGTAAAAACAAACGCATGTGTTTCTGAGCACGTCCCAGCCAGTGTGTCCCAGTCACTCCCCAGCTTCCCTAGGACAAAGGCTCTGACTTTCAACCCATCAGCACCATCACGGGGGTCTTCTTACCCCACAGTCAATAATCATACTCAGGGTGGTTCTTACCCATAACCTTTATTTGCCAGGGGAAAGCAAGTGGTGGGCGCAAGATCAAAAGAACAATTTTTAACAACTTCTCTCTATCCTCAAAGAACACTGAGATAATGGCAAACAATGAGTAAATGAGCAAATAAACAGATGCTGAAAACACAAACGCTAATGAAAGGAAGGTCTTCCCAAAGTCAGCAAGACTGAAGTGAAACTAGGATCATGAGGATAGAGTTTACTGTGAGGGCCCCGAGCCCACCACCTACCTCGGGGAAATGTTGACTTCCAGGACCCAGGGCTTAAGGTTCTCATCCAGCATGATGTCGAAGCCAAAGAGCTCGTGGCAGCTGTAGGGCCGCCGCACGTACATCTTCAGCAGGCTGGTCACATAGGGCTCTGACCTGGTCAAAGGGCAGAGGAAGGCCTTACCCAGGGCTGCCTGCCAGTGGGGTAGCCCAGAGATGGGAGAGCAGAAGCAACCCAGAAAAAGCAGCTCTCAAGAGACGCCTCTGATCTGCGGCCAGATTCCGGGGATGAATTTCAGGAGAACAGCACAATTTCCCTCTACCCACTCCTTCCTACTCCCTGCTCTCAGAAACTGAAACACAGCATGCTCAGCCTGGAGCACAGCAGTGTGGACCCCATGACAAAAGAGGGGGTTCAGGGGCAGGCCCCACAACCAGGGTGGCAGTGTGACTCACGAGATGATGGTTTTGACAACAACATCCTTTATCTTCTCCCATATGGCATCACTATTGACTCCCTTCTGGCTCAGATAGTTCCATAAAGCTTTCAGTGCCCTGCAATGTGGGGGAGGGATGGGAGTATTGGGGGTTGTAGTCTATGAATTGAGTGATGAAGAGAAAGAAAAAGGAATAAGAAGCACAAAGGTAATTTCTTCATATCTCTTCTTTTGATGTTTTGAATTAAGACAGAGATGAGCTTGGATGCAAATAGATCAATTCTGAATTGCCAAGTGTATATAATCTTTGGGTCTCGTATTAATCTTCCATTCACCATCTCCCTGAACCTCCCCAAACCCCAGAACCCTGTGCTCCTCTGGGTCTCCAACTGGGGGGGACACTGCCTAGGTACCATTTGTGGCCCTGGCAGGCCGTTTCATCTGCATTGGCCTGGTACTCAGCATTCTTTTTATTGACACTATAGTTGGTCAGGTGCATGAACTTGTTGCCAAGGCTCTTCATGGAAGGGGAATACCTGGAAGTGAAGAGAAAGGCAGAGGTGAGATAAGAGGTGAGAGCAGACGATGGTTCAAACAGTCCCCCGACCCTGAGGAGGTCAAGGACAAAAGGACAGACCTTCTCAGACGCCCAAGAGCCTCAGAGCTAAGTCTGCTGGGAAGGTTTCCAGACACCATAACTGAACTCTCTCCTTCATCCCACCTCAGTCCTGCAGGAACACCCTCCCCAGAGTCAGTGGAGAACAGAACCTCCTTATTTCCCATTCCTCATGTGATTCTGTGATTTATAATAGAAATCGGGTTTTGTTCCCAACTGCAGATACAGAGTTCCTAAAACTCTTATAAAATCCTAGGTGATAAAACCACTAAGAGTACCCTGGCCGGTTTGCTCAGTGGTAGAGCATCGGCCTGGCGTGCAGGAGTCCCGGGTTCGATTCCCGGCCAGGGCACACAGGAGAAGCACCCATCTGCTTCTCCACCCCTCCCCCTCTCCTTCCTCTCTGTCTCTCTCTTCCCCTCCCGCAGCCAAGGCTCCATTGGGGCAAAGATGGCCCGGGCACTGGGGATGGCTCCGTGGCCTCCGCCTCAGGCACTAGAATGGCTCTGGATGCAACAGAGCGACGCCCCAGAGGGGCAGAACATCGCCCCCTGGTGGGCATGCCGGGTGGATCCTGGTCGGGCGCATGCGGGAGTCTGTCCAACTGCCTCCCCGTTTCCAGCTTTGGAAAAATGCAAAAAAAAAAAACCCACAAAGAAAACCACTAAGAGCATCTTTTGTTTTAATATTTGGCCCTTGGCCCAGGTTCCTTCTGAAACTGTGGTAATGTCCTAGGCCCCTGGTGGGCAAACTGCGGCTCTTTGGCCCCTTGAGTGCAGCTCTTCACAAAACACCATGTGTGGGCGCTACCTCGATAAGGAATGTACCTACCTAAATAGTTTGAGTTTAAAAAATTTGGCTCTCAAAAGAAATTTCAATTGTTGTACTGTTGCTATTTGGCTCTGTTGACTAATGAATTTGTCGACCACTGTCCTAAGCAGTAAGAATGAGTTTTATTCTAATGAGAAGATTTTTGGGTGGATTCCAAGATAAGGGCTGGTCACCAGAAAGACCAAGTGATGATTAAATCTTGACCTTTTCAGCAGGGCCCCATTCTCTTGAGGAGGTAATGATCCATCAAGCCTACATGATATATCCTCCATAAAATCCCAAAAGTATGGAGATCGGAGAACTCCCGGGTAGGTGAACGCGTGGAGGTGCTGGGAGGATGGTGCACCCCGAGGACCAACGACAGCTCCTCACCCCTTTCCACGGACCTGGCTCTATACATCTCTTCCGTCTGGACGTTCATCTGTGTCCTTTATCATATATTTTATAATAAACCAGTAAACATAAGTAAACTGCTTCCTGAGTTTTGTGAGCCACTCTACCAAATTATCAGAACCCTAGGAGGGGTCATGGGAACCTCTGGTTTACAGCTGAGGGTCAGAAGCACATGTGGCAATCTGGACTTGTGATCAGCACCTGAAGTGGGCAGTGGGGAGCCTTGTGAGGCTGAGCCTGTAACCTGTGGGACCGGATGCGCTCTCCAGGGAGACGAGTGTCAGAATGAGTTACACTGTGGGACACCCAGCTGGTAGTGCAGAGATGTGCCTGGTGTAGGAGAAAACCCCCAGATATGTGGCAACCAGGAGTACCAGGAGCAAAGTGTTCTGTGTCACAGGAAACACACTGGCGGAGAGGAAGACTAGGTTATCCCCAACATACTCCACCTCCTCCTTCATTAATAAGAACTACCAAAACATGTTATTTTTCTGTTGGGTTTCCCTTCCTCTTAGGAAGGCAAACCCCAAAGCTGTCAGAGGGACACCTCACCACTACCACGTACTTGCAACTGGCAAAGCGGACGAGTCCATCCGAAAAGAGATAAATCCGCAGAGGATCATAAGACGTGACATAAACATAGATTCGCAGATCAAACTTGCTGCCACTGATGAGGTAGGGTTTGTGTAGATACCTACGTAGGGAAAGGCCAGTGTCAGACACGTGACACAGGGCATGGGACCCAGTGAGTAGAGCCATGGCAAAAGCCAGCCAACAGTTCCCAACTTAACACAGTTGGCGAGGATGGTCTTTGGCTGGGAGGACAAAGGGCATTAGAACACAGAAATAAGGGAATCCCCAGGCTGAGGAATTGAGAAAACAGGAAGCGAGCGGAACTGAGCTGGAGGCAGACTCACCTCTGTACCAGAAGGGGCCTTCGCTTGGGGAGCTGGCTCCACTTGTGAATGACCTGGATGCCAATGCCTCGAGCTGATGCTGGCTAGAAGTCAAGGGCAGAGGGAGATGAGATTGTTCAAGGCCAATACTCCAGCATTCCCATTTTCAGACCATGGCCTACTACCCCCTGTGACCCACTCACCGGTTTAACAATCCACTTTTGGCGGCTGCTGCTCTCCCAGGCTTTGCGCAGGAGCTTGGCATCCTGGGGCAGGATGAAGGACTGGGGGAAGAAGCTGAACTCCTTCTTGCCAAAGCGGCTCTGCATGCGGGACAGGTTCCGCCACAGCCGGTCCTTTCGCCCGATTTGGAATGAACCTGGGAAGTGATTGAGCTGGAGCAGGGACAGAGTGAGAGCAGGGAGAGGCCCAGGTAAGACCATCGATCCTGTTCCACCTTCCGCAGCAACTTTCTGAGGTCCTGTCCATCTTATCCCTGTCTCCTGTCCCCAAGTGTTCAGCTGCTGAGCACTCACCACAGGGTGAGTAAGGCCCTGGCCGGGTGGCTCCGTGGAAAGAGCACTGTCCCAGTGCAGAGGTGGCAGGTTCCATCCCGGTCAGGGTACGTATGAGAAGCCACCAACGAGTACACCACTAAGTGGAACAACAGGTTGATGCTTCTCTCTCTCCCTCTCTTCCCCTCTCTCCCCAACCAAATCAATGGGAAAAAAATTATAAAGATGATTAAAAGACAAAACAACAAAATTTTAAGCCTTCTAAGAATTGATAGTTCACAACATATGACAGTGATTAAGGGAGACAAGATATTCACCTTAGTGCAAAGAAAAAACTATTGTTTTTTTCCACAACAGCCTATAGAAAAGCACCTGGCCTTCAGTAAAGCTGAGGGTAAGGGACTCATTTGTTCCATTGTGAGACCAGAGCACTCTACCCATATTCAGCTTGGAGAAAGGGAGGCAAACCACAGTGGTTACAGGGGAATATACTAAACTGAAAACACTACATCTCAAGGCACACTAGAGAAGAAAGTGTCTTTGAGAGGCGGTGACTGCCCAAAGCCCTGCAGCTAAACTGCGAAATGTACATGACCAGCTAGGGTCTCACACTGCACCCTCTCCTGTACCCTCTCCACTTCTCCACAATCTTCCTGACTTCTCTGTCACCGCCCTCGCCCCCCAGTACCAGTCTCCTCCTGCCTAGTCCAAACCCCCGAAGAGCACTTCAGAAAGTGCCCTTACCTTCTGGTGCTCCTGAATAGATCGGAAACTAGGAGACTTCATGTGGTGACCCCAGCAGCCCAGCCAGTCATCATTTCCTATAGAAGGCACATCAGGGCGTCAGCCCCTGGGACACAGAGGGGAAGCCCAGTGGCCCCAGAAATAGCACTGGGCCTGGGCAGAGCTCCCAGACCCTATTTTCTAAGAGTTACCATGGCGCTGTCCTACATGAGGCCCTGTAGTCAGGATAAAACAATGGCCCTTTGTCTTTCCATCCTGAGGAATACGTTCCAGCCTGCAGGGAGTTCAGGGCTTTGTCCTCCTACAGAGGCTGGCAAGTTCGAGACAAGATCCCCACACAGCAGGAGGTATCCCCACACAGCAGGAGGTACCTAGGGCTCTTTTCCTGCTCAAAGCCGATCTGCTGGGGCTAAGGACAGGCTCAAAGTAAGGCAAGTGACTCACTCTTGCTAACTTTGAAGTGGGACCGTCCAATGGTCTGCTTGACAATGTTGGGGGTCACTGTGCTCATCTTCCACCGGAGTAGCTTCCTCTGCTCCCAGGGAAGCTTCTCCACTGGGGGAGAGTGGGGTGAGGGTGGAGAAGAGCAGGAGAGTCATGGTTAGAAGATAAAAAAAGATGGCACTATTGCTCAACCTTCCCTGGGTAGGCAAGTCATTAAGTATTGTTCCCAGTCAGAGTTTTAAAGGAGTGCAACACTTTGGGAAAGAAAGGCTACTGCACAGGGAATGGAAACACAGGAAGGAGGGGGGTTGGAAGGGGAAAGAAACAGGTTAGAGGGCAAGAAAAACGCATGGGATTATTGGGCTGACAAGGATCAGCTCAAGGAGGAACAAGAAAAAGGTTTCCCTACCAGACTGGTGGGCCAGGTGGGAAACTGCACCTAACAGCCATTCTGAAAAGCTCCACCCACCCATTCCTTTGCTACCTCCTCCCAACTTCACTAGCTTTCTTCTCCTGGGGGCTCTTCTGGGCTTATCCACTTGGCCAGGTTTACCTTTCTCACCCTGAGTGCCAAAATAAATGGTAGGAGGCACATTGGGAAAGAGACTGTAGATGAGGGCTGGTCGAACAACTCTCTCATTGGAAACAGGTTTCTTCAGAACCTCCAAGCATCCCCTAAGAAAAGAAACAGACCTGTGAAACAAAGGGAAAGCCACAGCCCTGAAGTATTGTTATTTTTACACGTTTTTGGAGGTGCTGTCTTTTAACCTGTACTTCTACAAAGACAAGTGGTCAATAATTATTGAGCAAATATTAATCACTAAGGTGCTAGAGTTAACCTATACACAGCCATACCATTAAATATCATTTAAAGATAAGGTGTCCAATACTGTACTTCATTCTGTGATACAGCGCCAAAATCTCCTGTGACAAGCCACAGGCTGGAAAAATCCTGACAACAGTGGTTCTGAAAGCAGGTAACAAGCTTGGGTGGATATTGGTAGAGGAATATGGTACACTAAGACAAAGAAAAATAAATAACGGAGAAAAAGAATGATATGGAGAATTAAAAGGGGGGGAAAGCAGAAAAGACCTAAGATGAGGTACAGAGATTTTTAAAAAGAAAAAGAGAAAAAGCAATAGAAAGAAATAGTGATACTTCTCTTTTTTTTTTTTTTTTTTTTTTTTTTGCAAGAGAGACAGAGAAAGGGACAGAAGGACAGGAAGGGAAGAGAGATGAGAAGCATCAATTCTCCATTGTGGTGCCTGACCAGGCAGTGGTGCAGTGGATAGAGCGTCGGACTGGGATGTGGAGGACCCAGGTTCCAGACCCCGAGGTCGCCAGCTTGAGCATGGGCTCATCTGGTTTGAGCAAAAACTCACCAGCTTGGACCCAAGGTCGCTGGCTCAAGCAAGGGGTTACTCGGTCTGCTGAAGGCCCGTGGTAAAGGCACATATGAGAAAGCAATCAATGAACAATTAAGGTGTCAAAACAAAAAACTGATGACTGAAGCTTCTCATCTCTCTCGGTTCTTATCTGCCTGTCCATATCTATCCCTCTCTCTGACTCTATCTCTGTCCCTGGTATTTAAAAAAAAAAAAAAATTCTTCATTGTGGCACCTTAGTTGTTCACTGATTGCTCTCTCATATGTGCCTTGACCAGGGGCTACAGCAGAACAAGTGACCCCTTGCTCGAGTGACCTTGGGCTTCAAGCCAGCAACCTTGGGCTCAAGCCAGTGACCATGGGGTCATGTCTATGATCCCACGCTCAAGCCTGTGACCCCATGCTTAAGCTGGTGAGCCCAGCACTCAAGCCAGATGAGCCCGCACTCAAGCTGGCAACCTCAGGGTTTTGAACCTGGGTCCTCTGTGTCCTAGGCCTATGCTTTATCAACTGAGCCACCGTTAGGTCAGGCTCTAATTCATTTTATATTTAGGTTTCTCTGAAGATAAACCTGGTTGATTAACGCTTGTCTCCATTTGGGAAATAATTTGAAACCAGGTTTTCATGTAACAGTATGGTAATCCAGGTCTGGGAATCTGGGGCAATGGGCCGTGGGGTCCCTGAGGTTGTTTCAACACTGGCTCGGCCAAGGCTATCTCAAGAAGTCTCAGAACAGTGACTATCTCAACTATCTATCAGGTACAAGCTGAGAGACCCAGATCATTTCTTTAAATGGCACTGAAAATGGAGAGAAGAATATTATTCTCTCTACTGAGCTTGTATCATCTATAAATATTACTACACAATATTAATTTTTAATTTATAAAAAGCCAATCTACCTATTATTTTGTAGCACAACAGAAACAGGCACTGTATATAAAACATTAGTCTTTTAAGCCTTAGAGATTATTAATGAATTTTAGTGGGCCAAGTTAAATACTAATTCCCAATTAAATAATTCCAATTAATTCAACTCTATTCCTAATTTCCAAAATATTTTAGTTCAAAGGCCTTTCATTTACTAAGTATTAGAATTTAAGACTGTTGAAAATCATGAAGAATGAGTTAATTTAAAAACAAAGAATTGAAAACTCTGATAATATTGTATGTCAAATGCAACTGGAAAATAAAATTTATAGAAAAGCAAAGACAAGATAGGAATGTAAGATAGTACATACACTCTGGAAAAGTTTTAGCAGTTTCTTAGAAAACTAAACAGGCAATTACCAGACAACCCAACAATGGCACTCCTGGGCATTTATCTCAGAGAGATGAAGAGTTATGTTCATGCAAAAATATGTACATGGTGGTTTATTTCTAATAGCCCCAAACTGGAAACAATCCAAATATCCTTCAATAGGCTAATAATTAAACAAACTGGTACATCCATACTGTGAATTACTAGTCAGCAATAAAAAGAAATGAACTATCGATATGTGCAACAACCTGGGTGAACGTGCAGAGAATTTTGCTGATTAAAAATTCCAATCCCAAAAGGTTACATATGGCTATCATTCCATTTGTAAAACATCACTGAAATGACAAAATGATAGAACAAATCAGTGGCTGGCAAGGGTTAAAAGGGGAGGGAATCAGCAGGGATTCTTGCAGTGATGGAAATGTATCTCGACTAAAGTTAGTATCTTGGTTGTACTATAATATACCAGAGTTTTGCAAGATGTTACCATAGGGGGAAACTGAGTAAAGAGTTCTGAGAATCTCTATGCATTACTTCTTAAAACTGCATGTGAATCTACAATTGTCTCAAAATCAAAAGTTAAAAAAAAAAGTTTAATAATAAAAAGACAGCCATGGCCAGATAGCTCAGTTCTTTAGAGCATCGTCTGGAAGCTCAGAGGTTGCCAGTTAAGGCACATACAGGAGCAGATCAATGTTCCTGTCTCTCTCTCTCTCTCTCTCTTCTCTCTCTATAATCAATAAAATAAGCATTTAAAAAAAATAGAAGACAGAAAATCTTTATTAGCTGCCTCTCAAGAGAATTGGACTTATCCTGAAGCGGCTTGGCCTCTTGTCTAACAATGCTGAAAACCATGACCTTTTAAGAGCTACTTAACTTCTCTGGTCCTCAATTATTACATCTGAAAAAAGAGTCTGGACACGATGACCTCCATCTCTAAAATTACACGATTCTTACAAAATGAATATGGAACTGAAAATGCAATAAAATATTACTCAGTAGAGAAAAAGGAGCAATGTTTTCACCGATCTTTCATTGCCAAATTTCCTAAAATAAATATATAAATCATTCATAATTGAGAAAAATAAGATTTTAGCAATCCAATTTCTGATTTTAGTAATCCTTAAAATGGTTGGAATTCCTCAACCTCCACACGCTTGAAAAGCCTCAGAAAAGCTTGAAAATAACATTTTAAGCCTCAAAGAAGGTCTGTGTATTTTGTAGAAGTTAATATATAAACAAATGAACAAACTCCTTTAGTGAATGTTAAGACCCAAATCACCCTTAAGGTTGAAAAAGGTGGAACTCCAAGTCACTTACAAGTTAAATATCTTTCTCTAGGGAGAGCGCCGGTGCTTAGTGAACATCCGATATATACAACCAGAGAAGTAGCTTTGCTTTCCTTAAAGGAGAAGGGGTTAGGCTTAAAGTAACAGAATTTATGCACCAGACTCAGGGTACTATGACAGGATTTCTATTAACCTTCACAGGAAGTCCCAATTCTGTCTCTCCACTTTCCAAAAGCTCTCCACCCTGCTGGTTTGGGGTCTAGAACTAGTACAGCTCCTGCCACCATCACAGTCACAGAGAGGCAGCTTGCTCTGTCCGTGCTAATCTAGGCATGAAAAGCTCCTCTTCCTCTTAGCTTCATCTGAGGCCCACGTGACACAAAGAAAAGCAGCCTGAGTCTAGTGCTCCACATATTATTAGGCAAGCCTGCACACACAGGACTGAATTTTATTAAAATTAGAACAGAAATTTTTAATTAAAATAGAAAAACAAAACTCACCAATTAACCATCTATCCATCCATCCATCCATCTATCTCTCCATCTATCTAGTTTCTTTTACATTTCAGTAGATTATTTTTGTTTCAGTAGATTATTTTTAAAAAGAAAAACTTTAATCTTTAGCACTTTAGGGGGGGTCTTTTCAATATTTAATAAAACAATACAATTGGTAGCAAAGCCTCTTATTGAAAAGGTTGGAAGTGGTGAGAAGAACAAGATGATGCTGAAGAATGTTGACTTTCTACCCAAAAGGTAGTGTATATGATCCTTTAGCAAGTTCCAAAAGTCTCTAGCACAATGACATGTCCTCATTTATAGTAATCTCCTCGCAGTCCTGCATTCCTTCTCTCCCCCAACTCTCCATATCTCAGCTACGCAACACCCTACAGCTACCTGTTTCACAAGTGAAGGGCCTACAGCAGGTGTCCCCAAACCACAGCCCGTGGGCCACATGTGGCGCCCTGAGGCCATTTATCTGGCCCCAGCCGCACTTCCGGAAGGGGCGCCTCTTTCATTGGTGGTGAGAGGAGCACTGTATGTGGTGGCCCTCCAACGGTCTGAGGGACAGTGAACTGGCCCCCTGTGTAAAAAGTTTGGGGACCCCTGGCCTACAGTAAAAGATCAACTTTTTGGTTCCCTAGCTAGAGATAGATTGATGTTACTCAGACTCCCCCAAAGGCAGTCAATAAAATAATCTAGATTAAAGCTATAAACTTTTAATTCAATTTCTTATTACAAAGGCTAATGCTAATCTTATTTTCCAATATAAAATTAACCTCAGCAGGCAGCAAAAGAGCATTTTTTTAAAGATTTTATTTATTGATTTTGAGAAAGAGAGAGAGAAACAGGTGAAAAGTGGGAAGCATCAACTCGTAGTAGTTGCTTCCTGTATGTGCCTTGACCAGGCAAGCCCAGGGATTCAAACCAGCGACCTCAGCGTTCCAGGTTGACACTCTATCCACTGTGCCACCACAGGTCAGCAAAAGAGCATTTCAAAAATCTCTAATTAATAGTATATCTCAGAACTGTTTCTGACAGTGCGACATGCTTATAATGCAAGGTGGCAATTACCCTCAAGTGGGTGGCCTAATAATTTAATAATTTATCTCTTTGTTAACTATTATTAATTTTCAAACCAATTCTTGAAATTTTTTGCTTTTCACTTAAACAATTTCCTGGAGCCTAAAGACTAAATTATAGTCTCAGAAATATGGTTCTTTTAAAAAAAAATCGAATTGACAAGATATATTTCTGGTCCCTTCCATCACTACTTGTTTAAATACTAAAGTCCCAAATGTAAAAATGTGGTAAAAATGAGTGAAGGTTGGCCCTGGACAGTTGGCTCAGTGGTAGAGCATCGGCCTGGTGTGCAGGAGTCCCAGGTTCGATTCCCAGCCAGGGCACACAGGAAAAGCGCCCATCCACTTCTCCACCCCTCTTCCTCTCCTTCCTCTCTGTCTCTCTCTTCCCCTCCCGCAGCCAAGGCTCCATTGGAGCAAAGTTGGCCCTGGCGCTGAGGATGGCTCCGTGGCCTCTGCCTCAAGTGCTAGAATGGCTCTGGTTGCAACAGAGTGATGCCCCAGATGGGCAGAGCATCGCCCCCTGGTGGGTGTGCCGGGTGGATCCCAGTCGGGCGATGTAGGAGTCTGTCTGACTGCCTCCCTGTTTCCAACTTCAGAAAAATACAAAAAAAAAAGTGAAGGTCAACAGGGACATTAATGACTTAGGTGATTAATCTCTTTATAATCTTAGACAGAAAATGAGCATCTACCAATGATCTACACAACCAGCACTCACCGAGAGATCACTGCCACCGACTCACTGGAAGACACAGCACTGAATGAGGAGCACTCCGAGTCTCCTGGGGAGGGGGAAGCAGAGAAGTTCTGAATGGGAGAGGCTATTGCACAAACTCACGAGCCTAGGCAGCCCTTCCTTGGACACCCTGGCTCAGCCTTCTTCCTGAGCCACAATCACTACCCTGTTGCCTTGCACTGCCTTCCTTGAGCTCAACAGCCGCAGGGAGAAGGCAAGAGGGGTGGGACAGGATGACTAGAGAACAAAGTCCCTCAAAAGTCACTACCCACTAACTACCCTTCGACCCCCCCCAAGGCGAATGAATAATGTTGGTGATACAGTGACTCAAGGACCTGGCTCACAATGGTTAGCCCCCTTCCCTAGCAGGTGGAAATCAATTTCCAGTTGGAGGTGAGATGGCCTCCTACTCACCCTCCTCGTCTTCATTCTCATCATGGCTGCAGCAGTCTTCCAAACCATCTACCAGCTCTTCTTCTAGATCTTCAGCCTCAGCCTGATCTAGCTGGAGGTCAGTAGCTGATCTGTAAGAGAGAATCATGCCCCCAGCCAATTCTATAACAGAGGTTACAGTTAGATTCCCATTCCTTCATCATCTCCCAATGTTCATCTCCTCCCCAGTCACCAGTCGCTGTCGCTTGCCCGAATCTCATAATGTATTTTCCGTGCCCTCAGAACTTAGGTCTAGCCGTATTTCCTCATCCCTACATCCCCTATTTTGCAGAGAGGCACTATGTCTTCCATCTTCTCTGAAATCCTTCAGAGCATATAAGTCTAAAATTCTGCATTGAAAATAGCATCAGTGAATGTCTGATTATTGACTTCCAAGTCCCTAGACCACTCTCTGGGAGCTCAGAACAAGAAAGGCCTTGGTGAACCAAGTTAGTAACAAGGAGCCAAGAGAAGAAACCAAGCACATATACGTCCTATCTCAAAAACAACTGTCATACCAAGAATGACTGAGAACCTGATTTGGTTTGGAATTAAATAGAAAAGTCACAGGCCCCAACTCACGGTGTTCAGAGTTTTTATTTCTCCCTAATTATAAACTAAAGCAGGGGTCAGCACACTCTTCCTCTAAGGGACCAGACGGCAAGTATTTTCTGTTTTGTAGGCCATTCAGACTGCCCCAACTACTCAACCCCACCACTGCCACAGGAAGACAGCCACAGACAGCAGCAAACGAAGGAGCAAGGCTGCACTGCGATAAAACTGTACAAAAGCAGGCAGTGCGTGGGATTCGGCCTGTAAACTATAGTTTGCTGACTCTGCCCTAAAGTGAAAACCGTAATTCTAGGGCAGCTGAAAAAATAAAATCAACCTTCAGAGACACAGAGTCAGTGTCAGCAAGTTTTGGTATATACATTCTACTGCTCTGAATGAATCAAAAACTTTCTCCAACTTACCCAATATCCTTAGCAGGTGAGTCCAACTCGCTGGCTTCTTTAGGCCCCTCCTTCTCAAGCTGGCCCAGATGGACGGAAGAGAGGCGGGTGGCCACATCGGCTAAGCCCAAGGGCTGAGGGGGAGAAGGCAGAACTGGAGATTTTTCTTCTCCAAGTGGTGGCAAGTCAACAGCAGACCCACAGGCCGGGCTGTGGCCGAGCCCACTGGTGTGTGAGGCAAGGAGGTGAATGCTAATGCGTTTGGTACAGAAAACTGTACTGTCCAAACCCAGTGTGTCCGAGGCTCCAGGGAGGGTCCTAGCGCCCACTGCAGCGCCCTCCTGAGGGAGCTGCTGGCCTGCCACAGGCTTCCACCGCCCACTCCTGCTGAGGAGATCCCACTGCAAGCTGCGGTTCATGAAACAAGACTGTTCAAACTGGTAGCCTGGCCTCGGCTTCTCAAAGCCTGTTGCGGTCAGCTTCCTCACGGCCTCAGTGAACTGAACCTCCTTTGTCAGAGCCTGGGAAACGGAGTCGCCATCCAGGCCACAGGGAGGTGGCTTTATCTTCATGGCTAAGTCACTCTGCTTGTACTGGGGGGAGGCAACACTGGTGGTGGAAGTGTCTAAGGAGCTACAGGTGGACAGGCTGCTATGGGCAAGGGCACCATGTAGGACAATGCCATTGCTCTTGGGTACCTTGTGTTCAACAGGCTGGAGTGCACAGTCTCCAGTGCCCCCTGAGTGATGCCAGGGGACAAAGTGGATCTTGGGTGTGAATACTGGCTTCAGGCCCTCTGTGGCCTGTGATAAAGGCACTTGAGCACTGTTTGGCCGCATGAAGGAGTTGTTATTTAGCACGGGCTTGTAGGAGGAGGAGGAGGGAGAGGAGAGTGGGGACGGGATCTTCCCTGAGATGGCAGAGGCCAGCCTCTTCCCTGACAGACTCTCCCCAGCTGCCCCCAGCGAGCAGTATGGGTCTGTGGAGGAGGATGCCACGGGCTGGGCCATGGGAGAGACTGTGAGAGAACTGGCCTTACTGGCAGTGAGTGTGACAGGGAGGCGCTTCTGAGGAAGACCAAAAGGTCTTTTTTCTGATGGGCTTGAATGCAAGCAGACAGATTCCAGATGCTGGTCTGTTCTGTGCCTATAGTTGGAGCGGCGGTACAGCAGGGTAGTTTTGAACACGCCCGGGAAAGAAGGTGGGTAACAGGAGCTGCTGTGGCCTGCAAGGGCAGCTGTGGGCCCGGAGCTATGAGCAGTGAGGGGGCAAAAGAAATATGTTGGCAGCTGGGGGACGCCCAGGAGGCGTGGGCCCAACCCTGCTGACAGAGTCTCCACGTGCCTCTTCTCCAGCTTCCAGACTGGCTTCACCTGCTGATGATCCTGGGCCCAGACTTCGCCCTCAGAGGGGTTCTTAGGTGGAGGGGAAGGCACTGTGCCCGAGAGACCACTCTGCCTAAAGCTGTTTCCCTGCTGGAGACCAATTCTGCAGTGCTCTGTCCCTGTGGAGGCCATGAGGGGACCACATCACGGCCACACAGCCCCCGGGCCGGGCGCAGGTGAGGTGCCACACGTCTCCAGCAGCAACAGCTGCATGCTTGAAGTCTGTCAGCCTGCAGGGGAGAGAAACAACTGGGTATGTTACAGTCCCAGGAGGACAAAGACAATGCTACAGTGGCCCTGGGTAAACAAGAGTCCCACTTTAGTATTTCTTGGGTAACCAGTGTTGGGTGTCATTTGAGAGAACGTAAGATTCCTCGGGTGTTTGCAGTGGTCTTTCCGCTGCCTTCTTTTTTTTTTTTTTTTTTTTAACAGGGACAGAGATAGAGTCAGAGAGAGGGATAGACAGGGACAGACAGACAGGAACGGAGAGATGAGAAGCATCAATCATCAGTTTTTCGTTGCAACACCTTAGTTGTTCATTGATTGCTTTCTCATATGTGCCTTGACCGTGGGCCTTCAGCAGACCGAGTAACCCCTTGCTCGAGCCAGCAACCTTGGGTCCAAGCTGGCGAGCTTTTTTTTGCTCAAGCCAGATGAGCCCGCACTCAAGCTGGCGACCTTGGGGTCTCGAATCTGGGTCCTCCGCATCCCAGTCCGACGCTCTATCCACTGCACCACCGCTTGGTCAGGCTGCCTTCTTGAGTTCACATCTGGTCACAGGTCCCCCGTTCCAAGAACGGGGACTTTCAGGTTTGCCATTGTGAGTGATGCAGTGGATAGAGCAATGACCTGAAATACTGAGTTCACCAGTTCGAAACCCTGGGGTTGCCTGGTTCAAGGCACATAAGACAAGCAGCCAATGAACAGCTAGAGTGAAGCAACTACTTCTCATCCCCCATCCCACCCCAAAAGAATCAATAAATAAAATCTTAAAAAAATATATTTCTGTCTCACCATTCACAACTTTACATGAGTGGCTTCTTTCCCTCACCTAACACCAGTGTGGATAGGAATAAGGTTAGTCTACAGTGGTGGAGAAATCAGCCAGTATCTTCCTCATCAACCTATTCTGAAAGGTCAAAGGTCATTTAAGAAACATATTTTAGCCCTGGCCAGTTGGCTCAGTGGTAGAGCATTGGCCTGGCGTACAGGAGTCCCGGATTCGATTCCCAGCCAGGGCACACAGGAGAAGCGCCCATCTGCTTCTCCACCCCTCCCCCTCTCCTTCCTCTCTGTCTCTCTCTTCCCCTCCCGCAGCCAAGGCTCCATTGGAGCAAAGTTGGCCCAGGCGCTGAGGATGGCTCTGTGGCCTCTGCCTCCGGCGCTAGAATGGCTCTGGTTGCAACAGAGCAACGGCCCAGATGGGCGGAGCATCACCTCCTGGTGGCGTGCCGGGTGGATCCCAGTCGGGCACATGCGGGAGTCTGTCTGACTGCCTCCCCGTTTCCAACTTCAGAAAAATACAAAAGAAAAAAAAATAAAGAAACATATTTTACATTGACTGCTCCTTGGCCAACTCGGAGCAGGTCCTGGTGTAGTCTGTTTTTCATGGGTGACAAGTTCAGGTATAAGCAGAGGATTCCCCTGCTGGCCTCTGATGTTCATTCTGGAGCTAAGGCAGTAATCCATGTCTTCAAGAGTCTTATCAACTATATAGACTTAAATTCCATCCCATATGTTGGTGGAAAATAGAAGAAACAAAATGGAAATAGATACTAACATTATTTCTACTTAAAATGGCTTATTTTCAGCAGCCACAGCGGGTCAGGGTGTTCAGAGTAGAATATAGAGGCAAGAAGAAGAGGACAGAAGCTTTCTTTAGTACCAATCCCAGGCTTCCATTTGGGCGGATCCGAGGGATGGAGAGCCTGTCACATACGCTTCCTCATTCGGTGCTTCTTCTAATGTGGAATCTCCGAGCCAGCCTGTAGTTCTGGCTCCCAAACAGTCTATTCAGAACGGTCACTTACTTCTAAATCAAATGCAAAGAATATTCTCCAGTTTTCACAACTGCAGGAAAGGTGGGCCTGCTTTCATGAAGGTATCTGTGTGTGGCGGGGGGGGGGGGGGGGGAGATCAAGACCCCTCTATAAGAAGTCATTCACCTGGGATAACTATGGAATCCTGACCTCCTCATCATGTGTTTTCAGAGTGGCGAAAGGGAAGAAAATAGCGGAGAAGTTTTTTGTTCAAGTTACATTTAAAATACAAACTTCAACAAGAAGAGGAACCCATATTTTGGTAAGAGAATAATGGCAAAGGAAGCTCCAGGATTCCAGTTTACAGCTACAGGAACTGCTGGAAACTGACTAGCAACCAAAAGTCCACAGAAGCCACCCTCTTTTCCTGCAAAAGCTGACTTTTGTGGATTCTTTCTCAAGTAGAGTCAAAGTTCATAACTCATCACTGCTGATGCCCAAAATGATCTGGGCTAAAAAAAATAATAATAATAAAGCATCAATGTCACAACTAGATTTTGATGTCAGTAACCTCAAATTAAGGTGACAGAAAAAGGATTTCCACTAAGTCCAAACTCTGGAAATACTCTGCAGAGAACAATTACCGGTACATTCTGACACGTATAGTAGAGAAGTGCACGCAAAGGACAGTCAAATTCAGCCAGTGGCTTTACAAGACGACACGAGTGTGTGTTGTGTACACTCAACAGACTCCCAGTCCCGGCTCACACAGCCCTCTGTCAGGAATTCACCTCTTGCCCCACCAATATAACACAACAGACATACCAAAGTGATGGGAGGAAAAGGCTAAGGAAATGAAAGTCAGGCCGGAACTCCCTGAAAAACACCCTCCTGCGGTTCCTCGTGTGCATCCTGTTAACTCAGACCTTCCTGTCCTTACAAGTGCTGCTCCTTGGAGCCCTTTCCTTCTCTTTCACCAGACTTAAGAATGATCAGTTCGAGTAACACCTTCTCCAGGTAGCCTTCCTGGATTCTCTGGTTCAAAGAGAACGTCTCATCTCTGTGCACGCCACCATCATTGTTTCTGTTTCACTGAGCTTCAACTATGGACTGCTCATCTAACTAGGGGACATCCTCCAACTAATGTCCCCAGTCCAGGGTCTGACACACAATAAGGGATCAATATTGCTGAGTGAATAAACTGAAAAACTACTATAAATGAGGGGGAAGCACACTAGCGCTGATGAATGCTAGTTTGGGCACCTAATAAATTCCAGCTACCGTGCTAGGCATTTTGCCTGTATTATCTCATTTAATCCTCACAAAAACCTCATATTCAATTTACTGATGAAGAATCTGAGACTCAGAAAAGCTAATGACCTCTTCTATAATTAAATAACCACTAATTAGCAGTATTGTAAATTAAATTTAAAAATAATTTTTTTTTTATTTGAGTTTGTCTGACTCCACACTGCCTCTTAAACAGGAATGAAATACACACTTAGTCATTATCCCCTCTATCACCCCTAAGCTTGCGGAAGATACGAGCCAGCTTAGAAACAATGTTCACTGTTGACACTGAGCCCCTGTGCAGGGAGAGCACCCAGGAGCACAGCCGCACTCACATCAGCACCACAGCCAAGCCCACTCTCCCTCGGAGCCCCGGGTGTCCTCTGCACACCACCCCCCAGGGCTGGGTGAAGAGAGCCCTTCCTTCTGCTCACATTGCTCAAAGTCTGCCTCCCTGAATGCACCCTATGAATCCTCAGCACCAGGAATATGGACACAAATGGCCTGGCATCTAGCTGACTTGATTCTTGATGCAAATGAGGAAGAGAAAGGCGAAGCTGAGGGTGGCCTGCTTCCAGGCAGAGCGCTATGTGGGCCAGCTGGGCAGGTGCCAGAGTAAAGTGGGTTCTTTTCTAACAGGATTCCAGATCTCCTATGTGTCTGCAATGGCCTTTCCCCACTCCCGATTCCTCTCATAGTCCCCATGATGTGCAGGATGGCAACCTGGAAAGGCTGCCTGTCTTGCCAGAAAAGCATTATCTGGAAACGGGCCAAGCAGGTGAGGTGATGTCTCTGTAAATCTTTGGAAAATAGCTCCACAGCTAGCAAGAGATATCCAGCGCTGGCTAAGATGTCTGTGTCAGGAACTGCCAAGCGAAGACAAATCTGTCATGTCATATTCGGCAAAGAGGAGCTTCAGGAACATGAAGTAAACAGTATCATGTATAAATGCTCCAATCTGGCACCACTGGTTCTGGTTCAGAAGCAGTGTCTGGTGTAGACAAGGGGATGATGGTTGCTGAAAGCAGCTTTCTTCTTTCCCCTTACAGAGATCCCTGATGAAACCCAAACTCCACGTGCTGGGGAAGTAGAGATGTAACTAGAACATCCAGGCCCCCTGACTGCTGCCACAGGTCACCTTTTGTTGTATGCTGCCCTCAACAACATTGCCACTCAAGGGCCAGGAAATGACCCCATTGCCAATGCAGAGTGACTTCAAAAAGCTTTAGAAGGCCCAAAATATAAAAAGCAGAAGAAGTGAGAAAATAGTTTAAAAATCTAACACACTATAAATAGTGGTTTCTGCCATTAAAGCAAAGTCCAGATGGGCAAATAATGTTTGGCACCCTGGTCCCACAGACAGCCTGCACTCAGAAGGCAGTTCTTCCGCAAGTCATAAAACTCGTCCCCTGTCGTGCAGATGGAGCTCCCGACACAATGGCTGAGACCCTTCTCCCAGCTCCCCTCACATGTTTAAGTGCACCTTAGTGGACCTTGGTGATACAAACTTGCTGCGTGTGTACGCCTTTAGAATCCGGTAAACCGGCTGCCCATCTCCCAGGAGATAGGGTAGGAAATATGAAAGGAAAGAGAATAGGGAGAAAAGGCATTTCTGTATGTAGAACGTCTCACACAGACCACTAATGAAAGTCCTATTTCAAAAACACCCAATATAAGCAAATCTAAACTTATAATTATTAATGATTATGTAACTTAAAAGGAGGCACAAGTTCCATATTTTCATTCAATTTACACACATTTATATCCATTACTTAAAGATAAGCAAAGGCATATATACTTACTTTCTCTAAGTCCAAAAGATCCACTATCAGTTGACCCTTCAATCAGCAGCTTACAAGAAACTTACTTCAGGAACAAATAAACTGGCCTCATCTGGAAAATAATATTTTGAATAATCTAACATATTTTAAAGAGTTACTTCTTGCTCCGACATAGCCCTGGTGAACAGGCATGCTTAAGAGGCAAACGGGGCACAAGAGCTCAAGTTCAGAAGAAACAGGCCTGTTTCTGGCTAACTTCCTCAGTTAAAGTCCAAACAAGAAAATGTCCAGCTGAAACGAAAGTTAGAGCAGCTAAGGCATGAGTTCTTGGTAAGAAAAGTTCCTCTGAAATGCTTTCAGGACATTTTGATACATGTTTATCAAAACCAAGGTCAGGAAGAATATACACACTAACCTTGGGGAGAGGCGTGGGATAAAGGTTTGGGCGGTGAAGGGGAATGCGCTAGTTTTCCAGTTTACTTCCCAGCCATCTGTACTGTCTGATCTTTCAAAAACAAACACCAACCAACCACACATGAATTGTATGAAGTTTTCCAAGAGGCTCCTGGGCACTACCACACTCACAGCCACGCTGCATCAGCAACTATCATCCCTCGGTGACTCACGTTAAGCAGAGCTCTGATGAATAGTGAATCCATTCAATGATGAAACAACACAGCCGGAATGTATGGGGAAAGATGAGAGAGGAAGTACCATAACCCCCACTGGCAGCGGTGGGATCAAATTAGAAAATTCACATAAAGCACAATATTTGCTCCACATTGAACATTCAAGGGCTGGCAGTTATCACACTCATGATCACTGGCACCAAATGACCTGACCTTCTCAGAAAACACATGGAGTAGGCAATTATTCTTCCAACACAGAATTTCAGCTAATACAAGTAATATTATTTTTATAAAAAAGACCTAACTGTCTTGTCATCTGAGAACTTTTGTGATACTTGCTACATTACCAATAACTATGTCAATTTTCAGCTGCAGGTGTGACTTGGCACTAAAAAGCAACTGAAAAGTGCTTTTGGACATACCAAGAGAAGACCCTTAGCTTCTGGGTCTTTTACAGTTTTTATAACTAGATGGCTGGGTATTCCGAAAACACTGAGTGAAGAATTAAAAAGTGATTGTTAGTCACCTAGAGTTCGCACCCTGGTTCCCACATACCATTTGTCTATAAAAGGAATCAAGGAACTAGAATTCCTTAAAAAACAGCTGGGGGTCTGACCTGTGGTGGCACAGTGGATAAAGTGTCAACCTGGAAACCCTGAGGTTGCCAGTTCAAAACCCTGGGCTTGCCTGGTCAAGGCACATATGGGAGTTGATGCTTTCTGCTCCTCCCCCCTTCTTTCTTTCTCTCTCTCTCTCTCTCTCCCCTCTCTATAATGAATAAATAAAATCTTAAAAAAATAAAAAAAAATAAAAAATAAAACTTCTAAAAAAAACCCCAGCTGGGGCAGGAAGAACATTCGATGAGCCTGGAATATGCGGTCAGAGGTAAGGAAATACTCAAAATTTGATAGGGGCATGTCATAAGATCACAGAAAGAGCGAACATCACACTTAATAATGAAACACTAGATGTTTTCCCTCTAAGACTGGGAATAAGGTAAGGCTGTCAATTCTCCTCATTTCTAGTCAACACTGTACCAGAAATTCTAACCAGTATAATAAGGCAAGAAAAAGAAATTAAATGCATGTAGATTGCAAAGGAAAAAGTAAAACTATATTTATTTGTAAGAGACATGATCTTGTACATAGAAATTCCTAAGAAATCTACACAAAACCTACTAAAATAAACAAGTTTAGTAAGATTATAAAATATAAGATCAATATACAAAAATAGATTTTTATTTCTATATACTAACAACAAACAAGTAAAATGAAATGAAATAAACAATTCAAGCCTGACAAGGTGGTGGTGCAGTGGATGGAGTGTCAGCCTGGGACGTGGAGGACCCAGGTTCGAAGCCCCGAGGTCGCTGGCTTGAGTGTGGGCTTATCCAGCTTGAGTGCCGGCTCACCAGCTTGAACGCAGGGTCGCTGGCTTGAGCATGGGATCATAGACATGACCCATGGTTGCTGGCTTGAGCCCAAAGGTCACTGGCTTGAGTAAGGGGTTTACTTGCTCTGCTGGAGCCATATGAGAAAGCAATCATTGAACAACTAAGATGCCGCAACAAAGAACTGATGCTTCTCATCTCTCTCCCCTTCCTGTCTGTCTGTCCCTGTCTGTCCCTCTCTCTCACTCTGTCTTGCTCGCAAAAAAAATAAAAAAATAAAAATTCCACTCACAATAGCATCAAAAAAAATAAAATACTTAGGATGGAGACTTGACTTGGGGTGGTGAACACACAAGAGTGTACAGATGATGTGCTGTAGAACTGTGCACTTGAAACCTGTATAATTTTGTTAACCAGTGTCACCCCAATAAATTCAATAAAAAGGAAAACAAATAAAGTACTTAGAAATAAATTTAACAAAAGAAGTACAATGAAAACTACAAAACACTGCTGAGAGAAATTAAAGACCTCAATATATGAAAAGATATAACGTGCATGAGTTGGAAGACACAATATTGTTAAGATGGCAATTCTTCTTAAATTGATCTATGAAGTAAATGCTATTTCTATCAAAATCCCAGCGGGCTTTTCTGGAGAAATTGTAGTAGAATAACCCATTGCATGGCCTTGAATAGGAACACAGCCAACAAGAAAAGAATGTTTCGCCAAGAGAATTGTTTTGTGACTTGAAGGTGGGTCAGTGAAACAGGACTATGTGACTGAAGACAGTTGCTGGGCTTTTTTCTCAGTAAAACATTCTCATAAGATTTCTGTTCCTTTCAAGGTTATCCCTTGAAATAAAGGGGAATGTTGTGGGAACCACAGAAGCAATAGCAATGAATGCCTTTTGATATTATATTGTTATTAAGCTATCATGCAGGTGTACTCCATGTATCTTTAAGTAAAAGTTATGCTTAATGTTATGCCAATTTCTCAATAAACAAGCTTTTTGAAGTCTTGTGAATAAAAATAGGACACAGCATGAACTCGGGGCCATTTGCCTGAGTGAGCGGTGGTCCTTTGCTAGTCCACGATGATTTCGTCTGCTGATCTCTCTCTCTGTGCCCCCGACTCACAACAAGAAGAAATTAACAAGCTGATCCTAAAATTTACATGGAAATGGAAAAGACTAGAATGGCCAAAACAATTTTGAAAAATAATAGCTGATTACAAAACTTAGTATAAAGTTTAAATAACTTAAACAAAACTTAGTATAAATAACATGGTATTGGCATAAGAATAAACATACAGATCAATAGAACCAAATAGAGTTTAGAAAAAAACTCATATACTAATGGTTAATTACAGGCACAAGTCATTTTATTGTGCTTTGCTTTACTGGGCTTCACAGATGTTGGTTTCTTATAACTTGAAAGGAAGACCCTCCATCAACAGGAAGATTACAACTGGCTTTACTGCAGTAGCCTGGAACTGCAATATCTACAAGACATGCCTATAATAGTTTATAAAGTTGCCTAGGCAATTTAAGAGGAAAAGGATAGTCTGTAACAAATGATGTTAGAACAACTGGATATTCATGTACAAAAAAAATAAACTTAGATCGTTACCTTACACCATAAATTAACTCAAAATGGATCAGAGAGCTCTAAGTAGGTACTAAAATTATAAAACTTCTGGCAGAAAACACAGAAGAAAATTTTTATGACTTTGAGCTAGGCAAATACTTTTTAGATATTATCAAAAGTATGACTAATAAAAATATTTTGATAACCATGTAGTTCTTAGCTGGACTATATCACAATTAAAGTACATTTTATTTTATTTTATTATTTTTTTAACAGAGGCAGAGATAGACAGGGACAGACAGACAGGAACGGAGAGAGATGAGAAGCATCAATCATCAGTTTCTCGTTGCGCGTTGCGACTTCTTAGTTGTTCATTGATTGCTTTCTCATATGTGCCTTGACCGCGGGCCTTCAGCAGACCGAGTAACCCCCTGCTGGAGCCAGCGACCTTGGGTTCAAGCTGGTGAGCTCTTTGCTCAAGCCAGATGAGCCCGTGCTCAAACTGGCGACCTCGGGGTCTCGAACCTGGGTCCTTCTGCATCCCAGTCCGTCGCTCTATCCACTGCGCCACCACCTGGTCAGGCTGGACTATATCACAATTAAAAATGTGGCCCTAGGCCCTGGCTGGTTGGCTCAGTGGTAGAGCGTCAGCCTGGTGTGTGGATCCTCCGGGTTCAATTCCTGGTCCGGACACACAGGAGAAATGACCATCTGCTTCTCCACCCCTCCCCCTATCACTTCTCTTCCCCTCCCTCTCTCTCTCCCCCTCCTGCAGCCATGACTCTGTTGGTTTGAGTGAGTTGGCCCTGGGCACTGAGGATGGCTCTGTGGCCTGCCTCAGGCACTAAGAATAGCTCGGTTGCTGACCAACGAAGCAACTTCCCCAGATGGGCAGAGCATCAGCCCGTAGGGGCTTACCAGGTGGATCCCGGACAGGCACACGCAGGAGTCTATCTCTGCCTCCCCTCCTCTCACTTAATTAAAATATATATATATAGCTCTGACCAATTGACTCAGTGGATAGATCACTGGCCTAGCATATGGATGTCCCAGGTTCGATTCCTGGTCAGGGCACACACAAGAGAAGCAACCATCTGCCTCACTCTCCCCTCTTCTTTCCTTCTGTCCCTCCTACAGCCAGTGCCTTGACTGGTCTGAGCATCGGCTCTGGGTGCTAAGGATAGCTCAGTTGGTCCCAGCCAGTCAGCCTCAGGTGCTAAAAATAGCTTGGTTGATTCGTGCATCAGCCCCAGAGGGGAGTTGCTGGGTGGATCCTGGTCAGGGCACATGGGGGAATCTGTCTCACTACCTTCCCTCCTCTCACTTAAAAAAAATTTTTTTAAACCCTATTGAGAAGATGGAAAAAATTCCATGAACTGAGAAAAAATATTTGCAATTATAAAGGACTTGTATTCAAAATATATAAAGAACTCTTATAACTCAAAAAGGAAATGAGTCTGACCAGGCGGTGGTGCAGTGGATAGAGCGTCGGACTGTGATGCAGAGGACCCAGGTTCGAGACCCCGAAGTCGCCAGCTTGAGCGCGGGCTCATCTGGCTTGAGCAAAAAGCTCACCAGCTTGGACCCAAGGTCACTGGCTTGAGCAAGGGGTTACTTGGTATGCTGAAGGCCCGCGGTCAAGGCACAAATGAGAGAGCAATCAATGAACAACTAAGGTGTCGCAACAAAAAACTGATGATTGATGCTTCTCATCTCTCTCCGTTCCTGTCTGTCTGTCCCTATCTATCCCTCTCTCTGTCCCTGTAAAAAAATAAATAAATAAAAAATAAAATTAAATAAAATAAAATAAAAAAGGAAATGAAAACCAACCCAATATAAAAATATATTAGACCCTGGCAGGTGGGTCAGTGGACAGAGTGTTGGCCCAGCATATGGAAGTCCTGGGATTGATTCCCAGTCAGGGCACACACAAAAGAAGTGACCATCAGCTCCTCTCCCCTTCCCTTTCCTCCTTCTCTCCCTCTTCTCCTGCCCAGCTAGTGACTTGATTGGTCCAAGTGTCAGCCCTGGGCACTGAGAATGGCTCAGATGGTCGCAGCACATCACCCTCAGACTGTAAAATAGCTTGGCTGATTCGAGCATTGGCCCCAGATGGGGTTTGCCTGGTGAATCCTGGCTAGGGCACACACAAAAGTCTGCATCTCTATCTCCCTTCCTCTCACTTGGAAAAGAAGAAGAAAAAAAAAACATAACAGACAAATAACAACCTAACCAGTGGTAGAGCATTGACTTGGGATGCTGACATCCCAGGTTTGAAACCCCAGGGTCACTGGCTTGACTGTGGGGTCACTGGCTTGAGCAAGAGGTCACTGCCAAGGCTTGAGCCCCTCCCCCCATCAAGGCATTTATGAGAAGAAAGCAATGAAAAACTGAAGTGACACAACTATGGGTTGATGATTCTCATCTCTCTCCCTTCCTGTCTCTCCCTCTCTCAAAAAAATTTTAAAAATGACATACAAATGGCCGACAGATATATGAAAAAATGCACACCTGACCAAGTGGTGGTGCAATGGATAGAGCATTGGCCTGGGATACTGAGGAACCAAGTTTGAAACCCTGAGGTTGCTGGCTTGAGAGTAGGCTCATCCGGCTTGAACAAGGGGTCGCCAGCTTAAGCATAGGATCACAGACATGACCCCACGGTTGCTGGCTTGAGCCCAAAAGTTACTGGCTTAAGCCCAAGGTCACTGGCTCAGCTGGAGCCCCCAGGTCAAGACACATAAGAGAAAGCAATCGATGAACAACTAAGGTGCCACAACTAATAGTTGGTGTTTCTCATCTCTCTCCCTTCATGTCTCTGTCCCTTTCTCCCTGTCTCACTTAAAAAAAAAAAAAAAAAAAAAAGCTCAACATCACTAATCATCAGAGAGATGCAAATTAAAACCACAGTGAGCCTGACCTTTGGTGGTGCAGTGGATGCTGAAATGCTGAGGTCTCGGTCCAAAACTCTGGGCTTGCTTGGTCAAGGCACATATGACAAGCAGCTATGAGCTGATTCTTCCCGCTCCCCCCCATCTTTCTCTCTCACTTTCCTTTCTCTAAAATCAATAAACAAAATCTTTAAAAAAACACACAATGAGATATCACCTCACACCTATCAAAATGACTATCATGAGTAAATCCACAAATAAGTACTGGCGAGGATGTGGAGAAAAGGGAACCCTTGTGCAGAGCTGGGGGGAATGCAGACTGGTGCAGGAACTGTGGAGAACAGTGTGGAATTTCCCCCAAAGTTAAAAATGAACTGCCTTTCAACCCAGCAATTCCACTTCTGGGAATATAGCCTAAGAAACAAAAAATACTAATTCAAAACAATATATGCACCCCTATGTTCACTGCAGCATTATTTACAATAGCCAAGATCTGTAAACAGCCCAAGTGCCCATCAGATGAGTGGATGAAAAAGCTGTGGTACATTTACACAATGGAATACTACTCAGCCATAAAAAAGAAAAAGGAAATCTTACCTTTTGAGATCTAGCACATGAATGGACCTAAGGATTATTAGATTAAGTGAAATAAGCCAGTCAGAGAAAAACAAATACCATATGATCTCATTTATAGGTGGAATCCAATGAATAAATAAACTGATGAACAAAACAGAAACAGGAATAAATACATGGAACAAACTGACAGCTGTCAGAGGGGAGGGGAGTTGGGGGGCTGGATGAAGAAGGTAAGGGATTACGCACACAAACACACACATATAAGACACAGACACAGTGTGGTGCTAGCCAGAGGCCAGGGGAGAGAGTGGGTGGAAGAGGGCAAAGCGGTGGGGGAGGTCGGGACGAAAGAGACTTTGCTTGGGGCGAGGGCCCACCACGCAGTGTGCAGATGATGCTTTCTTGAGTTGTACACTTGAAACCTGTATGGTTTTGCAAACAACATCACCCCAAGAAATTAGAAAAAAATAAAAACAGTTCACAATTCACATAAGAATGAATAATAAAGTAAGTGTGGTAAAATATTAACATTTGATAACTCTGGGTAAAAAAAAAAAGGAATTCTTTGTACTATTTTTACAACTGTTTTGCAAGTCCGATATCATTTCAAAATAAAAGAGGTTAGAAAAGTCATTTCTACATACAGGGAAGGCTGCCTTCTTCAGACCAGAAAGCAGGCAGCACACAACCAACCTCAATTCTTCTTTGAAATTAGAGTGACAAGAATGGATTTGCCAGTTAATTCAAGCCAATAATATAGTAATAAAATTCCTTGCTCCATTACCTGAAGCAGTTTGATTGGAGGATCCACCTATCATGCCTAAGGCATAAGAACTGAGGTTACATGACTGGTGAAGAATCTCACCAAAACACAAGTCTTTCCAATGTAGCCACTGGTGGTGGTCAGCTTAACATGAACTAGCCACCTGGCACACTCCACTCTAACCTGCCAGGAATCTGCAAACTGCGGCTGAAGGGGAGTTTAAGGAAGAAGGCACACACCACAGCCCGGTAGATGAAGTTTAACAGCACTTTCTCTGAAGCCCATCAACATACAATGTGTGTGTGTGTGGGGGGGGGGTGTCTCCAATTAGTTGGGGAGAAAGGCTGTTTAAACCTGATTCTATGTGAAAATTCCACTACCCAACAAAACACAAGTCCTGTCTTGCCTTCAGCTGAGAAAGCAGCTGCTGTCAGCACCAACCTGAGAAGCAGGAACACAGAGGCTGAGATAAGGACTTCAGGGCTAGCTCAAGAAAACAAAGGGACACTGTGGGAAGCTCCGAGTTCTCTATGACCACTGTTATTCAAGGAAGGAACGCGTTATCTTTTAATCTCCTTGAAACTAGATGGGAATGTCATATTTTAGTAAAAAGTCATGCTAAGGGAAGTGGGAGGAGGAGTAATAAAACAGAAATGATCAAAAAAATAAAATAAAACAGGAATGATCAATAACATTCCTCACTTAACCTTTGGGAGTCTATTAATCTTTTAGAGTCAGAGACAGGAAATAAGCTGCAATTGCACAAAGAAGACTTCAATAAAAAAGCATCCAGGCAAAAGGAACTATGTCCCTGGGACGGGTTTTTATGCAACACAGAAACTCCCAGCATGCCCTGTGGGAATGTTTTCGCCCTAATCTGGGCAGAGCTTCACTTCCACCCATTCAATCCATCAAGTCCTTCCAGTTTCCAATATAGGTCCTTGAATCCATCTATTCTTCTCCATTTCCAGTTATTATCTCAGTCCAAATTACTGTTATCTCTCACCTGCTGGTTTCCCTGCTTCTACTCTTACCACCTCTTATAATCTATTCTTCAGACAGTGGCCACAGTGCTCTTTTTAAAAGGGAGCTTTTAAAGCCACTGGAGGGCTCCAAAGCCAATGTGATGTGACGCCTGGTCTCTCCCTCGGACCTTATCAGTTCGCTTTTCCCCCTCGCCAGACTTGTTCCCAGGGTCCTTGTTGTTCCCTCTAAAACACTCAGATGGCTCAATGGCTAGCTTAGCTAGTACTCAGCTAACACCACCTCAAAGAGCCTGTCTACCCTAATACTGCAACACTCCTAATCATTCTCTATTACATTACCTTGTTCTAGTCTGTTTCATCGCTCCACTATCTAAAATTATTATATACTAATATTACTTTCTAAGTGCCTAAAGAAACATTGGAATCATAAACGGAAACTGGGTTTTTTTCCCTTAAATAATAGAGAGATAGAGAAAAGGGAGAGGGGGAGGGGTGGATAAAGCAGATAGTCACTTCTGTGTGCCCTGACGAGGAATCGAACCCGGGACATCCATATGCCGAGCTGAGGCTCTACCACTGAGCAAACCAGCCAGGGTCCTGATTTTTTTAAAAACATGTTAACAATGAGGTATGAGGCTTCTCTGTGTATACCTTTTTTTTCTATCATTTGAATTTCTGAGCTATATAAATAAATCATCTAGTGAAAAACCTTACTATATTTGAAAATGAAAACTTGATTTAAACTTTCCTTTGTTATTTGTTTATCTTCTCTTCCAAAATAAAATCTCAATGGGAACTGGGACCTCATTCACACAGCATATGTCTAGCCCTGGAAAGCAATCAGGGTTCCTTAAATATATGCTGAATAAACAAGTGTGTCTACAAGAGCTATGAGTGCTTCTCTCCTACCACCATCTCCTTGCCGCTACTCTGCTCAGTGCACAAACCCTGCCACAGCCACACCCAACTCCTTCAATAATACCTTTCCTCCTTCGGAAGCCCCTCCAAAATTTTCCACAGCACTTCTCTTTTATCCTCTCCCACATTAAACCCCTTTGCTCCCACAATTTCAACTATTATCTGCAGAGACAGTCACTTTCAGTCTTGACCCTCTCTCAGGCTTCGTGTCCTCAACACCAGCTGTCTGTTCCACCTTTTCTACGTGCAAGTCCAGCCACTTCAATCCAGTTTGTCAAACTAGCTCTGTACCCTTGACCTCCCAATTTCTTTCAGTGAAGCTCCTCTCTCTCAGTCACCTACGAGGAAAATTTAGGTCACTCCTGACTTCTTCCTTTGCCTTATTCTCCAAAGCCAAGCCAGACACAAAACTTATGAGTCTTTCTTCATAGCATCCTTCCTCTCTTATTTTCACCACCGCTCAGATCTGGACTACTACAACAGTGTCCAGACTGAATTTAAATCTGCAGCTCCCAGGTCTCTGCCCCTTCTAATTCCATTCTATGCTAGCCTTAGCACTAAACTCCTGGAATAAGCCTTTTTTTTCTTAAATGTTTATTTTATTGACTTTAGAGAATTCCAGAGGAAGGGAGAGAGAGACGCAGGAACTTGATTTGCTCCTATATGTGCCCTGACTGGGGATCGAACCAGCAACCTCTGCGCTTTGGGACAACACTCTAATCAACTGAGCTATCCAGTCAGGGCGGAATAAGCCTTTCAAACCTGTCTGCAGGCCTTTACTCCACTGAACCTCCTCCTTCTGAATTTTTATATTTTACTTGCCTTTTTTTTTTTAAGTAGGCCCAGCTTAAGCCCACTCTCAAACCTGTCTGCAGGCCTTTACTCCACTGAACCTCTCCTTCTGAATTTTTATATTTTACTTGCCTTTTTTTTTTAAGTAGCCCACTCTGTCCAGGAATACTGACACTTTGCAAAGTCCATCTTTTACGACAGTTCTCTTTTCACATGGCTATGCCTCATAAGCTCCACGAAGGTTTTAACAGGGAAGCCCTGCGTATCTATCGCTAACAGACAACTGCAGAACTAACCTGGTAGAAGGGGAAGATGACTAACTGAATCTGGCCTCCTCTTCTGCAATGCTGCCCAACTCTCCTCTCACAGGTTCATAAGGGTACTCAGGCTCCCTAGAACAAGGGTTAATTAACAATTCACTCGGGAGTGATGGATCTGTCCATGTCAGTTATACCTCCACGAAGCTGTTTTAAAAACTGACTGAAGGGCCTGACCAGGTGGTGGCACAGTGGATAGAGCGTCGGACTGGGATGCAGAGGACCCAGGTTCGAGACCCCGAGGTCGCCAGCTTGAGTGCGGGCTCATCTAGTTTGAGCAAAGCTCACCAGCTTGAGCCCAGGGTCGCTGGCTTTAGCAAGAAATCACTTCCTCTGCTGTAGCCCCCCAGTCAAGGCACATATGAGAAAGCAATCAATGAACAACTAAGGAGCTGAAATGAAGAATTGATGCTTCTCATCTCTCTCCCTTTCTTTCTGTCTGTCCCTATCCGTCCCTCTGACTCTCTCTGTCTCTGTCTCACACACACACACACAAAAACTGACTGAAGGGAAAAGAAAAGGAGTGTAAATAACTGCAGACCATTCTAATGATAAAATGGCCTCAAACATCCCTTTCTATTTGCATGGTGGCTCAGGCCAACTCCTAATCTCCCACCCCCTTCACCAAGTGCAGGACTGTCACAGCAGAAGCCAGACAGACTTCCTTGGCCCCAGCCGCTCCCCGTCTAAAGCATCCAGTCTCAGGAATCTCAACAGCCTGCTCTGTCACCTTTACACGGCACTCAGAAACTGCATCTTTCTTCCTTCCGCTCTTTGTGGGGTGATTTTGCCTCAGGTTTCTTCCTCGAGTGAATGACGAGCAGCTGAGGCTTGAAAATTCCTGGCTGCTGTCTCAAACCTTCAAATCTCCAAGGGCCAGGCCCAGACCAACTTAGACAAGGTATCTATTTTTACGGAAAGCAATTATTCACTACCCACAGATTAAATCACTCTCCTCTCTTACAGGAGTGTGTGTGTGACTCTTGGGATCTGCCGTTTCCTTTTCCTCCTTCTTCTAGGTCTTTCCCTCAGTCACCAGGGCAACTCAGGACATCAGAAATGGTTCAGAGTCTACATGAAACTCAGGACATCATAAATGGTTCAGAGTCTACAATTCGCAAGATCTTTGACAAGATTACTTTGATTGCTCTGTAGTTGTGCTAGAAGATAGTACTGACTTACTCGGAACCAAATGAAATGGGGAGGAATGTAGGAACCAGAATCTATTTCTCTTCTTATGAAACAAATCCCAAGCTATGTCTCCCCAAAGAAAGTTGGAAGAGCAATGAAGTTCTTAAAGTCCTACTGAGAAAGGAAGGTCACTACCCCAGCCCTAATGAGAAAGGAGGGACAGTCCCACAAGGTAAGATAAGTAGCTCTGCAGAACACAGTTCAGTACTGCAAAAAAAGGGTGGCAAAACTGAGGGAAAACTACAGCTCACAGCAGTTAGAGCTGAAGGAAGCAAATCCACAAATTACTGAAAAACAAAAAACAGCTGAAGGTTTAACAACTAAGACACTAGTTCTCCTGATGCCTTGACCTTTATCAGCTGCAGAAAGGACCCTCTTTCCTCCTCCTGAGAAGTCCTCCCTCTAGAGCAGCAGTCCTCTGAGTGGGGTCCACAGAACATGCGGGAACCCCAGGACCCTCTCAGGGGTCCTGCTAGGTGAAACCATATTCATAACAAAACTTAGACGTGCTTTGCTTTTTGTACCGTGGTCATTCCACTGATGGTGCAAATGCAATGGTGGGTCAAACAGCTGGCGCCTGGGCAGGAATCGAGACAGTGCACCAAGTTAGAGCCTTCACCAGCACATAACTTCTTCCCCGCACAGGAATGAATGAATGCCCGCTTTACCTAAGCATGTCTTTGAGGCCACAGTAAAAATTATTAAGTCTCAGTCCTCAAGCATGTCTAATATTCTGTGTGACAAAAGAAGTACATCAAAGCACTTATGTGGCGTACAGAAGATGCATTATCTGAACTGTAAAAATCTTCCGTGGAACACCATGTTACTTGAAAGAATGAAGAACACGCAAGTGTTGGGTTAGTCAGACTTTGGTATTTGGCAGATTTATTTTCTGGAAAAAAAACAACAAAGCCTGTCACTTCAAGGAAAACAACTGACTTGACAGTATTTGTTGCCAACAATAAAATTTGAGCTTCCAAGAGAAAATTAGAATTTTGGCAAACTTGTATCTACCACTACAAGCTTGAGAGCTTCCTAGTACTTAACCATTTTTCTAATGAGTGTGGTGACAATATGAATATAATTTTTAATATTATATAATAAAATGTGACAACATCTGGAAGGTCTGCATGACTCAGTGAATCAGTATTTTTCCAAATACCTATCAAACAATGTTACAGAATTACTCATGGGTAAAAGATCTGCTCAAAGTAAGAGACAGACTAATGGACTTTACTGTAACAAAGTATGAGGAGTTTATTATCATTTCAGATTCCACATTGAAACTAACCTTTACAAAATCATCCTTTCTTAACCTTTGTGTAATACCAAAGGAGGATACTCACAATTATCTGAAAAAGTTCTAGAAATACTCCTCCCTTTTGCAAAGAAACATCTGTGTGATGAATTTTCTTCATAATTCAATGAAAACAACACATCACACAACCAGATGACTGCAGAAACAGGAAAGTCCAGCTGTCTTCCATTAAGACAGACATAAGAGATATGCAAAAACAATGCCATGCTTCTTACTAATCTTTTGAAATAATAGTATTTTGCATTTTAAAAATGCTATTTATGGCGCTGGCCAGTTGGCTCAGCGGTAGAGCATTGGCCCAGCGTGTGGAAGTCCCCGGTTCGATTCCCAGCCAGGGCACCCAGGAGAAGCGCCCATCTGCTTCTCCACCCTTCCCCCTCTCCTTCCCCTCTGTCTCTCTCTTCCTGGCCAAGGCTCCAGGGGAGTAAAGTTGGCCCAGGTGCTGAGGATGGCTCCATGGCCTCCACCTCAGGTGCTAGAATGGCTTCGGTTGCAGGGGAGCAACACCCCAGATGGGCCAAGCATTGTCCCCTGGTGGGCAGGCGGGGTGGATCCCGGTCAGGCGCATGTGGGAGTCCGTCTGCACTCCCCTTCTCACTTCAGAAAAATACCAAAAGAAAAAAAAAAGAAAAATGCTATTTATATTAACTTGTAGTTGATCTATCATTTCTGATTAATAAATATTTCTATTTCTAATATGGTAAATGTCAAGATATATATAGATATATCTATCCCACACTAAACTATATATTGAAGACCCCAAAGAGCTTTTGAAGTGCATAAAAAAGTTCTGAGATCAAAAATCTGAGCACCTCTGGTCAAAAATACCACTGCCATGAGGGCGACTAAGGACAATGGCCTCTGTATTTCAGGGCCTAAGAAAAATTAGTACCCTCAGTATTTGTATTTGTTCCAAAATGCCAAGTCTGGCTTCCTAGTTCTGCCAGAAGACAGGGTGAGAAGTTCAGGATATTTTTTTTTTAGAGAGAGAGAATTAAATTTAACAAGGTGACATTGATCAATAAGAGTACATAGGTTTCAGGTAAACATTTCTATAGCATTTGAACTGCTGATTATGTTGTATACCCATCACCCAGAGTCTGATCATTTTCTGTCACCTTAAATTTCAGAATATTAGAGAAAATTTTTCTCTATATTTCACTGACAGGTCAAAGCATCTGATCCCATGCTAAAACCCAGGGAGCCTAGGATCAGACAATTCCAAGATCATAAAGGAATCTAAAGGGAAAACTAAACTCAATTCCAGACCATGAGTACTAGATAGACCCTGAAGTTAAGGCTTCACCTAGATAGTTTTTAGCAAGTGACTTTTCATTTACATACTCATTTTTATATTTGGTTATAACTTCTCTGCTTCCTTCTTCCATCCCTTTTCCTCTGCCCATTCTTTCAATGTCAGCATTCTTCTGAGCTCATTTTTCTCACTTTGCCTGGTGCATAGTAAGTGTTCAATAAATGGCACTTGCAATTATTACATTCTAGCCCTTTCTATCTGGATGTACTACAGGGACTTCAAATCAGCATATCCAAAGTGTAATTCCTTTATATTTGTACTCAAAGCTAAGTTAGTTAAGGTAGTTAAAACTTATTTTATCGGCCCTGGTCGGTTGGCTCAGTGGTATAGTGTCGGCCTGGCGTGTAGGAGTCCCAGGTTCGATTCCCGGCCAGGGCACACAGGAGAAGCGCCCATCTGCTTCTCCACCCCTCCCCTTCTCCTTCCTCTCTGTCTCTTCCCCTCCCGCAGCCAAGGCTCCATTGGAGCAAAGTTGGCCCGGGTGCTGAGGATGGCTCCATGGCCTCTGCCTCAGGCACTAGACTGGCTCTGGTCGCAACGGAGCGAAGTCCCGGATGGGCAGAGCATCGCCCCCTGGTGGGCATGCCGGGTGGATCCCGGTCGGGCGCATGCGGGAGTCTGTCTGACTGCCTCCCCGTTTCTGGCTTCGGAAAAATACAAAAAAAAAAAAAAAAAAAAAAAAAAGGGCCCTGGCCGGTTGGCTCAGCGGTAGAGCGTCGGCCTGGCGTGTGGGGGACCTGGGTTCGATTCCCGGCCAGGGCACATAGGAGAAGCGCCCATTTGCTTCTCCACCCCCCCTCCTTCCTCTCTGTCTCTCTCTTCCCCTCCCGCAGCCGAGGCTCCATTGGAGCAAAAAGATGACCCGGGCGCTGGGGATGGCTCCTCAGCCTCTGCCCCAGGCGCTAGAGTGGCTCTGGTCGTGGCAGAGCAATGCCCCGGAGGGGCAGAGCATCGCCCCCTGGTGGCAGAGCATCGGGTGGATCCCGGTCGGGCGCATGCGGGAGTCTGTCTGACTGTCTCTCCCCGTTTCCAGCTTCAGAAAAATATAAAAAAAAAAGAAAAAACTTATTTTATCAAAACAAATCATGAAATTTTTATTCCAATTACAGTTAATCTTTAACTTAGTTCTTTTTATAAAAAGTTTAGTATTTTCTTCCTCCTCTTAACAAAAGAAAAAACTTGTTTAAACTTGTGATGAAATTCACTCTAAGTGAATTCAACTCAAAGGTGTGCAAGGAATACACTTGTGGTTTTAAAATCTGTGGTTTTAAAAATTCTTCTTGGGGATACATGAATAAAAGCATTTGAAGTGTCTGTTGCAGGAAAACCACAGATAATTAGCAGGAATATAGCATCAGATTTGTATTTGAGATTACTGTAGTGTCAGTGTATGGGTTGAATAGGAAGGATTTTAGCCTGGAGGCAGGGAGCCAATGAGAAAAGTAGAGACCAGGCTAGAGATGAAGAGGGATTTAAAATGGTTGCAGTGGGAATGGAGAGGTTTAAGATGGTACAGTGATGAAACCTTTTGGCACAGATGTAGGGAGAATGAGATAAGTAGCAGTTTGGACTGATCCTAAGTTTCTGATTTTAGTGACCAGGTGGGGGTTGATGAAGAAGGAACTATGAGGAGGAGGGGCAGCTTGTTGATTGGCTAAATCAACAGGTGCTGAAATTAAGGAAGATGTCATCTGGAATATCTGAGGGATGACTCCATAAAAAGGGGAGGATTAAAACATTTCCTAGATTCAGAATAGGACTGTGAAGACCAGGGAGTGGTGACAATGGTGTCCCAAATGAGCCTGGGCTAAAAATCTTTCTAATGTTCTCTCAGAGCACACACTACACACTATGGCAAATGCTTATTTAATTGATTAAAATCTCCCCAAGACAGCCAGCTACTCGTCTTGTTCACCCCTATATCCTCCCAGCGCCTTTCTTGATGCCAGGCTCATGAAATATTTGTTAATGTTTATTTAAAATTGTTGAAAGTTTAAATGAAGGGATGGATAGATGGATGAATAATTGAAGAGTTAAATTCCACAGGCTCTCAGATGCTGTCTGAATCTCTACAGTTTAGGAAAGTATTTTTCTATAGATATTGAAGGTGGGAAACTAAAAAAGTGGGAATCCATGTTAAATTCAGCATGGAGCCGGAGAGAAGCTTAGGCTCCCACCCAAGGGAGAACTTAAATCGCAGAGCGGCGGGAAACAGAAGGCACGGAGGGAGGCCTGTGGGAAGGGTACGCTGCAGGGCTCGGGTACCAGAGGCGGGGACGACTAAGTTCACCCGCCTGGCGGAGGAGGAGACGGTGCCGAAGTGGGGCGAGGTCCCGGCCGGGGGAAGGTCGAGGCCCCCTGGCCTCCCAGGGGATGGAGAGGTGGCGGGCAGGAGCGGGGCTGGGGCGGAAGCGGACGGACGGCTGAGGACCTGGGTGAAAGGACCCGGGCAGAGGGAGGAGCGGGAGAGTGGTTACCCCCGGCTCTTAAGCCACACTTACCTAGCCGACCCAGCTTCGTCCCGGCTCGGCGCCGGCTCCCCGCTGCTTCCTCTCTCGGCCTGAGGGGCAAGCGGGCGGGCTGATGCGCCCCTAGCAACCACGCACCGCCACGCGACCCGCGCTCTCAGCCGCCAGCGCAGTTACCGCCTGCCACGCACGGCGCGCGCCCCCAGTGGACAAACCGAGCGCCTGAAGGGGGCGATCGCGACGGGAGGGAGGCAGGCGCGCGGAATTTCGGGGGTTGTGGAGCCTGGGAGGGCAGGCCTTCCCCGGCCTAGCGCACGCGCAGTCGCTTCAGTGCAGTGGGGCCCGAAGAGCGGCATCCTGGAAAATGTAGTCCATGAATTAAGTCCCTGAAAGGCTCCCTCCTGGATACTCCCCACTCTGATTCCACCTGACCTATATGGACTTTTTCTTTGGCCGTACCTTAATTCGTTCTTCTAAAATCAACTATCTCGGACTTCATTAAAGAATTTTCTTAGTAGTTCTTTCAAGTAAAAGTCTGATTTAGACCCCAGGAAGGGAGAGATCGCCAGATCCACTGTTTCCCTTCAGGCAAACTTTCCCTAACCTCAACAAATCCAGCAGGTTCAACGACAACCACCTGCTTTATGGGCTTCAAGTGTGAACTTTAGGAAACACTACCTTAATTCATTATCTCCTCAAGCAAGACAGACCATTCCCTCTCAGTCTCCAATATCCCTGGACCTTACCTAATGAATTTGGAGATCTAAGCAGAGATGGAGAATGAAAACATCTTTTCTAAACAGTCTGCTACAAAAATAAAGGAGACAATAAAAGATTAAAGTAACCTAATGAAAATCTGGACCAGAGCAAGAATGCTTAATAATTGATTTAGGCAACAGTCCTTCATAGATTCATTAGAGGACCGATGGAATTTTACACTGGAAGGATGTCTACCATCACCTGTATATTTTAATCAATCTTAGATCCTGAAAGGTGAACAAATGTAAATTGTCACCTGAGGTAATGCAATTTGAACTACACAGTAATATTTAGATATTTTTGTCAAAAAATTAAAAGTTGAATTTGAATCTAATCGAGATTTTGGCTCCAACTTCCAGACAATAATACCACAAGAAAACAATCAGATAAATCCAGAATGCGGGCCAATGTACAAATAAATGACCTTGTTTCTTCAACAATTTCAGAGTGAGATGTTCTAAGATTATAGGAGAGTTAAGAGACTGAATGAAAAAAATTAAAATAAATGCAATGAATGGACCTTGCTTGGATTCAAACAAACTATAAAAAAAATATTTTTGAGAAAATGAAGAAATCTGAAGTGGACTGGGGACATAAGAATATAGATGGTGTTAAAAAAAAAAAAAGAATATAGATGGTGTTAAGAAACTATTGTTAATTTTATTATTATAATTGACTGAATGCTGCCCCCCCAAAAAAGAAGATATCCACATCCTAATTCCAAGAATGTGTAAATATTACCTTATGCTATGGTAAAAAATGTGATTAAGATTTTTGAGAGGATTAAAGAATTTTCATAGATTATCTTGGTGGGCCCTAAATCAAATGACAAATGTGCTTCATGAGGCAGAGGGAGATGTGACAGACACAGAGAAGACACACAGAAAAGGAGGATGCAATGTACCCACAGAGACAGAGATTTGAGTGGTGTGGGTACAAGCCAAAGAATGCCTGGGGCCACCAGAAGATGGAAGAGGCAAGTAAAGGATTCTCCCTAGAACCTTCTGAGGAAATGGGTCCTTAGAACAGCCTCATTTCAGCCTTCTGACCTCCAGAACTGTGAAAAAAATTAATTTCTGGGCTTCTGTTTTGTTTTGTTTTTTAATTTTTATTTATCTTAGCGAGAGAGGAATGGAGGAGAGAGAGAGAGAGGAACATCAATCTGTTCCTGTATGTGCCCTGACCAGGGACTGAACCCACAGCCTCTGTGCTTTGGGACGATGCTCTAACCAACGGAACCATCCGCCAGGGCTAAATTTCTGTTGTTTTAAGCCACTAAATTTGTGAAAAATTGTTGTGACAGCCACAGGCTATTTGACATCTTGGTTATTTAGGAAAATATCCTTATTTTTTACAGATACGCACACGTTTTTCAGGAATTAATGACATGTTGCCGGGGATTTGCTTTTACTTTAAAATTATATATAGCAAACACCCCAGGAGCAATGAGCACACCTACCACCAATGTCTTAGTTTCTATTACAGACAGTCCCCAAAATAGAACATTTCAACTTACAATTTTCAACTGTAAAATGGTGTGAAAGTGAGACGCATTCAGTGGAAACCATACTTCAAATTTTGAATTTAATCTCTCCCTAGGTTAATAGTATGCAGTATGATACTCTAGTGATGCAATTAATTTTAGTTCAATTCTTCAAACATCCTTCATAGCCAGAGTGCTTTCAGCTGTGTATGTTAATGGTTAGTACCCATATAAACATTGTTTTTCACTTTCAGTACAGTATTCAACACGCCATTGTAAAATAGGCTTTGTGTTAGGTGAGTTTGCCCAAATATCAGCTAATTGAAGTGTTCTGAGCACATTTAAGGTAGACTGCTCAGCTATGATGTTCTGTAGCTTAGGTGTATTCAATGCATTTCCGAATTACAATATTTTCAACTTACAATGGGGTTATTGGGACATAACCCCATTGTAAGCTGAGGAGCATCTGTACCATTCTCATTTAAAAGGGATCAGGGCACCTTGGAGAAGTGGCTGATTCTAAGACTTGGGCAGGAAATACACAAGATGAGCATGAAGTATCTTGTAGTACCAGAAAGGTGTTTAAAAATAAAACCATATTGTTGGCCCTGACCAGTGGTGGCGCAATGGATAGAGCATCAACTTGGGACACTGAGGTCCCAGGTTCAAAACCTTGAGGTTGTCGCCTTGAGCCCAGGCTCACCAGTTTGAGTGCAGGGTCACTGGCTTGAGTGTGGGATCATCGATATGATCCCATGGTTGCTTACTTGAGCCCAACAGTCGCTGGCTTAAAGCCGAAGGACGCTGGCTTGATTGAGCCTGAGATGGCTGGCCTGAATCCAAGGTCACTGGCTTAAGCAAGGGGTCATTGGCTCAGCTGGAGCCCCCCAATCAAGGCACATATGAGAAGCAATCAATGAACAAATCAAGTTGAAACTATGAGTTGATGCTTCTCATCTCACTCCCTTCCTGTCTGTCTCTCTCCTGCTAAAAAGAGAGAAAATTAAAAAAGCACATATTATTGGGAGTATATCACAGGAGCTAACCCAAACAACTCCCAGTGACCAAAGCTGAAACAATGTGAACAACAAAATTAAAGTAGTTGTTTATAATCCAAAGTATAAAACAAATATCCATGAGTCCCTGGTATAAATGGTTGAGTATGTTCATGTGGTAAAAAGACAAATCTCTTGTACAAAAGAATTCCAAATTACATAGATACTCAGCCCTAAAGGACGGAGAGCATTACTCCCTGTTCCTTAAGTGTGGGCTGTGCCAATGACTTCTTTCCAAACAGCATTAAACTGAATTAACAATTAGTGAATCTGGGTAAAGGGTACATGGGAGTTCTTTGTATTGTTACTACTTTTCTTTAAATTTCAAGTTATTTCAAAATAGAGTGCTTTTAAAACTCTAGCAATGACAAAGTTTAAAAAGGAACAAGTAGAACCAGTATGACAAACTCTTGATAACAGTTGAATCTTGTGTTTGAAAACTTTAAGCTTCCTCTCTCCCCCAAAAAGGTAAAACACATATAACTCATACACATTCAAAACCAAAACACAGGTACAAATCTTCAAACGTTCCAGACATTCTCTGAATTCCAGGCACTACTCAGACCATACACTCTAAATCCTCTCAGCACTTTGTGCAATGATTGATAGATGTAAAATTGTTTTCATATTTTTAAACCTTTAGATTTTATGCTCTCAAGAATGGGAACGTGCCTGACCAGGCGGTGGCACAGTGGATAGAGTGTCGGACTGGGATACAGAGGACCCAGGTTCAAGATCCCGAGGTCACCAGCTTGAGCGTGAGCTCATCTGGTTTGAGCAAAAGCTCACCAGCTTGGACCCAAAGTCACTGGCTCGAGCAAGAGGTTACTCGGTCTGCTGAAGGCCTGTGGTCAAGGCACATATGAAAAAGCAATCAATGAACAACTAAGGTCTCGCAATGAAAAACTGATGATTGATGCTTCTCATCTCTCTCCGTTCCTGTCTGTCTGTCCCTGTCTCTGACTCTCTCTCTCTTTCCCTGTAAAAAAAAAAAAAAAAAAAAAAAAAAAAGAATGGGAACGTGTTTTCTTATTACGCATCCTAATAAAGGGATTAACTATTATTTTATGCAATAACCTAAAAAGTTTGAATATGTATATTTAATTTCTCTGCATTATATTGTTTATGTACCAGATAAGCATATTTCAAGCTAGTATTTAATTAATTATTTGAAAAAGAAGGAATAATTCTTTCATAAGCTAATTCCCTCAGTTTATCTTTTAGGGGGAAAAAAATCCAGTTTAAAATACATTATTATATTTGCCTAAATCTGGACAAGTCTTAGTAAAGTACTGTGGCTTTGTTAAAAGCAAAAAGTTCTAAACTGTTAGAGATATAGAGATATATGCCAAAGTACTTATGGGTAACATTACATGTCGCCCAGGGTTTGTTTTAAAATACAAGTGAAAAAAGAAGAGATACAATATGATGGCTGTTGAAGCAGTGACAGTGTTCACTGGACTAGTCTACTTTTGTGTTTGGAAGTGTCCAACTGGCTCTGGCCAGTTGGCTCAGTGGCAGAGCGTCGGCCCAGTGTGTGATTGTCCCAGGTTCAATTCCCGGTCAGGGAACACAGAAAAAGAGACCATCTGCTTCTCCAACCCTCTCCCTTCCCCTCCTGCAGCCATGGCTAAATTGGTTCAAGCACAACAGCCCTGGGCACTGAGGATGGCTCTGTGGAGCCTCCACCTCTGGTGATAAAAATAGACTGGTTGCCACCTGACCAAGCAGTGGCGCAGTGGATAGAGCGTCAGACTGGGATGCGGGAGGACCCAGGTTCGAGACCCCAAGGTCGCCAGCTTGAGTGCGTGCTCATCTGGCTTAAGCAAAAAAGCTCACCAGCCTGGACCCAGGGTCGCTGGCTCGGGCAAGGGGTTACTCGGTCTGCTGAAGGCCCGTGGTCAAGGCACATGTGAGGGGGCAATCAATGAACAACTAAGGTGTCGCCACAAAGGACTGATGATTGATGCTTCTCATCTCTCTCCGTTCCTGTCTGTCTGTCCCTCTCTTTGACTCTTTCTCTCTCTGTCCCTGTAAAAAAAAAAAAAAAAAAAAAAATTCTTAAAAGCAAAAATAGACTGGTTGCCGAGCACGGCCCCAGATGGGGGTTGGAGGTAGATCCTGGTCAGGTTGCATGTTGGAGTCTATCTCCCCTTCTCCCACTTGGAAAAGAAGAAAAACAAAATTCCAACTAATAGACTTCAAATGTTCAAAGTTGAACTTGAGCTTTCCCACCACTACCACACCACTAGTAGCCTTCCCCATTTCAGATAATAGCAAGTCTATCCTTTCAAGTGCTCAGGCCAAAAACCCTGTAGTCATCTTTGTCCGCTTTTTTCCTGTCCACACCCCCACATACAATCAATCAGTCAGGAAATCTTACTTGCTCCGTGTTCAAAATATATTCAAAATATGATTACTCGTCACCACTCCATTGGCCTTCCCCCAGTTCGGAAACCATTCTCTCTACCTGGATTACAATCGCCTCTAGCTCACTCTACTTCCCATCCTCCAGACTCTTCTGAGTCCATTCACACCACCAGAATGCAGAGTGATCCTTTAGAATATGAGGCAGATCACAGCCCTCCTCTGCTCCGAGCTCTTCAGTAGAGCCCTACTCTGTTCAAAGTACAAGATCAACAAGGCCTGTAACATCTGGTCCCCACTACCTTCCTTCCTCGTTTCTTCCTTTTCTCCCCTTCTTCACTTCTTCCATCCAAGCTGGCCTCCTCATAGCTCCACAAGCAGGCCAGGCATGCTTCCACCCCAGGGCCTTTGATCATTCTCTGTCTACGCTTTTCCCTCCCAGAGCTGCACTGCTCATTACCTCCTCTCCTTCAAGTCTTAGCTGAAATGGCACCTTCCCAGTGAGGCCTGCTCTGGCCATCCAACTCAGCACTCCTCGTCCCTTTTCCTTGCTTTATTTCTTTTCCAGAGTTGTAATTACTTTCCTACACACTATATATATAACTCACTCATTTTGGTAAGTTCTCTGTCTCCCGCACCAGAATGGGAAGTCTGTTGACAGACAGGCACTGCTTTATCTCCAGTAATCACAGTTTCTGGCATAAGGAAAGTGTGGTAAGGTACCAAAGAATGGAAAAATTGATATTAATATTTTAGGAGTCAGGTTTTTTTTGCCCTCTCCTGTCTTTAGAGAGTGAGGGGAAAGGAATGTGAAAGTTTCCTGGCTTGCAGAGACATACTGTGTAGAAAACCCCCTTTTACTAGGAAGCTTAAAGGGCATTTTATAATTTGGGCTAAGCATACAGAGATTTTGTAAATATGATTTTTATACTTATGTGTGATTTGTACCAACTCAGGATGGACAATAGCATTGTGTTGTCAATAGAGAAATTTTGTGGTAGGTTTTGAGTGGGAGTGGAGAGGAATCTTGGATTCCTTCCCTTCCCCTGCACCTGTGAGGAAGAGGATAAACACCTAGCCAGGTGCGGGAGGTGGGAGATTAAGCGAGCCCTTTTCTTCTTTCTTTTCTTTTCTTTCTTTCTCTTTCTTTCTTTCTTTTTCTTTCTTTCTCTTTCTTTCTTTCTCTTTCTTTCTTTTCTTTCTTTCTTTCTTTCTTTCTTTCTTTCTTTCTTTCTTTCTTTCTTTCTTTCTTTCTTTCTTTCTTTCTTTCTCTTTCTTTCTTTCTTCTTTCTTCCTTCCTCCCTTCCTCCCTTTCTTCCTTCCTTCTTTCCTTCCTTCCTTCCTCCCTCCCTCCCTCCCTCCCTCTCTCCCTCCCTCCCTTCCTTCCATGGGCCACTCACAAACGCTTATCCCCTGGAGCCATGCAGGCTCCCCCTCCCATCCTGAAGGCCTATAGTTGATGTATATATACCTTTAGACAAAGGGATAGCAGATGAACACTGAAAAATTTGGGAATATCTTTTTTTTTTTTTTTTGTGGCACTTTAGTTGTTCTTTGATTGCTTTCTCGTATGTGCCTTGACCGTGGGCCTTCAGCAGACTGAGTAACCCCTTGCTCGAGCCAGTGACCTTGGGTCCAAGCTGGTAAGCTTTGCTCACACCAGATGAGCCCGCGGTCAAGCTGGTGACCTCGGGGTCTCAAACCTGGGCCCTCTTCCTCCCAGTCCCCCACTCTATCCACTGCGCCACTGCCTGGTCAGGCGGGAATATCTTTTAATATGTAAAACAACATTTTTCGCTATTGTGTTACCTTTTAAGTTTTAATATATAGAAATATTTTTTTATAAATCCTATAGACAAATGTTTTAAGCTTGCTAATGATTGTGTCATCTTCTCCTCCTCCTCCTTTTCCCGCCAACCTGTGTGTGATCAAAGGTATATAACCTGCCTCAGGGCTATATTCTGTACAGCAGGATTTCGGTCAGCTATGCCCCATGTTTGTCACATGCGGCCAGCATATAAATAAATCTCCTCCTTTTAATAAAACTCCTTAAAAATTCATTTGGACTTGGTGTCTCTATGTAAACCCAGTGGAACATTACAACAAAAGGACTCAGTGAACATATGTGGAATCGATCAAAATAATCTGGATAGGAGGAAATTATGGAAAAATGTTACTTTTGCTAAAATATAAACACAATGAGTGGGCAATGAGGATGAGGTCTAAATAAAATTCCTCATAAAAATAAGGAAATATCTTTCATTTTAATAACAGTTGGAATTTAAGGGAGGACCAAAAGTACTCTCGCATTTTATGGATGGAGAAAGGAGGGCCCGAGAAACTTATCACAGGCCATCCAGTGAGTCAAGCTTTCAGCTTTCCAGTATGTTTCCAGGTGGACTACGATTCCAACTAATGAGGAGTCTCCCAAACACCCTTCTGGTATACTGCACAGTCTCCCTAAGCAGCTACCCTACCAAAGCGGCTTGGCTTCCCTATACACTAAAACTCCACCAAATAGTAAAACTAGCCACTAAGCCTGAGATTTCAAAGCAATCCAATTTATATCTGTTTAATCCTATCCTTTCCTATTTCAGCTGCACTGGCCTGGGTTTGAAGTCCACATGGAGCTCATTTGGGATGAAGGAAGCTGTAAGGCAGGAAAAGATATGAATAAGCTCCCAAACCAGGATTTTGTGAGAACAGGACACTAGGGCTTCCAGCACCACACAGAAGCTAAAGGGCTGACCCTCCCAACCCCTCACTCCGGCAGCTCAAAGTAGGGTGAGGCACACCTTTTATTACAAGAGTTTACAAACAGATTACAAAAAAAAGATAAAGGGATGCACTCGTACCCCCTCCCATGGATGGAAATGTTGGCTGCGGGCTGAGGAACCCTCCACAACAGGGACTGAGGGCATTTATCCCCAAGCCGAGAGCTGACGGGCTCTGTCTTCATCACTGTCCTTAGGCCAGTATGCCTAAACCCGGAACCTGTTGGGAGGATCATAGGACCTCCAGAAAGGAAGAGATCTCTTAGGTAGAAGGTGTCTCCCTAAGGTCTGGGAAGCATGTTCCTGGGATTAAAGGCAGTGTTGGAAAAAAGACCCCTGGATGTACAGAAGGAAGGAATCTTCTCTGGCACCAATAACAATGAAGTTTACTTGTTAAAATGATCCTGAATTGGGGGAGGGGCTTTACACATAAATCTTTTCTAATTTCTCATTCTCAAATCAGTTGAGTTAGCAGCTTATCTCTCTTTTTAATCTCTTCGGCTCTCGGTGGAGTCGGTGGCTTGCAGAGTAGAAAAAGGAAGAGTTGGCAACGGTGGGGCAATGAAGGTTGGAGGCTGGATCCCAGACATCTGGGATCACGTGCTGGGCGCTGGCTTCAGGAGGTCAATGAGTTTCCTGCAGTGTTTGGCAGAGGCAGGCCTGGGACTGCTGTGTGGCGGCACTCGACTCCCCAGAGAGAGCAGAGCTAGCTTCTCACTGGCACCCAGGGACACCAGCACCTGTGGGAGAGAGCAGAGGACAGAACACAACATGCAGCGGACTCTCGTTTGGTCTAGCAATTCCTACTCCAAAAAAGGAAGAAAAAGAAAATGAGTTCATGGGGACTCAAAATAAACTGTGTGGGAAAGGAGAAACCTTGGAGACAGGAGTCACCAGGACCAGGGGTCTACTTGCATTGTCAGAAAATCCTACACTACGTATCATCACCATCCTAACAAATGCTACCATACTGAGCTATTATAATTTGGAGGTTTAGCCTTATCATAGGTATATGTATAGTTTTTTAATTTTTTATTTATTGATTTTAGCAAGAGAGAAAGAAAGAGAGAGAGTGAGAGAGGAACATCAATTTGTTCTTTTTTTTTTTTTTCTTCTTCTGAAGCTGGAAACGGGGAGAGACAGTCAGACAGACTCCCGCATGCGCCCGACCGGGATCCACCCGGCACGCCCACCAGGGGCGACGCTCTGCCCACCAGGGGGCGATGCTCTGCCCCTCTGGGGCGTCGCTCTGCCGTGACCAGAGCCACTCTAGCGCCTGGGGCAGAGGCCAAGGAGCCATCCCCAACGCCCGGGCCATCTTTGCTCCAATGGAGCCTTGGCTGCGGGAGGGGAAGAGAGAGACAGAGAGGAAGGGGGGGTGGAGAAGCAAATGGGCGCTTCTCCTGTGTGCCCTGGCCGGGAATCGAACCCGGGTCCCCCGCATGCCAGGCCAATGCTCTACCGCTGAGCCAACTGGCCAGGGCCTCAATTTGTTCTTGTATCTGCCCTAACCAGGTATCGAACTGAGCTTCAGGATGGTGCTTTAACCAACTGAGCTATCTGGCCACAGCAGTAGATGTGTGATTTCATTGGGTTGTTTATACACTGAAAATTGAGCCAAAAAGACAGAATAATGCAATGGTTAAGAGGATGGGCTCTAGACTCAGACTCTTAACTTCAAAAGTCCAATACTACATACTAGCTTTATAATTTGGACAAGTTATTAAATTCTTTGTGCCTCAGTTTCATAGCCTGTAAAATGAGGAATATACTAGCTTAAGCCAGATAATAAAGGTAAAATGCTTAGTTAGCATGGTGGTTTTGAGATGATAAGTGCTAAAGAAAGATAATAGCTTCCTGGTCCCCAGAATGAAACTACCCTATACCTCAAAACTGCCAACCCTCCCTCTCCCTCCCTCTCCTGTAGCCTCTAGAAGAGACAGTGGTCCTTGAGATCCCAGGCATTCCCCAGCCCAATGGGGCCCTCTTCCAGGTCCCTTCTCCTCTGTGGTGAGAGATGAGAGACAAAACAATCTCCAAGACACTGCCTGGGTTTCCTGCTCCAGGGAGGGAGAAACCTGGGTTTCTGGACGTCACAATTCCTTAAAGACTAACTCAGAAAACTGTTGTGAAATACAACACTATTGTTGTGATTCCTAAGTCCCCTGGGGTGTACCTGATGGATACAGGGCTCCTGGCGGAGGCTCCGAAGGGCAATGAGGGCGGCCTCCTTCACGTGTGGCTGGGGATCTCCACACGCCATCTCCAGGAGCCGGTGGGGAACCTGACACTGTAGTAGCTCTTCGCCCAAGCCCTCAGGCCCCAAGTTGCCCAGAGCTGACACAGCATTGCGCCGGATACCAGCCTGCGGATCTCCAAGCAGCTGGGTCATACGGGGCACTGCAGCTGCCAGGGCAGGTCCCAGGGGACCAGCTTGGTAGGCTGCATTACCCACGGCAAAGCTGGCACTGCGCCGCACAGCGGGGTCCTTGTCTCCAAGCCCCAGCAGCAGAAGGTTGAACAGTCCAGCCTGGCTCTGCAGGGCCCCACGCAGGCCCATGCTGTGTTGGAGCAAGTGTCCCAGGAGCCCATAAGTGCGGGCCCGCACAGAATTCTCGGGGTGGCCCAAGAGACTGTGCAGGGGCCGATAGGATTCATCGGAGCCAGCCAGGAGTTCTTGGATAAAGGGCAAGTGCCTGGGAGACAGAACCCGGGCTGTGTGGGCCAACAGAGAAAGAAGGTCAGAGGTCAGCAATGGCTGGTCACCTAGAAGGGCAACTGAGAGGAAGGAGAGGATGGTTCTAGGGGAGGCAGTCACTGTGTTCACAAACTGGTTGAGATGGGCGGCGTCCATGAGGGCCAGGTGTGTGAGGAGACTGACAGGCAGCTCAACCTGTGGCAGCAGAAGATGGTGGCAGCAGACCTAAGAGAAGGGGGACAGAGGAGCAGACAGAAGCAGTTCAGGGACAGGGAGAACACACAGCCTGACAGCTAGGAGCAGCCCCAAATCTTGGAAAAGCCAAGCTGTGGTGAGAAATGCCACAGATTGCGAGAGCTGACCCACAGCACTCCACAGGAGACACAGGTGGACCCAAGGGAACAAACAGGTCCTTTCCAAGTTCATCCTTGCTCTGCTTGACAAAGACCCGTTGTTTAAAGGCAAGAATTGCCAGAGAAGCGATTCCTGGCAGAGAAGCCGAGTCTCCAGGACCTAGACTGGGACATTCTCCCCACTAAGCTCCATCAGAATCCAGATAATGGACTGGTGGGGGCACCAGCCCCAGCTCCAGCCACACGCCTCTGTTCAGGCCTGCATGCTTTCTCCACTCCAACTCTCAGATCAAACCAAGTGTTCCACCCTTACAGGGGCCGAGGGGTGCCCGGAGTTGTTGGAAGTGACTGAAGAGCGCACGAGATGGCTAGCCATCTTCCCCTCCCACCCCATGCCTCCAGGTACCTGCAGCAGGTGGGCTGTGACTTCTGAGTTTGTGAGGTCAGTCAAGACAGCCCCGAGGAGGTCAGCATCCGCATCCAGGGCGAAGGGGAAGCAGAGGAGCTGGCAGACAGAGAGCACCACGCTGGGGAGAAACTCCGCCCCGTGAGGCCTAAGGAGGGCAGGATGGGTTTACTCAGTCTTGCTCACCCACCCTTTCTAATTCCCCCTCTCCAATGGCCCCGTCCAGCTCTCCTTCCCCAGGGTCAGCATACCACTCCTCGCCTGACAGCTCAAACTGCTGGTTACTTCTCTTCTGCCTGCCCCGCCTCGCCCCCCTGCAGCCTCTCTGGATCTTCCGGGCTCCCTCCTCTAGCTCACACTCACGCCTGGCCCAGCTGCTGCAGGAAGGCGGGGGAGAGCAGATGCTTCAGGGTGGACATGAGGATGCTTCCACGCTGAGACAGGTGGCTCAGGCATAACTGGGGCTCCTGGGTGAAGGTGACCACGGCCAGGGTCAGCAGGGCTGCCACGCCTGGGAACACCGAGAACGAAGACCCATGGGGCAGACAAGAAGCCCAGATGCTCCTGCTTCCCCACGGCTCCCAGGGCTCCCACCTGTTCAGTGCCTTCCCCATCCCTGAGCGATGTCAGCATATAACCCACCATCCTCTCCGCTGGTGGCAGCAGCAGCAATTTCCATGGCTAACTCAATTCCAAGCTTTCCCTCCTGAAGAGGGATCAGTACACTGGCCCCACAAAGGAGGCCATGCAGATGAAAAGCTACCTTGGGGTGAGATCAGCGTCCAGTCTGGCTCTGAGCTTGAGCCACGTGGGCTGGACAGCGACAGCTCCTCTTCCTGTGTGGGCACCTCCTCGGGGAGCCTCAGAGCCATGGAGAAGCGGTGCCACAGGGCGGTCCACAGCTCTGAGCTCACTACGTCTCGTATCAGGCTAGGCCTCCCCTGCTGGAGACAAAATTGAAAGGGGTGGGTGGGTTCCTAGTATGCAGTAGAAAGGCCTACCCCAAAATATTTGTTGAATAAATTCAGATATTCTGTAATTCAGAATGAAGAGTTCTTTGAGGACATACTAATTATGCTGTGGCACATTTCTGGGTGCTTTGCAAAAATTAGGTACTTCATAAATGTTTGGAGAATGAATATGTGAAATTAATTACTAAACAGATTTTGAGTATTAAAAAAAAAAAGAAGCCCTGGCCGGTTGGCTCAGCGGTAGAGCCGTCAGCCTAGCGTGCAGAGGACCCGGGTTCGATTCCCGGCCAGGGCACACAGGAGAAGCGCCCATTTGCTTCTCCACCCCTCCACCGCGCTTTCCTCTCTGTCTCTCTCTTCCCCTCCCGCAGCCAAGGCTCCATTGGAGCAAAGATGGCCCGGGCACTGGGGTTGGCTCTGTGGCCTCTGCCTCAAGCGCTAGAGTGGCTCTGGTCGCAACAGAGCGACACCCCAGAGGGGCAAAGCATCGCCCCCTGGTGGGCAGTGCGTCGCCCCTGGTGGGCGTGCTGGGTGGATCCCGGTCGGGCGCATGCGGGAGTCTGTCTGTCTCTCCCTGTTTCCAGCTTCAGAAAAATGTAAAAAAGAAAAAAAGAAAAAAAAGAAAAAAAAAAAAGAGGGAAAGAGGGAGGGTAGAGAGATCAAAGTTAGGAGTCAAAATGCCTCTTTTTCACTCCTGTCCCTGACCTATGAGGAAAGGGAGCCCCAGAAATAATCCCTTCTGTTTTCCCAGCTAGCATTTCCCTGTTCTCTTAGTTCCCTTGGTTACCACATCTTAACCCTCTGCCCTCTCAACCCATGTGTAAGTCTGCTGGAAACCAGGGAATTACAATTTTCTCTCCACTGAATCCCAAGAATGCATCTGAATGATTCCCTTTAAAGGGTCCATACTGAAGGCAGGTAGGCCCCCTCTACAGCCGTCATAAGCGAGTAGTTTGTGGATTGCTTCTTCATTCCTTACGTCCAGTGGCTCCCTACAATGCCCAGTTTCTCTCTCCTTCCTTCCCATCCACCCTAAGACGCAGCCTGAGCTGTACCTGGGTGAGGAGCTGCAGCAGAAGGATGAGCAGACCGTCATAGAACCCAGAGCCATCTGGTGGAGTCAAGCGGACCTGCAGGAGGGAGGCAGGAAGAGCGCAGATCCCTGAGGGCTGCGGTGGCCGCACAGGCCTGGGCACCAACTCCTGGTCAGGCAGAAAGAGCCCTTCAGCCTGGTGTGGCGAGAGCTCTGAACTGAGGAGTCTGGGTTCCTGCCTGTTCAGTCAATGACTACCTCTGTCCTAAAGATACACAGTCTGGTCCTGGTTGGGTAGCTCAGTTGATTAGAGCATCATTCTGATATCCCAAGGTTTTGCGTTCAACCCCTGGTCAGGACACATATAAAAACCAAACAATAAATGCATGAATAAGTGGAACAATAAATCAATGTTTCTCTCTCTCTCTCTCTGCCCCTTCCTCTCTCTCTCTCTTTCTCTCAAATCAATAAAAAAGAAATAGATACCCAATCTGGTAGAGTAAGCAAACACAGAAACAAGTCTAGTTTAGGAAGATACTTTCTAAGAGGTTGGGATGGGGATGCCTAACACTGCCTCCCGGAGGTAGGAAACTGATGACATTAAAAGTTTAAAAGGCGGGCAAAAGAGGAAGAAGGCAGGAAGGGAGAACATTACAAACGGAGGTCACAGCATATATAAAGGCAGGTCATGAAAGACCATAGTGAATTTTGGAAATGGTAACCCTTTTGGTTTAGCAGGATTATGGAGCCTAGAGGTGACATATGAACTTACAGTAGCCTGCTAACAAATTTGGACTTTATCCCATAAGCAGTGGGAAGCCACTGAGAACTTATACAAGCTCCACATAGGCATGATTTTTATCTCTTTTATTCACTGCTGTATTCTCAGAGTACAGGATAGTGTCTGGTACGCACTACATATTTATGTGTTAAGTAATTACTGGGTGAACAAATGAGCAGATTTTCCTTTATTGAAAGCTCATTCTGGGGGCAGTGAAGAAAATGGACAGGAAAAGAGAGAGCCTAGAAGAGAGATCCTTTAGTAGGCAAGTGACAAAGTCCATGAGAAAAATGATGCCTCCCTCCATCTTTAGAAGTCCAGAGTGTTAACCACAGATCTGAAGCCCTGACCAGTCTGGGGGCAGAAGGGAACAGAAGATTCCTTGATTCCTTTACCACTTCTTAGTTTACTCGAGGCTGGCTCCAATTTGTCTTTTCTCCCTGCATGTCATCCTTGTTTGACTCGGAGAAAACATATCTATGCATTCCCTGGCAGAACTCACCTCAGCAGGGGCAGACAGGGCATGTGTGGCTGCAGTGATCCACTCCAAAGGCTGGAGGTCAAAGGTCACCCCTTGCTGGCCAAGCTGTCCCAGCAGACAGGCCGCTGCACTCTGGAGAGTTAGAGGAGGAGGAGAAATGGAATTTAGCACAAGCAGAGAGGATTTAGGTCTCTGTACTAGACCAGAAGAATGCCACATAAACAGTTACAAAGGGAATAAATCTCGTTCCCAAAAAGGTTGGATTATAGGTAAACAGGGGAGGAAAATAAAGGTTGAAAACTTACCACGAGAGAGACGACGTGTGAATGGGTAAAGAGTGTAGTAATCGCACTGCCTAGCTTCTCCATTCTGGAATAACATACAGCAGGGATGCAGCAATGTGAAAGGAGACTAGCGAGTAGCCTTCCCTCTCCCTTGGGCAGCACTCTCCACCTAGGCTGCATGTCCAGCTCCATGTCACAAAGTTGGTGGGAATCCAGGTCCGTTCTTTGTAGAGAAACCTTCACCCTCTCTACCCCAATCCTTCCTAAAGACAGGGTGCTCTATGTCAGGGTAAGCTCTGTGGGTAGAAGATTTCAGTGGAGAGACCCTACTTTATGACTCACCCAGAAGGCAGATCTTGGAGCCGAAGGACAAGAAGGGAGAGGAGGTAGACTGCCACTTCAGTAGACTCTTCCCAATCCATTACACTTATCTACCGAGGAAAGTTAAGATATCAGGCCCTGGCTGGTTGGCTCAGTGGTAGAGCGTCAGCCTGGTGTGCAGGAGTCCTGGGTTTGATTCCCGGCCAGGGCACATAGGAGAAGCACCCATCTGATTCTCCACCCCTCCCTCTCTCCTTCCTCTCTGTCTCTCTCTTCCCCTCCCGCAGCCAAGGCTCCATTGGAGCAAAGTTGGCCCGGGCGCTGAGGATGGCTCTGTGGCCTCTGCCTCAGGCGCTAGAATGGCTCTGGTTGCAACAGAGCAATGCCCCAGATGTGCCCAGTATCACCCCCTGGTGGGCATGCCAGGTGGATCCTGGTCGGGCGCATGCGGGAGTCTGACTGCCTCCCCGTTTCCAACTTCAGAAAAATACAAAAAAAAAAAAAAGATATCAGAGCAACCTCTGCTTGAGATGGTAGGGGCCACCATGAGATGCCCACCTGTGTTGCTGGCCTACCTTCCCCTGGACCAACATCAACAGCGACTCCAAGGCCAGGGACTCTTGCCCTAGAAGACGGCACAGGTGCTCACTCACATGGCAGCAGGAGTAGAGAACCTAAGGGTGTGGGGAGGAGTCTGTCAGTGAGCAGAGCAGCACCTGGGCTCCTAGACCGGAAGGCTCAGCTGAAAGCAGGTTAGGTTCTCAACAGACCTGCTATCTACCCTTGGGGGTGTCAAGAAGTTTGGGCCATTTCTGCCTCTTGCTGTAAGATAGTGAGATAGTGATACTTCTCACTCAGTTCTGGTGAAGACTGGCTAACAGTGGGGCCATCTCAGCTGAAAAGATTTAAAAGCAGAAGGGGGTCCTGCAAAGGGATCTCTCATGTCAAGTGTCCCTGTCTGCTTCTCTCTCTCTCCCTGTCCTGGACATTAAAAAGAAACCTGAAGGGCCAAGAGAAGAGTTATGGGCAGGCAGTACCTTAAGAAGGTGTAGGCACAGGATGGGATGCTGCAGACCAGAAAGGAGGGCTGGCCTCAGTTGGTCATTGTCTTCAGAGAGCTGATTTGCCAAATGCCGAGAGATCTATAGGGACATTCATGAAGACTCAATCTCATTCCTATTATTCCAATCCCATTCCTCTCATATATCCAAGTAATTAGGACTCTTAAACCCTTACTAGTCACTCTTCCCCAGGTTCATCAGGAACCTCAGACCCCATTCCACTTCCAGTCTCAAGGCCAATAGAGAACCAGAAGTCTCAGGCTTGGTTAGCCCCAGGGCAGGTGGGTACGGAGCAAAGTGTGGCTAGCCAGATGGGAGCAGGAAATCTAAAATCCTGAGCCCTTTAAGAAGCATCACTGGTAGCTTCAGATCAGTACCCTCTGGCACATGGGCAGTTTGTCACTGAGCACTCTAACCAAGGCCTCTGGGACTCTGGCTACACGATGTTCTATAAGAGGCCCAGTGGGATCATCTGTTTCTGGAAGTATAGAGTCAGGGGAGGCATTCAAGCTTATTTTTCTGCCTTTCTGAGAAGCTGGACCCAGCCTCCCCATCTCTGGCAACAGGCATGAGAGGAACAAGAAACTGCAGCTCAACCTGCTCTTTGGCTTCCCAGCAGCCAGGCAGCCCCAGAGGAGCGATGCATATGGCCGCCAGCGCCGAGGAGACGGCTCCGGGCAGGTCCTCACTCTGCTTCCGCACTAGCTGACTCATTTGAGGGGCTCCTGTGGACAAAGAATACAGGATGGAGCCTAGCTGCTTCTCTCAGATCCGCCTTCCTTCTTTCAGGCCACAGAGCTTACTGGGCACCCCCTCAGTGCCAGGTACTGTGTGTAGGTGTCTAGGTGATGGTGGGAGAAAGCAGAGTCGAACCTACTCAACGAGTCAGTCCAGAGAACCTCCCCTTTCCACTCCGGTTACCTGGGGGGCTGTGCAAAGGGAGCTGCAGAGCGGTCAAGCCATGAAGGAGCCCGTCCAACACAACTCGCTTTGTAGTCAGCAGACTGGAGTAAAAGGCTTTGGAGATGGTGCGGCTGTTCCCATCCATGGCTTCACACAGAACAGTAAAGCACTAAGGGAGACAAGGGCAGGGTTAATATCAGGGCATCAGAGAACTGACTAGGCTTAGGGTAAGAAGCAAGAATTCCCAGAGAACCTGAGAAAGGAGGAGGAAAACCCAGGGGAACTAGCTATCTACTTCTAAGTATTCCTCACACCAAAGGTGCATTATAACTGCCTTTGCATCTTTGCATTTCAAGGACAGGCATGTTAGGTGTCAGTCCTTGTTCTCTCTGATCAGCTGCTCCCTATGTTTCTCAAAGTGTGATCTATAAGAATTGCTGGGGATTCCTGGGTCCCTCCCAACCCATTCCTCTGATTCAAAATCTCAGGAGGTGGGTATCTATCCCTGACTCCCCAGGCCACTCCCCATGCTGCCTGATCTAACCCTATGTAGTCATAAGAAAGGGGGTGGGGGAAACACAGGGAAGGTCAGGAGAGACAGAAATCTGGAAGTGGGAACAGATTACCGTAAGGCTATCCGTCTGCAAAGTCTGCTCAGAGTAATCTGGTTGGGCCAGTAGTTTCCCCAACAGGTCCAGAAAGAGGCTGGCAGCTTCCTGAAATACCTGTAGGCTGGGGAAAAAATAAGCACATGTTTTTTTTCTCATCTTTCTACCAAAAGCCCAGATATAGTGAATGGGTCAGTTCTGGGCAAGTAGGAGAAGCTCAGCAAAGGGACACATCACAATGCTGCCTCCTCTCTTCCCTGCTGAGCACCACAGTCTCACATATACTGTACGCCCTCTGAGCCTTCTCACTGCCATTTCTCTATGTATACCCATCCTGATCCTTTCATTTAGTGTATGGTGACTGCTGACCTTTAAAACCCAAAAGTCTTGGAGCAAACTTGGAGGTGTCTCTGGGCCCATAAGAGGACCAGCTGGACTCTAAGGGGTTGGTCAGCTAATCTCTAAACCTGTCACAAATCATGGCTTCTCCTCCTTTAGCCTCTTCCTAATGGAGAAAGGAAGAACGAGGATAGAAATAGAAGCCACCCTGGCTGGTTGGCTCAGTGGTAGAGCGTCGGCCTGGCATGCAGGAGTCCCAGGTTCAATTCCCGGCCAGGGCACACAGGAGAAGAGCCCATCTGCTTCTCCACTCCTCCCCCTCTCCTTCCTCTCTGCCTCTCTCTTCCCCTCCCGCAGCCAAGGCTCCATTGGAGCAAAGTTGGCCCGGGCACTGAGGACGGCTCCACCTCAGGCACTAGAATGGCTCCAGTGGAAACAAAGCAAAGCCCAGATGTGCCGAGCATCGCCCCCTGGTGGGTGTGCCGGGTGGATCCCGGTGGGGCCATGCAGGAGTCTGTCTCTCTGCCTCCCCGCTTCTCACTTCAGAAAAAATACAAAACAAACAAACAAAACAAAGAAACAAAAAAGAAATGGAAGCCAAACTGGCCAACAGAGCAAAACTGCGTCTCATCCCACCTGTCACCTGTCTGGCTCCTCTCCAGATTAAAGGTGCAGGCAAAGTAGGCCTGAATCACGGCCATCAGGTCCCGTAAGAAGGTCCCATACCAACACTGCTGCTGGGGAAGAGGACAGAGAGTAAGGGCAAGGCAAGGGATAGAGACAAAGAATAGAAAAAGCAGTAAAAAAGGTGTCAGATAACCAGTCAGGTTCACCAGCAGTAAGGAGCAGGGGGAAGAGAGTGTCTGGACAGAGCGAGGAGATCCCAATGGGCTGTAAATAGTTTGAAAATGTCTTGTTTGGCCTGAACAGCATTTTGGAGTTTAAGAAGTTCTTTTTTTAAATCGTCCATTGATTTGAGAAATGAAGAAAGAGAGAGAGGGAGAGAGAGAGAAGCATCAACTTGTCATTTCACTTAGTTGTTCCATCTAGTCACATATTCATTGATTGCTTCTCATTTATGTCCTGACTGGGGGTCGAACCCGTGACATCTAGCACGCCAGGTCAATGCTTTACCCACTGAGCCACCTGGCAAGATGGTTCTTTTTTTGAAAATAATTCAAATTCTTTTCTAAATTTCTTTAAAACCCTCAAGATTAGCCTGACTGTTGGTGGTGCAGTGGGTAGAGCATCAACCAGGAATACTGAGGTCTCCGGTTCAAAACCCTGAGGTCAGCTGCTTGAGCACAGGATAATCAACATGATTCCCCAGGTCTCTGGCTTGAGCCTAGAGGTTGCTAGCTTGAGCCCAAGGTTGCTGGCTCAGCTCGAGCCTGAGGTCCAATCCCCAATCAAGGCACATAAAAGAAACAATCAATGAACAACTAAAGCAACTATGAGTTGATGTTTCTCATCTCTCTCCTCCCTCTCTCTCTCCCTTCCTCTATTTCTAAGTAAAACAAAAAAAGTAAAAAATATTCACCTGGCCCGACTGCCTGACCAGGTAGTGATGCAATGGATAGAGCGTCAGCCTGCGATGCAGAGGACCCAGGTTCAAAACCTAGAGGTCGCTGGCTTGAGTGCAGGCTCATCTGGCTTGAGCGCAGGCTCACCAGCTTGAGTGTAGGATCACAGACATGATCGCTGGCTTGAGCCCAAGGTCACTGGCTTGGCTGGAGCCTCCCAGTCAAGGCACATTGGAGAAAGCAATCAATGAACAACTAAGATGTCGCTACGAAGAATTGATGTTTCTCCTCTCTCTCCCTTTCTGTCTGTCCCTCTCTCTGTCTCTCTCTCGCTAAAAAAAATATATATATATATGTATTTACCTGATCTGAGGTGGCACAGTGGATAAAACATCAACCTGGAATGCTGAGGTCCCTGGTTTGAAATCCTGGCTTGTCCAGTCAAGGCACATATGAGAAGCAAATGCTATGAGCTGGTGCTTTCTGCTCCTCCTCCCATCCTCTTTCTCTCTCTTTCTCAAATCAATCAATAAATAAAATCTTAAAAAAAAAAACCACTCAAGATTAATACTCATAAGGTGAGTGCAGCTTTTTGCTGCCTGTGCCTAGGTCCCATTAAACATCTCTTTACTCTGTTCTCTCAGCTTAGCACAGCAGGACACAGCAAAGGGAGTAGAGGTCTGTCCCCAAACACATTTAGTCTCAGTCTTAGCTCTTCCACTATTGTCTCTGTGACCATTTACAAGTTAGAGCCTGTGTATGAGTCAGTTAATCTTTAAATGCAATACCATGCTCTAGCCTGACCAGGCGGTGGCACAGTGGATAGAGCGTTGGACTGGGATGCGGAGGTCCCAGGTTCGAGACCCCGAGGTTGCCAGCTTGAGTGCGGGCTCATATGGTTAGAGCAAAAGCTCACCAGCTTGGACACAAGGTCGCTGGCTCGAGCAAGGGGTTACTCAGTCTGCTGTAGCCCCATGGTCAAGGCACATATGAGAAAGCAATCAATGAACAACTAAGGTGTCGCAACTGAACAACTAAGGTGTAGCAATGCGCAACCAAAAACTAATGATTGATGCTTCTCATCTCTCTTTGTTCCTGTCTGTCCCTGTCTATCCCTCTCTCTGACTCTCTCTCTGTCTCTGTAAAAAACAAACAAACAAAAATACCATGCTCTGTAAAATTGCGTCAATAAAGCCAAGGATATAACATTTCAAAGCATAATGCCCTAAATATTGGAAAACTACAGATAAAAATCTGGATTTCTAGCTTCTCTTGGAAAACTGGAAGACCTGGCAACACGGGGCCTGTATTCCCACATGGCGACAGTGACTGGAGCTGAGGAGAGGGTATACCATTAGACTGGGCATGAGATCTCCAGCTGATCTAATCCCTACTATTCACATAGTCCCATAGTCGACTTCACTGACTGACATTATCTGTGTGGTCTCAGAAGACATTAGAGTTTGTAATTTATGGTCTACTGACTAGAAAAGAGGAGGAGAGAAAGTAAAAGGCAATTTAGCCAAACAGAAATGACAGTTCGAAAAAGAGAAAAATAAGACACTCCTGGAAGTCTTCACAGCTCCTTGCATAGTGCTTACCTGCTGAATACTGTTGCCCTCCTGGCTGTGTCTGAGTAGGCTAAGCAGCAGCCCCGGGAGCCCTGCCTCGCGGCAAAAGGAATACAAGGCATCAGAGTCCCTGCAGCTAGACAGAAGACTGCCCAGGACCCGGAGTGCGGGGAGGATTTGGGAAGCACCCTCCAGCATGCCTTTCAGGATCTGGGTGACACGAGAAAAAGTAGTAGTCAGTATTATCAGAGGTAAAAGAAGAGTCACAGATACCTAGTGTCTCTAAGGAGTTGGCAAATCAGACCAGATGTTCTCATTCCTTTCTTTGGGAGTCTAAAAAGCCCAGAGAAGAAGGAAATAGGGAAGCTGTACCAGGGAAGAAAAGTATAGCTGGTCAGGTCACCTGACCCTCAGTATCTCTGTGTCAGGCCTGATGTCATTTCCATCTGCTCCCTCCCTTCTCCGGCCCTTCATCTTAAAAACAAAACACACACACACTCACATATACTTCTGAAAATTAAAAGCAATGGACATGAAACAATGTTATTCAACTCCAGATAGACAAAACAGTATTATTCAACTCTAGACCAGGGGTTGACAAACAGTCTAAATCCAAGCCTCCTACCTCTTCTCTTTTATACAATCAGCAAGCGAAGGACAATATTATATACATATACATATATATATACATATGTATATATGTATATATATATATTTTTAGACATTACATTTTTATTTATTTAATTTTTTAAAAGGTTAGTCTCTTAAAGATTATTCTTAAAAGAATAACATTTACAAAAAAATAACATTTACATCAATGCTTTACGGCATGCTATTTGTTGTTCTAAATCATTTCACTTATTTGCTCTAATCTTTACAGTAACCTGTTTTTGTTTTATAGTAACCCTCTGACATAAATACAAATAGTTATAAATGAGGAGACTGATGCTTCTAGGTAAGTTAAGTAAGTAGTCAATAATCACACAGCTAAAGATTAGTTCAGGTGGAATTCCAACCTAGGACTTCTTATCCTGGAGGCAGAGCTTGTAACCTCCTTCCCTACTGAAAAGTTATCCAGCACAACATGGAAGTGTCAAGAGAGAGGTGCAAGATGCCAAGGCAATTCACTGGAGAAAGGAATCTTTTCAACAAATAGTGCTGGGACAATTTACACCCACATGCAAAAGATGAACATAGATCCTTCACAACGTATACTTCACATTATATACAAAATTTAATTCAAAATGCGTCAGAGAACTAATGTCAGAGCTAAAACTAGAAAGTGTTTAGAAAAAACAGAAGAAAAATCTTCAAGACTTGGGGTTTGGAAAATATTACTTAGATACAACACTAAAAGCATAATCTACAAAGAGAAAATATGGCGATTGGACTTCATCAAAATTTAAAACACTTGTGTTTCAAGACACTCATGACAATAAAAAGACAAAGCATAGGCTAGCAGAAAATATTTGCAAATCACATATCTGAAAAAAGGTGGTGTATCTATAATATACAAAGAACTCTTACAACTCAGAAAGACAAACAACCCAATTTAAAAACGAGCAAAAGGCCCTAGCCAGGTAGCTCAGTTGGTTGGAGCATCACCCCCAAATGCCAAGGTTGTGGGTTCACTCCCCAGCCCAGGGCACATATAGGAATCAATCAAAGTATTTGAAAGAATGGCTATAATCAAAAAGACTGACAATAATACATGTTAGCAAGGACGTAGAGAAATGGGGACCCTCATACATTGCTGAGGGAATGCAAAACGCTGTAGTCACTTTGGAAAATAATTCTGCAGTTTCTTAAAACGTTAAACATCAATTTATCATATGACCCAGCAATTCCGCTCTTCAGAATCCACCCACATGAAATAAAAGCAGGTCCACAAAGATTCCCACATGATTGTTCATAGTAGCTTTATTCATAAAAGCTAAAAAGTGGAAACAACCCCAATGTCCACCAACTGGTGAATGGATAAACAAAATGTGGTATGTACACATATAATGGGATACTAATTGGCAATAAAAAGGAATGAAGTAATGTTCTTCAAAAATATTATGCAAAGGAGCCAGACATAAATACCACATATTGTATGATTGTTATTTATATGTAATGTTAAGAAAAGGCAAATCTATGAAACAAATTAATTATTAAGCAGATTAATGGTTGCCTGAGACAGAGGAGAGGAATAATGATTAAATATAAATGGGTATGAGAGATTTTATGGGGGTGATGAAAATGTTCTAAAACTGGACTATGGTGATGGTTTCACATCTCGGTATGAGTACTAAAAATCATTAACAGACTTTAAAGAGAGCAGAAAAGATGCAGGCAACATATTTTGGTGAGTTCTTAGGAAGGAAAATCACTGTGTTTCCAAGAAGCAAGGGAAGGCTTTGTATGAGAACACTATGAATTAAGCAAAATGTTACTCCCTAAAAAACAATCTCATCCTTCTCGTTAGTATACCTGCACTAGAAAATACTGCAGCTCTCTCCCTGCACACATGCAGGCATGCAGACACCTAGGAAAGGTCACTGAGCACAAAGCACAAACAAGGTAGACTTTCTGCAAACCAGTAAGAGAGCTCTCACCAGAAACCAACCATGCTGGCACCTCGATCTTGGACTTCTAGCCTCTAGAACTGTGAGAAAATAAATTTCTGTTGTTTAAAAAAAAGAAAGAAAATATTGTATACTTAATTGTTACAGTTGTATTTTTTTTGTTAGTAAAAATTTTGTAGATATGTATTCTTTCATTGTAGTACTTACATACTGTCCTCCATTTGTGCCTCGTGGCCCACAATGCCTCAAATATTTACCAAGAAAAAGTTTGCTGCCTGACCAGGCGGTGGCGTAGTGAATAGAGCATCGGACTAGGATGCTGAGGACCCAGGTTCAAGACCCCAAGGTCGCCAGCTTGAGTACGGGCTCATCTGGTTTGAGCAAAAGCTCACCAGCTTGGACCCAAGGTCGCTGGCTCGAGCAAGGGGTTACTTGGTCTGCTGAAGGCCCACGGTCAAGGCACATATGAGAAAGCAATCAATGAACAACTAAGGTGTTGCAATGCGCAACAAAAAACTAATGATTGATGCTTCTCATCTCTCCGTTCCTGTCTATCCCTCTCTGACTCTCTCTCTGTCTCTGTAAAAAAAAAAAAAAAAAAGAAAGTTTGCTGATCCCTGCTCTAGATGGACGCTTTTCCCTTCAGAAAGAGAAACCCAAGGCCTGCTCTTTGTTACTAAAAGAGGTTAGCATATTCCTTGAATTAGGCAGATAGATTAAAAGAGAATTGAAAAGGAACAATCTTTCTCCTTATGCCAATCAATGTTTTTTAATGTCTCATCTATAAAAATTGTCTCAAATCTCCTCCACAGTATTTTTCTGCCCATTACCTGTCCTCCAGCCTCAAGCAGCTGACTCTGAATGCGTTGGCAGAAATCCGGATTGCACAGCAGGGTGAGAGGGGCCTTCAGCTTGATGGGCACAGGCTCAGCTGTCTCTAGCAGGTGATGCCACTCGTCATCGCTGTCTGGCTCCTGAGGCACAGGGGAGAGGCAAGGTCAGGAGCAGTGTGTAAGGCTGAGGGCAGTAGCTCCCAATCTGGGGGATCACAAAGTACCTGCAAGAAGCCAGTAACTCCTTTGGCACAGATGTATTTTTTTCCAGCTAACAGTTTAAAAAAGTATAACTGGCAATATGTGAGGGGTCTTGAAAAAGTCTCTTGGAGAACACTAGCATGTGTGTATCAAGAGATACCTAGAAAGATGTCTACTGCAGTGCGGCTTATAATTTAAAAAAAAATGCCATAAAGCATTTTTGTAAGGGAATACTAAATCACAGCACATCCATATGAGGAAATACTAAGAAGTTACTAAGAAGACTGCTGCACTGAGGGCCTCCTCAGTTATGCAGTCTTCCCACCAAAAATGTGTAATTTAAATGTAATCATGAGGAAATATCAATTTGAAGAATATTCTGCATAATAACTAGCCTGTGTATCTCAAAACTGCCAGTCATGAAAGACAAAAATAAAAAAAGGCTGGGAACTGTTTCAGATTAAAGAGCTAAGCCTGGCCTGAGGTGGCACAGTGGATAGAGTGCTAACCTGGACCACTGAGGTCACTGGTTTAAAACCCAGGGCTTGCCTGGTCAAGGCACATACAACAAGTAACCAATGAATAGCTAGAGTGAAGCAACTACTTCTCGTTCCCTCCCACCCAACCCTAGTAAAATCAATAAATAAAATTTTAAAATAAATAAAGAAGTGAGACAACTAAATGCAATGCATTACAGATGATTTGGATCATAGCCCAGGAAAAAATTTTTTACTATAAAGAACATTGCTGGAACAATTGGCAAAATTTGAGTATAGACTGTATATTAAGTAACAGAATCAATGTTAAATTTCTGACTTCTATTATTGTAATGTGGTAATGCAAGTGATTGACCTTGTTCTAAGAAAATAAGCACTGAAGTATTTAGGGATAAAGGCATATCTGCAACTTATCCTAAAATGATTCAGAAAGTTGACATGCCCATATATAGAGAGAATCATAAAGCAAACTGGAAGAATTTTAACAATTGGTGAATCTGGATGAAAGAGTATATAGAAATTCTTTGTGATATTCTCACAATTATTCAAGTTTGAAATTATTTCAAAATAAAAAGTCAAAGTCTAAAAAAACCCCAAAAGATTGAGTAGAACTACATGTTCAAATGTAGAATGATCTCTGAAACAGATAATATGGTAAGATAAACAAGATACAAAGCAATTCATATGGTACAATCTCAGTAATGTAAAAACAACCAAACTATGTATTTCTGTGTGCGTGTATGTATATGTAAAAGTACAGAAAGTATGGAAGGGGACAAACAAAACTGTTAACAGCAGACACCTCTAGGACCTAAGGAATGCTCAAGAGGGACTTATATTTTTACCTATGTATGCTAATTTTTTGATAATTATGTGTTCAGATAACTGTGCAATTAAAAATCTATAAATGAGAAAGTTTTTAACACACAGGGGGCTCACACTTGGAGGGTTGAGAATCATTGTTCTAGAACAGGGGCCCCCAAACTACGGCCCACAGGCCACATGTGGCCCCCTGAAGCCATTTATCCGGCCCTGCCGCACTTCCGGAAGGGGCACCCCTTTCATTGGTGGTATGTCAGTGACACAAAGCGCGGCGTCGCTCATGTACAGTACTACTTCCGGTGACGTGGGACACACGCCTCACGGCTCCGGAAGCGCATCATATCACTTGTTACGGCTAGCAGTGACAAATATGGAACCGGACATTAACCATCTCATTAGCCAAAGCAAGCCCATAGTTCCCATTGAAATACTGGTCAGTTTGTTGATTTAAATTTACTTGTTCTTTATTTTAAATATTGTATTTGTTCCCGTTTTGTTTTTTTACTTTAAAATAAGATATGTGCAGTGTGCATAGGGATTTGTTCATAGATTTTTATAGTCCGGCCCTCCAATGGTCTGGGGGACAGTGAACTGGCCCCCTGTGTAAAAAGTTTGGGGACCCCTGTTCTAGAAAAACGCCTACCCAGAACCAACATTCATTCCATGGCAGTAACGAGGGCAAGAAAAGCCCCTAGAGCTCACCTCATTTTCTAGGTCCACTACATCAGTGCCCACCTCTGGCCTCAGCTCTGGGAATGCTCGTTCACTATCCTGGGTGACCGGGTTTTCCCTGCCAGAGGAAGCAGAAGTAGGATGAATTGCAGACCTGTGAGGTTTGAGGTTCATTAACTTGTCCCTGCCTCTATGTCCAGGATAGAAGTGAAGAAAAATCCATGGAGGACTGAATAGAGGAGACCTTCTAAGATATGACCAGAAGGATAGGCTGACCACTACACACACATCCTACCACTTTGGATCTTATTCTCAAGTATACCTTGGCGTGTTCACCTGCAGATCCCAATTCAAATAATCTTTCCTTTTGTATTGATACAATTCTTTCCCTTCCAGTTAAGATACAACTGGAACATAGAGAAAGGAAAGTTCACATGTTTCTGATGAATCAGGAAAGTATCAGGAATTAGAATTCAAAGACCCAGGACTCTTGACTCCTAGGGCCCTGTCCATATTTAGGCAGTGGCTACCGACAGGGACCACACTGTATTTACTTTGGCTAGAACTGAAGATCTGCAAGATACCTCACCCTAAAATCCCTGGCTCTACCCTCCTCACCGAGATGCGGGAGGGGCCTCTCCAGTCCCCCAATCAGCCCAGCTGCTCTTCATTTCCGAGGCCATGATCCCAGCTAAGAGGCCTGGTTCCTGAGGAGTGGCCCTTAATCTGGCCAGAGCAGTAGTGCCAGAAACCACCTTGATGGTCCTGTTCTCTTGCTCAAGGGCAGGTCCTATGTTCTGGTGTTTCTGTAGGAAGTAGACAGGAGACACTGAATCAGAACTATTTGGGTGCCACTGGGCAGTACAAATCCTACTGTGGCCCCTTCCCAGGCCTCGAAAGTCACCCTCCTTCCCCAACAACCCCAGTCACTAGCCAGGTCGTGCCCCACACTCCTCACGTATTCCCACGTACCTTCTGCTTGGCTTCCTCCGCCATGCGTTTATAGGCCTGATGCAAGATGCGAGACTGATTGCCCTTAGGGGCCAGCCGATGGGCCTGTTGGTCCTTTAGAGCCTGAAGTTCTGGAGGTAGAGGACTGGTGAATGGGGTGCCCAAATCTGGGCTTGCTGGTTCGGTCATTACTACCGGGAGGAAAAAGGGAGAAGGCATGATCATACTGGAGCTGTGCCACGTCTACTTGGCCAGAGACAACTTCAGCATCTCCAGGCTTCTGTGGAAGACCATGATGATAAAGTGACCCAGAGCGACGGGGTTGTAAGGGAGGTGCCAAAGGTTAGGCAAAGAGCTAAGAAGAAAGTTCAAGGTGGTGAGGTAAAGAAGATTATTTTTTCTGTATTTGTATTTTTCTGAAGTTGGAAACAGGGAGGCAGTCAGACAGACTCCTGCATGCGCCCAACCGGGATCCACCCGGCATGCCCACCAGGGGGCGATGCTCTGCCCATCTGGGGCATCGCTCTGCCGCAATCAGAGCCATTCTAGTGCCTGAGGCAGAGGCCATAGAGCCATCCTCAGCACCCGGGCCAACTTTGCTCCATTGGAGCCCTGGCTGCAGGAGGGGAAGAGAGAGACAGAGAGGAAGGAGAGAGAGAGGGGTGGAGAAGCAGATGGGCGCCTCTCCTGTGTGCCCTGGCCGGGAATCGAACCTGGGACTCCCACATGCCAGGCCGACGCTCTACCACTGAGCCAACCAGCCAGGGCCAAGAAGATATTTTGGATCTAGATGTTGGGGAAAGGTAGGTAAATTGGGGAGGACACTAGGGAAGTGCAAAGCCCTGGGAACCCTAATGACTCACTGGTGACATGGCCAGCAATAAAGGGGTGATGTAAAAGGTCTGGCCAGGACAGGCGCTGCTGAGGGTCCTTGGTGAGCAGTCCCTGCAAGAAGTTCTGTGGAGAGAAAAAATCCCCCATCAGCCTTCACTCCCAGGTAGGTTCTTTCTAACTAATCAGCAGAGCCTGCAAACCAGGACTCAGAGTCTAACCCAGGGGTCCCCAAACTTTTACACAGAGGGCCAGTTCACTGTCCCTCAGACCGTTGGAGGGCCACCACATACAGTGCTCCTCTCACTGACCACCAATGAAAGAGGTGCCCCTTCCGGAAGTGCGGCGGGGGGCCGGATAAATGGCCTCAGGGGGCCACATGCGGCCCGCAGGCCGTAGTTTGGGGATGTCTGGTCTAACCTTACAGCAAACCAGCTGGTCTTGATCACTCTCTTTAACCCTATCCTGAGGCCTCATTTCCCTGGCTGAAATCATGGACAAAACTCATTGCCTCATCTTCTGGGGAGCCCCAATTCCTGTTCATGGACATTCTGGAACCCCAGAAGTAAAAATGGAAATCTCAATGTCACCAACTTTGTGAAGAAGTGAGAAGAAAAACTAAGAGAAAGACAGGAAGGTCACCCTTGAAATCATCTTCAGAAAGCAAACATTCAGAGGACTCCCAGACTGCTCACTCCGCCCTCCCTTTCACTGCAGTTTGTTCACAGCTGGGTAGAAACAGACGCGTTTATGGTTGAAGCACTTACAGACATCTTTCACAAGGCTTCAGACGGGAAGACTGTCTCTAGAAAGGGAACATCATTATGAGGTCTCTATGGGGAAACCCTCAACTGGGTCTGAAACAGGGACATCACCCGCTAAGGTTTCTTTTGTTTAAATTCTTTTTTGATAGTTACCTGGGCCTCCCCAAACTAAACAGGTTGAGGAGAAACCTGTCCCTTTCCATCTTAGATAAAACTAAGGAAAGTTATGAGATTTCACTCTCAAGAAAGTTGCATTTAAATTCCACTGAAAGTCCAGCCCTGGTCAGTTGGCTCAGTGGTAGACAGTTGGCCCAGCATGTGGATGTCCCAGGTTCAATTCCCGGTCAGGGCACACAGGAAAAGTGACCATCTGCTTCTCCTCTCCTCCCTCTCCCCCGCCCCCCATTCTTCTCCCGCAGCCATGGCTCAACTGGTTCAAGCACATCGGCCTCAGGCACTGAGGATGATACAGTGGAGCCTCAGCCTCAGGTGCTAAAAAATAGCTCAGTTGCAAGCATGGGCCCCAGATGGGCAGGGCAGAGCATTGGTCCCGGGGCGCATGCAGGAGTCCATCTCTCTATCTCCTCTCCTCTTACTTAAATAATAAATAAATAAATAAATTCTACTGAAAGTCCAAATCTTGCTCTAGGTAAGATTAAAAGGGTCTTTTTCCTCCCTCCCTCAATCCCTCCTTCCTCAAGCCTACTGAGACCTAGCTGCAAGGAGCAGGCACCACCTCATCTATTTCTAACAACTGAGCTAGCCACACCAGCCCTGGCCATTTGGATAGCTGAAGATTTCTTCTCCCACGAAGAGGACTTAAAGCTGTGTTTGCAAAGCCAGGTATCATTTGATAGGAAATAAGTGGGATAAAGGATATGTAAAAGGACCAGTATCTGTCTCTGATGTTTTGAAATCAACTTTCCATTGTGATAAAAGATAGCCTGGCCTAAGGAGGAGGTTCTATTCCCACGTTCGGCACCCCCTCCCAGAATAAGCCCTTATAATACAAAAGGGAGGCAGTCTGGCCCAGCTCCTGCATTAATTCAGTAACTGCAATGTTGTGCCCAGCTCTGGAAAAGGATTTTGAAAAAGGGAATAGAGGCAGAGGGAGAGAGATTTCTAATGCAAAAGTAATCTCCCTTTCTATACGCATTACCTTGAAGCAAGGACTAATGCTTGGGGGCCAGCGCACAGGGTCCTTGAGAATGAGGTTGACCAGCTGAAAGATGCTCGTGGTATAGAAGGGAGGGGTGCCTACAGCCAGCTCATACAGTATGCAGCCCACAGACCAGAGGTCTGCGGTGTGGTCATATGGTCGCTCTTCCACCAGTTCCGGGGACATATAGAGTGGTGTGCCTTTGATGGATGTCAGCACCATTGTGTTAGTGCTCATAGCCCGGGCAAATCTGCAGGTGATCGAATGGAAATGTAAAGAGAGAACATATTCAATAAAAACAACCTGGTCACTACTACTTCTCATTGTGTGAGCTATCCCAAACCTGAATAGAGAGAACCTTCCAAAAGACCCAGCAGGAGTCCCAGTTCCAATTCTAAAACAAGAGCCATGTAAGCCAAACAAAGGGTCTAAAACTCCCTGCAGAACTGGAAGCAGAGACAGAGGATCAGGCCTCTTACCCGAAGTCACAGAGCTTGATGCCACCACCCTTGGCAAGGAGGATGTTCTGAGGCTTCATGTCTCGATGGAGGATGCGGTGGGAATGCAGATAATACAGGGCCGACACCAACTGGGCGGCAATGGCCTGAACCTAAGGGCAGTCGTGCGGGAGGAAGAAAGGAGGAGTCAGAGGAAGAGACTGCTGAGGAGCCCAAAGACTCCTCCTTAAAACTACAGCTGATGTGATCTTTTCTTTCTTCCCTTTCTTCCAGAGCTTCACACGATACCTTCTACAATTCTTGCTCCCCTATTCATTCATTCTTGCATTTGTCCATTCACTTATTCAAAGTTAACTGAGTCTCATAGCTGCATGACGATGGGCAAGTTATCTTGTGCTTCTCAGATTCATCATCTATAAGCTGACAATAATGATACCTCCTACTTCATAGGGTTATTTTGACGATTAAATGAAGTTAAAGCCCTGGTCAGCAAACTGCGGCTCGCAAGCCACATGCAGCTCTTTGTCCCCTTGAGTGTGGCTCTTCCAAAAAATACCAGGTGTGGGCGCTACCTCGATAAGGAATGTACCTACCTATATAATTTAAGTTTAAAAAATTTGGCTCTCAGAAGAAATTTCAATCATTGTACTGTTGATATTTGGCTCTGCTGACTAATGAGTTTGCCGACTACTGAGTTAAAGCATGTAAAGTAATGTAATGCTCATAATGGTGCCTGGCATTTAGTAGGCATTCAGTATAGATCAGCTTTTACTAAGACAAAATCCCTTTCTCTCTTTTTTTCCAAGACAGTGAGAGTAAGAAAGACAAGAAGGGAGAGAGATAAGTATCAACTCATAGTTGTAGCACTTTCACTTGCTCATGGATTGCTTCTCATATGTGCCTTAACCAGGGGGTGGGGTGGGGGGTGGGGGGATAACTCCAGCTGAGCCAGTGATCCCTCGCTCAAGCCAGCAAACTTCAAGCCAGTGACCATGGGACAATGTTGATGATCCCACGCTCAAGCTGGTGACCTCACACTCAAGCCAAATGAGCCCATACTCAAGCCAGCAAGCTCGGAGTTTTGAACCTGGGACTTCAGCATCTCTAGTCAATGCTCTATCCACTGCACCACCACTGGTCAGGCACAAAATCCCTTTCTCAAGAGAAGTAGTCAAAAACACAAGACAGACTGAGAAATACGATGATGACTTACCAATGATGATGAATGCTCATAAGAAAATAAAATGCGGTAATAGGAAGTCCTGAGGAGGGTCTACATCAGGGGTCCCCAAACTACGGCCCGCGGGCCGCATGCAGCCCCCTGAGGCCATTTATCCGGCCCCTGCGGCACTTCCGGAAGGGGCACCTCTTACATTGGTGGTCAGTGAGAGGAGCATAGTTCCCATTGAAATACTGGTCAGTTGGTTGATTTAAATTTACTTGTTCTTTATTTTAAATATTGTATTTGTTCCCATTTTGTTTTTTTTACTTTAAAATAAGATCTGTGCAGTGTGCATAGGGATTTGTTCATAGTTTTTTTTTATAGTCTGGCCCTCCAATGGTCTGAGGGACAGTGAACTGGCCCCCTGTGTAAAAAGTTTGGGGACCCCTGGTCTACATGCTAGAGTCCAGAAAAACTCCTAGAGTAAGTGTAGCTGGAAAATGTGTTCAACCAAACCCCACTGCTAACCACTATGTCCTGGTGGCAAATCTTGCCTTAACCACAACCCTTATACCTTCCTGCCTTCTCTGGAAACACCATACTGACCCTTCTTCCCCAATGATGCCCAATAACAACATTAATGATAGCTAACTACATTGAATACTGTGTTTCAGGAACTCTTAAGCATTTTACATGAATTAACTCATTAATCCTCAGAATAGCTTTAGGAGATAGACACTATTATTTCCATTAAAAATAGAAAACTGGCCTGACCAGGCGGTGGCGCAGTGGATAGAGCGTCGGACTGGGATGCAGAGGACCCGGGTTCAAGACCCCGAGGTCGCCAGCTTGAGTGCGGGCTCATCTGGTTTGAGGAAAAAGCCCACCAGCTTGAACCCAAGGTCGCTGGCTCCAGCAAGGGGTTACTCGGTCTGCTGAAGGCCCGTGGTCAAGGCACATATCAGAAAGCAATCAATGAACAACTAAGGTGTTGCAGCGCGCAATGAAAAACTAATGATTGATGCTTCTCATCTCTCTTCGTTCCTGTCTGTCTGTCCCTGTCTATCCCTCTCTCTGACTCACTCTCTGTCTCTGTAAAAAATAAATAAATAAATAAATTTAATAAAAAAACTAAGCCTTAGGCTATAAGAATCCTGCCTGCTTACAGCCTGTCTCCCACACCCAAACTATAAGTGAGCAACCATATATATCAAATTTAAAAAAATAAAAAAAAAATAGAAAACTGAGCACAGAGGTTCAAGTAACTTGCCCAAAAGGATTTAGCTTGAGAAGTGGCAAAACAAACTTTGTATTCAGAAATATTGGCTCCAAGACTGATATTCTTTACTGTCATACCACACTGCCTCTATATGCACCTAGATTAATATTTTTCTCAGGAATTCTCAAAATGGAAACTATCATTGCCTTCAGCTTTCCCTACCCATCCTTAACCTGAAGAGAGTCTGGGTGGGAAGAAGTTTAAGCTAGAAACATACCTGGTCTTCGGGCAGTTTACCATCATCTTCCAGGATCTGAAAGAGCTCTCCCTCAGCGTAGTCTGTCACTACCACCACCTGAAAGGCAAAGGCAAAGGCAATGATGGCCCCAGCTTTATGCATTGAGGATGGGAAATTCCTGGGACCCCTATTCTTGGGGGGAGGTGACCCCTAGCCAAAATGCACCTCTTTATCAGTCTCAAAGCTGTCGAGCATATGCACGATGTTGGGATGCCGCAGACCCCGCATGATGTCAATCTCTCGTTGCAGATTCCTCAGCTCCTTCTCTGAGCGTCCCAATTTTGGAATAAACTTCAGGGCTACCACCTGTCAGTGGTAAGATGAAGAGTCAAGGCCTAAACACACTAGTGGAACTTTAGCCTCAGAACTCCAGAAGTGAGACTTGACATTGAGCAATTCTCCTTTATACCTACTAGTCTCCCACTCCACTCTCCCCATGATACCCTGGCCTTACCCAGGCTTCCCCTCCCCCGTGCCCTAGGACGAAACAGCCTCTGCCAGATAAATCCCTTTGGTGGATCCTGGGAGAGGTGTTCTGACCCAGGTAAACAACTCAAGATTGAGGGCTTTAGGGGAAATGGAAGGAAGAAAAAATGGAGAATAGAATTCAGGTGGTTTATTTCTTCCTGCATGGGATAAAGATTTGTGGTAGTGATAATATTTATTCATTTGTTACTCACTAGGTGCCAAGCACTGTACAAAGTGATTCAGTGTGACATTACATATAATCTTCAAACCCCATCAATCAGATACTACACTTATCTTTACAGACCAGGAACCTGAGACATAGAGAGAGGGGCTAAGTAACCTGTCCATAGTTCTAAGGCTAAAAAGAGGTAGAGCCAGGATTTGAACCTAATTTCAGAGCTCACACTCCATAAGAAGTACGAAGGAGTCAGTGCCTTAGAAACACAGATTGGTATGAAGGCTTCTCTTCTGGCCCCATTTCCTACTGGAGTTGGGGGTGCAAAATCCCACCCAAGAGATATCGCTCTTTGTTCACCACCTGAGCACTGTATTTTCTCCGACCCTTGTACACCCTCCCAAAAGAGCCTTCTCCAATCATCTCCAACACGTGGTACTTTTCCATGACAGAGGTTGCAGGATTCCTCAGAAGGAAGAAAGTAGTGATGGTGATGAAGAGCTACAGCTGTAAAGGCACTTCCACACATCTGGGAAGCCTGGTTCGGGAATGGAAGAAAGGTTACTGTTAGCCGCCTTGCCTTTCCCTCTTTTTCATAGTAACCCAGGCCTCAAAACCATGGTAGGATGGAGTGGATGAAAAGATGAGATCTTGGAGCAAATAGAGCGCCTCTTATAGCTCTCTCTTTTCAGCCTCCTCCAGTCCCCATCCCAACCTCCCCCACCCAATTCCGCCCCCAGCACCCAGCCTCGCCCACCGACCACTCTCCCTCTACCCGGCCTTTCCCACCGACACTGCCCCTTCCAGCCTCCCCAAGTTCTTGCCACTGCCAACCTCCTTAGTAATCCCAGCTTCACACACCTGAGCTCTTCCCTCACCCCCAGCCTAGGAGCTTCAAGCTCCTCAGGCCGAGGGAGGCCGGCTCGGGCCTTCAGCCCCGCCCCTTTAGGCTGTCTACGTACTTTGCCTGACTTACATTCCTTGTCCACCCTCGTTGCCGGTCTCTTTAGATTCCTATTGTTGCTAATTGCACTTGTTAGAACTGAGCTGAGGTCCAAAGGACAAAGGAATTCAGAGGTGTGGGGGAGACGGGGGATATCTGTAGGCACTTTTTCAGGCTCTTCCGAAACGCCTCTTGCCTATCAGGACCCACTAAAAACCCGGAGTCTGCGGTTGCCTAGAAACACCCCCCGCTATTCCCATTGCCTTAACCTTCCGCCTTCGATTAACCAGAGGGTATTTCCGGTTCCGGCTGTGAGCCGGAGAAGACATGGCGACGTCTTCGTCAGCTGCTGCTGGGGAGGAGGACTGGTAACTTTGGGGCATGGGCTTTGGCTGACCGCCTGGATCCGGTCCGGGGGACTAGCGGCGGCCGCGGACGGTCCGTATGGCGGGCATGTGGGGCGGAGCGAGGGATGAGGGCTGGCAGAGACACTGACATCGTTCCCGGAGAGAGCTGGACTGGGGAGCGGGTGGGTGGAGGGGCGCTAATCTACGCGAGAAGCGACCGTATTTGCGGTGACCAGGCCAGGTCGAGCCGCGCCTTATCTGGTTCGATCCCCTCCGGCCTCATCCGTTCCATTATCTCTTCTCGAAGTGGATTTGCTCAGGGTCCCGGGGATGCCTGCTCATAGGTCGCCCCACCTCCCTTTTAACCTCCCAGAACCGGTGTCCTCCAGCTCTCGCCCCCTTTTTTTCGGCCAAGGTTTTCCTCCACCTTCTCCCTCCCTGACAGCACTGAGGACTATTGTGTGAATAAAACCTTACACCTCACAAAATGCTCTCTTAGTCTTTCTCTCAAGCATTCTTAACAGGAGATCAGAATCTGGAAGGACTCTGGGAAAAAAAAGATAAACGTGGGCTCACTCCACATTTTATTAGCTGTGTGATGCTGACCAGGCCACCTACCTTCTATGCGTCAGTGTCCTCCGCTGTGAAAAAGTGGGTGTGGCATCTGCCTCATAGAATAATTGAGAGGATCAGGATGTGTTTTTAACATACATCAGCCTCCTTTTCATGAACTCTAAGATGTAGGCATCTGAGAAGACTAGATGAAGACTGACAGGTAAAATGATTTCCCAAACGGTACATAGTTATGGCAAGGAATCCAGCTTGTCTGATTCCAAATCTTACATCCTTAGTACTAGGAAATTCTACAATCTCTCCTCCTCTTTTTTTTTTTTTTTTTTTTTTTTTTTGTCACTACCATTCCATCCCACACCTACGTCAAGGCCCAAGTCACAGCTAGGCTGGGTGAAGTGCTGAAGGGTCTCTTACTGGAGGCTACACCTTAGTGTTGCATGGATTCAGGAAGCCCAGCCCCTGCTGGCCTTTATTGAGACCATCTAGACTCATGGTTTTCAACCTGTTCAGGGGAACATTAAGATTCTGAGGGGAGGACAGCAGTGATGGCACAACTAGCCTGTGGTATTGAGACATTAAAAAAAAGGTTTTTTTAAGAACCATTAATATATAGGTCATGCTAAGAACAGTGCTGCTCTTGGTGAAGAGGGAACAATATACCTATAAGAAAGCAAACCAAGGCCCTGGCCAGTTGGCTTGGATAGAGTGTTGGCCAGGCGTATGGACATCCCAGGTTCGATTCCTAGTCAGGGCACACAAGAGAAGTAATCATCTGCTTCTCTCCCCTTCATCTCCCTCTTCTCCTTCCCACAGCCAGTGGCTCAGTTGGAGCAGGCGTTGAGGTCCTTGTTTGGTCAGGTGCTAAAAATAGTTGAGTTGATTTGAGCATCATCACCCAGACCAGTTGCCGGGTAGATCCTGATTGGGCACATGCAGGAGTCTGTCTCGTATCTCACCTCCTCAGTTAAAAAAGAAAGAAGAAAAGCAAACCAAGCATGTGTCTTTCTATGTATTATCTGGGTATAGCTAGGGATTTAAGCCACACTCATCTTTAGTGTCATTACAACTGCTATTTATGTGATTAAAAGTATGTGTCCTCTGCTTTAAGTCAGGACCACTGGATCCTGACCTGGACAGGTTGATGTAGATCAGCTGTACAACAGGGCACAAATATGTTGAATATGAACTAAATCCTTCTTTCCTAATAAGGAAAAAGGTTATATACAAATGGAAAAAGAGGACATAGACAAGCTACGATGGCCAAGATGCTGTTAGGTTTCTTATATAAACAAATCCCTTTCATCTTCACAATAACCCTAGAAAGTAGATGGTATTATTTATATACGTTAGGGCAGTGGTCAGCAAACCGTGGCTCGCAAGCCACATGTGGCTCTTTGGCCCCTTGAGTGTGGCTTTTCCACAAAATATCACGTGTGGGCACTACCTTGATAAGAAATGTACCTACCTATATAGTTTAAGTTTAAAAATTTGGCTCTCAAAAGAAATTTTAATCATTGTACTGTTGATATTTGGCTCTGTTGACTAATGAGTTTGCTGACCACTGCTTAGGGTAATTCAGACTTACAGAAGTAAGTAACTACTCAGATCACATTGCTGCTAAGTGATTAGTACTTATTAATGACTCCAAGTCTGATGGCTCTTCCACTACAACACAGCTTTTATACCACCTTGGTCTGTTCAGGTTGGTATCTCCTTTGAGAAGGTTTAGGGTGACTGGTGTCGGTAGTATAGATACTGGGATCCATTTAAACAATAGTGTAGGGAAAGTCCAGAGTGGTATTAGTAACCTTTATGTTAATCAGTGAACATCGTATTTCTGGGTCAGAGAGATGGCCACTAAGGAACAAGCAGTAATGCAATGAAACAGATAGGAAGTAAGGAAACCAGTTTGTCATCTGAGTTCTGCCTCTGTTAAGCCTTGAGTTTTGAGCTAGTCATTTCACCTTCTTGGGAATTTGTTTCCTCATCTATTGGCAGAAATGATCTCTAAAACTCTATCTCTCTAGGGTCCTTCCCTCTGAAATCGAGGTATTAGAATCTATCTATCTGGATGAACTACAGGTGGTTAAAGGAAATGGCAGGTATGTATTCAGCTAGAGGTGGGCATGAGTCCCCTTAGAAATGAGAGCATTCCATGCATAATCTGTGAGTCTTAATTCAGAAATAACAGTTCTCTCATGTAGATAAAGACTATTCCTTTCATTCTCCTCTCATCCAAAAAAAAGTGAGCGCAGTGTTTACTTCCTCTGTCCGCTTTCCTATTTCAGCCCCATCCTCCCCACTCTGCAGCCCCTGCCCAGTCACATCCCAGGTCTCCATCCACTTGCAGATCTTCCCCATGGGAGGTCTACATCACCCTGTACCCTGCAACTGCAGAAGACCAGGATTCACAGTATGTCTGCTTCACTCTGGTGCTTCAGGTCCCAGCACAGGTAAGGCCTCTATCTATGGAGCAAAGGAAGGCAGGGAAGGAAGGGGACAAGTCCTGGGGTGGAGTGCTTTAGCAGTAACTTGTGGCTTTCTCCTAGTATCCCAATGAGGTGCCACAGATCTCTATTCGTAACCCCCGAGGACTCTCAGATGAACAGATCCACAAGTAAGTGGGGCTGGTCAGAGCAGGGAAAGCTTGGGATAGAGCTCAATCTGGTGAGGGAAGGGGGCAGGCCCAATGTTTGCCTTCTCTCTCCAGGATCTCACAAGCGCTGAGTCAAGTGGCCAAAGCTGGACTGGGTACTGCCATGCTCTATGAACTCATTGAGGTAAGAGGTGTTCTAGCCTGGGGAGATGTCCTTCCCTTCAAGCTATAGCAGTTTCTATCAAGGGAAACCATGGTCTTAGAATCATGAATATAGCTGTATTCATTCATTTAGTCTTTGTTTAAGGTAAGGTCTAAATCTGAAAAGACAAGACTCTTCTGTTTCAAAAAATCTCCCAACAAGACAAACAGTTCTGTAGCTTTCCCAAATTGCCTCTTCCAGCATCTTGATAGAAAATTACTTTTCCTCTTTAACTTACATATTTCTTGCTTCAGTTTCAGTGCATTTCTTATCTCTTGGCACTGGCAACTGAAAGTAGCAAGAGAGGGATCCTGCCCAGAAGGTCTTTGCCATGAACAAACATTTGAAGGCTAGTCTGCCATTAGAACTTACTAGAAAATTCATGGTTCTTTACTGAGTTCCTATCCTAGTGACAGAAACAACCCACACGTAACATCACCTAGAACCACAAGTTAATACAACAGGTCACTTGCGCTGTTTGAGATTAAAAACACACAAGTAGTCTTGTTTTCTTCTACTCTGAGTCTTTTAGAAAAATGTTCGGAAAAGAAAAGAGGTGGATGGTCCGATTCCAGAGAGAGTGTGTGTAGACCACTAGAGTGCTCCTGAGACAGGCCTCCACAGTGTAGCCTTGAACTTTGTGGAATTCCAGAGTGTTAGCTATTGAAATAACAGTGCAAATGTGTATTTGATAGCTCAACTTGATGCCTTTTGTTTGTTTGTTTGTTTGTTTGTTTTTTGTATTTTTCTGAAGCTGGAAACGGGGAGAGACAGTCAGACAGACTCCCGCATGCGCCCAACCAGGATCCACCCGGCACGCCCACCAGGGGGCGACGCTCTGCCCACCAGGGGGCGATGCTCTGCCCCTCCGGGGCGTCGCTCTGTTGCAACCAGAGCCACTCTAGCGCCTGGGGCAGAGGCCAAGGAGCCATCCCCAGCGCCCGGGCCATCTTTGCTCCAATGGAGCCTCGGCTGCGGGAGGGGAAGAGAGAGACAGAGAGGAAGGAGAGGGGGAGGGGTGGAGAAGCAGATGGGCGCTTCTCCTGTGTGCCCTGGCCGGGAGTCAAACCTGGGACTTCTGCACGCCAGGCCGACGCTCTACCACTGAGCCAACCGGCCAGGGCCAACTTGATGCCTTTTGAATTTTCTGTTCCTTTGGGTCGTCCATGCCTTGATTTTCTTTGTGAAAGCCTACTCCAGGACAAACTCACTGGGGCAGTGATGTTCAGAGGGGTTAACTAAGAAAGGCCTTCCAGAAGTTGTTTTAATTGAACATTTTTTTCTCTCTCTAAGGTATATTATTTTCATCCTCAAGAGCTATTAAAGGTGACTAAATGAGTGGGAGGACAATTAAACTGGGTTTTGAAACAGAGCAGATTTGGGGGAAGGGTGGGGACTTAGAGCAGGATGATTCCCAGCAGAGGGAGCATCACCAGACAGAAATGTGTGAACACAAACTAATAGACTGGCTTGGCGGGAGACAATCCAGCCAATCACTCCTGGGTGTACTAGACAGGTTTTGCTCACAGTTCTTCCTGCTGCCTCCCTGTTTGAACCGTGTCTTCTCTCCTCTCAGAAGGGGAAGGAAATTCTCACAGACAACAACATCCCACATGGCCAGTGTGTCATCTGCCTCTACGGTTTCCAGGTGGGTCTCTGGGGACCTGGGGTCTGCTTGGGATGGGCAGTGGAAAGCTCGTGAGAAAGCCCCGATGCAGTGCCCGACATCCGTCCTCTCTCCAGGAGAACGAGGCTTTTACCAAAACACCGTGTTATCACTACTTCCACTGCCACTGCCTTGCCCGGTACATCCAGCACATGGAGCACGAGCTGCAGGCCCAAGGGGAGGAGCAGGAACAGGAACGGCAGCACGCCGCAACCACACAGGTCAGCCTGCGGCCCAGCTCGTATTGACACCACCGACTCATAGCCTTTGTCTCCCTCCACTCTAGGGGCTCTTCACCTCCTTATAGTCATAGACACCTTTGAGACTCATGAACATTCTAGAAAAAGGGCATCCTGTATACACGTAATCACACTGGATGTCGTTTCAGAGGGTCCCAGACCTCTAGCCAGACAACTCCTGCTCTGACCCTCACTGTTGAACAGGCATGCCTGTGCCCTTCCGTCCCAGCCCTTGGCAGATGGGGCTGGCTAACTGGGTTGGGCAGCTGACCATCACCCTGGGTTGTAAAGTAGGGGTGTGATTTTCTCCTCTCTTTTTAGGAAGCAGTTGGTGTCCAGTGTCCAGTGTGCAGAGAGCCCCTTGTGTACGATCTTGCCTCACTAAAAGCAGCCCCCGAACCCCTACAGCCCATGGTAAGGGAACTTTTTTTTTTTTTTTTGTATTTTTCTGAAGTGAGAAACAGCGAGACAGACTCCTGCATGTGTCTGACCAGGATCCACCCAGCAAGCCCACTAGGAGGTGATGCTCTGCCCATCTGGGGTGTTGCTCCATTGCAACCGAAGCCATTCTAGTGCCTGAGATGGAGGCCATGGAGCCATCCTCAGTGCCTGGGCCAACTTTGCTCCAACGGAGCCTTGGCTGTGGGAGGGGAAGAGAGAGATAACAGAGACAGAGGCATAGAGAGAGACAGAGAGAAAGGAGAGGGGGAGGGGTGGAGAAGCAGATGGGTGCTTCTCCTGTGTGCTCTGGCTGGGAATTGAACCTGGGACTTCCACATGCCAAGCTGATGCTCTACCACTGAGCCAACTGGCCAGGGCCAAGAACTCCCTTCTAATCTGAGCCAGGATTAATGTCATTCTCCAAGGGGGGAGGAATGGCATCTTGTTTGCCTTGAATGGGCATTGGAATTGGGCTCAACTGGGATCTCTGCAAAGCACAGCCCCCACTGGGAGCCCAAGGTTTCATTCAGGAGCCCAGCTCTGAGGGATAACAAGGACCTTGTACAGATCTCTTGAGCCAGTCCTGGAGAAGCAGGACCTTAGGTCTATCTTCTGTTTATTCTTTCCTCCCTGTCAATCTGCTCCCTTCCCTCCAGGAGCTGTACCGGCCCAGTGCAGAGATCTTGCGCCAGCGGGAAGAGCTCAAGCGGCTCTACCAGAGGCAGCAGGAGAAGGGGGGCATCATTGACCTCGAGGCTGAGCGCAACCGGTACTTTATCAGCCTCCAGCAGGTGAGGAAAGGGTTTCCGACTCCTTCCCTAACAACACCAACCTTTCTTCCAACACCCTTCTGCCTTGACCCTGGGGTGAGCTTTATTCTTGGCCTCGGGAGGTTATAGGCTGATGGTGGTCAGTACATTTAGGGGGCGAGAGACCTGTAGTTCCCTGCTTCGAGAAGCTGACTCTCCTTCACTGCATCTGCTCACCTCTTTCAGCCCCCTGTTTCTTCGGAACCCGAGTCAGCTATAGATGCCTCCAGAGGATCCCAACCACTCAGTGCCCTGGCCACAGAACTGTCCACTTCATCACCTGCCCAACCTACCCAGTCAGTTCCTCTGCCTGTGGCCACCCAGTGCACATGCGAGAAGATTCCAGGAACTGGGCCAAATCAGCAAAGGTTGGGTGAGACCCAGAAAGCTATCCTAGATCCGCGCCGGGCCTGTCGAGGCTCCTGGAGACAGCCTGAACGGAGGCACCTAAAGGGAGGGGAGTGCCATGCCCCCAAAGGTACCAGTGATGCCCAGGGACAGCCATCTCCTGAGGGGCCCCCCAAGGAGCCAATGGACCTAAAACCAGAAGAACCCCATAGCCAAGGGGTTGAAGGCCCTTCCCAAGAGAATGGGCCTGGCAACTGGCCGGGTCCCCCGCCCCGCAGGAGTCGGGACTGTGCTCGCTGGGAGCGCTCCAAGAGTCGGACACCAGGTTCTTCCTACCCCCGCCTGCCTCGGGGGCGGGGAGCCTACCCACCTGGTCCTCGAAGGGAGCCCTTGAGCCTGGAATCTGAGGATGGTTCCTAGTAGTACTGTGGGGGGCAGGGAAATGGGGGGTATGAGGGGGGCAATAAAGAGATACGGCCTTGTTTGGCTTTCTTTGTTCAGTAGCATCAGGTCTGTGCAGTCTGGCTGTTTTCTAAATTCCTAGCAAGGCCGTAGTGTAGCGGAGTAGTCCTGACTTTGCCCTGAGACTAGGGTCTAGGTAAAGGGTCTGACACCTTGGCTACTGGAGTGGATTTCAGGGAGACTAGCAGATACCAACACTTAAGCAAACTCTGCAGGAACCACCCTGCCCCGTAACCCGTTGTGTATATACCCATATTTTATACATACATACATACATACATGTATTTTGGAATGCCTTAAGGTGGAGGACTGTACTTTTCTGTTTATTATAGTGTCTTCTTTTTCTCCTCTGTCTTAGGCTGGGTCCCTAACACTAGTATATGTGTTAGGGATGCTTGATACCCCTGTAGGCATCTATCTGTGATTATAGCCCCTGCTTTTTCCTCAAGTACCAACACAGGGAGGTCAGAGAACACAGTTGTGCGGCAGGTATTTATTGAGCCCTTCCAGGAGAGCTAAGCATGGCCTGGACATCACCTCAGGGACTTGGCATTCTGGATTGCCCCTGTAGGATCATTTTTATACAGCATGAAGTAGCCCTGCACCTGGGCAGGACTGATCTCAGTTGTAGCTTGAAGGACACATTCTGCAAAGGACTCCGCCAAAGAAGGTGCTTGCCCTGGATAGAACCTCTGGAACATCTGGGTCAGCTGCCAGTGTGAGCAGTAGCCCACATACTCTTTCAGGTCCACACGCCCTGGACGTATCAGGGCAGGGTCCAGTCTAAGAGGAGAAGTCACCAAAGCAGTTACGGGCAGTAGGACACTGGTACTCCCAAAGTGATGCTCCCCTCTGAACATCCTGACCTCCCCAAGGTGCTGAGTTGATAAGAGTCTGACCTCCCAGTCTCAGAGTACCTCACCCCTTCCTACCTGTCAACGTGGTTGGTAGTCATGAACACAATGCGGGCCTCAGTGGAAGCCACACCATCCAAGGCATTAAGCAGTCCACTGAAGGTGAGACGACCTAGACCTTGGTACTTGACTGGGTCTAGAGGAAGGCAGAGAGAATGAAGCATGGGTGGTCAGTCATAGCCTTACTTAAAATTAGTCCCGTCCATTCCCTACCACATTCCCCTACTAATCTACCACTTCCGACTCCTACTGCTGACCCAGGCATTGTCCATCAGCCCTCTGGATCTGCAGTACTATTCCTCACTTAGAAACGCCCCTTCCCTGAACTCCCACTTACTCTGCACATCCAGGTCTCGACTGAGAAAGGCAGCATCTATGTCCTCTAAGAGCACCAGGCTCTGCTGTGGAGCCACACTCAGCAGGTGGTTGAGCCGGTCATCGGAGAGGCTGGAGTCTGTGAGACTCAGCAGGCAGATGCTGTGCTCCAGCTCTCCGGCCAGGGCTGTGCTATGAAAGACAGGAGGACAGGTGGTCGCCAATCTGGGGATTTGTCCTTGGACCCAACTGCTCGTTCCTCACTATACTAGGTGTGTCTCAGGCCTATCGCTCCCACTGTCCCACCCTACTGTTTTCCATGCCTTATGTTTATCCTGGTTCCTGTTCCCCGTATTTATTTCTCTCCAATCCCATCAACCCAGTTTTTCTCCAGTTTGAGGGTTAAGAGAATTGTTGACTACTCACATAAAACTACTCTTTCCACAACCAGGAGGCCCGTAAAGGAGGTAGCCACGTCTGTAGGGAATACCTGGAAATACAGCCAGGATGATTATCAAGACCTTGAGTCAGTCGTGTAGTCTGCCCCAGATATCCGCATTCATTTCCAATCTTGTTCCCTGGAGGCCCAAGGACCTTGGTATTGTTAGAAATCACCCCTGAAGGCAATTGTTCTTTCCCCTTCACCTCTGGAAATTGGACTAGAGCTTTTCCACCCCGTCTGGTAGCCTGTTTCCTCCTGCTCTACCACATCAAATACAGCCTGGCCAAGACCCCAGCTGCTTCTCACCTCTGTCAATGTACCATTTGGGGTTATCAATGAATTCCCGGATGTCTCTGACAATTCGTTCAGCCAGACCCTGTTCCAGAACCACAGAATTCAGCGGCCGGCGGCGGCGTGGATATCCGAAGGAGCGCCATTCAGAGCCCATGGCTGTGTACATCACTGTCTTCCCTTCTTCCTGCTGCAAGGCTAGCTCTCGAGCTGGAAGGGAAGAGATGAGACAAAGCCAATATTCCTCTCTGCCATGCAACTAAAGCAGAGCTGTGCCAAAACAGCATACCCCAACCCCTCGCTCCCATGGGCTCAGATCCTCCAAGCTTCTCTTCCTCTGATGTCAAATGCCTGCATCCCTGCAACTCCCCATAGAGCCTGTCTGTGTCATCATCCCTCACCTTCCTCCAGGATGTTGAAGAAAACCTTGCGGTCAGTGCCCAGAGCTGTGAAGGTGACAGATTCCCAAGGAGTACCCGTCTGCAGGTCTATCATCTGCATCTCTCTGTTTCGTTCTACTCGGATCCATTTCCCCTGATACCTAAATAAGAATGGTCAAAATGGGGTGAAAGGATGGATCAAACCCAGCTCCCCTCATTCTCGTTTTCTATTCTCAGAGCCCTTCCTGGCTCCCAACCTTACCAGATAAAGTGGTTTCCGGGGCTGGGGACAAATTCAAACTTAGTGGAAATGCGGCCACTCTCATGCTGAAGGTATGAGGTCTCGACACTGAGGTGCTGAGTACGGGCACTGTGGTGGGTGAGCCAGCTAAGCAACCAGGCATAGCTCCTGTCTCGAGCAGGGACTTCCAGTGTGATCATGTAATGACGCCGGAATGCCACCAGGCCCAGCTGGGCACCCTTCCGGGCCAGGGCCAGGGCTGTGCCCACACCCACAAGCCCAAATCCAGCCCCAAAGTAGGGATTGTCCTTTAGGGCCAGAACAAAGTCTGAGAGGACCATCTTGAAAGGGAAACACTGAACCTTACTGACCCCGAGGCATTTTCAAAACCTGGGGATGGGGAACAGTGGAAATGAGAAAAAAAACAAGATTAGTTTAGAAACTGGACTCCTCAAACCCTCCTCCCCAATCGCTCCCTCTTGCAGAAGCTGGGAGCAGGAAAGACAGGTTAGCAACGTTGTGCTTCAATATCCTCTGTTTGTGTGGTGGCCCTGGTGTTGGATGCTAAGGCTGAGACTCCAGGCCCCTTGTCCCAATTTGCCCTTCATTAAACTGTTCATACTTAAGTTTCCTGCCAGAGGACTGTGATTGGAGGTTCTTTAATCTTAACACAATGTAACTGGCTTCACAACAGGATAAGTGATGGACAGGATCTTTTGAGGTCCCTAGGGCCAACTGAGATAGGAAGGGGCCCACTGGCTGGAGTTAGGAAGGGATGGAGCCATTCTCTCACTGACCTGTCAGTAACCACTATGCCTTGTTACCATGAGTAATGTCCTTCATGAATCTTCTCCTTTACATGCTCAACTCCTAATGTTCTGTTTAGCCCTTTAATACCTCCCACCTGTCTCTTTAAAATTAATTTTAGTTCTTGAAATGGCATGGGGGCGGGGGAGGGGAGTCTCCATCTACTGCTTCACCGAAGTGCTACACAGGAATTCAGGTCTTTCTTCATAAAGATAAGCTTCAATCCTATTTTTCTCCCTACTCCAAAATCTCGCAATAGACCCGATTTCGGTAAAAACTCCTCTGCCTGGTAGCCCTCACCTTTCATGGCTTAACTCCTAAAACTCCCTGTTGAACAAATATGCAAACCACCTCCAATCTCCTGGCTCTCGCAGTTCTCTCGACTTGAAAACTCATTCCAATTTATTCTCTCCAACTGAGGTCCTGCCCATTTGCTTCTTCTTCCGTGTAGATTTTTCATACTTCTCTGTGATAAAACGTGACCAGGTCTAATTCTAGAATGTAAGATCCCGAGGGGTGGGAAGCCAATTTGTTTCTAGTACGCCTCCCCCGCCCCCTGCCACTTTGCACCTGGCACGCGGGGCGAACTGACAGCAGTGACCTCCGCTCAGGCTGAGTTGGATCCAGACAGAATTCCAAAATACCTATGCATGGAAGGCCACTAACACAGCCCTTCCCTCTCCGGGACCTCGTCAGACGCCCAGAAGCCAGCCCACTCCCGAACCACCTCCACACTAAAGTTCGCGCTCCGGCGACATGGTTAGGAATAACCAGTCACTCCATCCCCTTACCGCCATGGCTCTCTGGCCCTCCCTCTCAATGGTTCCACCCCTCCGCACTCGGGGGAAGCGCTGCTCGGCCCCGCCCCCGAGATCTTTCATCTACTTCCCGCCACGCCCAGCAAAAAGGCCCTGCCACTCTGCTCCACAACTCTCGATGGTACTCCTAGGGCTTCGTGACTGGGGAACGTTGAGGGGAGGAGGGGAACGATGGCGAAAACCATAGAGTACTCCTCCCGCCACCAAGAGGAAGAGAGATGGGCCTCCGTATGCCCGATGCCCTAGAGTTAGTTCCGCTGGGCCGGAGGCGATCGCATAAAAGGTGTCCAGGGAGGTGGCTCCAGCTTCTGGTCGACCATAGAGATGCGGTTCCGGCCGGCCCTATGCCGGGAGGTAAGCGAGCAGCCGCGGGGCGGGATCTAGTAGGGAGTGCGAGTAGACCAGGCTGGAGGCAAAAGTTTCTCGTGGCCCCAGCTGAGGGTGAGCCCGGAGGTGGGAACCCTCGGGAGAAGGTGGTGAGCTCGCCAACCAGCGGGGCCCCGGCGCATCACATAGCCGCCCGGTGCCTCAGTCGCGTCACTGCTCGACACCTCGGGCTTACCCGCTGCCTCTCCTCAGGACCATGGTCGTGACGATTTTCCATCCCAAGCCTTGCAGGTTTCAAACCGGCTTTCCAATTTTTTGTCTCTCTGTGATTCCCTCTCCCGCCGACGCTATGTAGACACTGTCATCGCCTCCACTTCACAGAAAAGAAAACTGAGGCCCAGAGAAGCGAGGTTACTGTATCTGTCCAAATCCACGAGGTGAGTTAGAGCCTACAGGCAGGTGCTTTAGTATTCAGTTTAGGTTTCATTAATTCCTCATGCCTTTTCTCTGCCGCAATCTGTAAGGAAGCCTGCACAGTGTAAGTGATATATCTGCAGATTCTTTTTTTTTTTTTTAAGAGGAAGGAGGGGAGAGAGAGAGAGGAACATCAATCTGTTCCCATATGTGCCCTGACTGGGGAAGGAACCAGCAAACTCTGCGCTTCGGGAAGATGCCCCAACCAAGTGAGCTATCCAGCCAGGGCTATGTGTAGATTCTTAAAAGGATAGTTAGAACTTGGTTAGCCAGACAAAAAGGATGGAGAAGGGGGTAAAAGCCCATCAAGGACAGAGATGGAGACAGAAACAGACACATGCGTGTGTGAGGATATGGAAGCAAAATAGAATGTCTGGGGAATGACAAATCATTGGTATGACTGGTTCAGAGATCTGTTGAGGGGAGAGATGGGAGATGAGTCTGGAGAGGTCAGCAGGGTTTTATGAAGGAAGGGCCTTGTACCCATGCTAAGGAATAGTGAGATCATAAAATGTTAGAAGGGGAAGGTACTTCTGAGATCCCTTGGCCCCACCCAGTTTTGTTGCAGGTAAGAAAACAGACCCATAATGCTTAATGATTTGACCAAAGTCACTGAACTCCAAAAAACATAACCTGCAGTTTTATTTATTTATTTATTTATTTATTTATTTATTTATTTATTTATTTTGTATCTTTCCGAAGCTGGAAATGGGGAGGCAGTCAGACAGACTCCCACATGCACCCGACCGGGATCCACCCGGCACACCCACCTGGGGGCGATGCTCCGCCCATCCGGGGCTTCGCTCTGTCACGACCAGAGCCACTCTAGCGCCTGGGGCAGAGGCCAAGGAGCCATCCCCAGCGCCCAGGCCATCTTTTGCGCCAAAGGAGCCTCGGCGGGAGGGGAAGAGAGAGACAGAGAGGAAGGAGAGGGGGAGGGTCAGAGAAGCAGATGGGCGCCTTTCCTGTGTGCCCTGGCCGGGAATCTAACCCGGGACTCCAGCACGCCAGGCCGACGCTCTACCACTGAGCCAACCGGCCAGGGCCTAACCTGCAGTTTTTAATATATTGGCCAAAATTTGTTGACTCTCTTCTAATATTGGTCCCTATTACAGTTTTTATGTTTTTTGTTCTAGATGTTATTTAAAAAAAAATAACAAAAAACTTCTAGGTTAGTTAGTTGTGGCATGCTGTCATGCAAGGAAATACCTAAGTGGCAGGCACTAGGCTGTGCACCCACACCAACTGGGAAGAAAGTAGGAGATCTAACTACATTTTGTTTGGTTTCTCTTCTAGTTGGTTTACCAGCACTTAAGAGACCACAGCACACAGGTTGGTGGTTATGACTGACCCCATGTTGGACTCACAGCCCGCCAACGGCACTGAGGAGATGGATGGACTGTGCTCTGAGCTATTGCTGATCCCTCCACCTCTCTCTAACCCTGAAATCCTGGAGCCTGTCCAGAGTCCCTGTCCATCTGGGAGCCCCACCCCTTTGCCTGCTGACCCGAGCTGTCTGCTGGTAGAGGCCACAGCAACTGAAGAGGACACCGGGAACATGGAGATCATTGTAGAAGCAGTGGCTGGAAGCCTGTCCCCAGGTGCTCCTGGAGAGACCCCAGGTATGAACACAGTTGCTAGCAGGCCAGTGGGACAAATAGCTCTGAAGTTTTGACTCTGTTATTTTTGATCTTTGTATATAAGTAGGATGAGAACACAAGGTAGCATCCTATTTTTATACTGAGAGATGTTCTGATTTTATTTGCAGCTGGTAAATGTTGATTGAAGGTTGGCAAGGTGGTACGCAACCTGTACCAAGCTCTTGGCAGTTTTCCCTTGCAAGGGCATCATGTCTGCTAGGCAGTGATCCAGAAGGGAAGGCATTTATGACACCTCTGCCCAGTCCTCACTCCAGTAGTCCTCAGGGATTCTTTCACCCGTAGTGACCCTCCCCCCAGGAACCGCAGCCAGGAATTAGGCAAAAGGCCCAGTCTCTCTCCACCACCACCCTCGGCTTGGCAGGGCTTCCCAGAGGTAATGTGGTATTTCCCTGCCCTAGTTTCTTGTGTATAGCATACTTAACTCATCCAAGACATGAAGTTAAGAGAGTTGAGCCTTTACACTTACGTGGAAGAAAGATTCTCCCATTTATTCTTCCCACATCTATAACTTTTCACTTAAGTAACTTCCCCGTTTTTAAGCTGCCATCATTCAGATACAGTTGTCACAGCTTCCCTTGGCAATGTAAAAGGATACTGGGAAGGATTAGCTAATTTGATCATATAATACTTCTAAGTGTAAAAGAAATAATAAGAAACAAATCTGGGAAAACTTGCAATGTATAAGAGTTTATATCTTTAAAATTAAAGAGCTCCATGATAAGAAAAAGATAAGAAAAAGAAATGGTATGTTTTTAAAAGGGGGGAAGGAAATCTACATGAAATTAACTAAAGAAGAAATAAAAAATAATCAATGACCATACAGATGCTTAATCTCAGAATTAGAAATAACTGAGATGCCATTTTTGTTTCTTGACTTTGGCAAAAGTTAAACATTAGCCTGACCTGTGGTGGCGCAGTGGGATAAAGCGTCAACCTGGAACACTGAGGTTGCCGGTTCAAAACCCTGGGCTTGCCTGGTCAAGGCATATATGGGAGTTGATGCTTCCTGCTCCTCCCCTTTCAATCTCTCTCTCTCTCCCCTCTCTCTAAAAATCAATAAATAAAAAAATAAAAATAAAAAAAAAATTTACCAATACCTTAACCATTCTCTAGTGGATGGACATTGAAGTCATTTAAAAAAAAAAAAAAAAAAAAAAAAGTTAAACATTATTTTTAATACCTAGTATTGGTGAGGCTCTGCGGAAACACACTATTTTCTAGCTTATGGAGAGTATAAATTAGCATAATCTCTGGAAGGTCAATTTATTTACATAACAAATTTTTAAATGTCTGTACTCTGACCCAGTAATTCCACTTGTCAGATCCTGTCCTACAAAAAGACTCACGCAAGCACGTAAGGATACACAGATAGGGGACGAGTAAGTAGGCTAGCTTTGTTTGTAATGGTTGGACACAGCCCCGATGTCCATCTGTAAGGGCAAAATTTCATTTTGATTTAGCCATGCTCTGAAGTAGTAATGAACTGGACAAAAAAAATATGAGGATGGACTCATAGATAAAAATATCTTTGATATATAGCAAAGGAAAAAATATAAATTGCAGAAAATGACCCCCAAAACTCCAAAAGAATATAGACCAAACTGTGTGAATGGGTTTAAAAAAAAAATCTTTGTATCATTTGAATTGTTGCACTGAATTTTTGTTTAAACAAAAATATAAAAAGGACAGACCTGGGCTTGAGTCACACACAGCTCTACTATTAACAAACTTGGTGGCATTAACCTCGCAGAATCCCAGGTCCCTCTTTTCATAGGGCAGTGGGAGGACCAAGAGGGTTTCCAAAGCCTTTCTCTATCAAGGCCCTGCCCAGTGCTTAAGAAATGGCAGTAATTATTATGAACATGATTTGGCTCTTCTCAAAAAGGATATTCTCCATTTTATGAATTACTGTGCCTATGAAAGTCTTTTTACAGAATATGAAAGTAACACTTTGTCATTTATATTACAGATATTACCCCCAGATTGTCATATCTTTTTTTGGAAGTTTTAAATTTTTTTATTTGGGAAAAATATATTGCCTTTTATTTATGCTTTCTGGATTTGATTAAGGCTTGTTACACTCATTTAACAAATATTTATTAAGTACCTACTTTGTGCCCAGTATTGTGCTAGGCACTGGGAATCCAAACACGTGTAAGATAGGCTGTCCCTGCCCTCATGGGGCTTACAGTCCAGGTGCAGAACCAGACTTAAAGTCCATCTCCATTCCATGAATATGAAAAGAGTCACCTATATTTTCTGCTAGTAACTAATTCCTGTGAGTCTCGTTCTATCTGATTCTGTGCCTTTCTCTGTCGGTCCTCTGCCTGCAGGTGTCCTGGTAAAGGTGGTGGAGGTGTACTTCTGTGAGCACTGTGAGCAGAGCTTCACAGAGCCCACTCTGCTGGCCCTGCACCAGTGCACTGAGACCCTAAGACAGCCTGTACAGGGCCTCTCTAGTCCTCTGTGCTCTGTAGAGCTAGCCCCCCGCAACCTTCCTCTTCCTGGCCCTTTCCAGGGCCACAGCCCACCCGATAGCCCCCTGCCATGCCCTGTATGTAGACAGGAGTTTGCCCAACCCCAGGCCCTGAAGAGCCACTTCAAGATTCACCGGGGTCCTCCTGACACCTTCTCCTGCCCAGAGTCTGGCTGTGTGTTCTCTGCTGAAGATCGTAAGGGTCTGCAGCACCACCTGAGACAGACCCACAGAGTGGTTCCTGTGCCCTGTTGTTTCCGGGGCTGCCCTCTGCTCTTCGGGAGCCAGCAGGGCATGGAGCTGCACCGACAGGCCCATTACCCTTTCCACTGCAACCATTGCAGCTTCATGGGCTCCAACGTCAAACTCTTCCGGCAGCATCGGCGCAGCCATGGGGCTGGGACACAGGGACAACTGTCGGCTATTCAGAGTGTTCCATCTCAGGAGCTACTGCCAGGTATGAGGCCAGGGGCCCAGCAGTATGCCGCCTGGAAAGTCAGTTGTAACTAGTGCCATGGATGTATGCCTGAGTACAAGTGAATCCAGAGTAGTGGCTCGGGAAGACAGAGAACCACAGACATCCAGAAAGCTTGGGCCAGTCAGAATATGTGGGATACTGAGAAAGTCTTCGTGACATTAAGTGAAGGCTATACTGTGGCCTTGACTACTTAACCAATATTCTCTTCTGATCCATTTCAGACTTTCTAAGGGCAAAAGCCATAATGCCCATAGCCGCTGGTGGAATGCCTTTTGACTTTCTGTTAGAACAAGTGTGATTGGGTAGGAGAAGCTGGGGTTATTTTAAAAAGAAACCTTCAAGGAGGGTTCACTGATTCTTACTCCTCTTAGTCTCAAAAACAGGGGCACAGGTAGAGTAGAGAAGCAGGAGGAAGTAGAGAAATCACGCCAGGAGAGGCCAGGGTTCTGATGAGAGAGTTTGCTTGCTGAGACTCATTTCTGCTCTGCTCCCAAAAAGAAGACTCCTTTTTTCTGGGAAATAGTCATAGGTCTTTGTCTTACAAGGCAGCTGCCCCTGTTGAGGAATAGAAGGGATAGATTTGAGGGAACAGGATGTGACCCTGAATTGCTGAGTTGGGTTTCTCAGTAGAACAGTTTAGGGTCAGGGTATGTTCACGTCCGCTGAGCTCCCAGCCGTTAGTCCTTGGGGACCTGAGCCAGGGAAGTGCAGTTTACCCATTCTCTACCTCTCAGTCCCCTACCCCAACTCTAGTGACCTCAGACCTCTTACCCTCAAGGGGTCTGAGGGTGATGTTATCTGAGGTGTGGTTACTTTAGGCTGGAGCATTACTGATAGCTGCATTCCTGGTCTTCCTATAAGAACCCAAAGTTCCCTTATGCTAAATTGAGACGGGGGGTTCTGTCAGCCAGTAGAAGGAAGTACAAGCATTCAGTGTTGTCATTGGCACCTGTAGGCCTCATCAAGCTTTATGTGTTTCCAGCTCCCAAACTACCCCCAGGAGAGCGACAGCCTTCAGAAGAAGCAGGCCCAGCCTTGTCCAGGCAGGACTCAGCCGAAGAGGAGGACTTGGAAGAGGAGGAGGAGAGTGGCACCCTGAAGGACTCCCAGAGAGCCCTGGAGAGAGGCCAGGGGCTGCAGCAGCTGGAAGGTAATGACCGATCAGGCTTGAACTTCTCATTGGTAGGGAGGAGTGGATTGCCGAGAGCCTGGCATTGAGGCTCTAGGGCAGGGGTCTCAAACTCAACTCAGCATGTGGGCCGCAGAGCAAGATCACAGCTGTTCGGCGGGCCGCACTAGGTCTACAAAAGGCAACTGTTACGCAACACTTTTCTCACTGCAGTTGAAAACAAAAAAAAATCAGTACAACAAGCACAATCGTACATGCAGTTTACCCAGTGTCACAAAACGACCAGAAACTGTAGTTCGCATCCCAACTGCTGTTAACTAAGCTAATATCTAGCTAGGATGCTAGAGAAATGAAAAATACAAGTAGGCCCCTAGGCTTACTTAATTTTATCCAAAATGTTTTGAACTTCGTGGATTAGTCTGCGGGCCGCACAAAATTGTTCAGCGGGCCGTGAGTTTGAGACCCCTGCTCTAGGGTTTGGTTTTCTGAGCTTTGGTTTGGATCCTTTCATTGTTAACAGTCCACTTTGATGTGTCTAGTGGAAAAATTAAACATGTAGTAACATAGGGTGTAGAGATAGAGTTTGTTCTCCTGGCTGTTTTTCTTCAGGCAGAAAGCTCTTTACAGGGAAAGAATGGGTAACAGTCATAGTGTAAAGATGCCAGAGATTATTGATGATCCGCAGCCTGTCTTGTCTGGCACAGAACCCCCTAAGATTTTTTTTCTGAATTCTTGCTTCCCAGTTTTCATCTCAATAGAACAACATCCAGAACCCATTGTGCACCCATCGCGCAGGGAGGTTTACTGTCGGGTGTATAGGAAAGATCTGATTATGTTTATTACCAGCTCCCCATGAGCTAGACTCACGAGCCCGTGTTGGCAAGTTGGAGTACTTTACCTTCTTCTCTTCTGCTCATTCCCCATAGGGTTCTTTTCCTCCCTACCAACCCTGCTGACTTTCCCACCTGCCCCCATGAACATGGGCAGGAAGAACCAGAATGCTTCATCCAGATTGTTCTTTTGAGCAACTCTAGACAGAGGCTCAGGAGTAGAGAGTGGGTGGCTGAGTCGAGCACTTCAATCAGGCCGCCGCTAGGTCTGAGAAGTTCTTGTGGTTTTGTTTCTCTAAATGCTTGAATTTCTTGTCTCTCGTTTGAGACAATATTTGAGGTGCTGTTGTTTGGTTTCTTGGAGAGAAAGGGGAAAGGCCAGACACTGTTTGTATCTGGGCAGATTGTGGTTCTCCCATTACCTGGCCAGCCCCTGACCTGTTAAGAACCTCACTCTCAATCCACTCTGCCTCGCCCTCTCACAGGGGATGTGGCTCCTGGCACCGAGTCCCTCTTCAAGACCCACATGTGTCCAGAATGCAAGCGCTGCTTTAAGAAGCGGACCCATCTGGTGGAGCACCTGCATCTCCACTTCCCAGACCCCAGCCTCCAGTGCCCCAACTGCCAGAAGTTCTTCACCAGTAAGAGCAAGCTCAAGACCCACCTGCTGCGGGAGCTGGGCCAGAAGGCCCACCGCTGCCCGCGGTGCCACTACAGCGCCGTGGAGAGGAACGCGCTCAACCGCCACATGGCCAGCATGCACGAGGACATTTCCAACTTCTACTCGGACACCTACGCCTGTCCCGTGTGCCGGGAGGAGTTCCGCCTGAGCCAGGCCCTTAAGGAGCACCTCAAGAGCCACACAGCAGCGGCGGCGGCAGAGCCCTTGCCCCTCGGCTGCTTCCAGGAGGGCTGTGGCTACACGGCCCCCGACCGCAAGGCCTTCGTGAAGCACCTGAAGGAGACCCACGGGGTGCGGGCTGTGGAGTGCCGCCACCACTCGTGCCCCATGCTCTTCGCCACGGCCGAAGCCATGGAGGCCCACCACAAGAGCCACTACGCCTTCCACTGCCCGCACTGTGACTTCGCCTGCTCTAACAAGCACCTGTTCCGCAAACACAAGAAGCAGGGCCACCCTGGCAGTGAGGAGCTGCGCTGCACCTTCTGTCCCTTCGCCACTTTCAACCCGGTGGCCTACCAGGACCATGTGGGCAAGATGCACGCTCACGAGAAGATCCACCAGTGCCCTGAGTGCAGCTTTGCCACTGCCCACAAGCGAGTGCTCATCCGCCACATGCTGCTGCATACAGGTGAGGCGCCTCCTTCCTCATGGAAGGTAACGGTGGTGATGGGACGACGGCAGACGTACATGTGAAGGGCTTTGCACTCATTGTCTCTTTTGACGTGGTGTCCCCTAGAGATAAATCTGGTGTTTGGAATTTATGAGCCTTAAACTGAGTGTTATTCACCCAGAAAAGTGGCCAGGCTAGGATTTGAATCCAAGCGTCTGATCCAGAGCCGGGGCTAGTGTGTCTTACCCGTAAGGCCCTGTCCAGTCCTGGTCCACCTTGGGTGGGTCAGCACCAAGCCTCGTAAAGTGAAGAAGCCCAGATCAGGACAGATCTTCATGTGCAATCCAAGTTTTGGGATGTGCTGTGAGAGACGGGGCGAGAGGACTGAGCCATCCATATATCTTACAGCTTTGGTAGCCATGGCAATGAAACATGAGCCCATCTGGTGACCTGGAAGTTGCAGATAGTTCAAGTCAGACTTTTTTTTTTTTTTTTTTTTACAGAGACAGAGAGAGAGTCAGAGAAAGGGGATAGACAGGGACAGACAGACAGGAACGGAGAGATGAGAAGCATCAATCATTAGTTTTTCGTTGTGCATTGCAACACCTTAATTGTTCATTGATTGCCTTCTCATACGTGCCTTGACCGCAGGCCTTCAGCAGACCGAGTAATCCCTTGCTCAAGCCAGTGACTTTTTGCTCAAACCAGATGAGCCCGCGCTCAAGCTAGCGACCTCGGGGTCTCGAACCTGGGTCTTCCGCATCCCAGTCCGACGCTCTATCCACTGCGCCACCACCCAGTCAGGCTCATGTCAGACTTTTAATTGGTTTCCAGCATTACTAATACTTTGAGTGACAACCAAACCAGGCTTCCTGTCACAGCGTCATCCCATTTGTGATCTCTTTGTAAGCATGGGGCATTGATAAGATATTAAAAAATCTCATCACCGGTTGGCTCAGTGGTAGAGCGTCGGCCTGGCGTGCAGAAGTCCCGGGTTCGATTCCTGGCCAGGGCACACAGGAGAAGCGCCCATCTGCTTCTCCACCTCTCCCCCTCTCCTTCCTCTCTGTCTCTCTCTTCTCCTTCCGCAGCCGAGGCTCCACTGGAGCAAAGATGGCCTGGGCACTGGGGATGGCTCTTCAGCCTCTGCCCCAGTGGCTAGAGTGGCTCTGGTTGCAACAGAGCAACGCCCCGGAGGGGCAGAGCATCGCCCCCTGGTGGGCAGAGCGTCGCCCCCTGGTGGGCGTGCCGGGTGGATCCCGGTTGGGCCCATGCGGGAGTCTGTCTGACTGTCTCTCCCTGTTTCCGGCTTCAGAAAAAAATAAAATAAAAAATAAAAAAATAAAAAAAATCTCATCAAAGACTCTGGTTTTGAGAGGACAGTTTTTAGGCAGCTCAGGACAAAGCCATTGTTGTTCCCACTGGTACATGCTTTAGTCACAAAATCTAATTTCATGAGACTTTTCCTCTATAAGTGCTTTATAGTTTACATATTTCTTTCATATATATCATCTCATTTAATTGATAATAATAGTCTTATAAGGATGGCAAGTAGACATGAGAAACTGAAAACTTAAATGGGCTGTTTCAGCATCACACAGCTAGTAATAGTACCAGAGCGCCACGTTGCTTGCCTTTCACCATAGGGAGGGGGCTGAGTGGGTAGGCATGGATAATAGGGAAGGGTCCTGAGGAAACATGGCCCCAGCTTCTTAGTGCCAGGTTTTGACCAACTCCAGGGACAGCGCACCTTCAAGTTCTTGCTAGGCACCACTGAGGACTTTGGGACATCTCATTTAACTTTTATATCAACCATGAGGTCAATATTTTGTTGCCTTTTCTTTGGAGATAAGGAAACTAAGACTTGGGTTAAATGACTTGCCCAAGGCCACATAGTATTAAGTGGGGATTTGAGCCACCACTTAATAGCTCTGTGATTCTCTGTGCCTCAACTTGTTCCTCTGTAAAATGGGATAATCATAGCACCTGCCTCCTAGGACTATTGTGAGGATTCAGTAAGAGGAGGCATTTTTATGCAGTGCCTGGCAAAAGTAAGCACTGTATACATATTAACTATTAAAATCTTTATTATCATGATGGACTCCAGAATCAGAGTTTTTAAACTACGGTGTTGTATTGCCTAATTTTTCTCCTTCCACAAAACTGGAAGGAATTGGGCTGAGCAGAGCAGTTGGTTATTAGTGCCAGCAAGCTGTATAACAAAGCAGGAGTGGACTTTAAAGCTAGTTTGGCAGAACTATGTCTTCACTTTCTCCCTTTGTCCTGGTGTCTGTCTGAGCGGAGGAGCAGTTGTCTGAGAGGGCTATGAAGCAGCTTTGACTCTTATTATCAGTACGTAAAGCTTTTGTTCCTGCCTGGGGTCAGGACAGACTTGCTGGGGAAAGTGGTCAGTCTGCTGACTTGCTCTCTGTGTGACCTGTGTTCTCTCCCCTCTCATCCTCTCCCCCACCCCTACCCTTACATAAGGCGAGAAACCTCACAAGTGTGAGCTGTGTGACTTCACATGTCGAGATGTGAGCTACCTATCCAAGCACATGCTGACCCACTCCAACACCAAGGATTACATGTGCACTGAGTGTGGCTATGTCACCAAGTGGAAGCACTACCTCAGCGTGCACATGCGAAAACACTTAGGGGACCTCAGGTACGAGCATGCGCATGCCTGCATCCCCATCCCAAGAACCTGAGGCTAAACTAGCCTCCTCTTGAATTCAGCTGTGGCCTCATTGCTCTTCTGGCCTTGGGGACACTCCTCATAACACCCCTCTATGCTCCTGTCAGCTCCATTGCCTATAGCTGGCCTCTGTGCCTGTGGCCCAGTCTGCATAGTGAGAGATCTCTAAGGTCAGAGACGGGAGTATAAACCCAGAGTATAGACCTGGCACTAAGGTGTCACGTGCATTCTCAGAGCTGGGGAAGTAGATAGACTACATTGTGGCCCCAATCCTGACCACTTCCCCTCTCATCTCTGGGCACAGCTGGCTAGGGGCTTTCTCCTTAGCTTTCATGCCTCCATGGGAGAATGGGAGAACTAGGCACAGAAACCTGCCCTGTGGACCATGTCAGCTCCGTAGAAGTCCCCAGTGGGTTGCTGATTCATGGTATCTTCCCTTTAGGGAGCAATATAGAGCAGGGGCTAGAACACAGACCTTAAAGCTAGAGTGTCTCTGCCCTTTACTTTGTAACTTCAAGCAAGTTGTTAACTTCTATGCCTTAGTCTCCTCACTTGTAAAATGGATACCTATTTCATAGGGTAGTGGGAAAGCACATTGAATTAGATAGTATATGTACAATACTGAGTAGAGCCTGACCTATAGTAGGTAGTGACTGTTAGTCATTATGACTGATTTACGGTTGTGATTTTCCCCCATCCCACCCTTGCCTATCCCCTCTTCACCAGATACCAGTGCAATCAGTGCTCCTATCGCTGCCACCGGGCTGATCAGCTGAGCAGCCACAAGCTGAGACACCAGGGCAAGTCCCTGATGTGTGAAGTGTGCGCCTTTGCTTGCAAGCGGAAGTATGAGCTGCAGAAGCACATGGCTTCCCAGCACCACCCCAGCAAGCCGGCCCCTCTCTACCCCTGCCGCTACTGCAGCTACCAGAGCCGCCACAAGCAGGCCCTGCTGAGCCATGAGAACTGCAAACACACCCGCCTCCGTGAGTTCCGCTGTGCCCTCTGTGACTACCGCACCTTCAGCAACACCACCCTCTTCTTCCACAAGCGCAAGGCCCATGGCTATGTTCCCGGGGACCAGGTCTGGCAGCTCCGCTATGCCAGCCAGGAGCCAGAGGAGACCAGGCAATGCCCAACACCCCCACCAGACTCAGAGTCCTCAGGTCAGCTGTCTGCCCAGCCTGTGGGGCAGGACCACGACACTGGGACTGTGGTGGACCCCAGCTTGGACCAGGCTCTGCCGGAGGCCAGTGAGGAAGACAGTGCCAGGAGACAGGATGGCAGTGAGGTTCCCCATGGGGATGACCTGATTGGCAGCCCCAGCCCAACAGAGGAGGAGGGCAGCTGCACACTACACCTAGAGGCCCTGGGCGTGGAGCTGGAGCCCGTGGCCGGCCCGCCCCTTGAGATCACTGAAACAGCCCCTGTGGAATTCAGGCCCCTGGATCCCTCCGGGCCCCTGACACCGGAAGGGCCAGGTGGAACTTTGACAGAGCTGTCTACCTTTGAAGGTGCTGGGACTTCTGGTTTGGGGGCTGAGGAAGATTCCATTCCGGAAAAGCCAGTCCCTGAGTCCCCCAGAAGTCCTCCGTCCTCAGAGGAACCCCCTAACAGCTGGGTGGGAACCTTCAAGGCAACCCCACCCCCTGAGGCAGCCCTCCTGCCCCAGTTCCCTGAGTCAGAGTCATTACTGAAGGCCCTCAGGAGACAGGACAAAGAACAGGCGGAGGCGCTGGTCCTGGAGGGGCGGGTTCAGATGGTAGTGATACAGGGAGAGGGGCAGGCCTTCCGCTGCCCACACTGCCCTTTCATTACCCGCCGGGAGAAAGCCCTGAACCTGCACTCCAGGACTGGGTGCCAGGGCCGCCGAGAGCCCCTGCTGTGCCCTGAGTGTGGAGCTCGTTTCAGGCAACAGCGTGGCCTTAGCACCCACCTGCTGAAGAAGTGCCCTGTTCTGCTCAAAAAGAACAAGGGCTTGCCCAGACCTGACTCACCCGTCCCTTTGCAGCCTCTGCCCCCTGGCACCCAGGCCTCAGAAGCCACGGAAGGCAGAAAGCTGCCACCTGCACCCTTAGAAGTGGAGGAAGTGCTCCCAAAAGGTGCTCCTTCTGAGCTCCCTAGGGAACCAGAAGAAATAGGGGAGGCTGCCACACTCTCTGGCCCCACAGGGCTTCCTGTGGGAAACGCCTCGTCCCCAGAGACCCCTGAGAAGTTCCGCTTTGATCAGGGCAAGTATCACTGCAATTCATGCATGTTCCTCTGTTCTCGGCTCTCCTCCATCACCTCTCATGTGGCAGAAGGCTGCCGTGGGGGACGCAGTGGGGCAGGAAAGCGAGGGGCCTCCCAGACCCAGTCTGCTGTGTCCCTGCTGTGCAATGGGGACGCTGTTCCCCTAAACGGTGGGAGTACAGAGTGCAGCTCTGACGATGTGGACGCAGCTCTGGCTCCAAAGCAGAAGGGGGCTCGCTTCTCCTGCCCCACGTGTCCGTTCAGCTGCCAGCAGGAACGGGCTCTGAGGACTCACCAGACCCGGGGCTGCCCCCTGGAGCAGCCTGGAGAGTTGCACTGTGGCCTCTGCTCGTTCACCACGCCTGCTACCGCTGCTCTCAAGCTCCACCAGAAGCAGAGGCACCCCTCTGGGGCCCCAGCCCGCGGCCCCCGGCCCCCTCTTCAGTGTGGGGACTGTGGCTTCATCTGCAAACAGAGCAGATGCTTACAGCAGCACCAGCGGCTCAAGCATGAGGGAGTGAAGCCACATCAGTGTCCTTTCTGTGACTTTTCCACCACTAGACGGTACCGGTTGGAGGCTCACCAGTCCCGACACACAGGTGTTGGCCGCATCCCCTGCAGTTCCTGTCCCCAGACATTTGGTACTAATTCAAAACTGCGTTTGCACCGGCTGAGAGTACACGACAAAACACCCACCCACTTCTGTCCACTCTGTGACTACAGCGGCTACCTTCGCCACGACATCACTCGCCATGTCAACAGCTGCCACCAGGGCACCCCAGCCTTTGCCTGCGTGCAGTGTGAGGCGCAGTTCAGCTCCGAGACAGCACTCAAGCAGCATGCTCTGCGCCGGCATCCGGAGCCCACACCCCCAGCCCCGGGCTCTCCTGCGGAGGCCACTGAGGGCCCTCTGCACTGCTCCCGCTGCGGCTTCCTGTGCCCCAGTCCGGCCAGCCTGCGAGGACACGCCTGTAAGCAGCAGCCGCGGCTCGCGTGCGGAGCCTGCCAGCAGGCCTTTCCCAGCCGGCCAGCACTGGATGAGCACCGGAGGCAGCAGCATTTCAGCCACCGCTGTCAGCTCTGTGACTTCGCCGCCCGGGAGCGGGTGGGCCTGGTGAAGCACTACTTGGAACAGCATGAGGAGGCCTCAGCGGCAGCAGCCTCGGATGGGGGTGCCGGCCAGCCCCCTCTGTGCTGCCCCTTTTGTGACTTCACGTGCCGCCATCAGCTGGTGCTAGATCACCACGTGAGAGGGCATGGGGGCACCCGGCTCTACAAGTGTACTGACTGCGCTTACAGCACCAAGAACCGGCAGAAGATCACCTGGCACAGCCGCATCCACACTGGGGAGAAGCCCTACCGTTGTCACCTCTGTCCCTATGCTTGTGCTGACCCCTCTCGCCTCAAGGTAAGCCAAGGACTGTGGGGGCCAAGAGTACAGGCTGTGGAGTTAAACTGCCTGAGCTCTCTAATCCTAATTCTCCCAAATATTAACTATGTGACTTTTTTCAAGCTCCTTAATGTCTCCAAGCCTCAGAGCCCTCATCTGTAAGAATGGGATAATATTTTATAGGGTATTATAGAGATAAAATTCCATAGTACATGCTAGTCATGTGAAAAAGGTATGTGATAGGTTGGAAATAATCTAGATAATAACAGCTAATATTTTTTGAGCACTTACTGCATGCTGGGCACAGTGATTTTAATCCTTTCTAAAATCTGAGCTACAGTGACTTTTACTGTTTGCCATTTTACAGATTATTAAACTGAGAATTAGAGGTTAGGTCACCCAGAGACACAGGTAATCAAGTGGCAGAGCTGAGATAGCCCGGGCAGATCCAGGGGTAGGCCCAAAGGGCTAGGTTGGTGTCACAGTGGCAGGCTGGGGCACCTGGCTGGTAACGGAGCGTGGACAGGAGGGGAGCGGATCGCGGTTATCTGCCAGCAGTCTCTCTGCCTGCTTCCCGTTTCCTCATCCATTAAGCATCGGGGTGCACATTTTCTGGACGGGTTCTTTGCTCTTCCCTCCTCCAGTACCATATGCGGATCCATAAGGAAGAACGGAAGTATCTGTGCCCTGACTGTGGCTACAAGTGCAAGTGGGTCAACCAGCTCAAGTACCACATGACCAAGCACACAGGTGAGCCTGTGTGGTTTTCTTGTTTGTTTGTTTGTTTGTTTGTTTTACAGACAGAGTCAGTGAGAGGGATAGACAGGCAGGAACAAAAAGAGATGAGAAGCATCAATCATCAGTTTTTCGTTGCAACACCTTAGTTGTTCATTGATTGCTTGCTCATATGTGCCTTGACCGTGGGCCTTCAGCAGACCGAGTAACCCTTTGCTCAAGCCAGTGACCTTGGGTCCAAGCTGGTGAGCTTTCCTCAAGCCAGATGAGCCCACATTCAAGCTGGCGACCTTGGGGTCTTGAACCTGGGTCCTCTGCATCCCAGTCCAACGCTCTATCCACTGCGCCATCACCTGGTTAGGCGAGTCTGCATGGTTTTGACAGGCCCCAAGGGTTCCTCCATCCCCGGGCACACCCAGCTCATCTGAGGTGGTAAGTGTCCTTACTCAGATTCAGGGTACAGGTCAGCTTTCACACTGGTGGTGGTGGGCAGGCCAAATGACTAGAATAGCTTCCCAACCCACTGAAGACCTATGAGAATCAGAAGACAAGTGACCTTGAGAGCCCGGGTATGTGTACTTTTCCAAAGGCTCTCTGGGTGATTGGGTGATTGTGGCACCATGTCACCCGCCTCCCGCCTCCCACTGAGAACCCCCAATTCAAACATGAGTGACTAAAGGCAGGTCTGCCTGGTTCCTGCCGACCTGCTGGAACTATTTCACCTGTTTTAACTTATCCTTTTGTTCTCCTGGAGTCCGTGAACTACAGGTTCTCAGAAAAGGGTTAATGATGATGATATGCCTGTGATTACTGTATAATGATCTCCTTATGTAAAGGACTTGAGCAGATGAATTTCAAGGCCCTCTGCATCTATGAATGTCACTTTTCTCACCATTACTCTCTCCCCTCTTAAATATTTTCTTTGACTTCCTGAATTGAACAAGGAGTTGTATTTAAATGCATCGCCAACTTCCATGAGTACCCCACGACCAAAAGGCAGTTGGACTTTCCCATCGGAAACCGTATTATACATGAGTATTCATCGCTGTCAGGTGGCTATTTAGGGGTCCAGTTAGTTATCAGCCCTTACTGAGCACCCACTGGATACAAGGGGCTGTGTTGGGAGAAGGGCACAGAAATGTCAGAGAAGACTGGAATATTCCAAAGATATCGTATTAGTCAGCTTATGTTCTGTATGTCCCAGGATCACAGTGACTAGTATGGTCCGCTGAACCCTGTTTCACCCCCCTTCAGTGGTGATTTGTTCCCTGTCTTTGCCATGTCCCACAGGACTGAAGCCATACCAGTGTCCCGAGTGTGAGTACTGCACCAACCGGGCGGACGCACTGCGCGTGCATCAGGAGACGAGGCACCGGGACGCGCGGGCCTTCATGTGCGAGCAGTGTGGCAAGGCCTTCAAGACACGCTTCCTGCTGCGCACCCACCTCCGCAAGCACAGCGAGGCCAAGCCCTACGTGTGCAACGTGTGCCGCCGCGCCTTCCGCTGGGCTGCCGGCCTGCGGCACCATGCCCTCACCCACACCGACCGCCACCCCTTCTTCTGCCGCCTCTGCAGCTACAAGGCCAAACAGAAGTTCCAGGTGGTCAAGCATGTGCGCAGGCACCACCCTGACCAGGCCGACCCGAACCAAGGCGTGGGCAAGGACCCCACCACCCCCACGGTGCACCTGCACGATGTGCAGTTGGAGGATCCCAGCCCTTCTGTTCCTTCTGCTCCCCCAACTGGACCTGAGGGCTGAGACCCCACCCTCCCTCCCAGAGAAGAAGAGGGTGTGGCCCGAGATACGCAGACCGGAATCAGGGCTGGCCTGAGAAGCTCAGAGCATAAGGACGGACTGGCTTTGGGGTGTCAGGGTGGCTGGCTCCTTCATGGAACTCTGACTAGAGAACTTTGATATTGATGGCTACATAAAAGAGAGACATGGACCACCAGTCGATTTTATGTTGAGGCCCACTGTGTTTTTAACCTGGGAGGTCCTAGTTTCTTCACTATCACTCCACCAAAGTCCCTGAGTATAAAATCTTGGTTTTACTAATTTCATCTTCTCTTTCCTTTTTACTATGTCCAGTCCTAATTCCATTCAGTATTCTCAAAACAGTTGTACCTTACTGCATGTGCTGTTGTGCCTACTGCTCTATAAAGCATGTTAAACACAATGATTACTAGCTTACAGACTCTTCTGTGTCCCTATTTTAACATTTCCAGGCTATCAACCTGATCTGCCCTGTCCCCTCTTACACCCTTGCCTCTTCGTTTTCTCCTTCCATCCTCACTGAGTGGTTGATTCTCAAACAGGCCCAGTTCTGCCTTCTCTCTGTTCTTGAGCCTCTTCTTGGCCCTTGCTCTGCTCCCTATTTTTGAGCCACACTTTGTCTACCTGTAGAGGGAGGACCACCAGCCACTAAGCTTTCTCGTGGAAGCAGCTTTGATTCTTCAGACGGGATCAGCAGCTGCACTCAAGTTAAAGCACAAAGGTAGTGTGAAAGGCAAACGATGGTAGGGGTAGAGGTGAATCTAATGCAGAACTATGTGAGCACCTCACAGTGACTGTATAATTAATCATAAAAACTGGGACACTGGGAAAGTTAACGAGGGTACTATTAATAATTATGCTGGGACAGCAGACACAAACCAGGACTGTTCCAGACAGACTCCTGAGAAGGTCTGGGATCACATAACCCTTTGCCTGTTCCTTTCACCCTGACCGCTAGAAGCCATACTTCTGTATCATTCCTATGTAGCCCATGCAGAGGAACCTCTGGAAACTTGTTTTTCTACCTTTTCTCTGCCCCACCTGTCTATCCAGATGTCCGCCAACCCTCATTCTTCCCCTTCTTGCCAAACAATGACAGACCATACTCAAGCCAAGTTGGGGAGAGCAGCTCTATTAATACTGGTGGGGCTAGGAGGGAGCAGTCTAGTGTGGACTCAGGGCTGTGCAGTGTTCTCTTGAGAGTCAGTACAGGCTTGGGGAGACTTGAGGCTTGGTTTATCCTTTCCTTGGCTCTGGGTTTTGAGGAAGGGATGGTGCCTCTTTGGGTTTCTGCACCAAACCCCTCCAGATTTGTAGTTGCAATCTGCCTTTCAGCCTGAGTTAATAAGAGAGATTAGTCCTAGGTCTGGGGGGTGGGACTAAGCCTGTAGCAAAATGAAGGAAGAAGCTCCAGTATGGTGTCTCCTGTATAGTGTACACAGAGGGAAAGATACCAAAAGTTTTGTGAAAACGGAAAAGAAGGTGAAAAACCAGGTCCTAGATTTGCTTGTTAGGAAGGGTGAAGTAATTTTGTGCCTAGGAATGCACATCCCAATGCTTGGTTTTCACCACTTCTGTTTTCTGGAGCATCTTTCCAGGTTTTCCTTACCATCTAAAGCTAGGGCACCCACCCTTCCCATGAAGTGCCCACCTTAGGAGTCGACCTCCTTCACCCCGTCCAGCATGCAGACGTGCACGAAGAGGGAAGCCGGGTGGAGGCTGGTGCCGTCCCTGGAGAGCAGGTGTATATGGCGGTAACCTGGACAGGCACAGGAGGACTGCATTTGGAAGACAGCCAGCGTGGGGGAGTTCGGCCGGGGCGGGAGGGCAGGCTCACCTTGCTGCATGCAGGTCCAAGGCAGGGTGTACTGACCGACAAAGTCGTTTCGGGATTTCCAGTTGTAATCCAGTACGACAAAACGCAGCAGGGCCAGCTCAGGCACCAGCACCTGGAAGCATA